>NC_091773.1:36985826-37632284 GCF_029378745.1 Bos indicus | reverse complement strand
GAAAAGAAGATGAGAAACCTAAACCTGGAGCCAGACTGTCAGGACCCAACCCCAGTTCTGCCACTTACTAGGTATACAACCTTGCCCAAGTTACATTAATTTCTGTGCTGCTTCTCTATATGTCCCATCTGTAAAATGGGGATAATACTAATATCTATCTCTTAGATTGCTGTGAGGATTAATGCTTTTTTACTTGCAAAATGTCTATAAAAGTGGCCACCATCTGGCATGATAAACATCAGGAACTATTGGCTGGTCATATCATTAAACATTCTCAACATCTTGAATATGCTGAACCTCCCTCACTTCTAAACCTGTCACTTCTCTTTCCTATGCCTGGAATATAGAACTTTAATTTCAAACTCAACTTCCAACTCTCAGCCTCCAAGTCACTGCCTCCAGGAGACCTTTTCCTATCCCCTAGACAAGGCAATGGCAACCCACTCCAATACTCTTGCCTTGAAAATCCCATGGACAGAGGAGCCTGGTGGGCTGCAGTCCAGGGGGTCAAGAAGAGTTGGACACGACTGAGCAACTTCACTTTCACTTTTCAGTTTCATGCATTGGAGAAGGAAATGGCAACCCACTCCAGTGTTCTTGCCTGGAGAATCCCAGGGACAGGGGAGCCTGGTGGGCTGCCATCTCTGGGGTCGCACAGAGTCGGACACAACTGAAGCGACTTAGCAGCAGACTAGATTCAGTTCTCCTCTTGTTTCTTGCCCTATCACACTATACTTCCCCTCCAGCAATGACCCCCGCATCATATTTTACAATAGTCACTTGTTCTGTTGTAAGATTTTCCTACTAGATCAAAAACTGTGAAGAGAAGAACCATTCTTATTTGCTTTGTTTCCATGTATATCTTTAAAGCCAAGCACAGTGCCTGGAAAACAGGAGGCATTAACTAAATACTGAAGAAGTCTATTCACCTAGCAACCTTCTAATATTAGCAAAAGTCCCCAAAGCAGAGAATGTAGTAACCACACACCAGAGCCACATTATGACTTCCCTGGATCCTACCGCTTTTGTTTTCACAGGCCCCCATTCTGCATTAAAAATACATATATTAAAAAGTATATTTTAAAACTGCCTTGGCATAAAGATGAATATAACCTGGACTAGATTCATTATTATATATTCATTGTTATTATACCCATTTTTAAAATTCTTATTTTAAGGGAAATTAAAATTTTAAAACATTTTTGAAAGCCTAGGCATTGTGCCCAGTATGCATAATAGGTAAGTTGCCACACAGTGTCAGCAATGGAAGGATTAAAGCCATAAGAAAAATGAAAACAAACTGTAGATACAGAGAACAGAGTAGTGGTTACCAGAAGGGGAGAGGTGGGGAGGGTGAAATGGTAAAAGAGGTTATCCATATTCACACAGATGGAAACTAAACCTTTGGTTAAGAGCAGACTGTAGGGTATACAGAAGTAGACATATAATGTTGAACACATGAAATATATAATGTTATAAGTCAATGCCACCTCAGTTTTTAAAAATTAATTCTAAAAATAAAATTTAAAAAATAAAACAATGGAGAAAGCCAGAAGGGAACAAAGGGAGGGATAAAATCTGAAATTAGGCTGACTTCCAGGATGAGTCAGACCATGTAGCTATAAATTAACTAGAATGCTTTCAGCTGCAAGTAATAGAGTTCTGATTCCAACCCATTAAACCAATAGCAGGACTGTTCAGAGGTAGGCTGGGTCTGGCTTAGTTAATCCAATGACTCAAGTGTCTGCAGAGTTTCAGGTGCTTTCTAACTCTCTATTCCTCTGTCCAAAGTACTGGCTTCATCCAAAGTCAGGTTCCCCTTATGGTCATCAGATGATTGTCAGCACAAATGGAGGCAACATCCTTCTGGCTTATATCCACTGAGACAGACGAGGAATTCTAGTTCTTCCCTGTAGTCTGACTGAGCCAACTTCAGTCAAGTGCCCAAATGGACCGATAATTCCCTGGAGATCACCCCACACTAGCTGATCTAGCAAATCAGGATCCATGGAGCCAGGACTACAGCATACACCAGGCAGCATCAGGGAGTAGGGAATATCTGATCACCGATTTTGCAGCTCTGGAATCCTCTCAAGAGTTCAACAGTTACAGAAAGAGCTATCACACATGAAGTACATAAAAAATATTTACATCAAGCATATAAAGAATTTACCTCAAGTACTAAAAAGGTCAAGGGATCTTTCTGGCAAGGAAGGATCTTAAAGGGGAAGATTTATGGAAGTGTTTTTAGAGGAAGCTATGCTGTGACCCTCATCCCCAAGCCCCTCCCCTTAAGGGATGAAATAAGAGGTGGGTAAAGACCTGCCCTCCTACCTCAAACCTTGGTGAGTGGGGATTACACAGGGCACCACAGAGAGCATAGTCAGTTCAGTTCAGTCCCTCAGTCATGTCCGACTCTTTGTGATGCCATGGACTGCAGCACGCCAGGCTTCCCTATCTATCACCAACTCCCGGAGCTTGCTCAAACTCATGTCCAACAAGTCAGATATGAGTCCGACCAACCAATGCCATCCAACTATCTCATCCTCTGTCATCCCCTTCTCCTCCTGCCTTCAATATTTCCCAGCATCAGGGTCTTTTCCAGTGAGTCAGTTCTTTGCATCAGGTGGCCAAAGTATTGCAGCTTCAGCTTCAGCGTCAGTCCTTCCAATGAATATTCAGGACTGATTTCCTTTAGGATGGACTCATTGGATTTCCTTGCAGTCCAAGGGAGTCTCAAGAGTCTTCTCCAACATCACAATTCAAAAGCATCAATTCTTCAGGGCTCAGCTTTCTTTATAGTCCAACTCTCACATCCATACATGACCACTGGAAAAACCATAGCTTTGACTTAGACGGACCTTTGTCAGCAAAGTAATGTCTCTGCTTTTTAATATGCTGTCTAGGTTGGTCATAGCTTTTCTTCCAAGGAGCAAGTGTCTTTTAATTTCATGGCTGTAGTCACCATCTGCAGTGATTTTGGAGCCCAAACAAACAATGTCTGTCACTGTTTCCATTGTTTCCCCATCTATTTGCCATGAGGTGATGGGACCAGATGCCATGATCTTAGATTTTTGAATGTTGAGTTTTAACAGTATGAAAAGGCAAAAAAAAAAAGGAGAGAGAGAGAGAAAGAGCTTAATAATGACCCCCAGATTTGAATGGCACAAGATTGCAATCAATGTTTGGGGACCCTCTATTGGTGATATTATCAAATCACAGACCCCCACATTGCAAAATCCAAAAGTCAGCACTCAGTCTTCATCTTATTTAACAGATGAGCAGATCAAAATCATTGAAAGAGCTTCTTCACCTGACTTCCAACAGGCTAGCATTCCAGGTTTTCTCTTACTTCCATGGCCACTCCCTCTCTTCTGCTGACTTCTCCTAAACCTCTCACCCCCACCCCCGATGAGAGAGAATCCCAAGGCTCAATCCTTGGACCTCTTATTTTCTCTGTCAACCCTTCTCTCTACATGTTGGCAACTTCCAAATGTCCATCTCCATCTCCAACTCTCTCCTGAACTTCAAATTCATTTATCCACTGCCTTCCCAAAGTCTCCACTTGGATTAATAGGTATCTCAAAGTGTCCAAAACAAAGTTCTTGATTTTTCTCCCCTAAAACATGCTCCTCCCTGACTTCCCCATCTCAAGTAATGGCAACTCTATCCTTCCATTTGGAATCATCCCTGACTCCTCTCTTTGTTTCATACTCTACCATCCAACTCATCAGCAGAAGTATTTTTGGAGTTGTCTCAACTTTCAGAATATATCCAGCTTAGATCATTTATCACCACTTCCTCCATCACCTTTCACATGGATTACTCAAAATCCTCTCAACTTCCTCCTCCTTCCTTCCCTACTTAGATGGTCGCAAGAAGCTCCCTGTTTTTTCCCACATCTAAGTAGACAGCTGCCTTTTTAAAATGTGAGCCAATGTCATTCTCTCTCAAAGAAACCTCCAGGAACTTTCCATCTCATTCAGAGCAACAGTCAAAGTCCTAAGAATGGCCCATCAAACTCCACAGCACATGCCTACCACCCCCAATACACACACCTCTCTAACGGCATCTCGCCATATGCCCTTCGTGTGAACAGCTCCCTGTTCCTCCTCAAGGAAGAACACACTCCAACTCTGGGCCCTTGAAATCAGCTTTCTCTCAACTACAAAGCCTTTACTTCTAAAAAGCCACATGGGCTGCTCCCTCATCTCTTTCAAATATCATCTTCTTGGTGGGGCCTTTCCTGACCACCCTATCTGAAAGTAAAACCATATCACCTCCCCACCTCCATCCCTACCCTCTTCCCTGCTTTATTGTTGTTTACGGTGCTTAGCACACTGTGTTTGCTTCTAAAGTAACTTAGTTGCCAGTCTCTTTCCACAAAAATATAAACTCAATAAGAACTGGAATATTTCTTACCTGGGTTGTTAAATGCTGTACCCCAGCATCCAGCCTGACATATAGCAGGTGCTCAATAAATTTTCGTTAAATGAGTGCGTGAATACTGTTCTACAGATAATGTATTATTTGAATATTTTATAAGAAGAAAATGTTTGTTTAACCATTCAACAAATATGGATTCAGAGCAAATTCAAGCTTAAGTACTATGCTAGGTGCTAGTCAAGAGTGGTAAGCAAAACTGAGCTGACTACCCTGCCTGTGATGACAAAAAGAGTGTTAAGAACTGGAGGAAGTAACCTAGGTCAACAAAAGCATTATCACAAAGTAAGCCAGCCCCTGCCTGGATGAGGTAAAGGTGGGTGGAGGAAAGGGATCTGGGGGACCAAGAAAGCCACAGGAGATTCAAAGCCTGGCTCCACGTGACACAGTTTCTGTACAGTTTTACTCAGGACTGCCCCTGCCCAGTATCAAAAGTGTAATAGGTGTACTGTATGCTACCTGATGAGAATTCCCTGAGAAAGTAGCATCTGAGCCAATGAAGATCCACACCTATTACTGATAGGGGATAAGGGTCAAGTAGGGTGCATGCATGTAACTGAAGCAGAAGGAACTCTGTGGGTGAAGGCTCTGGAGTAGGAGGGAGTATGGCACATTCTCGAACACAGAGAGCAAGGGAAGGGTGATGGGAAAAGGGGCTGGGGAGGGAAAAGGGGGGGAGGGACTAGCAGACCCTCCAAAAGAGTCCAGCTTTAGCCCAAACAGGATCAAAAACCCCGTTTAGGAGGGGCTTGTTTTTGTTTTCTTCCGTGTGCGCCATGAGCTGTATTTTGAAAGTATTATTGAAACTGCCTCTGTGAAGGATAACTTACCTGAGGTACCTGACCAGGTGTAGGGTGGTCAGTCAGGAGGCAGCAGAGGAGTCCAGTCAACCAATGCTGGCAACTTGTTCCAAAGCAGATGCAGAAATTGGAGAGAAGTTGGGCAACTGGAGAGATTATATTTATTACCTGTGTGATACAGGCTGAATTGTGAATTCTCATAATTCACAAGCTGAAGTCCTAACCCCAGTACCTCTGAAGGTGACTAGATTTAGAGACAAGTAAGGTAAAATGATGTCACTCGGGTAGGCCC
The DNA here is from genome assembly GCF_029378745.1 of Bos indicus. NCBI lineage: Eukaryota > Metazoa > Chordata > Mammalia > Artiodactyla > Bovidae > Bos > Bos indicus. The sequence continues at coordinate 37,626,749 of NC_091773.1, read as the reverse complement.
TAAACCAATGACTGGTGTCCTTGTAAGAGATTAGGGTCACATGCCCAGAGGGAAGATGATGTGAGGACATAGGGAGACAAAGGCCATCTACAAGCCAAGGAGAGAGGCCTCAAAAGGAACCCAATCTGCTGACAATTGGATCTCAGATTTATAGCCTCCAGAACAAAATAAATCTTGTTTAGGCCACCTAGTCTGTGGTATTTGCTATGGCAGACCTAGCAAACAAATATACAGTGTAAAAAATATTTTAAGTGAAGAATAAAACTTTTGAAAAACAAAAGCAAATACTTGATTTATTCTAATTGAAATCAGGGTAATGTATGATAGTAAAGTTCAAGCAAAAGAGCTTTTCTTCAGTGTTCCCCTCGATGGCTTCTGTAATACAGTTGTACTGTCCCTAAAATGAAATACAAGTAATATAAAATGTTAGATGCTTCTATCTTGTAAGACTTTTATAAGAATTTTGTCTTACTAGCAGGAAGCTACTTAATACTTTCTCAGTTTTCTAGACTAGCCTATGAAATTTTCAAACATTAGAAATATTGATAATTTGAAACAAAATAGGTAAAGAATATGTATTATTAATGTTTATTTTAAAATAGTTAACCAAAAGTGAAATGTACAAAGTTTCATTGCACTTCTAATGCAAATATCTAACATTGCCCATCATTATTACTCATGGCGGCAGTTACTGAGTTACACACAATGGTCACAACAATGCTTTCACCCAAAGATCACTCATCATATTAACAGTGAGCATTTGCATTACTTTTAGCAATATACGTTGGAATTTAAAAAGAGTTTTCTTGGGCTTTCCTTGTGGCACAGTGGTAAAGAATCCACCTGCCAATGCAGGAGACATGGGTTTGATCTCTGGTCCAGGAAGATCCCACATGCCACGGAACAGTTAAGCCCGTGTGCCACAACTGCCGAGCCCACGTGTGTCAACTACTGAAACCTGCATTAGGGCCCACACTCCACAACAAGAGAGGCCGCCAAAACGGGGCACCTGCACACTATGACTAGGCAGTAGCCCTCGCTCGCTGCAGCCAGAGAAAAGCCTGCACGGCAACGAAGACCCAGCATAGCCAAAAGTAGATAAACAAAATTATTAAAAAATAAATAGAAAAGGTTTCCTTTGGTGTAAGTTTTCTATTTTTCCATATTCTACAGAAAGAATAAATAGCAAAATATACAAAATCAACAAAAGTTAAAAAAAAATTTTGAACATCTTAATTTTGAATCAATATTTTTAGAAGTTGTGGATTGCTTTTCTCAAATTCTTAACACATCTGTTACAACAAAACATTAAAGAAGTACGAAACGACTTGAACAATACCTTAGAAAATCGTATTCCCCTGAAGGAGAATTGTATTGTTGTGTTCACAGTCTCTGCAACCAAAATACAAAAAGTTATTGGCAAATATTAGGTAATTTTGTTTTTTTGTAGTATGACATGCATGCAGGAGATGTAAGAGACACAGGTTCAATCCTTGGGTCAGGAAGATTCCCCTGGAGGAGGGCATGGCAACCCACTCCAATATTCTTGCCTGGAGAATCCCACGGACAGAACAGCCTGGTGGGCTGCAGTCCATAAGGTTGCAAAGAGTCAGACACGACTGAAGCTACTTAGCACACACACACAGTATGATATGTACCTTTTATAATTTTACTACTGGCAAAAGTAATCCAAGCAAAATTGTAGAGAAACAACAAATCTTATCCCCTGTCTATGATTCCCCCGTGGCTTCCTCTGCCACCCTGAGCCCCTCTCAGTATCAGCCTGTATCTCATCCCCTAGTGGACACAAACTTGTAAGGCCCACTGGTCTCAGTAATAAATGAATGATGAACAAGCTAGTGCTAATATGCTTCATCCCACGTTACACGTGTGCATCTCTGTTGTTGCTGCGTCTCAGCACGAAATGATAAAGAAAAATCTTCCTAAAGGTGGAGGAGAGTTTTGGGAGGCAGCCAGGATATCAAAGCTCCTTTCAACCCCACCACTGAGAAGCCTAGGTATATAGTCACTGTTGAAATGCATAGTCATGGGCCTGGCCCTGCAGAAGCTGTGGGAAACAGTTAGAAATTCAGGGAAAACCACTGACCCGGTCAGAAACAACAAAGGAGTGAACTTAAAGGGCAGGGATAGAAAGAAAAATGCTTTGAATCTCTAACAAAAGCAACAGTGACCAAAAATCTTTTTTAAAATTTGAATTTACTTATTGTTATCTTTGGCTGTGCTGGGTCTTCGTTACTGCACAGGCTTTTCTCTAGTTGCAGTAAGTGGGGGCTACTCCCCAGTTGTGGGCATGGGCTTCTTAGTTCAGTGGCTCCTCTTACTGTAGAGTATGGGCCCTAGAGCATGCACATTTCAGTAGTTCACACACACGGGCTTAGCACTTGTGGCACATGGGTTCTAGAACATAGACTCAATAGTTACGGTGCACGGGTTTAGTTGCTCTGAAACATGTGGGATCTTCTGGGATCAACAACTGAACCTGTGTCTCCCACACTGGCAGGCAGATTCTTTACCACTGAGCCATCAGGAAAGCCCCAAAAATCTTTTTTAAAGTAATAAAAATAGCCAAATGCAAACTATAATGATTACTGTTCTCTGAGTTGGCTAAAGACAATCCTTAATAGCAAATGATTGGATAATGTCTGCATCTGTACCTTCTTTTTCCCAAATAAGGATTTATTTATTTGCTTCTGGGGGTATTCTTATTAGGGGTGCTCATACATTGAGAAAATTGGCTCTTGAATTCAGTAAAGTGACCATATCTTAATGATCTTAGGATCTTTTATTCAAGATTAATTGAATTCAAATTTAATAGTTCAACAAATATTTATTGAAAGCCTACTCTGCACCAGGAGAGACACGCTTAGTACAATACCATCCTTCCCATCAAAAAGTTAAAGTCTCCTGGAACACAGACATGCAAATAAACCAGTACAAATTCACCGTGTGATGAAAAGTGCAGTAAGGATGAAGGCAGGATAGTTTTTTATTAAGAGTGATGCTTCTGCGGCCTGACCTGCTTGAGTTTGAATCCCAGCTCCTCAACTTATTCAGTATGTGACCTTGGGCAAGTCACTTAACTTGTCTGTGCCTCAGCAAAATGACAATGGATAATAATGTCTATTTCATAGGATTACTATGAGGGTGTCGAGTAAAAAAAAATGCACAACCTATAGTTGAGAACTATATTTTATGCAGTAGACATACTGAGGACTTAAGCCCAGAAGATGGCCTCTCAGATAGCTCAGAGGGACTGCTCCAAAGAGATAAGGGAGGAGCGAGAATACATAGGAATTCTTGCAAAAAAAAAAAAACACCGAGGTAGTTGGAACATCAAAAGATTTCTATTAAAGAAAATCTAGACATCTCAGGTTCATGAATTTAGCACTTTTCTATGTATGGGAAGATGCTCATCGAATCTTTCCTTTGATATGTACCTCAGACATGCCCTAGATCTGAGGGCCAGTATCATGGGCCAGTATCTTGTTTTCTCCATCCTCAATCCCCTCACAGTCTACTTTAGAGGGAAGGGGTGGGAGCAGCTGCAGTGGCTGATGGCTTAATGGCCACAATATCCTCTGTTTACTGATATGGCAGGTGACATTCTTTGTAGACAAGAGCTATAGAAGTTAATACATGTAAGTGCTCAGAACAATGTCTCATTAAATATTATTAACATTCAAATGTTATCTATTATAACATTAAATGTTACTCCTTTCTACAACCCTCAGAGCATCTTGTGAATAAAAATGATGATGGTATTGTCAATGATGTTGTTAATATTCTCATTGATGTTAATGTTATTATGACAATTGAACTGACATAAAAAATGGGAAGGTAGGTAGGGGGTATATTCCAGGTGGTTGGGAAAAGAGGAGCAAAGGCAGGAAGGTGAAAATCAATATTCTGATAGTTTACAGGTATGCCTGAAAGGGGCTCAGTGTCATTAAAGCAAAGAAGCAGCAGGAGTGCGAAGAAGTAAAATTGAAGAAGTTAGCATGAATTGACTTAGACTCCACGGGAAGAGAATGGTGGTGATGGGGAAACAACCAAGGGTGTGAATTAGTCAGATTTTGTTTGGAGAGTTGAGTCACATGACTGTACAGTAGCTGGACTTAAGGGGACACTGAAAGTCAGGGAGACCAGTCAGAGCCCAGGAGGCAGTGATAACGGTGAAGAGACAGGAGGTAAAGGCCCCTCATGACCTCCACCTCAGGTAACCTCCCTCATCATGCTCTACCTAGTTATCCTGCTGCTTTCCTTGAGAGCACATACTGTAAAATGAACCTTATTTCATTCTCATCTTTATCTTCTTTCATGACTTGGTGACCATCTTGTTTCCTCCACTGCTCTACAAACTCCATGAGGACAGGGGCGGTACTTTGGTCACTTCTGAATTTCCAGCTCTTGGTACTACCTGGTCCCTGCATACCTGGCTCTAAGACCAGTTTCATAATTTGCAAGGCTAAGCACAAAATGAAAATAGGGACCCAGGGACTTCCCTGATGGTCTACGGGCTAAGACTTATCGTGTAGGGGGCCCAGGTTTGATCCCTGGTCAGGGAACTAGATTCCACAGGCCACAACAGACCCAGCACAGCCAAATAAGCAATTAAACATATTTTTTAAAAAAAAAGAAAGTGGGAGGGGGTACTTATTTAGAAAGCTGGGGAAACATCCATTAAAGATACTAAAATATAAAGTTTTTCCTTTCTTTCACAGTCTCTCTTTCTCCCTATAGATTTGCCATGATACTTTTTAAATCTTTTTTTCTTTCAGTTTTACTGAGATATAATTGACACAGCACATAAGTTTATGGTGTAGAGCATAATAACTTAACTTACACATGGCACTAAATAATTACCACAGTAATTCATCACCTCATAAAACCAGAGTTTTTTTTTCCCTTGTGATAAGAGCTTTCAGGATCTACTCTCTTAGCAACTTACAAATAAACCACACAGCAGTGCTAACCACAGTTACTGCCATAGTTTTAATTTGCTATTTAATCTATTCAAAATAAAACAAAATTTTAAATTATTAGCATGAATTTTACCATTCCTCATTATATTGTATAATATCAATTGTAAACACAAATATCAGAGCATTTAACTCCAAGGCAGAATCACTGAAGTTTCACAATTTGTATTTCATGGCTCATGCCCAGAAGGTGCCTGAAGCTGGTGAGAAGAAACTGTTACAAGCCAGACTCAGAAAATTCAGAAGGAGGTTGAGAAGGTCCTCCAGGCATAGAAGAATCTGAGAATGTTCCCTGCACCAGTCGCAAGGTAAATATAGAAGTTCACATGCACCCAGGGGCTGCTCCATAATGATGGGAGATGGCGTGAGGGTAGGGGAAACCTGTGCAAACTGTAGCCCTGACAACTGGTTGCCTCATACTCCAGAGGAGGGCAGGGAAGCCAAATAAGGCATCTTTCTCTACCACAGGCCTGCAGACCCACACATGACCCTCAAAGGCTTTGCAACCTCCATAAAATACCTCCATAAGTTACCTGCTGTAGGGGAAACCATCTGGTCCTCATCTAGTCACCCACTAAACAGTGCCATGGTGCAGCCAGTCCAGGTGGGGTGGTCACTGCCATACCCCACCCCAGACACTGCATGACACTGTGCCTGACCCTGACCCTCCCAGCTCCAGGCCTCCACCAGGGGTAGAGGGTAACAGATGCCACCAGATGGGACAAGATGGGGGATGCCAGGAAGGGACCAGGGTGCTAACAGGGCAGTGAACAGCAGGAAGCCAAGAACCTGTCCGGGGTAGGTGGGCACATATACCACTGGCCCATCACACTTTGTGTACAAAACACACACTCAAAGATAAAATGACTAAGAATCTCAAGATTGCAATCCCAGAATAGTAAAGCCCAAATGTGAAGACCTCCTGAGTATACGGCCCTGGTTGTGAAGTGAACACTGCCAGCTTCGTAAGAGAGAGTGATGGATGGGACTACAGTTTGAGGAGGAAATCAAGAGTAGCTTCCAAGGGACTCTTCTGATGGTTAAGACCCCGTGCTTCCACTGCAGGGGGCATGGGTTTGATCCCTGGTCAGGGAACTAAGAATCTGCATGCTGCATGGTGCAGCCAAAAAAAAAGTAACCCCCAAATTTCTATTTGGGAAATTTGCCTGAATGTCTACCAGGTCAGGTGAGAAGGAGCTCTAACCTCTTCTGTGGGGCAGCCCTCTTTTTCAGCTGCTTTTATTTCCAAGAAAGATATATTTCCCATTCTCCTCTTATAGGGAGTTAATGTGAAGCCTCTTGAAGAAGCCAAGACAGAAACAAGGCAGAGTCAGAGACAAGGAAGACAGAACCTCAGCTTAGACCCTTCTCTGCTCTTCCCAAAAGGTACCACGTAGCTCACTGGTGGTCCAGTCCAGGTTTCCCTGCACCTATGCAGCACATAGGACCCAAGCCTCAGATGGTGTTATGGGTTGCAAAGTGTCCCCCCAACAGATATTCAAGCCCAAACCCCCAGTACCTTGAGCACAGACTTATTTGGAAATAGGATTTTTGCAGATGGTCAAGTTAAGATGAGGTAATTAAGGTGGGTCCTAACTGAATATGACTGTGTCCTTATAAAGAGGGATAATTTGGACAGGCAGACCAACACGTATAGAGGGAAGACCACACAAGGAGACACAGGAGAAAGATGGTCATCTACAAGGCAAGAATCTCCTCAGGCCCCCTGAGCTAGGAGGGAGGCCTGGAACAGATCCTTCCTAACCAAGAGGCTTCAGGGGAAGCACAATCCTGCCAACACCTTGGTCTCTGACTTCTAGTTCCAGAGCTGTTAGACCATAATCTGTTCTAAGCCATCCAATTCTTGGTACTTTGTTACAGAAACCCTAGCGAAATCCTGAAAACAGGGTTGCTGCTGCTAAGTCACTTCAGTCGTGTCCAACTCTGTGCGACCCCATAGACGGCAGCCTACCAGGCTCCCCCGTCCCTGGGATTCTCCAGGCAAGAACACTGGAGTGGGTTGCCATTTCCTTCTCCAATGCATGAAAGTGAAAAGAGAAAGTGAAGTCGCTCAGTCGTGTCTGACTCTTCGTGACCCCATGGACTGCAGCCCACCAGGCTCCTCCATCCATGGGATTTTCCAGCAAGAGTACTGGAGTGGGGTGCCATTGCCTTCTCCAAAAACAGGGTTAACAGACATTAAATTTAAAATGCCTTTGAAATATCCCCTTATTTATTCAAAAATGTGTTTTTGAAAGAAATGAAGATGTGTGTGTGTGTTTATGTGTAAGAAGTGGAAAGATTATGTGTAATTTTTATCTTCAGTTCAGTTCAGTTCAGTAGCTCAGTCATGTCCGACTCTTTGCATCCCCATGAACCACAGCACACCAAGCTCCCCTGGCCATCACCAACTCCCAGAGTCCATCCAAACCCACGTCCACTGAGTTGGTGATGCTATTCAACCATCTCATCCTCTGTCGTCCCCTTCTCTCCTGCCCTCAATCTTTCCCAGCATCAGGGTCTTTTCCAATGAGTCAGCTCTTTGCATCAGGTGGCCAAAGTATTGGAGTTTCAGCTTCAACATCAGTCCTTCCAATGAACACCCAGGACTGGTTGGATCTCCTCGCAGTCCAAGGGACTCGCAAGAGTCTTCTCCAACACCACAGTTCAAAACCATCAATTCTTCAGCGCTCAGGTTTCTTTATAGTCCAACTCTCACGTGCATACATGACCACTGGAAAAACCATAGCCTTGACTAGACGGACCTTTGTTGGCAAAGTAATGTCTCTGCTTTTGAATATGCTATCTAGGTTGATCATAACTTTCCTTCCAAGGAGTAAGTGTCTTTTAACTTCATGGCTGCAATCACCATCTGCAGTGATTTTGGAGCCCAGAAATATAAAGTCAGCCACTGTTTCTACTGTTTCCCCATCTATTTCCCATGAAGTGATGGGACTGGATGCCATGATCTTCATTTTCTGAATGTTGAGCTTTAAGCCAACTTTTTCACTCTCCTCTCTCACTTTCATCAAGAGACTCTTTAGTTCCTCTTCGCTTTCTGCCATAAGGGTGGTATCATCTGCATATTTGAGGTTATTGATATTTCTCCCAGCAATCTTGATTTCAGCCTGTGCTTCCTCTAGCCCAGCATTTCTCTTGATGTGCTCTGCATATAAGTTAAATAAGCCGGGTGACAATATACAGCCTTGACATACTCCTTTTCCTATTTGGAACCAGTCTGTTGTTCCATGTCCAGTTCTAACTGTTGCTTCCTGACCTGCATACAGATTTCTCAAGAGGCAGGTCAGGTGGTCTGGTATTCCCATCTCTTTAAGAATTTTCCACAGTTTATTCACTTGCCCATATTCTCTATGTATCACATCCTAAAAATGTAGGACCTTTGTAACAGCAACAAGTCGTTGAGTATTTTCCTTACTCATTTGATTTGCAAATTTTCAAAGGTCTGTTGATAACATCAGTGCTTCTTAAATCGGAATGTCCTGATCTCTAGGCCCATGTACTTAGCTGCCAAGTGAGTTTCTTTATCTGAATGTTCCCAAATTCCTTGAGCCCAACATGCCAAACCAGAACCCACTGTCTTTCTCTTTAAAAATCTGTCCCTTCCTTTTACACACATCATTTCCAATCATGGCACTTCTATCCATCCAATCAACACCCTGGAGCAGTTCTTGATTTATTTGATGTTTACCTGCCACATCAAATCAGTCAGCAGTCCCACCACTCCTGTCTCCCAAAATACACTCTTTCGTCTCCTCTTTACTCCCAGGGCCTCCTTCATGGTCCCTTACACAGCCTCCCAGCTGCATTTCCTTCCATCCAAGTTTCTTACCTCAGCCAAAACCCACCTCCTTCTGAGACAGGCTGGGACCTGGGAACCTTTGCTGTAGTACCTACACCTGGACAAATATCTCCTCTAGAAACAAGACAGACAGAAACTATACGGGACTAAAAATAATTGCAGGCATGCACAGTTGGGGCAAATTATGGACAATAGGATACAAAAAGGCCAAAAAACCCAACTGCCACTTCTGAAGAGCCAGGAGCAAAAACAGGATGTTGGGAGCAAAAACAGGGTATTCTGCTTTTGTCCCCTGCACTCAACACCACCAAAGGAGTAGGCAAACTACGTAAGTAACTCCTCCGTCCTACCCCAGTGTGTTAGGTGCTCAGTCGTGTCTGACTCTTCGCTATCCAATGGACTGTAGCCCACCAGGCTCCTCTTGTCCATGGAATTCTCCAAGCAAGAACACTGGAGTGGGTAACCATTCCTTTCTCCAGGGGATCGTCTACTCTCACTGCATATAAGGAACCAGCTGGCCCCTCCTCAGAAAGTGAACAAAGCAATTTGTTACTTATTTTCACTTCCCCTGGCTGCAACAGGAGCCCCAGTGAGGACTGCCCGAATTTCCTGCCTAGCCTCTTATCTTGGCTAACACTTCCACAGGGACACTAGTTATCTGCAAAAACGGAAATCTCCTTGGGTCACCCCTACCCACTAACAACAAGATTAAGGCTGGTATTTAACCCATGACTTACGCTACCCTGGCCCCTTTTCTAGGTTCATCTCCAATTTCCCACAAATACATTCTGCTCGAGCTACAAAAAAGCTACTCTCCAGGGACTTCCCTCGGGGTCCAATGGCTAAGACTCCAATTCAGGGGCCCTGGGTTTGATCCCTGGTCAGGGAACTTGATCCCACATGCCACTACTAAGACCCAGTGAGCCAAATAATTAAATATCAACTTTTTTGAAAAAGCTACTCTCCAAATAAACTGTATTCTTTCCTGGCTAAACAAGTTTGCATATGCTGTTTCATCTCAGGGTATGTCCTTTTTTCTTACTCTCTAGGGTTCTTAGATTTAAGACTCTAATAAAATAGTCTCTGAAGCCTCATGAAGTTCTCCTGTCACAGTAAATTGATAACTATGCAATTAAAACTAAGAGCATATAATCTACTAGCATTTATGACATTTCATTGTAACATTTGTTACCATGACTATCTTTCCCAGAACAAGGTGACCTGAAGAAAGAGAACCTACCCATAGACTTTGAATCACCACACCCGAAATCATGATTTTCTCAGATTAAGTTCAACAGATGTTTGTGGAAGGAAAGGAGGGGAAGTGGGAAGAAGCAGGCAGTCTGGGTTGAGTCTGATACATCTTCAATCATAAAAAAGTGAGACTTCGAAAATTCATATAAATGTCAACATAATCCCACAGAGATTAAGTAATTGTAAAACTGTTGTATGAGAGAAAAGGACACTTTATAAACAGTAATCTGCCAAGAGAATATCTTTCACTCTTTTGTTGTCATTGTTGCTTTTTTGGTGTTTTTTGGGGGGTGGGGTGGGAGGTGGGGTGGGGGGTGGGTTTTGGCCATGTCATGCAGCTTGTGGAAACTTGGTTCCCTGACCAGGGATCAAGCACACGCTACCTGCAGTGGAAGTGCAGGGCGCTGACCACTGAACCACCAGAGAATTCCCAGGGATTTCTTTCAAAGAGAAAGAAAGTATGGTCCAGTGGAAAAGCAGTTCTAGAGGCTACTCCATTACCAGATCTCCAAAAGACCAAGGGCACATTGCTGAACCACTGCAGACATTGGTTTCCTCCCTTATAAAAATGACAGGACTATAAAGTCAGGAACAAAAATGCATACTTAATCACCATAATTCTTGAATTCTCACACTGAGCACTCTACTAAAAATTTTTTTAAACACAGATTCTCTAATTTTATCCTTAAAGCCACATAAAATAGGTTTCCTTGTCCCCATTTCTCAGAGGAGGAAAGTGAGGTTGAGAGAAGTTAAATAACACCCAAGGCCACATTGCTGGTCGGCAGAACAGCTGGGACACTGGCTCAGGTCTTTATAACTCTGAACCCAGACTCATAACAATGCCACCTCCACAATCTGTATGTGGCGTGGGGGTGGCAGACAAGTTAGAGATGAGGAGAGATGGTTGGTTGGGAGACACATTTTAAAGCTTCATTTGTGTAGCAAGAGATTGATTCACTTAGAAACATTTTGTTTGGGGAAGGGGGCATGCTGCTGTCTTTTGGAATCTTAGTTCCCTAACCTGGGGTAGACTTTTCTAATTGTTTATGCTTTCCAATTTTAAGTAATGTGAAAATATAATATATAGAATTTTTTAACTATTTAAAATACTACCTTAAAAATTACTATGGAAAAATTCATAGGTTTGCAATAAGTGATCTTTAAGGTCCTAAACTTTGAAATTTTATGATTCTGTGACTAACTCCAGGTGAGAAAGAGGAAGAAAAGACATTGAAGGAATCATTGTAACTGCATAGAAGAAGCTGCTGTGTTTTTATGAGAAATACTAAATGCAATGTTTAGAAAACAAGAGCCATAACGAAAGGTAAACGTACAGTGTTAATCTAAACAAGGTAAAAATTTTAATATCTCTTCAAACACACCGAAATAAGTGTCATCTTAATAATAATCCAATAACATAATTGTAAAATGTTGTTTAGCCTGCTAAAAGAAAAACATTGGGTGGAAATGAACAATTATTATTAGAAAAGGAACTTCACATTTTTAAAGTATTTAATTTTCACAGCACTCTCATAAGACATTATATTCTATTCTGAGAGTAATGTGAATTGAATGCTTACCTCCCTTCAGAGCTCTGCAAAAGGAAAAATCATCATCATATCCTCGGCAAATAACTTCTTTGCGCAATGGGAAATTCATGGACTTAGTAGATAGATAGATATTGAAATACAAGCTCCTTATATCTCTTCCTTAAAGAGAAAAAAAATTCATTAGCCCTTCAAATAAGGTATTTTTTTATAAATGCTTAATAACCAACACTGACTGTATACTTAAAATATGCCTTGTGCTTTTCCTACATTATTTCACTTAATCATCATAACTACCCGTAATATGGATATCATTATCCTATTTTGTAGATGAGAAAACTGTAGTTCTGAGAGGCCCACTAGTCGATTGTAATCAAATAGAATGTTCCACAGTGAGAATTATCTGTGCTATGCCAAACAATAGAAGAATCTATATTTTTGAGAAAACTATCAAACTGAAAATACAAAATTTCCAACTGTTGTCACAGTTTCACTAGGAGATTCAAAAGAAAGGGAAGGGAGAGGAAATAACAATTATAATCAACTCATGCCCATGTTTTAGTAGTTTTGATGAAAGATTTCTTGGAGGATAAAATTGAACCCGTTGATTACAACTTAAATAGATGAACTTTTTATTATTTCCTTATGAATCTCCTTATTACCAATAAACATGGAAAATTCCAAGAAGAAATGCATTTGGCTCATCTCTTCTAAGTTATTCAGTTGGCCCAACTGGACAAGATGTACAATCTTTTTTATAATGAAAACAAGTATTGTAACCACTACTTTGTGGAAAATACTTTCCTAATAAGGTCACCATGACTCATTGCAGCCATAGTAAAACAAAAATTTTTCTATCTTTACCTTGAACTTGACTATGCTTAACAGAACTGTCACCTCCTTTCTCAAAACACTGTTCTTCCTTTTGTGTTGGTGCTGCCACTCTCTCCGTGTCGTCCTTGAACTATTCTGACTCCTCTCCCCAGTCTAGCTCATTGACTCATTGTTCTTAGGGTTTTAACTTCAGTGCTTCTTAATTTCACACTGCACACTCTTCCCAGCTTTAAATACCACAAAGGGTAATAACTTCTAAATCATCGTGTTTTGTTTCAGCTTTTCTTTTGAGCACCTGTCCTCTGTGCTCATTCAGTATCTCTACTCAAATGTCACTTATTACCACCCCCAATAGATCTCAAATTGATTTCCTCATCTTCATTACCAAATCATCACTAGAATTCTTAATCCTGGTAAATTCTACTGGCCTCCCTGGTAAATTCTACTGGCCTCCTTTCATCCCCATTACCACTATCTTAATGCAGGTCCTCATTACTCTGAGCCTATAGTACCAGCAAACTTCCTTGTTGGTCTCCATTTCTCTACTTCCAGGGTTAAATGTAGAGAAGGAGAACATCATACAGTCTGTTTCAAATAGTGGCCCCCATGGTCCACTCCATGGACTTGGACCTGAACCTTTCTCAAAGCAGGAATGACTATGGAAGCTGAAGACCTGTTTCCATGGGGGATGTCTTGAGATAAAGGCACATGGTAGCATGGCATCCAATGATGATGCAGAACAGAGAACCTTCTTCCATTTGTGTGTGGAACACACTGGTTCTACGCTTCAGTGATTCCAAGAAAGAAAGTGTTGCTTTGACATCTCGATACTTTACATCTTGAGAAGCTTCTTGCTCTTAGACATCACTGTGGTCATGTTAGAGTTCACGGTGGTCACTGTGAACAGTGGTTGAAGTGAAGTATCACTTGCGTGCCTCAGCAGATCAGGGATATCAGTATGGATATTGGAGTGAGAGATTGGGACATGGTGGCTCTTGGGGCTTCGGTGAAGAGGACTTTTTTTGAGGTCACCTATCGGAGAAGGCAATGGCAACCCACTCCAATACTCTTGCCTGGAAAATCCCATGGACGGAGGAGCCTGGTAAGCTGCAGTAAGCTGCAGTCCATGGGGTCACTGAGGGTTGGACACGACTGAGTGACTTCACTTTCACTTTTCACTTTCATGCATTGGAGAAGGAAATGGCAACCCACTCCAGTGTTCTTGCCTGGAGAATCCCAGGGATGGCAGAGCCTGGTAGGCTGCCGTCTATGGGGTCACACAGAGTCGGACACAACTGAAGCCACTTAGCAGCAGCAGCATGACAACTTTGGGAACTTCTGGAAATAACTTTGAGGAAGGTGTATGATCCAGCTGTATTTGTCAATTAGTTAATAGTGACACACAATTCTATTAGCAAGGCTACAAAGTCTTAAAATAAATAATTTCCATTCCTAACCTATTTTTGGTTCAAGATTACAGTTATAGCTCTTACTGAATTTAAGTAGAGATAGGGCCACAAAAATATGGTTGATTTCTATTAATATGGCCCACAATTTCACATAGATGTTCTAGTGTATTCTAGGGAAACGCGGGTCATAAAAAGAAAGCATTATAAAAAATATGACCAAATAATACTTTAATTACTGAATTAATATAATGTTACATAAATGTCATATCTACTAAATGATTAAAGTATTTGTGGTGGCCTTGGAGCTGTACTGCTCAAAACTCCCTTCCAAAGAATCTATGAGGAGGAGGGCAGTAGGCAGATAGCCTCCAGCTACTGCACTTTCAGAGACCAGACGCTCACAGTCGGCTCCTGTAATGACGGTGGCACTAGAACCAGTCCACTCCAGCCTGTCATGGGACACGTGTGACATGGAGAAGGCTCCCCACTTACCTTGCTGATGGTGTCTCAAGGATTCATTTTAATCTGATGATCATCCTATCAAATTCTCCTTTCTTCTCTCTCATTTCAAAACTATTAGGCCAATCCAATATCTCAGTCTGAATCTTCTCCTTGCCTGCTCTGGCTTCCTCTTTCCTTTACTGTTCATAAGAATTTCCCTCCTCCACCCCCATACCCTGCAAAAAATCCCTTGTATGTCTAATTCTTTCTTGGTATCTGAGTTTCAGAGAACCCTAAGTAAAACTGTGTTGTATTATTATCACTTGGATCTGGAAGGTCTGCTTCCTGTGTCTAAGGGCAATGGGCTTACTTGAAAATGAGGTCATTCATTATGTAAATAATCACTTCTGCAAACACACACAAATACCACAAAGGCATCTGTGGTCTGTGGGGTAGAGCACACCACACAGACCAGAAAACAAAACCTGAGAAAAAGAGGAAGAAATTGTAAAGCTTTCATTGGGCAAAAATTTAGATTATTTTAGGGGATTAAGGGATACACGCTACTATGTGTAAAATAAGCAACAAGGATATACCATACAGCACAGAGAAATATAGCTATTGCTTTGTAATAACTTTAAATGAATTATAATCTATAAAAGTACTGAAACACCATGTTGTACACCTGAAATTACTATAATATTGTAAATCAACTACACTTTAGTAAAAAAATAAGTTTAGATTATTGCTTTCACCCTTGGCTAAGAAAGTAGAGCAAACAGTTCATTATTATTTCCTCTGTGCTACCACTAAGCCTTATTGCTATCATTTCATTTACGGTGATATATTATCTCAGAGAAGGCGATGGCACCCCACTCCAGTACTCTTGCCTGGAAAATCCCACGGGTGGAGGAGCCTGGTGGGCTGCAGTCCGTGGGGTCGAGAAGAGTCGGACACGACTGAGCGACTTCCCTTTCACTTTTCACTTTCATGCACTGGAGAAGGAAATGGCAACCTACTCCAATGTTCTTGCCTGGAGAATCCCAGGGACGGGGGAGCCTGGTGGGCTGCCGTCTGTGGGGTCGCACAGAGTCGGACACGATGAAGTGACTTAGCAAATAGCAATAGCAAAATATATTATCTACAGCTCTGTCTCTCCTACTGCACTGAGAGATTCTTGACGGTCAAGAGAATGTCTTATTTATCAATGAATTCACAGTACATATCATAATATTTGAAATAAACTACACAATTACTAAGTATTTTTAAGTGAATAAATTAATGCAGAAACACAGTGTCAGGATACAGGTTAAATGATTAGATGCAGGAAAATTAAAATGTAAGTTTATTGTCTATCATTTCTGGATTCTCAACTACCCTTTTTCCTATAAGCTGGAGAACTAAACTCAGGAATAAATGTTTCTTAAGCTTATATATATAAAAGCAATTTTTTAAAGTATAAACTCCAAATATAAGCTAGGACGTAGATGATAATGGTGATGATGAAAAACAATAATGACAATGATGATGATTACAACTGAAGTTTCCTGGGATCTTTACAGGCCACAATTGACTGGTAGGAAAGGATGAAAGTTGGTTTAGGGGGATTTTTTTGGCTATGCTGGGTCTTCACTGCGGCACGTGGTCTTCCTCTAGCTGTGGCAAGCAGGGGCTTCTCGTTGCAGTGGCTTCTCTTGTTGCAGAGTATGGGCCCTAGAGGCATACGGGTTCACAAGCTCTAGAGCACGGATTCAGTAGTTGTGGTGCACAGGCTTAGTTGCACGGTGGCTTGTGGGATCTTGTCTGACCAACCAAAGATCGCACCCGTGTCTCTTGCATTGGCAGGCAGATTCTTAACCTCTGGACCACCAGAGAAGCCCCAGGAAGAAAGTTTTGTGTATTTTCATGGAGCCTTAGATCCAGCCCAATGCTATCACCATCATCCAATTAACTTTTACTAAGATGATAGCAAATAAAATCATAAAGAGGAAAAAGAAGAAATAACACAAAACAAAACAAAGAGCATTGCTTCTTTTCATATCATCATCACCGTATTTTTTTTTTTAAGTTCACCTTTTGGGAAAAAAGAAGTCCTGGATTGCTGCTGCTGCTGCTGCTGCTAAGTCACTTCAGTCGTGTCCGACTCTGTGCGACCCCAAAGACGGCAGCCCACCAGGCTCCCCCATCCCTGGGATTCTCCAGGCAAGAACACTGGAGTGGGTTGCCATTTCCTTCTCCAATGCATGAAAGTGAAAAGAGAAAGTGAAGTTGCTCAGTCGTTTCTGACTCTTAGCAACCCCATGGACTGCAGCCTACCAGGCTCCTCTGTCCATGGGATTTTCCAGGCAAGAGTACTGCTCATATACAAATCTTTGACTAATGAAAACCCAACTTTACTTATCAGCTGAATAGCTAATAACTGACCAAGGATATAGATAGTAGATGGTTAGAAGTTTCAAATTGTTTCCATTTTTACCATGCCATTATATAATCCCTCCACATGAGTGTGAGCAAGCCTAGTGACTTGATTCTAAAAACTAGAAAATAGCAAAGATAATAGGGTGGCACTTTCATCATTAGGCTATATAAGACTGTGACTTCTATCTTGTTAGCTAACTGTCCCCCTTGTTAATTTCAAGGACACAAGAAACTATGTTGCAGAGGCCCAGAGGGCAAGGAACTGAAAGCTGGCCAACAGCCAGATGGAAACTGAACACTGTCAACAACCACCTGAGCTTAGAAGTGGGTTCTTTCTAGCTGAGCCTTCAGAAGAAACCCTGGCCAACATCTTAACTGCAGCCTTGGGGGAGAGACCTTCTAAAGCTGACACAGCTAAGCCATGGCCAGACTACCGACACACAAAGACTGTGAGATAAAGAATATACGTTGTTTTAAGCCATTACAATTATGATAATTTGTTACATAGCAATAGAAAACTAATACACGTACATTTAGAACTTCATCATTTATCACTGATATTTATGGAGCCCCTTTAATTGATCTACAAGAACAAAATTTTGGACTTACTTGGAATGTAGTAGAGATAGAGTATTCCACGGCTTCCCTTCAATGTTATACAGGGCTCAGAACGTATTGAAACAGGAAATTTCAAGTTATCTAAATAGAATAAAGAAAATGTCAATAAAATTAAAATAATTTTACGTCATTTATGATAAGTATTCTGAATATCAGGGCCCCCTCCTCAAAACTACCTTTTCCATTAAAATTTTATAATGAGCAAAATTGAGAGTAGTTAAAAATATCGTCATCCCCAGAAGAGTGAAGTCAGCCAGAGGGCAGATAAAGTCTTCCTTCCCCCTACAAACACACCAATACAGCAATAATTTATAGACAATTTCCCTTTGTGAGAAATCAGAAACCAGCCAACAGTTTCGTGCATCCCGGAGAATGTAAAACCAGACTCACCAAGTCAATAGTGAGGTTCAAGACATCTCTCACCAGAGACACTGCTCCTGGCTTAGCATAATGAGGAAGAGATACCCTACCCCTTAATTTCACTCAGAAGGGAAGAGATGGTTTATGCATTCAGAGCCCCAAATTTTCCAAGGAGATCCCCAGTGGACTAAATAAATAAAGTCTGAACAGTCTTAGAACTAGTAAGGAGACTGAATCAGTAACTGCAAATTTCCCAAAGAAAAGTCCAGGGCCAGATGGCTCCACAGGAGAATTCTACCGAACATTTAGGTCAGAATTAACACCAATTCTTCTCAAACTGTCCCCCCAAAAATGGAGGAGAGGGCACACTTCCAAACTCATTTTATGAAGCTAGCATTATAAAGCCAGACAAAGACACCACAAGAAAAGAAAATTATAAGCCAACATCCCTGATGAATTTACATGCAAAAATCCTCACAAAATACTAGCAAACTGAATTCAATAGCACATTAAGAGGATTACACACCATGACTAAAAGGCATTTTTACCTGGGATGCAAAGGATAGTCCAATATACAAAAATCAATTAACCGATATGCCACATTAATAGACTGAAGAATAAAAATCACATGACCATCTCAATAGACAACAAAATTCAACACCTTTTCATGATAAAAATTCCCAACAAACTATAATTAGAGGAAATGGCCTCAACATAATGAAGGCCATATATGAAAAGTTCATAGCTAATATCATACCCAACAATGAAAAATTGAAAGATTTTCCCTCTCAGATCAGGAGCAAGACAGGGATACTCACTCTCAACAGTACTGCAAATCCTAGCCAGATGAATTACATAAGAAAAATAAATAAAAGGCATCCATACCAGAAAGGAAAAAGTAAAATTTTCTGTTTGCAGATGGAAAATTTTATATAAAGAAAACCCTAAAGACTCCATTAAAAATTGTCAGAACTAATAAAAAAAATTCAGTAAAGCTACAGAATACAATATCAAAATACAAAATACCAGTTGCATTTCTATATACTAGTGATGAACTATACAAAAAGGAAATTAGGAAAACAATGCCATTTACACTATCACCAAGATTATAAAATATCTAGGATTAAACTTACTTAAGACGGTAAAAGACTTGTATGTTGAAAACTACAAAACATTGATGAAAGAAATTAAACAAGGCACAAACAAATAAAAAAAAATCTTATGTTCATTGGGCTTCTCTTGTGGCTCAGCTGGTAAAGAATCTGCCTGCAATGCAGGAGACCTGGGTTCAATCCCTGGGTTGGGAAGGTTCCCTGGAGAAGGGAATGGATACCCACTCCAGTATTTTGACCTCGAGAATTTCATGGCAGAGGAGCTGACAGGCTACAGTCCATGGTGTTGCAAAGAGTCAGACATGACTGAGCGACTTTCACTTCACTTCCTTGTTTAGAAGAGGTAATGCTATTAAAATGTCCATTTTATGCAAGACAATCTATAGAATCAATACATTTCTATCAAAATCTCAATGACTTTTTTTTACATAAATAGAAAAAACAACTCTAAAATTCATATGGAACCATAAGGATGATAAATTTGAGAAAGAGGAACAAATCGGGAAGCATCACATTTTCTGATTTTGAACTATATATCAAAGCTATAGTAATCAAAATAGTATGGTAATGTCAAAAATATGGCCATATAGACCAGTGGAACTGAACAGGGAACCCAGAAATAAATCCACATATATTCTGCAAACTAATCTTTGACAAGGATGCCAAAAATGCACAATATTTAAAGGAAAGTCTCTTCAACAAATGGTGCTGGGAAAACATGCAAAAGAATGAAACTGGATCTTTATCTTATACCACAAACAAGAGCCAGTTCAAAAGGGATTAAAGACTTAAACATAAGATTCAAAACTATAAAAACGCTAGAAGAAAACACATGGGAAAAACTTCATGACATTGGATTTTACAATGATTTAATGGATATGACACCAAAACAAAGGCTGCAAAAATATAAATAAACAAGTGGGACTATATCAAACCAAAAATCTCCTGTACAGAAAAGGAAACAATCAACGGGGTGAAAAGGCAGCCTATGGACTGGGAGAAAATACTTGCAAACCATATATCTGATAAAGTGTGGGTCTCCAAAATATATAAGGAATTCCAAAAATTCAATTGTAATGAAACTAACAATCTGATTTTTAAATGAGCTAAGGACTTGAATGTACATTTCTTCAAAGAAAATATACAAATGACCAACAGGTATATGAAAAAATGCCTGTCACTAAGCATCAGGAAAATGCAAATCATGAAACCACAATGAGATGTCACCTCGCTCCTCTTTCTTGTTTTGATAGTAGTCAGATTGGCTACTATCAAAAAAAGTTGAAAAGGATGTGGAGAAACTGGAATGTTTGCACACTGCTTGTAGGAATGCAAAATGATACAACTGCTATAAAAAACAATATGGAGATTCCTCAGAAAAAAATTGAAAATATTACTACTATGTGATCCAGCAAACCTACTTCTGAGTACTTATCCAAAATAATTGAAATCAGGATCTTGAAGAGACATTAGCATTCCTACATTCATTGTAGCACTATTCACAATATCCAAGGTGTGGGAACAACCTAAATGTCCATCAACAGATGTATGCATAAAGAAAATGTGGTATATACATACAGTGGGATACTATTTAATCTTTTTTAAAAAAGGAAATTTTGCAATATGCTACAATATGAATGAACCTCAAGGACATTGCTGCTGCTGCTGCTAAGTCGCTTCAGTCGTGTCCGACTCTGTGCGACCCCACAGACGGCAGCCCACCAGGCTCCCCTATCCCTGGGATTCTCCAGGCAAGAACACTGGAGTGGGTTGCCATTACCTTCTCCAATGCATGAAAGTGAGAAGTGAAAGTGAAGTCGCTCAGTCATGTCTGACTCTTCGCAACCCCATGGACTGCAGCCTACCAGGCTCCCCCATCCATGGGGTTTTCCAGGCAAGAGTACTGGAGTGGGTTGCCACCGCCTTCTCCGTTATGCTAAAGGAAATAAACCAGTCACATAAGGACAAATACTGCATAATTCCATGTATCTAAAACAGTCAAATTCATAGAATCAGAGAGTGGCTAGTAGTTGTCAGGGGCTTAGGGGATGGAGAAATGGGGAGTAACTAATCACAGGCATAGAGTTTCAGTCAAGCAAGTGACTAAGCTCTAGAGATCTGCTATACAACTTCATGCCCACAGTCAACAATAATGTACACTCAAAAATTGAAGAGGGTAGAGTCCATGTAAAGTGTTCCTACCACAGTAAAATAAAATTTAAAATTCTGTACAAATACAAATACCAAAAAAAAAAAACTCCCTATAATGTAAATAGATTAGTGTTTTAGTGCCCTTACATTGGTCCTTATATTGTTAAGGTGTAGTTTGAAGGTAGTGAATTACTTTAAACTGTGTGGAAGTGGGTGAACTCCTCAAAACATATTTTCATAAAATTACTTGTTCCATTTTCATACTTTTTAGCCTGTTCTTTTCTACATTGCTCTTCTTTTCTCTACTCTCCTCACCTTTTTGTATGTTTCACTGGTTAAAAATAGAAAATACACATCAAGTAGAGTTCTAGTAAATGTTAAGAGACTGAATACATGAATGAATGAATGAGTTAATAAACAAATCTTCCTAAATAAGAAATTTCAAGAAGAACTTATAAAAGCACCGAGGAGGAGGAGAAAGAGACTAAACCAGTTTTATTTAATTTGCCCCTAAATGCAACCCTTAAAAATTAATGTTAACATCTCTCATTCAATGAATTGAGTTTCCCTGCAATAAAATTCTCACAGAAGGAGCTATATTAACAGTCATTTCACCAAATCATGGATGTTGACAAATACTTGATGAAAGATGCTCATTCCTGGGACAATTACGACCAAAGAAAAACACCCTGAATTTGCAACAGCACTGATGAAATTTGAGGGCATTATGCTGAGTGAAATTAGTCAGACAAAGAAAGATAAGCACTATATGACTTCACTTTTATGTGGAATCTGAAAAACAAACAAACACAGAAAACACACAAAAACCAACTCAGAAAACAGACTTGTGGTTGCCAGAAGCAGGGGGCCGAAGGTGGGAGAAATGAGTGGAAGGGGTCAAAAGATACAAACTTCAGTTATAAAATAAGTAAGTAATGGGGATATAATGTATAGCTTGGGTGACTATAGTTAATAATACTATTTTGCATATTTAAAGGTTACTAAGAAAATAGATCTTTTGGGGGCTTGTGGGAGGAACATGCTTGTGGCATTCAGATTCTTGGTGCCCTAACCAGGGGATGAACCTGGGTCACCACAATGAAAGTGCTGAGTCCTGAACACTGGACTGCCAGGGAATTTCAGAAAAAAAGGTAGATCTTAAAAGTTTTCAGCATAAGAAAAAAGACTGGTAACCTATGTGAGGTGTGTGTGCTAGGTCACTTCAGTCATGTCCAACTCTTTGCGATCTTATGGACTGTAGCCCACCAGGCTCCTCTGTCCATGGGATTCTCCAGACAAGAATACTGGAGTGGGTTGCCATGCCCTCCTCCAGGGGATCTTCCCAACCCAGGGACTGAACATGTGTCTCTTATGTCTCCTGAATTGGCAGGTGGGTTCTTTACCACTAGCGCCACCTGGGAAGCCCAACTATGTGAAGTGATGGATGCTAACTAAATTTATCATGGTGTTCACGTCACAGTCTATACAGATATCAGATCACATTGTATACATGAAACTATTATAATGTTATATAGCAATTATACCTCAAGTTTTTAAAAAATGCTCAGAAGTGAGTGAATAAATACTAATTCTCAGTCGCTAAGTCACGTCCGATTCTTTTGTAACCTAATGGACTGTAGCCCACCAGGCTCTTCTGTCCATGGTATTTCCCAGGCAAGAATACTGGATGGATTACCATTTCCTTCTCCAGGGGATCTTGCTGATCCAGGGGTCTCCTGCTTTGACACCCGGGTTCTTTACTGTTGAGCTACCAGAGAAACCCAACTGAATAAATATTGTGCATCTATTTATTGAATTAATGTAAAGTCATTAAACCCCTGGTGACTCAGATGGTAAAAAATCCACCTGCAATGCAGAAGACCCGGGTTCGATCCCTGGGTTGGGAAGATCCCCTGGAGAAGGAAATGGCCACCCCCTCCAGTATTCTTGACTGGAGAATTCCATGGGCAGAAGAGCCTGGTGGACTACAGTCCATGGGGTCACAAAGAGTCGGACAAGACTAAGTGACTAACACTTTCACTTTTCACTTTCAAAGTCATTTAAATAAATTTTTAAGATATTTAATGATATAGAGGTTTGTGGCATACTATCAGGTTTTAAAGCTGCTGGTTACCCAACAATATACCCAATATGATTCCATTTTTACTATTTTTAACATGTTATTATATATCTAAAAGAATATTTACCAAAATAACAAACTGTTCATAGTGGTTAACTCTTAACTGATTGACTTATGTGCCTTATTGTCTTCTTTTCCACCTAGATTTTTGAAGGTTTGCATAATTAGTATACTTATTTATTTTCTTGCCATTGAAAAGGTTGACATGGTATTGAATCAACATGGGCACTTTCATATGCATTGCCAAGCACAGTGCAATGTGTCTCTTCTTTCTCAGTGATAAGCTTGTAGAAAACCATCAAGACCCTGGAGTAAAGCTGGGAACAAGTTAAAAGCAGTGAATTACCAGTACCAACTGTCATAAGGGCAATTCTCTACTTTCAGTTAAGGTTCCTAATGTCTGAAGTTGGTCTGATTATGATGAAACTATCAAGTCAATCCAATCAGACAAATGGTCAGAATACCCCTATTGGTGCTCAGTATTGAGCCAGCACCACAGCAAGGCAGGGTGGAGTATAGAAATGTAACCTTAATCTTTACATCAGGAAGCCTAAGATTTTTCTAGAAAGACAAGACCACCATACATTTAAAAAAAATTAGATGTAAGAGTCAAAAAAAAATCACATAACAGTGTATAATAAGTGATTCTTCATTTATTTGCAAAGGTTTGGGAACTAATGGAAAATAGTTTTATTACTTTAAAGTCACCATGTTTATGGTAAAATTCTACATTTGGTTTAATAAATATAGAAAGTAGTGACCAGGTCCAGCATAGAATAAGAGCCTCTAAGTTCCCCTGCAAATGTATCAGCATTGCTAATCCATCGTAGCACTTTTCCCCTGAGTTCTGCCTTAAGAGTCCTTCTTAACATCCCAGGCAACTGCAGTTAGCACATGAAATGAAATCAGTGCCACTCTGAGTGTTGGCAGTAAGTACCACTGGAGATCACAAGAGAAAGCCTTGGTTGGAGTTGAACTATCACAGCACTTCATTTTACTCCTTTAACAGGATTTCCATTACATAAATACGCAGTTCCTTCTGACAGGAATGCCCTTGTCCTCATCAGTCTGTAAACTCCTTCATATGCCTTCAATATGTACTCAAATATCAACAATTCTGTTAAACCTTCCTTGACTCCTCCACACCTTCCCAGCCCAACAGCCACAAACACACTGTCATTCACAGTACTTGATCATCCTTGAATGGTCATTCAAAATGTTTACTACAGTTATTTGCTCACACATCATTCTTCTTCGTAAAAATAGTGCAAGTCTTGAGGGCAGGAAGCACGTCTCTATTCATTTTGCATGACTCTGGCACATAGCACACTGTAAATAATAAATGTGTGCTTATTCACTTCTTAGCACCAAATATTGCTCTAGGCACTACAGGAACAATGAACAATTGATAAATGCACATTCTAGTAAAGAAATCTAACCCGGCCATGAGAGAAAGACTGAGTATGTGGTAGGGACAGAGAAGTTGGGGGAGTGGCAGTGGGTAGAGATACCTCAACTATAGTATCCATTAAGTGAGTGACAGGAAGCAACCAACTCTGTGGACGCTGTGATCAGGAACGCAGACTCAGAGGTGACAATGACTTTGATATGTTCAAGCCACAAAAATAAACATACATGCATATATATACAAATAATGTTTCATGAGATACACATAATAGGCAAATTCACAGAGACAGAAAGTAGAGTAGAGGTTATCAGGGACTAAGGGGAGGAAGAAATGGGGAGTTACTTTTTAATGGGTACAGAGTTTCAGTTTGGAATGATGAAAAATTCTGAAAATTGGTGATAGTTGCAAAGCAATGTGAATGTATTTAATATCATTGAATTGTACACTTTAAAAGTGTGAGTTTTATTATGTTGGTAATACAAATAATGATAGTAATAATAATAATATAGGTCAATGTAAATGGAAAATAATGGGGGGGTGGTGGGAATCATAGAAATCAGACAGGTAGGCAGGGCCATCTTGAAGGGTCTTAGAGGCCTTGGTATAAAGTTGGGGTTTCACTCTAACTGTAGCGAAAAACCACTGGGGGTTTTAAGCAATCAAAATAGTCTTATGTAACTTATTTACATTTTCAAAAGATCTCTCTGGTCTCCATGATGAGAACTGATTGTATGGGGGAAGGAATTAAAATGGAGAGAGGCCAGTTTAAGAGGATGTTGCAGAGGCCAGAGAAAAGAGATGAGGATGGCATAAGTGGTGAGCAGTGGACAGTGAAAAATGGTTGGCTTTAATTATTTACAGTGGCCAAGACATGGAAGCAACCTAAATGACCACTGACAGAGGAGTGGATAAAGAAGATGTGGTGCATAAATACAATGGGCTATTACTCAGCCATAAGAAAGAAAGAAATGATGCCATTTGCAGCAACATGGATGGATTTAAGACATTTATTAAACTAAGAGAAGTGAGTCAGACAGAGAAAGACAAATATCATATGATATCCCTTATATATGGAATCTTAAAAAAACCGATACAAATGAACTTATTTAAAAAATAGAAACAGACTCACAGACTGTGAAAACAAATTTATGATGACCAAACGGGAAAGGTAGGAGGGAAAGATAAATTAGGAGTTTGGGATTAACATATACACATGCTATAAATAAAACAGATAATCAACAGGGCCTACTGTATACAGGGGATTCTACCTAATATTCTGTGATAACCTATATGGGAAAAGAAATTGAAAAGGAATCAATATTTGTATATATATAACCAAACTACTTTGCTGTACCTAGCACAGCATTGTAAATCAATTATATTCTGATATAAAGTAAAAATTAAATTTATAAAAAAGGTAGTTGGGGAATTCCCTGGCAAGCCAGCAGCTGAACACATACATGCACCAGTGGTTAGAACTTAGTATTTTTACTACTGCAGCCAGGATTCAATCCCTAGTTGAGGAACTAAGATCCCACAAGACAAGCAGCACAGCCAAAAAAAAAATGTAGTTGGCTTTAAAATATGTTCTGGGGAAAATGAAAATGGAGTCATTGATAAATCCAATGTGAAAGTTACAGGAAAGAGATAATTAGGGATACCTCTGGTCTGGGGGCTAAGGAATTAGGTGGATAATGTCATGAGGAAGATTTCGGAAGAAACAGATGTGGAAAGGAGTATAAATGAAAAGTCCTAGCTCCAAACGGCTATTAGACTTCCCAGTGGAATGCTGAGTCTGTAGAATAATAGACGAATCCTGGTGATATGTATAGTTAACCTTCCTACTGTTACTGAAATGCAAGTCCATGCACCCAATGCACAATGAAGCCAAATAATACAAAAACAGTCTGAGTGTTCATTGGAAGGACTG
The DNA here is from genome assembly GCF_029378745.1 of Bos indicus. Classification (NCBI taxonomy): domain Eukaryota; kingdom Metazoa; phylum Chordata; class Mammalia; order Artiodactyla; family Bovidae; genus Bos; species Bos indicus. The sequence goes on along the minus strand of NC_091773.1, from coordinate 37,600,304 downwards.
ATGTTGAAGCTGAAACTCCAATACTTTGGCTACCTGATGCAAAGAGCTGACTCATTTGAAAAGACCTTGATGCTGGGAAAGATTGAAGGCAGGAGGAGAAGGGGACAACAGAGGATGAGATGGTTGGATGGCATCACCGACTTAGTGGACATGAGTTTGAGTGAACTCCGGGAGTTGATAATGGACAGGGAGGCCTGGTGTGCTGCAGTCCATGGGGTTGCAAGGAGTCGGACACAACTGAGCGACTGAATTGAACTGAAGTAAATACAAAAACGTTGGAGTCTGGGGCAGAAAAAAGTTTACGGCAGGACTATGCAAGGAGACGGGTGGCTCATGCCTTTAAAAATCCCAATTCCCTGAAAGCTCTCAGGAAAGCCCTTTTCTAAGAAAAGAGAAGGAGGGTTGTGGGTAGTTGTTGCAAAGGTCTTAGTGTCAGAGCCTTTGCTCTTCAGGTCAGGTAATGGTCAGGTAAGCATGTTCCTATAAACCTCCATCAAATGAATGTGATTCTCTGTCCTGACAAGAAAGGCCAGGTCCCCAGACAACTCCTACCCCGCCGAAGTCCAGTCCTGGCTGAGAGGAGGCGAATCTCAGCTGCAGGCTCCCTCAAGGCCAGGTCCCCAGATGCTGCCCAGCCGCCATCGCTGAGGGAGGCAAACGCCCAGAATCCAATCTGCCCTCAGGCCGCCCAGGCGTAGGGGGCAAGTCCCCAGACTGCATCCCAGGCAGACGGCTGCTGCCTCGAGGCCACAGGGATGGGGATGCAGGAGAGGTTCACCGCTGCTTCAAGGCCTAGGCCTGGCCAGTGCGTGGCCTTGGTGAGGACTCTGGAGCCTGGCAGGACACAGCCACCAGCCTGTTCCTGGGTCCCAGCTCTCACTCTGGCCCAAGGCTGGGTGGGCTAGAGGGCCCCCAAGGGAGAGGGGAAAAGGCTGGGATCCGCCTCTTACCTCAGACTCAGCCAGACAACCGCCACTCCACCGCCTGTTGGCTGAATGGACCACTAATGGTCACTGGTTGATTTGGTCACTTGGAGGCGGGGCCATTGCGGCACCGACCAATGGCTGAGCAGGACCACTAACGGTCAACTCAGAGGCGGGTGAGGCAAGTAACCACGAAGGCCAACCGGCCACATACCAAGGGATGCACACAACAGTGCTCTATTACACTGTGTGTGTGTGTGTGTGTGTGTGTGTGTGTGTGTGAATTCAGTCGTGTCCAACTCTTTGTGACCCCATGGACTGTAGCCCACTAGGCTCCGCTGTCCATGGGATTCTCCAGGCAAGAATACTGGAGTGGGTTGCCATGCCCTCCTCCAGGGGATCTTCCCAACCCAGGGACCGAACCCACAATCTTCTGTGACTACTCCAATGCAGGCGAATTCTTTACCGATGAGCCACTGGGGGAAGCCCTCTATTACACTAACACCCATAAGTAAGACAAAAGTCAGGAGTTCCTTGAGGATGCCAGCTATATTGGTTTTTTTTTTTTAATATTTATTTGCCTGCACCAAGTCTTAGTAGCAGCATATGGGATCTTTAGTTGTGGCATGTGGGATCTATTTCCCTGACCAGTGATGAAACCCAGGCCCCCTGAGTCTTAGTCACTGGATCACCAGAGAAGTCCCATACCAGCTATAACTTAATATGCCTCTTCAGCATTCCTCAGCATAATAACTAAAATAACTAAACATAATGCCTATTAAAGACATTAATAAACTGAATTAAATTCAACTTACTTGACTAGTCTCTGTAAGGCAAGTAGGACTTTTAATGGACCTCAAAGGTTTCCAAAGAACAGAAAGATACAGAATATTTCAGGTTAGAGAATAGTAGAAATATAAATAAAGGTCAGTCAAGAGGCTGGCCTGCCTGGAGTCGGGAGCTAGGGGGAAGAGAGGGAAGATCAGATGCCAAGATACACACAGTTAGCTGGGAGGACCATGCAGCAACCACATATCCAATCAGTCAGCAAGTCCAGTGGCTCCATCTTCAGAAGACAGTAAGTCCCCTACATACGAATAAGTTCTGTTCCAAGAGTGCATTCATAAGTCCAATTTGCTCTTAGGTCCAACAAAATTAGCCTAGGTACCCAATTAACATGATTGGTGATAAAGTACTGTACTGTAGTAGGTTTATAATACTTTTCACACAAATAATACATAAAAAGCAAACAAAAAATAAAACATTTTTTATCTTGTAGTATAGTACCTTGTGGAGAAGGCAATGGCACCCCACTCCAGTACTCTTGCCTGGAAAAATCTCATGGACGGAGGAGCCTGGAAGGCCACAGTCCATGGGTTTGCTGAGGGTCGGACACAACTGAGCAACTTCACTTTCACTTTTCACTTTCATGCATTGGAGAAGGAAATGGCAACCCACTCCAGTGTGCTTGCCTGGAGAATCCCAGGGATGGCAGAGCCTGGTGGGCTGCCGTCTATGGGGTCACACAGAGTCGGACACGACTGAAGTGACTTAGCAGCAGCAGCATAGTACCTTGAAAAGTACAGTAGTACCATACATCGGCTGGCATATAGGAGCTGGCACTGAGTGAACAGGCAAGAAGAGTTACTGAGGACGGAGAGGAGGTGGGAGACATCAGAGCTGAAGGAATGTCAGCAACAGGAGATGGAGGGAAAGCTGCAATTTCACTCATGCCTGACATTGATGGAACACATGTTCGCATCTCTGAAAGTTTGCAATTTGAAGGTTTGAATGTAGGGGACTTCCAGCACCAACCCCACCTCATCACCTCCACTGCTCCCGCTCTGGCCTGAGTCACCAATCTCTCATTCACTTGGACTATTGCAAGTCTCCCCACAGGTTGTCTGCTTCCACCTTTGCCATTTTACAGATTACCAATCCATGAGACAGACCAAGCTTTGCTCACAGTAAAAGGTAAAGTCATCTCCTGACTTACAAAGCTGTCGTTCCTTTCCCGTTCCCTTCTATGAGGTCATCTCCTACTGCTTCCCCAGCACTCACTCCATGGCACCCACACTGGCCTCCTTGCTATTCCTTCCTCACCACCTCTAGGCCACTGGGCTTGCTCTTTCCCCCACCCCTTCCCCTGGGTATGGTCGTGGCTCACTCCCTTTACTATTCCTGTCCTGGCTACGTGTCACCTCCTCAGTGAGGCCCTCTTTGGCCATCCTAACTTAAAATGCAACCCCCACTCCCATCTTTGCACTCTCTATCCCCTCCCTCACCTTACTCTTTTCTCATAGCAGTCACCACCATCTGACATGCTGAATATTTCACTGATCAAAACTCCAGGAGGGCTGGGACTTTTGTTGTTCACTGCTACATTATCCTCAATGTCTAGAACAAGCACATGCCAGATGCTCAGTGAATACTGGCTAAATTAAATAATCCATGAATTCCTTACATTTCAGGATGACCTACAGCCAAAAACACATTACAACTGAGTCTAACAACTCTAGGCTACAGGACAGTGCCTGTCCAGGACTGTGTGGACTGACTCGCACAGCCATGTTTTCTGCCTTTTCCAGAGTTGGAGAATAAAACAGCCAATTATTCCCATTTCTGTATGTTGCGGGCTGAAATGTGCTCTCCCTAAATTCATATGTTGACATTTTAATCCTTAGAAGCTCAGAATGTGACTGTCTTTGGTTGTTGTTTAATTGCTAAGTTGAATCTGACTCTTTTGCAACTCCATGGACTGTAGCCCACCAGGCTCCCCTGTCCATGAAATTTCCCAGGCAAGAATACTGGAGTGGGTTGCCATTTCCTTCTTCAACTGTCTTTGGAGACAGTGCCTTTAAGAGATGATTAAATTAAAATGAGCCCATTAGAGTAGGCTCTAATCCAATGTCATCAGTAACCTTAGAAGAAGAGGTGATTTAGACATACAGGGAGTCCCCAGGAATGAGCGCACACAGAGAAAAGGTCATATGAACACATGGCAAGAAGATGGTCATTTACAAGCCAAGGAGAGAGTCCTCAGAATGAAATTAAACCTTGAACTTGGATTTCCCACCTCGAGAACTGTGAGAAATAGATTTCTGCTGATTAAGCCACACAGTCTGTGCTGTTTAGTTACAGCAGCCCTGGCAAACAGGTACACCATGTAAGCCCAGTAGTTAGGCCAAATGGGAATCATGCTCACAGAAAGGACTGAGTTATTGTCACCAACATCCTGACAATAACACTGGAGGGATCAATGCTTCTAACACATGATCCGCTTCCATGTTGGCACAGATGAGGAGGGTCAGAGAGGCCTGGCAGCCAGGAGAGTCTTGCTGTAGCTGTGTGCCCCAACCTGCTCCCCATGATCCCTACATCCGTGGGGCAACAGAAAAAGACCATGAAATTTCTCAGCATTGGAGAGAAGCAGGTAAGATCCCTCCTCAAGGGATTTCCCTGGTGGTTCAGTGGCTAAGACACCAAGCTGCCAATGCAGGGCACCTGGGTTTGATCCCTGGTCAGGAAACTAGATTCCATATGCTGCAACTGAAAAGAACCTACATGCCGCAACAAAGATCAAAGACCCCGAGTGCCACAACTAAGACCCGCCTCAGCCAAATAAATAAATAAAATAAATTTTTTTAAGAAAAGAAGATCCTTTCTCAAAAAAATCAAATTAAAAGACAAATTGAGTTAGCGTTACTAGAAGATTAAGAGTTAAATAAATTGGGACTTCCCTGGCTGTCCAGTGGTTAAGACTTCACCTTCCAATGCAGGGAGTGTGGGTTCAATCCCTGGTCAGGAAGCTAAGATCCCACGTGCCTTGAGGCCAAAAAACCCAAACATAACAAACAGAAGCAATATTGTAATAAATTCAATAGAGGCTTTAAAAGTGGTCTACACCAAAAAATATTTTTTTAAAAAAGCTAGATAGATAGTATAAAGTGTTACATAAATAAAGGCCATATGAAACACAGCACAGAAAAGGTGGTATAATCAGTGTGTGTGGAGCAGAGAGAAGGTTCTGTCTTTGGTTCTCTCAGCACGAAAGCAGAGAGAAGAGGGCTGAGTGCACTGAGGAGGTCCTGGGACACAGGAGTGTGAACTGACCTCCCGGGATGGGGAATTTTCAGGGATAAGTTGAGCAGGAATTCAGTACAATCACAAACAGGAAAAAAGCCATCAGTCTGAGACTGGTCACACACTTAGACTTTGTTCCCACATCTGGGATTACTTCTAATTCCCCAGGAGTAACTTTATATTAATATTTGCCAGAGTGTATTTGGCACACTCAAAAAATTAGAGAAAATAAAACTGAAAATTGGGAGATTAAATAGATTTATTTACTGCAGAACTTCTCAGAACTCAAAGTACATTTGTAAATCTCCCCCATATGATTAGACCATAAATCCTTTTTTCCCATGAGAATTTCAACTAACCAGTATTTTCAGGAGCATCCCTTTAAGACTTCCTGATATTGCTAGTCGGTAGAAAAGGCCAACCAACCCATGGTGCTTTGGTGTAAAGCACCAAACCAAAACAGTGGTCAAGCTCCAAAGCTGTGCTTTCAGACCAGCAGATATTTGTAGAGAAAGGGGGGAAGCAAAACAAGATAGAACAAAACAAACAACAGTGATCCAACCAGTGAATAGCATTCGACTGTGGCTGATTTCTTTTTTTAAGTAATTAATGTTATTGTTTCTATGTGGCTCTGGGCTGAAAATTCTACCTCAAAATAATCCTTGCAAAATGGGTTTGAAAATCACTTTCACTTTACAGATTAAAAAGCTGGAGCACAGAGAGGCTGAGACTTTGCTGACGATCTCACAGATAGTAACTGACAGAATCAGCCTTACACCCAATTAGGGAGGTTCTACCAAAAGCCTTTAACACAACAGCCTGGAACACTTGAACACGCCTGTTATACACCCAACACGGTGCTAGAGGAAAAAAAAAAAAATCAAAGCCTGGAGATAGAACCAATTCCAAGAAGCAGCTAGGACTGTTCTACCTTCTCAAGAAGAACCAGTCAATCTTATGTTAGTCACTCAATCGTGTCTGACTCTGCAATTTTATGGACTATGGCCTGCCAGACTCCTCTGTCCATGGAATTCTCCAGGCAAGAATACTGGAGTGGATAGCCACTCCCTTCTCCAGGGGATCTTCCCAACCCAGGGATGAACCCAGGTATCCTGCATTGCAGGCAGAGTCTTTACCATCTGAGCCACCAGGGAAGCCCCCAGTCTTGGGCTGAGACAAAAATCTCAGAAGCAGATGTTCTGCCAGAACAGGGAAGAATCTGAAACTGGGTTCAAGGTAAAGATAGCTGACCAAAGGAAAGGACAGAAGTGCTTGGAAGTCAAGAGAAACGCAGTTCAGAGACTCATGAGGTCTATGATGGATGGAGAAAATCCACAGAGGGCAGGAACCAGACATCCCTTTTGCTGCCAGCAGCCTCCCCAAAAGCTGGAACACACGGTCGTTTCCTGTGTCCTGGTGACAGCAGAGGAAGGTTCCTGTGAAAACACCCTTGGAATGGTTGACCTGTTTTCGCCTTTGTACTTACCACAGTAGTCGTACCAAACGGTGGCGTCAGAGGAGTTGCAGACCCAACGATTCTCCCTAGGTTCAGTAAATATGGAAGAAAACAGGGTGGAAAAAAGCACAAATGGAAACATGATTCAATCTCTCCAAAACTTTAAAAATGTAAGGAGAATCTGTAACTAATCTTCAGACTCTTCCCCTTTATTTTTAGTAAAGGGAAAAAAATGTAACTTAGTCATCAGTCACATGATTTGAGTTCCTATCCAACTGTTTCCTCTTTTGAATGTGTGTGTGCGCGCGTGTGTGTGTTTAATATTTGAGCACTTCCTGCGAGAGGAGAGGAAAATGATTTAGAATGTACTCTTCGACCATGTGATACAAATGAGAGCACAGAGCTTTAAAAACAAAATGAGGTACTTCCTGGTCAATAGTAACAAAACCTGTCTTCTTTAGAAACTCAAAAGCCCAGCACTCTTTATCCCTCTGTGTTGCTTGCTATTCTCCCAAGTTCTTTTTCTTTTTTCTTTAAACCCTAAGCACACCCTCCTATTCTTTCTTTATTTATGGCTGTGCTGCTTGGCTTGGAAGCATGAAGTCCTAGACAGCCAGGGAATTCCCTCCCGCACGATCTTTATACATCAATTCTTACAGCCCAGAGAGCAGGACCGTCAGCTCTGAACTGAACAGTGTTCACGCACAGTGTTTTTGCTCGGCGACAGGTTGAGCCAAAGGGTAGAGACTGGCTGGATGAGACCTCAGACACAGGACACTAGCCAGAGTCCTGCATTATGGGCATGGGTCCCACCATGCTTGAGAATGCCCTCACTTTAGCCAACTACAGGGAATTTCAAGGGAATACCTTGAAATAGTCATCATTTTGGGTGTGGAATGTATTTCATTCCAAACCTCTCACTCTGCTCTAGAAAAACAGCTAACCCTTTAGATACTTTGCTACCTGAAATCCTTTAAAGGACAATGGCCTGTGGATTAGTAGCCAAAAATAGCATAGAGTCAGAGCCTTCAAATTTACAAGTTTAGAGGAAAATAATCATATTTGTAAAAGTTTTTTTTTTTTAACTGAGGCATGGTCCTACTTTACCATTTGGTTTTTTTAAGGCAAAAATTCATGGGGTAGGGGTTGGGCTAGTGAAATGGGGAGTTGCTCAACTGGTATTGTTTCAGGTTGGCAAGATGAAAAGTTCTAGAGACCTATTGCACAACAAGGCAAATACAGTTAACACTAGAGTCTTTGTTCCTTTCAGTGTGTTCTGAGAGGACTAGGAGCCTGCATGGGTGTGTCCTCTTTCTTCCCCCGACTTTTAAAATACATTTTTATATTATGGAAAAAACACAGAAAATTTACCATCTTAACCGATTTTTTTTTTTTTTCTGGACACACTAGGTATGATCTTAGTTCCACTAAAAGGAATAAAGACTCTAGAGAAAGTGCTGTTTCAGGTCTGAGGCAGAAAAGGTATAAGAAGATCATATACCTAGAACATCTTACTGTATTAGATAACCAATCTGATGACAGTCCCATTGACCAAAGAATGGTTTCCTATTGCTGTTGTAACAAATAGCCACAAATTTAATGCCTTAAAAACAATACAAATGGGGGCTTTCGTAGTGGATTAGTGGTAAAGAATCTGCCTGCCAGTGCAGAAGACATGGGTTTGATCCCTGATCTGGAAAGATCCCACACACCACAGAGTGACTAAGCCTGTGTGCCACAACTGGTGAGCCTGTGCTCTAGAGCCGGGGAGCCGCAGCTATTAGCCCATGTGCTCTAGAGCTGGTGCTCCACAAGAGTAACCCCATGTCCCTGCAACTAGAGGAAACCTCGCAGCAACAGAAACCCAGCACAAATCCCCCCCCAAAAAATGCAAATGGGGGATTCCCTGGTGGTTCAGTGGTTAAGATTCTGTACTTTCACTGCTGAGGGCCCAGGTTTGAACCCCAGTTGGAGAACTAAGATCCTAAAGCCGCCTGGAGCAGCCAGGAAAAAAAAAATCTCTTAAAATTCTGAAGGTTGGAGTCCAAATCAGTTTTTAATTAATTTACTTATTTTAATTGGAGGCTAATTACTTTACAATATTGTAGTGGTTTTTGCCATACATCAACATGAATTAGCCATGGGCACACATGTGTTCCCCATCCAGAACCCCCCTCCCACCTCTGTCCCCATCCCATCCCCCAGGGTCATCCCAGTGCACCAGCCCTGAGCACCCTGTCTCATGCATCAAACCTGGACCGGCGATCTGCTTCACATATGATAAGATACACGTTTCAGTGCTACCCTCCCAAATCACTTTCAGTGGACTAAAAGCAAGGAGTCAACATACCTAGTTCTTCTGGAATCTCCAGGGGAAAACGATTCATTAACTTGCCTTTTCAGCTTGTGGGCTGCAATCCTTTCATTCCTCCATCTTCAAAATTCAGCACTGCATCATCTCTGCTTCTGTCATCACATCACCTTCTCCCCTGATCTCCTGCCTGCCTCTTATAAGGACCCTGTGATTTTACTGCAACCATTTGGACAGTACAGGACAATCTTCCCAACACAAGATCCACCTATAAAATCCCTTTTGGCATTTAATGTAACATTCATAGCTTCCAGACTTAAACATTCAGCCTGCCTGTAGACTGTATGATCATTAATAAGACAGTAACTTTGGTGTATTGAAATACATCAAATATATTCAAATCCATGAGCTCATAATACTTGTTTAAAGTCTAATCAGCCAATGGTACTAGGAAACTAATTGTATTTTGAAAACTGATAAAGGGAAAGAATCAAGCATTTATCCTGACCTTTCTATGGAGATTGAACTACTGGTAACCAAATAGTACAGAGAGGCACGTTTCCCTTGCCTTCTCATGCTCTTTTCTCTTTTAGAAGTATTAGAGCTAGTACATGAAAAAGGAATGATAGAATAGAACCATTTTGCAATATCTAATAAATTAGTGAACTTAGAAAACACATCAGAGGTTGCTAATATCACAAAGAGAGATAAGAACACATCGTATACCTCTCAATGGATGAACAGGGTGGTAGCCAATCTCTAATACAGCCCCCAAATATCCTTACTTCTTGGTATGCAAATTCTTGTGTAGTCCCCTCCAACAATGAATAAGGGTGACTGAGTAAATAAGAAAATATTGCACAATGATAAAGTGCAACTTCCAAAATAGATCATAAAAGCCTCTACCTTGTTCTCCTGGATCAATTGCTCTGGGGCAAACAGTAGCTCTATGGGCTTCCCTGGTGGCTCAGAGGATAAAGCGTCTGCCTGCAATGCAGGAGACCCAGGTTCGATCCTTGGGTTGGGAAGATACCCTGGAGAAGGAAATGGTAACCCACTCCAGTATTCTTGCCTGGAGAATCCCATGGACAGAGAAGCCTGGCGGGCTACAGTCCACGGGGTTGCAAAGAGTCGAACACGACTGAGTGACTTCACTCAAACAGTAGCTCTAAAGAGAGATCCATGCAGTAGGAAACCAGATCTCCTCCCAAAAGGCCAGCACCATGTATAGATGTGAGAGTTGAACCATAAAGAAGGCTGAGTACCGAAGAATTGATGCTTTCGAATTGTAGTGCTGGAGAAAACTCTTGAGAGTCCCTTGGACAACAAGGAGATCCAACTAGTCACTCCTAAAGGAAATCAACCCTGAATATTCATTGGAAGGGCTGATGCTGAAGCTGAAGCTCCAATATTTGGGCCACCTGATGCCAAGAGCTGACTCATGGGAAAAGACCCTAATGCTAGGAAAGACTGAGGGTAGGAGGACAAGGGGCAACAGAGGATGAGACGGTTGGATGGCATTATTGACTCAGTGGACATGAGTTTGAGCAAGCTCCAGGAGATAGTGAAGGACAGGGAAATCTGGCGTGCTGCCCTTCATAGGATCGAAAAGAGTCGGACAGGACTAAGCAACTAAACAACAAAAAAATGTGTCAGTCACATATGTGAGCCACCTTGGAAGCAGTTCTTCAGATGACAGGAGCATCAGCTGATATCTTCACTGCAACCCCATGAGAGAACCTGAGCCATACCCACTCAGCTGAGTCATTTCCAAATACCCAACCAACAGACACTGTGCAGTTGTGTTTGTTTTAAACCACATTTTAGGGGCAATTTGTTATACAACAATAGATAATTAATACAAACATCAGCTATGAATTAGTTCTTGTCTAACTAATCAAACCTCAGTCTAATGAAGCCTAAAGTCCAACTACCAATTTATAGCAAATACAGTAGACAGAGAAATATTAACTACACCTTGGGAATATAATAAAAAAATCTAGACTGTGAAAACATGTATAGGACGAAAAACTCAGTTTATTCAACAGATGACGTGCAAGGGGAAGAAAAAAAGAAGATATTCCCTGCTGGTCCAGTGGTCAGGATTCCTCACTTCCGTTGCTGGCCGTCCTGGTTTGACTCCTTTTTGAGGAACTAAGATCCCACAAGCCACGTGGCACAGCTTAAAAACAAAGTGAAAGAAATAGAAGGGCCCACGGATTAGGAGTCTTAAAAGACATTTCAAAAGTAGGTGTAAATAAGGTGAGAACTTTACTTAGATCTTAATCCAAACAGAGGGGGGAAATTATGAAACAATTGGAAATTGGTAGACTGGATATTTGATAACTTTGGGATTAGGGACAGCTTAGGTATAATGGTATTGCTATTTAAGTCCTTATCTTGTAGATAAGGGGCTTCCCTGGTGGTTCAGACAGTAAAGAATCTGCCTACAATGCAGGAGACCTGGGTTCAATCCCTGGTCAGGAAGATCCCCTGGAGAATCAAATGGCAACTCACTCCAGTATTCTGCCTGGGCAATCCCATGGACAGAGGAGCCTGATGGGCTATAGCCCATGGGGTCACAAAGAGTCCGACACAACTGAGTGACCAACACTTTCACTTGTAGAATTACAAAATTAAATATTTAAGAAAGAAATGCTATGATGTCTGCAACTTGCTCCCAAATAAAAGTAGAGGGCAGGAGGTCTAGAGGAAACAATACTGACCACAAATTGGTAATTGCTGAATCTGGATAACCATCCTTTTTCTGAAAAAATCCTAATACAATTTTAACAAACGAGTCATTCATAACTAATGACCATTTTGTTACTTTTGCTATTATCTTTCAACGTGATGTAATTATTAATATACCGAGGGGAAGGATTACATTTTACTGTCAAGGGTATGCTATCTGATGTAACCCAGATGTTCAAAGGAATCACCTTGTCTTCTGAGACTCAAATAAACCTTACTCAATATCCTTCCCATAGATTGTAGGAGATTCATCAGGGTCTCAATCTTTCCAGCATTACTCTGCCGGGGGAGGGTAGTAGAGTGGCATGGAGGGATGTGCATGTATTTTCCCCTTATCTTGGCCTGAGTTGCTTCTGCAGACTTATTTCACTGATGAATCATCATGGTATCCTACATATGCTGATCCTTTTCTAAGCTTGGTCTCAGTCCAAATCGTGCCCTTGAGAAGACATCTTTCTCATGCAGTCTTTTAAGCAACCATGCTGTCCTCTGAGGAATTATTCTGATACTAACAAAAATAAGTTTTTTCACTCCACTACACAGGAGACAAAATGACTGCACGTATACAGGACATTTCGGAGAAGGCAATGGCACCCCACTCCAGCACCCTTGCCTGGAAAATCCCATGGACGGAGGAGCCTGGTAGGCTGCAGTCCACGGGGTCACAAAGAGTCGGACACAACTGAGCGACTTCACTTTCACTTTTCACTTTCCTGCACTGGAGAAGGAAATGGCAACCCACTCCAGTGTTCTTGCCTGGAGAATCCCAGGGATGGGGGAGCCTGGTGGGCTGCCGTCCATGGGGTCGCACAGAGTCGGACACGACTGAAGCGACTTAGCAACAGCAGCAGCAGCATACAGGACATTTAAAGAAACAGGTATGATGTACTCAAAACAAATTATGAAAAAAGTGACCCTCAAGAGAAAACTTTAAAATGTTAACAGTGCTGTTTTCTTCTATGTATCTAATGTTTGATAATGAGTATTTGACTATGGAATACCTTTTTACAGAAAGATATAAACCACATTAATTGTTAAGACAGCAACACATGTATACCTAGGTGACAGAGGACAGAAGGGCAGGCAGGCAGAGAAGTCCAAGCAGAGGCCAGAGGTGGTGGCAGCCTGTTCATCTCTGAGAATACAGCCCGCCCTCTACTAGGACCACAGGCTGGCTGATACTAGCAGAGGGCAGGCTCTAAATCTCAGAAAGAGCACTTTGCTACCTTAAGCTGTCTCCTGTAACCTTCTAACAACTTGACACTTCATCTTTCCAAGAACTAGTGATGCTCCTGACATGACTGAAGCGACTTAGCAGCAGCAGCAGCAGCAGTGATGCTCCTACTGCTTCTCCATGCACTTCCCTCACACAGAAGGAAATCATAAAAATTAGATTTACTATTGTAGCAGGTGATAGGAGGCCTTGGGTAGCTCTGTAGACTCAGTGTTCACCTCCCTCTCATACACAGTTAAGCCATAAAGATTAGATTAACCATCATGGCAGGTGATGGCTATTACACAGCTTTATACAGACTGGGTGTTTTGTTCCTAACTGTGACTCTGGCAACTTGCCCAGTACCCAATGCATTCTAGGCACATAATCAGCATTACCAATCTAAATAACGATGTGAGGCCATTTGTTCCTGGCTGAAAATCCTTCACAAGAACCAACTTTCTACAATTAGAGGTAAAAATCTTAAAATGCCAATACGTGGTAAGTTAGCATGAAGACTGCTATTTTATAAAAGGTACTATCCATCTGTATGGATACGATCGTACCAAAGTAGATAGGATTTTCCCTATGTGTGATAGAGTGTACCAAAGGAGAGTACATGTGGAGAGACAAGCAGAACCACTGAAGACAAACTCCTCAGGTAACCACTTGCCTTCAAGCTAACCACACTCTACTGTATACAATCTTTAAAATGGGCAGCCATGTCAGAGAAGATAGGCAAAAACCTGTATTCAGAGCCAAAGGAAGCAGATTAACACTTGCTTTCTATAACGTGTGAATTTTTAGAGTTTCTACTGTGGGAAAAGGTAGTATCTATATCCTTAGAAAAGTTCATACACAAAGGAAAAATAACTTTCCCACATGCTTCTGATACCCAATTCCCAGGTGAGACTCATTTATTATATAAAATTAACCATGCATACATCAGCATATACATGTATTTCACACCCTTTTAAACAAAATGGTAGAATGTTACATGTTTTCTTTTTCAAACATAACTTTTTTTATTATAAAGGAACACAAGTCTCTGAATTAAAAGTTCTGATACAACTTAAATTATTTAACAATCAGTCACTAACAAAATCAAACATAAAGGCAATTATCGTACACTGGAACACAAATCACGTTTAAGCACAAACATAAAAATAACAAACTCAAGACTTTTCCAGCAGTCCAGAGGTTAAAACTTCACCCTTCCAATGCAGGGGGCATCAGTTCGGTCCCTGGTAGCAGAACTAAAATCTCACATGCCATGTGGCATGACAAAAAGCAGACTCATTTCTCTTCTTTAAGCTGTTTCTTTTCACTGGCTTCTTCCAGATCAAAAGTGAATGGTTTGTCATAACCCATTAAATGGTTATAGTCTTCAGGGTTTGGAAAGAGTGCTGGATTAACTAACAATGATTTCGTTTTAGCATAAAACGTAGTAAACACATGCGTGCTGTTTGGAATCTTCACATCATTCTGGTGAAATACTGTACTTTTTTCCGAAAGTACAACACTGTAAGTAATGGCTTTGTAAGTGTCTGTTCTGGCCTCATGGTACAAGCGAATGACATAGCCTTTTGTAAGAAAGTGAAGCAGTGCTGGAGTGATCACTGTAAAGCTTCCTATGGTGCCATAAAATAAGATTTGCAAAGGGAGACTTCCAAATATAACATTATTTTGTGCAAAAATGTATGGTAGAAACGCAAGGCTGATCAGACTTGTAGAGTAAGAAAAACACTTCACACCTAAAGAAAGAAAATAGGAGAGGATTAATACCATCCCATTAATTCTTCTTTCTTCCTACCATATCATTACCAAAACAACAAAACCAAAACACCAATATAGTGCTTATTATATTCCAGGCTTTATTTTAAGCACTCTGCATATTTTATTCATGAAATCTACAAAAAATTCCTGTAAGATAAATGTATAATTATCATCATCACCACTCCCATTTAAAAGATGAGAAAATATCAGGCACTTGCTCAATGTCACAAAGCTACCAAATAGCTATGTGAAAATGTAAAGTCACCAGTCATGTCCAACTCTTTTCGACCCCATGGACTGACTATAGCCCACCAGGCTCCTCTGTCTATGGAATTCTCCAGGGAAAAACACTGGAGTAGGTAGCCATTCCCTTTACCAGGGGATCTTCCTGACCCAGCATTGCAGGCAGACTCTTTATCGTCTGAGCCACTAGGGAAGCCTCACCAAATAGTGGTGTTGGGATTCAAACCCAGACAATCTGACTCTAGGGTCGAGTCTGTTGGCTATTAAAATGCACTACCCAATTAAAGATTTAATATTACTCAAAAATCCTTATGAATACTATAAAACTTACTCCAGTCAGCAGATAATCAAATAAAATGCTCCGTTAACAAGTACTTCCACAGATCTAAAACAAAATGCTCAAATACAGGCCTAACTTTATCAGGCTAAGTGCCCAACATTAAAATAGCAAATTTAAAAACAAAAACTCCCCACTGGTGGTTAAGAAACGTGTGGGAGAGGTAAAATTTCCTTATCAAGGAAAAACACTCAAGTTAAAATAGTGACATATTTTTACTTAGAAAGATTTTTTTTAAATCACTGACTTCTGAACTATATATTTAAAAATGGTCAAAATGGTAACTTTTACATTATGTTTACTTTACCACAGTAAATAAATAACTTAAAATGAAATTTTTCTTACTTTGAATGTATAATTTTAACATGATTGAACACCATCTGTTTGGAAAATGGACAAGCTGAAATCCTAGATGAGCTGATTATAAAGTTAATTTGGAACAACAAAGGAAGCAAAAAAGAGAGGGAGAGTTAGATACTAAAACATTAAAATAGTGTTGTATAGGCTCAGTACTGAACAGATCAATGGAACAAAAGCACAAAATCTAGAAACCTCACTGCGTATGGAAATTTAGTGTAAAGATATAATTTAAAACTAGTGGTGCTGGGGCAACTGGATAGCCACACAGAAAAAAATAAAATTCAATTGATCCCTCATATCATATACCTGGAAAATTCCAAATAATCCAGAGATCTAGGTGTATAAAATAAGAAAGCTATAAGAAGCCCTGTGAAGGCCTTATATACCTGTGAAGGCCTTATAATCTGAGAACAGAAAAACTTTTCTAATTATGACTTAAAATACAGAGGCAATCAAGAGGAAAGTTGATAAATCTGATCACGTTTTTAAAATGTACACAGACATAAATACCATAAACAAAATAAAGAAATGAATGAGAAAAATACTACAAACTTGTATCACAAAGGATTAACATACCCAAGATATAAAAGGTTGCCAGTATATGAGAAGAAAAAGATCAACAACCCAATAAACAAATGAGTAAGTTCAATGAAACAAAAAATGCACATGGCCTTTAAACAGATTGTGTGTGTGTGTGTTTTAGTTGACGCTCAGTCATGTCTGACTCTTTGCGACCCCATGGACTATAGCCCACCAAGATCCTCTGTCCATGGAATTCCCCAGGCAAGAATACTGGAGTGGGTTGCCATGCCCTTCTCAAAGGGATCTTCCCAACCCAGGGATAGAACCTAGGTCTCCTGCACTGAAGGCAGATTCTTTCCCATCCGAGCCAGCAGGGAAGATTGCAAAAGATTAAATGATGCTAAACTTCTAACATAAGAAACATGTGATTAAAACCACAGTGAGATATTACTTTTCCCCCAAATTGGCAAAAACAAAAAAATCTGATACCATACATGTTGATGAGGCTGTAACACAACAGTCACTCTCATACATCACTGCTGGTTGAAGGCTTCTTGTTTGTACCAGTAATCTAAAAATAATTTCTTCTTCTCACAAGTAGTTGTCATGACATTGGTACAAATGGGATTTAATGGGGACCAGACTCTTGAGAGTCCCTTGGACTGCAAGGAGATCCAACCAGTCCATTCTGAAGGAGATCAGCCCTGGGTGTTCTTTGGAAGGACTGATGCTGAAGCTGAAACTCCAGTACTTTGGCCACCTCATGCGAAGAGTTGACTCATTGGAAAAGACTCTGATGCTGGGAGGGATTGGGGGCAGGAGGAGAAGGGGACGACAGAGGACGAGATGGCTGGATGGCATCACTGACTCGATGGACGTGAGTCTGAGTGAACTCCGGGAGTTGGTGATGGACAGGGAGGCCAGGCGTGCTGCAATTCATGGGGTTGCAAAGAGTCGGACACGACTGAGTGACTGATCTGATCTGATCTGATCTGAAGCTGTCTTCTGCAGAAAAACCACCTCTTGTTTCCCCATTATTCTTTTCACACTATAGTAGTATGAGTGGTATCCCTCAAATTCACATCCACCCAGAACCCCAGAATGTGACCTTATTTGGAGACAGGGTCTTTGCAGACAATTAAAAGTTGAGATGAAATCATCCTGGATTAGGGTGGACCCTACATCCAATGTGAGTGTCCTTAACAGGGCAGAACAGGACAAGCAGAGACACAGAGAAGGCCTTGTGAAGTAGCAGGCAGAGACTGAAGTTATGCAACTACAAGCCAAGGAACACAAAGGATGGCTGCGAGCCATCAGAAGCTGCAAGAGACAAAGAAGAGTTCTTCCCTAGCGCCTTCAGAGCATGTACATGCCAACACTGTGATTTCAGACTTCTGGCCTTCAAAACTGCGAGAATAAATTTTTGCCGTTTTAAGCCACGAAGTGTGTGAAAATGAATTTTAAAAGCCCTAGGAAACTAATACATACATATACTTTATTATGCCTGGTGGTGGTTGTGGTTTAGCCACTAAGTTGTGTCGAACTCTTCCAACCTCATGGACTGTAGTCCACCAGGCTTCTCTGTCTATGGGATTCTCCAAGCAAGAATACTGGAGTGGGTTGCCATTTCCTTCTCCAGGGGATCTTCCTGATCCAGAGATCAAACCTGCATCTCCTGCATTGCAGGCAAATTCTTTACCTACCGAGCCATCAGGGAAGCCAAGCATCAGTTGCTCAGGTTGAAGTAATTGCTATTTCTAAACATATTCTGGGTTTTCCCATCCTGATGCCTTTGCTCATACGACTTCCATGCATGGGATGTCCCGCTTTCACACCTCTTTATGTTCAAATTCTACTCATCTTAAAATGAGAATACAATGACATCAGTAATTTTTGTTGCTGAATTAACAAGAACTGCCAACTCAAAGTCCCCTCAAATGTCTTTACAGTAGGATCCAATTTGGTAGTTTAAAGAATTTCCAGGAATGGTACCTCTATGTCAATGCCTCTCACTCAGTTTTACACAGAAAAATTATTAATTCCTGATAAGCATATATAATGACTTTCTATTTTAATATGGAAGGAACTCAAACATCAAATTCTGCTACAATTCTAGAACTTTGAATACCATGCAAAATTTTGCTGCTCCACAAATATTGTATTATAACCATACTAAAATTAGGAGGCTTCCTAGGTGGTGCTAGTAATAAAGATCCTGCCTGCCAATGTAGGAGACATAAGAGATGTGGGTTCGATCCCTGGATCAGGAAGATACCCTGAAGGAGAGCATGGCATCCCCCTCGAGTATTCTTGCCTGGAGAATTTCATGGACAGAGAAGCCTGGCAGGCTATAGTCCATAGGGTTGCAAAGAGTCAGACATGACTGAATCAACTTAGCACACACACTAAAATTAATTCGTATTTATATTCTCTTCAGTTCAGAACTGAGTCAAGCGGGGACATGAAATAAATGGATAAACCTTCCCTTCATTTGAATGAATGGTGTCTGTGTTCATAAAGAAGGGTATCATGGGGGTCACAGTTGACACATCTCAAGGGCATCAATCCAGGTATCCAAGGCTCAATCCAGAGATTGACACAGGCTCAAAGACCAACTCATGTTGTAACTTCTGAAGAAATTACTACCATCCAAAACTGATTCTTCAACAACTCCTCCCAACAGTGACTATAATCAGTCTTTATTCCCAAAAAGTTTTAAATTAGCTGAAGTTGTATTTTAAATATACTCAATTTTAATGTCACACACACTTGGGAACTTACAGATTTTCAGGTTAAATTTCAGACAACCAAGTAACATCAACATGATCAAAAACACACATGTCAATGGGGCACTGAAATCTTGTGGCTGTAAGGTAATCCTCCAAATATTTCAGGTTATACTTTTTTATATAAGGATTATTGAAATGAAATACCACCTCAGAAACCTGAACAAACCACATACCTACATTCTTCGTTTCTAAATTATCCCATACTACATACTGAATTATGACCTAAGGAGACAAAACAACTTTAAATTTGTAGTTATTTAATACACTGTCTTTTCCTACTCCATAACTCCCTACCTACCATGTGCAAAAGTCACTAAGTAAATACATTTGCTGAAAATTCTAAGATCTAAAAAATGTAGACTTAATATATCTTTGAATCATAATTACTCTATAGAGTAAATGTCTACTCACCCAAAATAACTACTAAGTATTCATTCATATTTGCTTCTCTGAATATTCAAACATTATATAAATATACGTTTTGTTGCTAAACATCCTGAGAGGTGACCAAAGGATGAATCTTTGTGCTCAGTCATAAGACCACAAAGTCGTAAGAGTCTTCAAAAACCTTTTAAAAGCCTCCTAAAGGGACTTTCCTGGTGGTCCCGTGGTTAAGAATCTGCCCTGCAATGTAGGAGATTCAGGTTCAATCCGCAGTGGGGAACTACAATCCCACATGCAGGGAGGGCAACTAAGGGGACTGTAGATGCAATTGCAGGGGGCCTGCTGCAACTACTGAGACCAAATGCAAGAAAAGATCCCACATGACACAACAAAGATCCTGAGGCAGCCAAATAAATAAATGAATAGATAAATAAAAATTTAAATTTCCTAAAAATGCAAAGGTCTCAACCTCCAAATCCTTTATTAAATCTTATAACCTTTCCTCTGTCTTGCAACTGAGGTGGTGGCTCAGGGATAAAGAATCCGCCTGCCAATGCAGGAGATGCAAGAGACATAGGTTTGATCCCTGAGTCAAGAAGATCCCCTGAAACACTGGCAACCCACTCCAGTATTCTTGCCTGTGAAACCCCATGGACAGTGAGCCAGGCAGGCAACAGTCCATGGGGTCTTAAGAGAGTCAGACAGGACTTAGCAACTAAACAACAATAAAAATAGTAAGTATCATATGCTCAGAACCTTTTTTATATTCAAAAGGTTGAAAAAAGGAAGTACCCTCATTTATGATTACCCACCAAATACTGTTCGGGCCAAATTCCCAGTATAAATCAGCCTTCCATCTTCTGATTTGTCAAGCTGTGTATGTGAACATCGAACACCTCTTTCCCAACAAACAGGTATCTATTGAAAGAGAGACCATGATGTGAGTGCATAATAAATTGCATTTTAGACCAACTTTTAAATTTTTTTAAGTTTATTTTGAAAAATATAATAAAGAGAATGTCTCATATGGGGTGATTTAAGGAATTCTTCCAAATAATCTAGAGCTAAAGAACTCAAATTGAGTAACAGAAAGGCTTTCCTTAATCCCACTCACAAGTAGACACTGAATTGGGAGTTTAAAGACCTACGTTTGCATGCCAGCTAGAAGCTTGTTAGATAAAGTGTGACCGTAAACAAGTAAAAAGTTAGTGGAGTAGTTTCTTCTATTGCATGTCACTATCACTCAATTGCAAAGATTTAAATACATTAGTTTTTGTTTAAAAAAAAACACACATCACTTTATTTAAGCAAAACACTGCAGATTCAGTGTTTATAAAGCCCAGGTAGTTTTTAATACTTCTAAAATATTTATACCACAGCTATTATTAATATATATATATATATATTCTTTCCCCAAACTCTTTATATCCATTCCTTGTTCCTTATAAGGAAAAATTTCCACTTGAACTCCTACATCAAATTTCACAGGAACAAGAGTTCCCAGAACCTCTGAAAATGACTTTCACTACACACCCTCTTGAAGATGTAAAAGGCATGCCTAATTCCTTTAGGCTGAAATTTAATTAGATTTCAATTCCCGCACTGGCTTTCCAAGTTTCGGCATGTTTGCTAATCCTAATATTTTACAGGGCAGGATTAGGAGACAATTTATTCAGATTAAAATAAGAAGGATTAACGTCTTTATCCCGTTTCCCGCCCGCCCTCCCCACCCCCCACCCCCCACCCCCTGCCAGGGAGCATAGTAACTCCTAAAAATAGGGCCACCTAATAAAAAATTGAAAAAACTCAGAGGTTCTCCGAGTTTTTTCAGTTCCATCTCCACGTGGCACATCTAACTTCCTTGAAGATTAGTTCTTACAAGCTTGCGCTCAAGGACAGAAAAGGCTCAAGGACAGAAAAAACTGAGTCCTCGCTGGATTTGCAACCATCTGTAAAGTGACTGGAACCGCCCAGAAAATAATCACTTTCCAAGGGGCACTTGGATCCGCGGGTGCTGTGAACCCCGGGATGCACCGGCCTGGTCCCGAGGCCCAAACATACTATTCCCGCCAGCCTGGGACTGGGCTCCTTCCGTACAGGAGCCGCGGGGCAGTAGGGGAGAAGCTGCGGGGAAGCCGGGCTCCCCAGGCCGGATGCTACTTCCACCACCCGCCCCCCTCCCCGCCCTCACACGGGTCCGAAGCCCTCTATCCGCCGACCTGGGCTCGCACCCGACGCAGAACAGGCGCGGCAGCCGACAGCCCCGTGCCCCCGACGCGCCCTGAGGAGCCTCTGCAGGAGGCCGCCCTCGAGACAGCCGCCCTGGGGTCTCGGAGCGCGCTGGAAGCCCACAGCGCTGTCCTCTTCCCGCTGAGCCGCAGTCCGGCCGCCCACGGGCCGCCCAACGCCAGAAACAGCATCCCACACCCAACCAGGAAAGGCGACCGCACTGCGGCGGCACCGCGACACCCTAAACCGCGGCTTCTCACCAGTCCCGGCTGGAATGAACCGCGCAGGCGCATCCCCCAGAAGGCCCACCGGCAGGGTTGGCCGCCGGCGCGTGCGCAGAACATTCGGCACGCCTGCAACGTGCCCAACCTCGCGCGTTCCCTCCGCGCTGAGCTCTGCACCGGATCAGACCGTTGCTGCGGGGACCAGCACACGCCCAGCTTCCATGCTGCTTCCCCTTGTCGGAGTGTGGGGTTCTTTATAACAGTGTGGAAGAACTGAAGGGAGTGTGTGTGTGTGTGTGTGTGTGTGTGTCTTTATAACTGTGGAAGAACTGAAGGGAGTGTGTGTGTGTGTGTGTGTGTGTGTGTGTCTTTATAACTGTGGAAGAACTGAAGGGAGTGTGTGTGTGTGTGTGTGTGTGTGTGTGTGTGTGTGTGTGTGTGTGTGTGTGTGTGTGTGTGTGTGTGTGTGTGTGTGTGTGTCTTTATAACAGTGTGGAAGAACTGAAGGGAGTGTGTGTGTGTGTGTTGGTCGCTTAGTCGTGTCCGACTCTTTGCGACCCCATGGGCTGTAACCTGCCAGGTTTCTCTGTCCCTGGGATTCTCTAGGCGTGGACGGAGATGCCAGGCAGGCTAGAGTCTTGGCCTCTTTATAACAGTGTGGAAGGATAGAGGGGAGAGCCATGCTCAAAGGACAAATCCTGGAAGCCCGAGTTAAATGTTTCATTCTCCTGGGTGTCATTTTCTAGGCTCCCTTAAACATTTTCTTTATGGAAAATGTTTCTAATCTATTGGCACAGAGGAATAATACATTACACGTTTGCACAAAAATGAATGGTAATTTGATCCAACCAATGAGTTGGTAGAAGATAAGTAGAATTTGCTCATTGTTGATACTTGTCAAATTTGTTTTCTGAAATCATTCTTATTCGTGTACCGGATAGTTTATTATTTGTTAAAGAGGTATTGAGTGCCTTGCCTATTGCCAGGACTAACTCAGAAGCTGAGGCTATAAAGATACTGAATAAAACTGGGAATCCACAGCGCTTTATGTTGCAGGAAGTAGAATCCCTTCCAAGTTAGGAGAGAGGGCGCTTGTCTAACACTGAAATGAATTGCCCGAGGACACGCATGAACTGGGAAAGCAAAAGATGATTGGGTAGGGGCATCTGGGTGGAGAGCAGTAGGGTAAGGAAACCCAGAACTGCTCTGCCATGTGGCTCACAGTCTGGGGTTTTAAGGTGATAGGATAAATTTCCAGGTTGTCTTTGGCCAATCATTCTGACTCAAGGTCCTTCCTGGTGGCTCAGGCATTGCTCAAGGAAGATGGATGCCAGGAAGAAGGACTCTGGGAAGTGGTCAGACATGTGGTGTCTCCTGACTTTTCCCCAACTCTTCTGGTCGTGGTGGCTTGTTAGTTCCACGTTCCTTACCAGGACCTCGTGTCATAAAACAGCTCACACAAATGGTTACTATAGTGCCTGGCCAGGGTGGGCAGTTTCAGCCAGTATGCTTCCCCTAACACATAGTGAAGGCAACCCTAAAAAATAAGTTGAAATATAATGTTTTATTATAATTGAAATATACCAATTTATGAAATATTACAGAAGCCCAAGATGCAGAATGATTAATTTAGCCTGAGAAGGCCCAGAGGTTCAGGTTCAGCTGAGTATCGAGAGATGAGCATCCAACTAGTCAATACGCTCTTTTGTTTATTTCAGAACCATATGTTTTACTCAAAATGTTATTTGCATAAGAGAGGAACAAACTAATAGTCTAAACTAGTACCACCTTCACAACTCCAAATCCTGTCTACCTTTTTCTGGGTATCTAGAAGGATAAAATAATACTATCTCTTTATGGATAATTTCACTTTCTTTTTTGTTTCGTTTACTGAAGTATAGCCAATTTACAGTGTTGTGCTAATTTGCCGTACAGCAAAGTGACTCCATTATACACATATATACATTCTTTTTCATATTCTTTTCCCTTCTGGTTTATCCCAGGAGACTGGGTATAGTTCCCTGTGCTATACAGTAGAACTTTGTTATTTATTCATTCTAAATATAGTAGTTTTGTCTGAGCGTGTTTTATAGATATGTTCATTGGTGCCATATATTTGATTGCACATAAATGATACCATATGGTATTTGTCTTTCTCTTTCTGGCTCACTTCACTTAGTATGATACTCTCTAGTTCTATCCATGATGCTGCAAATGGCATTATTTTGTTCTTTTTTTATGAATGAGTAATATTCCTTTGTGGACTTCCCAGGCGGCTCAGTGGTAAAAAATCTGCCTGCAATGCAAGAGATGTGTTTTCCATCCTAGGGTTGGGAAGATCCCCTGGAGAAGGAAATGGCAACCCACTCCTGTATTCTTGACATGTCGTTTCCATGGCTTGGCTATTGTAACTTTATTTTCTTTATCTTCTGCTTACCTTTTAACGTCTCTTGACTCTCCTGGGGGGTCCAGTGGTTAAGACTCTGTGCTTCCAATGCAAGGACTGCCAGTTCTATCCCCAGTTGGGGAACTAAGATTCCAGATCACCTGAGACCAAAAAAAAAAAAAAAAAAACCAAAATATTCTTTAGTGTAGTGCATATTACAAACATCAATTAGCCATTCTTGTACTGATACATATTTAAACTTGCTGTTCACATAGTGTTTTTTAATAGTTTTAATAGCTTTAAAAAGATAAACTGAGGCACGCTAAAATTTGAGAGTTTATTTGAGCAAAACTTTATTCCAATCGTACATCAAACTTGAAACAGTCATGAGCACTCCACTGACAGGAGCTAGAAGATGATGCACATGCAAAGCAAGGAAATTATTTGATTGTTATAGCTTATGCTGTTGCATTATTTGAGAAAAATCTCATTGGATGTTTTTGATTGGTTGTTCCTACTTTTGAGGTATTCACAGGATTGAATATGGGGTTGCTCATTAATCTACCAAGACATCAGAGCCATCTCAGTCTAATGCCTCTTTGTATGATTACTTCAACAATATATTAAGAGAACCTGAATTTTTATCTTCTGTTAAGCTTAGTTTCTTCCTACAGAAACTGTGGGCAAATGGAAATACTACTTGGTCTGCTCAGAGTTTCTAAATAGCTGAAATGAGATCATATTCTGAAATTTTTGTGCTATAGAATTATATGAAACTATTATTCATGGTTAAAGATTTCCCAGTTCTAGTAGTTCAGAGATGTTTTTTAAATATATACTACTTGAGTGGGATTTTAGAATGATACTAAGGCTGTTTACAAAATAATCCTTGATTTCCCCATTCATACCATCTGAGAGGGTTTTAAGATGGAGGCTCATGGAAAAATTGAAAATGGGTATCCCTTGTAGAATGTATGGCCACCATTATTACATGTAATTTTTGTTGGGTTTTTAGCTGTCTTTCCTTCCCATCCACCACGCCTTTTCCCCTCCTTTAATTTAAGCTTAAGGACAGAATTGTGTGATGGAAAAAAGAAAAGAAAATTTTTGGTAAAGCCAGTATTTGATAAGAACCCTAAATACTTCTTTATAGTGGGTTGGAAGTTAAACCAGGAGAGTCTTTTAGCAAAAGAATTTGTCAGTAGATAATCAAGAACTTTTAAAATGTTCATATTCTAAAGAAACGGAAACATGGTCAAAGATTTCTACAGATCCTGAATACAGCATTACATAAAGTGACTTAAAAATGAAAATAAGGTCAATGTCCAACATTTAAGGAAGTACTTAAGTGACTCACGGTACATTTAGACAATGTAATTCTATAGACATTAAAAATGATGTTGTGGAGATTTGGGTTACAAAAGTGTGGGTTATTGAGGTTTGTTAAGTAGGAAAATAAATAGTATAAAGAACCATGTAAATACATGTAAATATAGTCTACGTAAAAGTATATTAAAACACCAAATGTATCTGCAATTTCTACATTTTTATAACCATGTATTATACATTTACTATATGTAAATAATAAATTATTATTTACATAATAAATAATGCCCTAAGTAAATTTTGCATTTTTAAAAAACAATCCTTGACTAGATTTTAGCCCTAAATCTGGCATTAGTTAGCCTCAGCATCCTCACCTGAAAAATTCTATCATTCTCTAGGCAACTAACAAAGGCAATGAGGAAAGGGAAGTTTTAAGGGGAGAAAACAACACTCCTGAAGTAAAGGAGGAAAAGTTCAGTCGAAAATGAGCCCACAGCCTCCTCTTCTTAGCCCATTGCCTCTCCTCTGAGCTGCTGCTGCTGCTGCTAAGTCGCTTCAATCGGGTCCGACTCTGTGTAACCCCATAGACAGCAGCCCACCAAGGCTCCCCCAACCCTGGGATTCTCCAGGCAAGAACACTGGAGTGGGTTGCCATTTCCTTCTCCAATGCATGAAAGTGAAAAATGAAAGTGAAGTCACTCAGTCGTGTCTGACTCTTAGCGACCCCATGGACTGCAGCCTACCAGGCTCCTCCATCCATGAGATTTTCCAGGCAAAAGTACTGGAGTGGGGTGCCATTTATAACCAAAAAACCTTAATTATTTTTGCAAAGGCTGGGAAAAATTAACCTCCAACAGTCTGTCCGGTATTGCTTTTGCAACACTTTTTAATCTGCCAAATGAAGTAAAAGTGTCTTTCAGGCAAAAGTCACTAATTAGGTCAACAAACTCTGGGTCGCCTGTGTTTTCCTTTTGTGGACATCATTACACAACAGTCCTAGTTGAGCAACTTGCAATGGTGAGAGTCTTGGCCCTACATTCTTTTCATGCTTCAGTCCGGTAAACAGAGGGCGAACTTTATTTAGCTGTTTCACTCTTCCTGGAAGGGTGCCTAAATTTCACCACAGGAAAGCAGATAAAGGCGGCTCTGACTTATGATAGTTCAATTTATAATTGACTTTATGATGGTGAAAAAGCTGTAAGATTCAGAAGAAACCGTACACAATTTGGAATCTTATTTAATCTTTTCCTGGGCTATATGCAGTATGAAAGATGCAGTATAATACTCTCTCCTCGGTTTTGAAGCTTCTAATCACTTACCCAATCAGGAGGGTAAACCACCTATATATTTACAATCATTCTGTTTTTAACTTTCAGTACAGTAATCAATAAACTACCTGAGATAATCAACACTCTATTGTAAAATAAGCTTTGTATTTGATGATCTCTGCCCAACTGCAGGTTGGATATAAGTAGGCTAAACTGTGTTGAATAGGTTACGTTTATCCAGTGCATTTTCCACTGATATTGTCAACTTCCCATGAGTTCTCAGGATAGAACCCCATCTTAAGTGGAGGTAAGATCTGTAAAAAGGATAGGCAGATGGGAGGAGTGGGGAGATGGTGCGCCGAGGAGACAGCGGGAGAGAGAGCAGAGGAAGGAGAGGCAGAGGGGGCGTGCAATGACAAAGATGGTGTCAGAAGTGGGTACTGGTGGCCGTAGTTTCTGTGAATGATTGCCTGGGGGGGAGACAGGCGACGGGGTGAAGGCCTCCGAGTGGGGGTGGGGGGCGTGGTTGCTTTCAGTAAACACTGAAAAGTACCGGGAAGAGAGGAAATGAGGCCAGCGATTTCGCGAGCTGCCGAGATGCTCTTCAATAAGCTCTGCAACTTTTCACAAAAGACAGAAAGTGCTTCATAAAGAGCACGGTCTTGTTAGCACAGAAACCGCACCCCCACTTTCCGACCTTTCTTCTGCGGACGTCTGCTACGTCTAGGCTTACCCGCAAAGGAGGGGTAGGGACAACCTCCAAAATTACCAGACTCTTTAAGACTCGGCGTAAGAAACTACAAGTTCCAGGTTGCAGCGCTGACTCCGCCTAACACGGCAGTACCCGCTAGAGAAACTACAAATCCCAGGATGCAATGGTGCCTCGGACCCCCGACCTCCTCCACTCCCAGCACCGCTTCAAGGATGAGGTCCCTTCGGAAATCAGATTAGGGTCGGCGCTGCATGCTGGGAATCAGAAGACCCAAAATAGGATTGGCTGAGACTTTTCCCGGCACCGCCGTCCTCGTAGGCTGGCCCGTGGAAGAAGGGAGGAGGGCGCTGCGCACTTCCTGTAGACGCCGGCAAGCAACGGCCTCGGAGCGTCTCCGCCTCACCAGGTACTAATCTCCCGCGCATAGAAGGCATCTGTGACCCAGCGGAAGTGATTCCTCTTGCTGCCCCGGAACCCACGGCGGCAGGCAGCTGGGGGTGGGGGGGCGGCCCTGGTGTAGGGGCTGTGGCGGTGCGCGGGGACCCGGTGCGGTGGCTGCGGTAGCTGCGGAGCTGACGAGTGAGTCTCGGGCTGGGGTGGGAACGGAGCTCTGGGCCCGCGTGGCGGACGGGGGAGGCTCGTACTGAGTGCTCTCGCCATCCCACTTCCCACCCCTTCCCATTTGGGCGGGGAAGGAACGGAAGCTTAACCTTGCCCTGCCGCTTCGGCTCCTGGTTTGGGGGAGGGGAGAGGAGGGCGGCGGGACGTTCCCTGGCGCCGCTCGGTGGGCTTGGAAAAGGGAGGAAGGAGGGGCGGCGGCTGGCGAGACTGGGCCTCTTCTGGGTTGAGCGTGAGGAGGGTGGAGTTAGGAACATGGCAGCCCTGTGGCTTTTCCTTTTTTGCTTTCCCCGGGTGCACTCAGGTTCGTCCTTTCCTTGGAGCCGGTCCCCACTCACAGAAGAGGGCCTTCGCTCTTTCCTGTAGCGGGACCCCGAGAACTTTACTTTCGGGGCAACTTGTTGGGTAATCTCTGCCCGACTTGGTGGTTTGGGTCTGTCGAGCATCTGCCGCCCAGTCTTATCTGATGGAGGCCTCCAGTGTCAAGTACGGTGGCCATTAAGTTTCTCCTGTGGACCTCTTTAGTTTATGGAGTTCGAGTTACTAGTGCGAGCATTTCTACTCTGCGTCGCCTTCAGTATAGAAAACAACCGAAATCCTTTAGAGTTTTAAAACCTTATTTTCAAACTACCAAATTTGCTTTTTCATCGCCAGGTAGTTTTCCTGTTTTGTTTAGTGGACTAAAATGAGACATCTCCGATCTCGTTTACATTGTAATTGTGGTATAATTCATGATGTTAAAACACCACTGTTCACACGTGGATTCATTCATTTCGGAGATACAATGGCAAAGAGACAACTATGGCCCCTGTCATCGTGGATATTAAGTGTTTATTGCCAGTGATGATTTTGGCCTCTTAATTTTTAAATGACTGTCCTTTTTTCCTTAAGTATGAGATCGACCTAATAACCAGTAACTACCATTCCAAGTTATATATATATAAATTTATTTCAAATGGAAGATGCTAGTTTCATTTCATTATAGTAATTCTGTAATATGATTAGGCAATAGTTTGTAGTCAGAAGTTAGAGTCAGTTCTATATATCAAGTTCTAAAGTATTTGTATCCTATAAATTGCTTTTTTGGTTTTTTTTTTTTTAAATAAAAATGGGAAACAGGTAATGGCCTAGACCAAGCTGGGTTTGTTTTTGTCTTGAAGGAACTCCAGCACACAACCTGTTTCGACACTTCTACAAATCAGAAATACACTCAAAACATGAAAAAAATAGAGGCACTCAACCACACATTGAAAACAAGGTGTAACTGTTTATCTTTTTTTTCTTTTTGTAGATTTTTCAGTATTAGAAAATATCTGAAAAGTCTTTGTATTTACACTGGTATGTATTAATGCATTTTAGCTAATCCGTCCTAAATGTTTACTGTTCTA
Source organism: Bos indicus (assembly GCF_029378745.1). NCBI lineage: Eukaryota > Metazoa > Chordata > Mammalia > Artiodactyla > Bovidae > Bos > Bos indicus. The sequence goes on along the minus strand of NC_091773.1, from coordinate 37,571,002 downwards.
TTATTAAATAAGATCAGAAAAATCTCATCAGTGATTTCAAGCTTTGGTGATTAAGAAAACTACAGTGCCATTCACTCAAATATTTATTGAGCATCTTCATCTTCTATATGTTAGGCACTATACATGAAGCCTGCCCTCTTGGAGCTTGAGGAAAGAGACTGTACATTAAGTAAGCAAACATAGTTTCAGATGGCGATAAATGTAAAGAGAATATAACTAGATTTAGAGTTAGATTAAGTTAGGGTGACTAGGGTGAGAGTGTGTCATTTTGAAAGAGAAGTGCTCAAGGAAGACCTGCTTCTCTGAAGACTTAAGGTTTTGCCTGGAGACCAAAATAATGAAGAGCTGAAGGAAGAGTTTTTGAGAGAGCAGTAACTGCAAATGCATAGACCTTAAGAGAAATGAACTTGACCCATTACAGTACTTAGAAGGTCATTGTGGCTGGAGCGTAAGGAAGAGTGATGGGAGGTGAGAACAGAATGGTTAGCAAGCAGTAAATGAAATGGAACTTTATTGTCTTTGTTCTGTTTGTAATGAGAAGCCATTAGGGGATTTTGTATAGGGGAATGCTTTTGATGACTAACTGCTGAGTGGCAAACTGAGTTGGAGGAAAGTGGAGAAACCAGCTCCTAAGGCAGCTTGTAGTAGTTCAGTTGAGCTGTAGTTGAGCTGTAGTAGCTTGAACTAGAGATGTAGAGTTGGAAGTGAGAAGCGGTCTGATTCGGAGTATAATTTGAAGATGGAGCCAAATGGGTCTTACTAACCCCAGGACAAAAAATCTGGAAGAATCACCTTGTTTTGCCCAAACATCTGGGAGAACAGTAGCACCATCTCCTGGAATGAGGAAGACTGGGGAGGGTGCACTGGTTTCTAAGGGATAAAACAGGAGTTCTGTATAGAGTGTACTAAATTTGATAATTTTATACAGCTCAGAATATGTGCAGTAGTAGGCAATAGAATACCCCTACTGTTGCTCAGAGCGGAAGTCAGGCTCGGGAGATAATCCTGGAGTCGTGTTTTATTGGTGGTACTTAAAACTACAGACCAGAGGACATCAAGAGTATTAATGGAGAAGAAGCAGATGGCTGGGAAGGGAGCACTCTGGTTAGAGGAGCAGTGATGGGAACCGAAAGGCCAGGAGGGTGTGGCATCTGTAATACTAATGGAAGAAAAGAGGTTGGAGTCAACTATAAAAGAGTAATATGAAGATTAAAAATTGACCTAGTGACTGAGTAGTTGAAATCTGACAAGAGCACTTTGATTGGACTAGTAGTCTAAAAAGACTGATTATTGTGGGTTATGGAGAAGTGGGTGGTCTTGATGATGTTACAGCATTTGATGTGTTGATGGGAATAGGGGTGGAGCAAAGTTCTTGGATCACTGTGGTAGGAAGGATGATTTTTATGCAGCTTTTGAAACAGGAAAATGGACAGAGTATATGGTATATAGGTATGCAGGTAGGATGAAGGTGGAAAAGACAAGGCATTTGAAGTGATTTGTTCTGTTTTCTTGGTGACATAAGTGAAGTGGTTAGGGTAGGGAGGAGAGGAATGTGGGAGGTTTAAGAGCTGTAAATTTTCTGAGTAGGAAAGCCAGTTAATAGTTAGTTAAGGGGATTACTGTGATACCAAGTCCCTGTTTAAAATAGGTTTAAAATAGAGACCAGTCAAAATGGTTGTGACTTTTCTTTAGCCAGTTGAGCTTTTTTATTTGAGGCCTGAGCTAGGTGGAGAATTGGGTTTGGCCAGGATTGGGATTTTGGGTGGGTTAACTACATCAGAGGAGGGTCAGGGAGTTAAGTATAAAGACTGTGAGGTGTGTATGGTGCCAGTCCTCATGTTAACAATGGAGTGAAGCAAGCTCTGGCTTTCCTTTGTATTTGTTTTTTATTTTTAGTCCATCGTTGAAAGGTTTTTATAGTGCATAGAATGTATAATTGTTGTTTAGTCATTAAGCTGTGTCCCGCTTTTTGGGACCCTGTGGGCTGGAGCCTGGCAGGCTCCTCTGTCCGTGGGATTTCCCAGGCAAGAAGACTGGAGTGGCTTGCCATTTCCTTCTCCAGGAGATCTTCCCAACCCAAGGATCGAACCCGTGTCTCCAGTATTGGCAGGCTGATTCTCTACCACTAAGCCACCAGGGAAGCCCTTTTGCTGTTGCGTTTTAGACTAAGACAAAGGAGTTTGGACATCATTGCCTGAGAGGGAGATTAGATTGGTTACAGGGTGTGGCAGACAGGACAGCCTCAGTGGAACACACAGCGCTCTGAAGCTCTTGAGTTCTGTGCTGTGTGGGAGCCACTCTGTTTAATAAAGATGAGAAATTGGGAATTATGGGCACTTGTAGAGGGAGGGTGAATTTCAGATGGGTTCAGTCATAAAATAGTAGAGCTGGAACGGACTTTAGACACAGTTTAGTCCAGTTTCCTCATTTGGGAGATGAAGAAACAGAAGTCTTATTACTTAAACCTATCTGAGTCTCAAGATAGAAAAAAAATGTTTTTTCTTTTTTTAATGTTTCAGCTGTGTTGGGTGGCCTGTGGGATCTTAGTTCCTCTATCAGGGATTGAACCCATGTCTTCTGCATTGGAAGCTCAGAGTCTTAACCACTGGACCACCAGGGAAGTCCCAGAATGAGCATTTTATATCATCCTGAGACATAAATTCAGCAACACTATAAGCATATTCTAGGCAAAATATTCTAATGTCTTTTTACAAACTAGAATTGTGTAACTTCTGTCAATTTGTATTAATGGCCAAAGCCTCTCTAATAACATTAGATAATTTTTGGTTAATGTAATTTACTTCATTTTTCAAATCAGTCATATTCTTACACATTATTGTTAAGAACAAATTATCAGGCTGACTGACCATTGTTTCCTTCAAAAGCAGCTTAGTTCCACATACTTGTTTCTTTTTAAAAAATCAGTTTTAAATTATAGTTTTCTAAATGACTAGAGATAACTAGTACTTTCAGACATGTATTTCAGTGCTCTTTAAAAAAAAAAAACTGAAGTGTCATTGACCTACAATAATACATTAGTTTCAGATGTACAGCATGTGCTGTGCTTAGTCGCTTAGTTGTGTCCAGCTGTTTGTGACCCCATGGACCGTAGCCCACCAGGCTTCTCCAGGCAAGAATACTGTCCATGGGGCTCCTCCAGGCAAGAATAACTGCAGTGGGTTGCCACGCCCTCCTCCAAGGGATTTTCCCTACCCAGGGATCAAACCCAGGTCTCCCACGTTGCAGGCAGATTCTTTACTGTCTGAGCCACCAGGGATGAGTCAGTATTTCTATACATTACAAAATGATCACCACGATGATAAGTCTAGTGCCATCTGTTACTATACAAAGATGTTAAAATATTTGACTGTATTCCCGATGCTTTACGTTTTATCCACGTTTCATGACCAGAAGTTTCATGACTGGAAGTTTGTTACCTCTTTTTTTTTTTTTTTTAATTGAAGGATAATTGCTTTACAGTATTTTGTTGGTTTCTGCCAAATATCGACATGAATCAGCCATAGGTATATGTATGTCCCCTCCCAAGTTTTGTGCCTCTTAATCTCCCTTGTCTGTTTGACTCATTCCTCCACCCAGTTCCTATGTGGCAACCACTGGTTTGTTCTGTGAGTCTGGTTCTGTTTTGTTATGTTTGTTCATTCATTTTGGTGTTTAGATTCCACATGTAAGTGAGATCATACAGTTTTTGTCTTTCACTCTCTGACTTATTTTACTTAGTGTGATATCCATCTTGTCACAGATGGCAAGATCTCATTCTTATGACTGAGTAATACTCTTTTGTATGAGTAATCTTGAATTGTGTATGTCCTGTCTTTATCATCTGTTGATGGGCACTTAAATTGCTTCCACATCTTGACTATTGTAAATAATGCTAAAATGAATGCAGGGGTGCATGCATTTTTTTGAATTAGCATTTTTGTTGACTTTAGAAAAAATCTGCAGAAGTGGAATTCTGGATCTATGGTAGTGCTATTTTTAATTTTTTGAGGAACTTCCATGCTGTTCTCCGTAGTGGCTGCATCAATTTACAGTCCTACCAATGCTGTGTAAGGGTTCCCTTTTCTCCACATCCTTGCCAGTGCTTGTTGTTATTCATTGTCAAAAATAAGGATAGCCATTCTGACAGGTCTCAAATGGTATCTTATTATGGTTTCAATTTGCATTTCCCTGGTGATTTTTGATGTTGAGCATCTTTTCATGTGTTGTTTGGCTGTCTGTGTGTCTTCGTTGGGAAAATGTCTATTCTGGTCCTCTTCCCATTTTTCAGTTGGGTTGGTTGGGGGTTTTTTATTTTGAGTCTCATGAATTCTTTAAATATTGGATTGGCCAAAAAGTTCATTCTGGTTTTTCCATAAGATGTTAGTGAACTTTTTTGTTGTTGTTCAGTCACTCAGTTGTGTCCTCCTCTCTTCGACCTCATGGACTGCAGCACATCAGGTTTCCTTGTCCTTCACTATCTCCCAGAATTTGCTCAAACTCATGTCTATTGAATTGATGATGCCATCCAGTCGTCTCATCCTCTGTCACCCTCTTCTCTTTCTGCCCCAGTCTTTCCCAGCATCCGAGTCTTTTCCGGTGAGTTGACTCTTCACGTCAGGTGGCCCAAGTATTGGAGCTTCAGCTTTGGCCAACCCCATATCTGGGGTGTTAACCCCTTATCAGACATACTGTTTACAAACTTCTCCCACTCAATAGGTGGCCTTTTAATTATGTTGACAGTTTCATTTGTTTTGCACAAGCTTTTTCTTTAATTTGCTGCAGTCCCATTTGTTTACTTCTGCTTTGTTTTCCTTGCCTAAGGAGACATATCCCCCAAAATACTGCTAAGACCAGTGTCAAGGAATGTACTGCCTATGTTTTCTTCTAGGAGCTTTATGATTCAGGTCTTACGTTTTAAGTATTTAATGCACTTTTGAGTTTATTTTTGTATATGGTGTGAGAAAGTTCAGTTTTGTTTCTTTTGCATATAAGCTGCCCAGTTTTCCCAACATCATTTATGGAAGAGGCTGTCTTTTTATCACTGAATATTTCTGCTGCTTTTAACATAGATGAATTGATCATGTAACTGTGGTCTCATTTCTGGGCTCTCTGTTCTGCCATTAGTCTGTGAGACTGTTTTTACATACTGTTGGGATTACTGTAGTTTGTAGTATAGAGAAAGAAATGGCAGCCCACTCCAGTATTCTTGCCTGAGGAAGCCCATGGACAGAGGAGCCTGACGGGCTCCAGTCCATGGGGTCGCAAAGAGTCAGACACAACTGAGCAACTAAGCATAGCATAGCATGCCTTCTGCATCATACATGTAAGACTCCATTTATCGCTGAGTGGCTAAACAGCAGCACAGCAGCTTGTAGTGTAGTTTAACATTAGGGAATATGTCACCTCTGACTCTGTTCTTCTTTCTCAGAATTGTTTTGGCTATTCAGGGTCATTTTTATATATTTTCCTGCAGAAAACATGAGTTTAATAGGTAAGAAATCATTTATTTTTCATAAATGGCATAAAACTATACCTATCATTCTTACCTGCTTTTAAAAAAGTTAAGTTTATCTTAGTGGTATTTCCATGTTATTACATACATATATTTAACTTAATCCTTTTCACTGCCCCAGAATATTTTGTAAGTTTATACTATTTTTGTTTCATATTACCCATTTCCCCTCCTGTTCAAATCATGGTTCTTAGCAAGTTTGTTTTTTTTTTCTCTTTTTTTTATTTTTTAACTTTACAATATTGTATTGGTTTTGCCATGTATCAGCATGAATCCAGCACAGGTATACACGTGTTCCCCATCCTGAACCCTCCTCCCTCCTCCCTCCCCACACCATCCCTCTGGGTCTTCCCAGTGCACCAGCCGCAAGCATCCAGTATCGTGCATCGAACCTGGACTGGCGCATCGAACCTGGACTGGCGACTCACTCGTTTCCCAAATCATCCCACCCTCTCCCTCTCCCACAGAGTCCAAAAGACTGTTCTATACATCAGTGTAATATTTTAGTTTTCATGTTTCCTTTGGAACCAAACATTTTTATAGGGGTCTGTGAGCTATTTGTATTTTTTTCTTCTGATATGTTTCTAGAGTTCAGTGGGTGTGTGTTTGTTTGTTTTAACATTTGGTTCTTTAATTGCTATTATATTCTTGTGAGTAATGCGTTAGACATCTACAGAGCTGTAGATTTGCAGCTGTTGCTCTCATCTACTTAGCTAATCCAAGCAAGTCAGCTGAAAAACTGTTAGAACTAGTAAGAGAGTTCGGTTAAGATGCTAGAATACAAGATCAACTTACTGAGTTTAAAAGGTTTTCTTTAAAACACCAGCAATAGCCTTTCAGAAAGTATAGTATAAGACAGATCTCATTCATAATGGGAACTGTAAAGTGCTAAAAGTAGACCTAACAAGAAATGTGTGATCACAAAATGGGGACTTGCCCAACTCTTTAGCAAAAGCATATTTATCACACTATTGTAATTAAAACAGTGGGAATATTGGTCAGGTATAAACAAGATTGATGGAACAGAATACAATCTAGAAATCCGTGTAATATAGTGTATGATACAGCGTATGATAGTAATATAGTAGTAATATAGTGTATGTAGTAATATAGTGCATGACAAAGGTAACATTTCAAATAAGGGATGGGCTGTTAAAAGATCTTTTTGGTGTTCAGTGACACTAGGCTGAAAACTGGCTTCAGTACAGGCCTTAGGCTCACCAGAATTTCTGTTTTTTTACCAAAACATTAAAAAAAAAATGCTAAAAGTAATTTTATATATGACTCTCTAAAACACAATGACATCAAGCCTTTGTTCATGTCTTCCACTGTTCATGTCTTCCACTGTTTAATCACTTCCTTTTACCTACCTAATTCCTATTTTGAAACTTGCTCAGTTACAGAGTAAATGTTCACACTGAGCTTTTGTAACCCCAAACTTAGATTTATATAGGTTATCTGTGGGTTAAGTCCAAATTTAATCATTTCAATTATTTTAACTTCTTAGGTATCAGAGTCTACTCTTGTTGATGTTGATTTACTCTTTGTTAGTCATGGGGAGCTCCCTTTCCCACTCAGCCATTAACCCTTGTATAAATTATGGAATTTATTTACTATATTAAGAAGTCCATAGAAAAACTGTTGCTACCCAGAAGGCTTCTAAGGTGTGACTTTTCATGGTTGCTTAGCTACTGCTAGTTAAATAAACATCCTAAAGCTTTTACTCTGGAGATTTTTTAAAGAAAAGTTAGCACTTGAAATTCTACCTTTTCTAGCATTTTTTCCTTTTGTGTGTGTGTGTGTTTGTTTTTTAGGATGAGTACAAAGCAGTATGAACAGAAGAAAGTAATAATGACTGAAAAATTCTTTAAATTGCTTACTATTATTACCATAAAATGAACAGAAGAAACTAATAATGACTGAAAACTTCTTTAAATAGCTTACTGTTATTACCGTAATGACATAGTACTGGAGAAGGCAGTGGCACCCCACTCCAGTACTCTTGCCTGGAAAATCCCATGGACGGAGGAGCCTGGTAGGCTGCAGTCCATGGGGTCAAGAGTCAGACATGACTGAGCAACTTCACTTTCCCTTTTCACTTTCATGCATTGGAGAAGGAAATGGCAACCCACTCCAGTGTTCTTGCCTGGAGAATCCCAGGGACGGGGGAGCCTGGTGGGCTACCATCTTTGGGGTCGCACAGAGTCGGACACGACTGAAGTGACTTAGCAGTAGCAGACATAGTACTGGTTTTAAATTTTAAATAACTTATCTAAGGATTTATATCGGCACCTCTCAGCAGTAGTCGAAAAGAAGTTTTAATAGGAGCCGAAATTTATTACCATGGCTTTATGGAATAATGGAAGGGAATGTGGGCTCTAAAGCAAACCTATCTAGGTTTAAATTCTCATGTTGCCACTTAAGCTGTGGAAGCCTTGAGCAAGTAGAGCAGCCTCTTAGTGTTTGCTAGTCTCTACAATGGTAATGACAGTTTCCCTGTGGAAGTATTGTTTTAAAATAAGATAACGTATGCAAGGCATTTAGTGCAGTGTTTATACTCATTAGACCCTCAACTTGGTAATAATGTTATATTGCCTGCTTTAGACATAGCCCTTTAAATATCTCCCTCCATTCTTGGAGAGGGTTCTAGACTAACATTTAATTTTTACTCCTACTTTGTCACTACCTGGAACGAATCATTCAGCCTCGCTGTACGTCAATGGTATCATTTTTTTAAGGTGAGGGATTACATAGGTTTAGGGCTTCCCTGGTGGCTCAGATGATAAAGAATCTGCTTGCAATGCAGGAGCCCCAGGTTTGATCCCTGGATTGGGAAGATACCCTGGAGAAGGGAATGGCTATCCACTCCAGTATTCTTGCTGGGAGAATTCCATGGACAGAGTAGCCTGGAAGGCTACAGTCCATGGGGTTGCTAAGAGTCAGACACAACTGAACAACTAACACTTTACCTTGACATAGGTTTATTGGTCAGAAATTTCTTAGAGAACAGGGTAATTAGAATATGCTGTTTTCCTGGCAATGACATAAAAATAATGGGACAAATAAAATCTTCTTTGAAGAAATGCTGTTAAAATACAAATTGCTGAAAATATGAGCTCTTTTCCTTTAGCAGTTATTTCTTTTGTAAAATTTAAGATTTCTCAAGAATTAATTTTAAACTCCTTCACTGTTAAATCTCAGAACTTTGGTAGCCTCTGTGCAGAATGGATGGAACATGTATTATAGATGTGCACGCTTACCTAAGAAGAGAGCAGGCCTTATCTTTTTTATTCTCATGAAAGTCACATCCTTGGGTTGATCATGTTGTCATTCATTTAGCAAATACTTGCTTTGGTGTCTACCAGTGTCTAGCAGATATAATATACAAAGATGATTAAAGCCAAGAGTCTCTTTCAAGTTCAGTTCAGCTCCTAATGAACAACATCTGTATGTTTAAACTGTTGTCAGAATAGTTACCTTAAAAGAGTAGGAGACAAATCTGTATTTAGAATTCCCTGTCCTGCAGGTGATCATCTTCTCAGATGTTCAGAAACTTGATACTCTTCCCTATTGTGGTGACTGGGAAATTTACCTAGCTGAGAGAGACCGAGTCCTTGCACTTGTAACACGAAATGATGTATTAAATAATAATGGGCGAAAACATGTTATTCTGGCATTGATCTCAATATAGCATTGTTATATTTTCAGGAAACTACTAAAGTTCCTGTGGACGCAAAGTAGAATTTCATAAGAACATAATGGGTAAGTTATATAAAAGTAATTTTGTCATTCAATTAGTTGAAGCTTTCTTCTCAAAGATAGACCTTCAGAGTCGGTGAATGCAAGTAAGAAAATAGAGTGGATTGAAAATTAGTTGTTCGTATCAACAGCTGTGTTTACTATATATTTCTGAAAGCCAGATCAGTAACATTATTGTGCCAGATTTAATTTGTGATTGCTAGTGAGTAATTGTTACTTAAGAAATTAGAAATTCTCCTAACGACATTGAAAATGGTTTTGTTTCCAAAAAAAAAAAAAAACCCAAAACCACTAAACGTATAAATTTAAATACTTGATAATTATTTTTATTTTTGTTCTTAGAGGTTGGCAAAAACTGCTAAAAATCTGTATGCTTGAATAGTCGAAGATTTAGAAGTTACTTGCATTTTTGAGTCCCCCAGCTTTTTACTATGAAAAATTGTAAGAATAATACACTGTGGCCTTTACCAGTTAATGTTTTGTCATATTTGCTTTTCCTGTGTGTGTGTGTTTATATACCCACATATACATACAAAAACACACATAAGCCTTTTTGCCTGTATTATTTATTTAGTTGTACATGTAATACTCAAGGAGCCTCCCATTTGGTTCAGTGGTAAAGAATCTGCCTGCCGATGCAGGAGCTACAGGAGACTCTGGTTCGATTCCTGGGTTGGGAAGATCCTCTGGAGTAGGAGATGACAAACCTCTGTAGTATCCTTGCCTGGAGAATTTCATGGACAAAGGAGCCTAGTGGGCTGCAGTCGATGGGGTCACAGAGTTGGCCACAACTGAACATGCAGCACATAAAACTCCATACTAAATCCTTAAGCATACATCTCCTAATTTGGTCCATATTCAAAATTTCAGTTTCTTCAATAGTGTTCTTCACAGTTTTTAAATCAAGGATCCAGTCAAGGATTACTTACTGTATTTATTTATCTCTTTGTCTCCTTTAAATAATTTCCTACTTTAGAGATTGGGTGAAGAGTGAAGTCTTTCCTGGCACATTTAAGTTTAGATTTGTCTGAATGGTTCCTCCCAATTATATTCAGATTAAACAATTTTGGCAGTGGTAGAACATAAGTAATTTTGATCTTTATTAATCTCAGTTTTAGGAATTTGTATTAACAGATGAATGAGTAAATGTATGTTTGTAATTAAACAGTGCTTCAGCTTCTATACTTCTCACTAAGGCTTCCTGAGTTTTTAGAATAAGCCTTAAGATGTTTTCTTTCAAATATTGGTAATCATAAAAATTAAATTTCTGTCAATACAAACTTGTAAAATTATGTATGTGAGAAAAGATTGTAAACAGATGTATAAAAGTACATACTCCCTCAAAAAATTATATTGCACAAACTCCTCTGGCTAAAGCCAGCATGGTGGTAGTGGAGGTAGCTGCTAGCTACCTCACCTGTGCTTTGAATTTTTAAAAATACTTGCCTATATTCATTACTTCAGTATTCATGCAATAATTTAAACTGAGCAGTAAAATGTTTTGATCATTTTTTAAGTAAAGAAAGCCCTAATTTTGAGAATATGGGCTTGTCAGAAGTTGCACTCACATGGCCTACAAACATCTATTCCAAAACACCGTATGCATTTTATTTTTAAAATGAATATTTCAAGTGACAGGTTTAAAGTTTTACTATTTGAATGTTTTCTTTTAGTCTTAAATTCGAATGTGCTGCTATGTTCACAAATTGTTACTATTCCCTTGAAAACACTGGTACATTTTCATCTAAAGTAAATATACTTGGGAGTTCCTTGATGGGCCAGTGGTTAGGACTCAGCACTTTTCACTGCCATGGCCCAGGTACAATCCCTGGTTGGGGAACTGAGATCCCACAAACTGTGTGGCCAAAATATTTAGAGACTAGTTATACAAGAAGTTAAAAACTTTAAAATCTCGGGAAATGGTCCAGGTCTGAACTATTCAAATACTAACTTTGGTAAACCTGTTTGTTTTTAATCCATTTTGTGAGTCAGAAATCATTTTACTACTTCCTTACTTTAGATGGAGAAGAGAAAACCTATGGTGGCTGTGAGGGCCCTGATGCCATGTATGTCAAATTGATATCTTCAGATGGTCATGAGTTTATTGTAAAGAGAGAACATGCGCTAACATCAGGAACAATAAAAGCCATGTTGAGTGGCCCAGGTAGGTACATTTCTTTATTTCCTCTTAATATACTGTATCTTCACTTTCAGTGTTTGATGAGTGTGATTTAAGTTGAATTAAATAGCTCATAACATTAAAAGAGAGAACAGTTCTAACATTAAAAGTTAGAACAATAACTGTTCTAACATTAATTATTGCATGGTTATGTTGCATTCTCTGGTGGCTCAGATGATAAAGCATCTGCCTGCACTGCAGAAGACCTGGGTTCGATCCTTGGGTGGGGAGGATCCCCTGGAGAAGGGAATGGCAACCCACTCCAGTATTCTTGCCTAGAGAATTCCATGGACAGAGGAGTCTGGCGGGCTACAGTCCATGGGGTCGCAAAGAGTCGGGCACGATTGAGCAGCTAACACTTTCTCTACGTTGCATTGGGGGGAAAATGGCATCTGCTATTTCCTGTTTTCAGTCATTTACTGCAGTTTTATTAAGACCAAATTGTTTATTTTGTAACAGGAAGGATCATTTTCCCTATGTTAGTTTTCCATGGTGAGTTCACCATAGAAGGACTGTGGTGATATGTGCTCCTGGTTACATGTGAAGTTTATTTAAGTTACTGCCTCCCAAATACCTATTCTTTTTTTTTTTTTTCCCCAAATATCTATTCTTAACATTTTACCTCAAGAAAGTTTTTCTTGAGGATTGGAATTTCTGGAGCATACAGTAATTCTATGCTTAACTCTGAGGAAATGCTGAACTGTTTGCACTGTGGCTGAACTATTTTACATTCCTACCAGCGGTGTTTGAGGGTTCTACTTTATCCACATCCTCTCTGACATTGGTTATTTTCTATTTTTCTGATTCTAGCCATCTTAGTGAGTGTGAAGTGGTATCTCTTTACATTGTCGTTTGGATTAGCAATTCCCTAATGACTAACAATGTTAAACATACCTTTATGTGCTTTTTGGTCATTTGTATATCTTCTTTTGAGAAACATCTGTTCAATTCTGTTGCCCATTTTTTAATTGACTTGTGTTTGTGAGTTGTTAAGGGTTCTCTATAAATTCTGGGGGGCTTCCCTGGTAGTTTAGCTGGTAAAGAAATCAGCCTGCAATGCCAGAGAACCCAGTTCGATTCCTGAGTCAGGAAGATCCCCTGGAAAAGGGATGGGCTACCCACTCCAGTATTCTTGGGCTTCCCTGGTGGCTCACCTGGCAAAGAATGTGCCTGCAATGCCGGAGACCCCTGGGTTGGGTTCGATCCCTGAGTTGGGAAGATCCCCTGGAGGATGGCTTGGCAACCTACTTCAGTATTCTTGCCTGGAGAAACCCCATGGACAGAGGAGCCTGGTGAGCTACAGTCTGTGGGATCGCGAAGAGTTGGACACAACTGAGCAACTAAACACAGCACATAAATTCTGGTCACTAGACCCTTACCAGATACATAATTTGCAAATATTTTCTGTATTCTGTAGGCCGTGTTTTTTCTTGATAGTATCTTTTTCTGAGAGGATTGCTGCATTGGATCTTCACTGCAGCACAAGGAATCTTCGTTGCGACATGGCAGATCTTTTGTTGTAGCACAAACTCTCTAGTTGTGGCATGTGGACTTAGTAGACTCAGCAGTTGTAGTGCCTGGGCTTCAGTGCTCCACAGGCGTGTGAGATCTTAGTTCCCCAGTCAGGAAATGAACCTTCATCCCCTGCATTGCAAGGCAGATTCTTTTTTTTTCTTTTTAAACTTTTAAAATCTGTATTGGGGGATAGCCAGTTAACAAACAATGTTGTGATCATTTCAGGTGAACAGCAAAGGAACTCAGTCATACGTTTGCATGTATACATTCTCCCCCAAACTTCCTTCTCATCCAAGTTGGCAAGGCAGAGTCTTACCCATTGGACCACCAGGACAGTCCTTTGATAGTGTCTTCTGATGTACTAAACCTTTTTTATTGTGATGAAGTCCGGTTTATTTTCTCTCGTTGTTTGTGATTTATGAGTCCTGTCTAAATATCCATTGCCAAATTCAGTGTCATGAAGATTTACCCTTATGTTTTCTTATGAGCTCTGTAGTTTAAGCTCTAACATTTAGGTCCTTGATATTATTAATTTTTTATATAGTATGAATCAGCTTCATTCATGCTTGTGGACATCCCATTACTGTTTGTTGAAGAGACCATACTTGACTCCATTGAATGGTCTTGGCATCCTTGTTGATATCGGTTGACTGTAAGTGTGTAGGTTCATTTCTGGACTCTCAATTCTTTCCTGTTGGTATATGTATCTATCCTTATACCAGTATAGCACTGTTTTGATTTCTGCAGCTTTGTAGTAAGTTTTGAAATTAGGAAGTGTTAAGCCCCTTTTTCTTTTTCAAAATTGTTTTGGCTATTTGGGATCCTTTGCAATCCCTTTTTTATATTTTTTACTATGGAAATTTTAAAACATAACCCAGATGTGGAGAAAATAGCATAACATACCTTCCTGTACCCATCAACCAGCTTCAGTAGTTATCAGTATTTTGCCAATCTCGTTTCATCTATTCTGACTTTTTTTTTAAGAGTATTTCAAGCAAACTCCTGACATAATGCCATTTCACTTGCAGAAATCTATGATTGTTCCCCTGCAAAACTCTTTTTTTTCTTTCCTTGTCTTACTAGAGACAGGTTATTTGTATACTGTCGACATCCAGATTAGACTTAAGTCATGTTTCATCTTGAAAACTCAAAATTAGATCTCTGGAGGCTTGATTAAAATCCAGTTCATCTCTCTAACAAGAGTACTTTATAGGTAGAAGTCTTGTATTCCTGTTGTATTGTGTCTTTTAGCAATGCCAAGACTGGTTAGTGGGTTCCAGAGTTATCAAGCTGATTGGTCCATGAGCAGTTCCCCAGTCAGTCTTTCATATAATAGTTTTAGCATTCACTGGGGCTATTGCTGAAATTTACTTCATTCAGAATTATAAAACAGGGATTTTCTAATTCTGTCGTTTCTTCTACATTTATTACTTAGAATTCTCCAATAAAGAACTCTTTGGTTACCCTGAAATACAATCTGTACAGGGGGGAAAAACGGATAAACACTTAATTTTTTTTTCCCTTGTAATTTTTCAGAGTAGCAAATTGGTTCTCCAGCATCTTCCAATAGTAAAGAATGTTTGTTTTGTTTGCATGTATGCATATATATTGGATATTTTTCAGTCCTGTGCAGTCATTTTCACTGATGTTCAGATTGCTCCATTTGCTCCATTTTTACGCCACAGGGGGCACATCAAGTTGGCTTCTGCGTCCTTGTGACATGGCTTTATTAGTCTTGGATATCCACTGCTTTCTGTAATAACAACAGTTCTCAGGTTCATTTTGTACATTATTTCTCAATCCTGAAAGCAACTTTTTCTAGAGAGCCCTGATTTTTTTGTTTTTGGTTGGTTGGGTTTTTTTTTAAGTGGAAAATGGTACTTAGAGACCCCACTGTGGGTGCTAGCGGCACTTGTTGCTCCCGAGTTGCATGGCTTTAGACTTTTCTACGAGACAGAACGAGGATGTACTTGAGGGGGGAAATTCATGAATGCCAACAAAATCTTAGTTAAAACTTAAGATTAGAGAATTTTGGCTTATTTTGTAGGCCTGATCTCCTTTAACTTAAAACCAATTTTCACGTTTACGTGAAAAGGAATGTAATGCTGATACATGCACCTTCAAAACATTATACTGAGTGAAAGAAGCCAGACACGAAAGATCAAATGTTGTATAATTCCATTTGTATGAAGTATCCAGAATAGATGATTTCGTAGAGACGGAAAGTGAATTGGTGTTTTCCAGAGACCGGGGGTGGAGGGTGGGAAATAATTGCTTAAAGGGTGTGTGCATGTGTGCTCACTTGCTCAGTCGTGTCCTACTCTTTGTACCCCGTAGATCATAGCCCAGCAGGCTCCTCTGTCCATGGGATTTTTCAGGCAAGAATACTGGAGTGGATTGCCATTCCTACACAAGGGATCTTCCCAACCCAGGGATTGAACCTGGGTCTCCCACACTGGCTGGAGAATTTACTGCCACCTGGGAAGCCCTGCTTAAAGGGTACAAGGTTTTATCTGGGGTGACAAAAATGTTTTGGAACCAGATAAGAGTGGTTGGCTGCTCAGCACTGTGAATCTACTCTGAATTACACATCTTAGATGGGGACTTTTATGTTATGTGCATTTCACCTCAAAAAAAAGCACTAATGTGATCTGGTGTCAAAGGCTTAACAACTGCCTATTGGTAATATTTCATGCATATGTCCAAGCAAGAGAGTTGTAGTTATTGGGAAAGAAAAGCTAACTTCATTGCTGTGAATTATTTGTTGGCTCCTTCTCTCCTTTTTCCTCAGCCTACCCCTAACCAATAGACGTTAATAGAAAACTTTTAAAATGCTCTCTTCTCAGAAAGTACATTTTCCTGTCTTTTTTTATTCAGTGCACAGTGCTAATGCTAGACGGTCAAGAAAATATTTTATCCCAATAATAAAGGGTAAATTATCTTAAGTTTGTATAGCTAAAGAAATTTTTAGAGATCACTAAAAAGAATTTATGAACTGTTATTAAAGAGAAATATAATGGCTTATGAGATCTCATTAACATGGTCATGTTTTTAAAAACTAAAGAGGAAAACAGTGGATTTACTTCCTTGAAAAGATTTTTTTAAATTAGTGTTTCACTTATTGTTTATATTTACATGGCAACATAGCACAGAGCTCCTGATTATCCATAAATACTCGATTCCCTAGACTTGTGGTCCCCAACTTTTTTGGCACCAGGGACCAGTTTTGTGAAAGACAATTTTTCCACAGACTTGGGGGCTGGGGTGGGGGAGTGGTTTGGGTATGATTTGTGTATTACATTTAATGTGCTCTTTATTTCTATTATTATTGCATCAGTTCCCCCTCAGATCATCAGGCATCAGGTCCTGGAAGTTGGGGACTCTTGACCTAGACTAAATCTTAATAGTATTTTTTTTTTGTTTCTGCTCAGAAATCAGAGCTAGCTACTTCATTTGATGCAAGTTGGGTTTATCCTTTTTGCACTGTATTAGTCTGCCATAACAAAATATCAGTGACTGGATGATTTAAACAGAAATTTAGTTTCTCACAGTTCCAAAGGATGGGAATAAAGATTTGGTAGGGTTGGTTTCTTCTGGGGCCTCCCTCCTTGCCTTGTAGACAGCTGTCTTCTCCCTGTCTTCACATTGTTGTCTAACCTCTGTGTGTCTGCAACCTAACCTTCCGTTCTGATAAGTGAAAGTCCCTCAGTCGTGTCTGACTCTTTGCGACCCCATGGACTGTAGCTTGCCAAACGCCTCTGTCCATGGAATTCTCCAGGCAAGAATACTGGAGTGGGTAGCCATTCCCTTCTCCAGGGGATCTTCCCAACCCAGGGATTGAACCCAGGTCTCCCGAATTGCAGGTGGATTCTTTGGGCTATAAGTATATATTTTACTTTATAAGATAGTGTCAGGCTGTTTTCCGAAGAGGTTTATACTGTTTTACATTCTATCTGGCAATGTCTATAGAGTTTAAGTTTCTTGCCATATTTTATTTTGGGGAATTTTAATTTACTTTATCTCTTTCTCCATATGTGTACGTGTGCATGCACAGTCATCTCTGACTCTTTGCAACCCCACGGAATGTAGCCTGCCAGGCTGTCCTGTCCATAGTGTTTTCCAGGCAAGAATACCAGAGTGGGTTGCCATTTCTTACTCCATTCTCCAAATGACTGGAAGTTTCTTGGTTTGTTTTACTGGATTAGCACTTTGATGATAAAGTTAAGAATTTTCAAACAGCCAAAATTCTCTTTGCAGATGAACAAGGTGGAAGTCTAAAGTCAAAACATGACATGAAAAGTTCTGATAAGGATACCAATTAAGTTGGTCCAGGGCCTTAAATACTTGTCTCCAAATATAGTCCCATTTGGAAGTATTGGGAGTTAGGAATTTTGGAGGAACATAGAAATTTGGAGGAAAACACAGTTCAGCCCATATATCACAAATTCCTTTTCTTTTCCAGGTCAGTTTGCGGAGAATGAAACTAATGAAGTCAATTTTAGAGAGATCCCTTCACATGTGCTATCGAAAGTATGCATGTATTTTACCTACAAGGTTCGCTACACTAACAGCTCCACGGAGATTCCTGAATTCCCAATTGCACCTGAAATTGCACTGGAACTGCTGATGGCTGCGAACTTCCTAGATTGTTAAATAAAGTAAATTATAATAATAAACTGTTAACTCTTTTTCAGTATTTAATACCTGTAGTTCAGTTAGTAATTTTTTCATATATAGCATGTTGCCTGTGTGCAGTTGAACTTTAAAGTTCATTGCAAAGCAGATTATCTTCTGTTCTTTTGCATAGCAATCAGAGTTGAAGTTTGTTTGCTACATCAACGAATTAAGGACATTTTCACAAATTGAGAAATAAACAAATATACCAATTCGTAGGTGGTTTTGCCTTATCCTTTGGATGTGATTTTTTTTAATTAGAGAAGTGATGATAAAATAAATGCTGAAATTTAGGCATAAATTGAACACGTTCTACAGGTAAATAATGGGGCTACATATTTTTATGTTTTTAGTGTTTTTTTTAAAAAACCTATTCTGATCTTATAGCTGTCATTAGCATTACTAGAGTTATGCAATTGCATATAATTGCATTATAAACATGTTTATAACTTAGCCAAAATACTGATTTTTATAACTGTCAAAGACATGAGAGTTGAAATTTCTTATGTGTCTTTTGATAAACTGCAGTATTGTTTTAAGTGTATCTTGTCTTTTTGTTTATTGCTACAATTAAAAAACTTTATTTAAAATCAGTTTGGAAGAGTACTAGGTACAGCTTTTGGAGCAGGGACTTTTTGAACCATAGCCACATGGTCAACAAGTAAATTACACGTGCATTTGGTTTCATGTACATTGTGCATTTCGGCCAATCCAAAGTACTGTACTTTCACTGACTATAAAGTTTCCTTTACAATATTCATTCTTAAATAGTCCCTTGTAGGTACACTTCTCATTATTTAAATATGCTTTAAAAGACTCCTGAACTTCATCTAGATCCTAAGAACAAGACTTCTCTGAACTATTTTAGTCTTCCTCCACTCGGCTGAAATGTTATAAAATACTGAAACCTGAAGAGATGCAGTGCAGATCTTATAATGCACTTTGATAAGGTTTATCATCTTCTTTTAATGCATTTCCCAGTAGACAGGATGTCATAATCTGGGTCTTCTGCTGAAGTCAAACTTAGAAGAGAGGCCTTTCAGCTTCTATACTAAGACAAAATTTTTTTAAGAACTATAAGAGTGTCTCTGCTTAGTCATGGGAAAAGCAGCACTAGAGTTGGATTTACTATAGTCTTTATCTTAGTAGCAAAACAAAGCTGTCACTACAGGGTCTATAAATTAAAACCTTTAGCTTCTTTGAGACTGGTTTAATATGGACCAGTTTTTCTGGAACTTGCAAAGACCACAAACAACCAAGATCTATAAAAGTAATTTTTCCACTTAGAAGACCTAACATTGTACTTTCCAGCTTATTGAAAGCAGTTAAATATAAATGTTAATTGCATATATTTTAGTAACTTCTTAAGACATACTGGTACATATTTTAGTATAGAAGATTATCAAGTACAAGAATTATATTCTGCTACTTGGTGACAAATAATGCCAATTATAAACCTAAGTGATGATCTTAAAGGTCAAGGTAATAGCTAGAATAAAGTTTAACTTTGACCCACTTTAGTAGGTTACTTTGTATGTTAGATCCAGAAGTAACCTCAAATTTAAAATATTGAAAAAGAACTGAAAGATTAGGAAAACTGTGTATCTTGTGGCAAATGACACTTGCATGTTAATAAAGATTATTGACTGAAAGGTTTAATGAACACTTGGTGTTTGATCTTTTTAGCCTTAATTTTCTGTTTTTCTGAGGATGTATGAAACTATTTGCTTCAGTACATCTGTCACATGACTGAATAGTAGGAATTTTTATTTGGTTAAATTTAACAGATGATTTTATATAATATTGAAACCTTAATGGTTTTCTAACCTTGGTAATTAGTTTACTTTTCGAATTATGTGCAAATCCCCGATATTTTTTTCTGCACAGAGAATAGCACCACAAAATCCTCTTGTTTTATTCAGTTAGTATTTCATTTTGTATTGTCTAGATTATTTATGCTTTTAGATTGCTTATCTTTCTTACAATTATTATTGGCAGATAACAGTCTCCTCTTGAAGACCTGTTAATATTGAGAGATACAGTTTACTATAAGCGGTAAATTTAGCTCTTGTTAAAATAGACGTTTAGAGACATCATGCTATGTATGGAGCTGTCATCTTAGCTCTGAATCATGTTGCTGAATTTATTATTCTTTCAAAATAGTACAGATATTCTGAGAAATACTGTAAAATTGCTGTTAAAGATTGAAGAGTGTTTAACCCTCATAATTCCTACCTATGTAGAGGAAAATTCGTACAAATTAACAAAGCTGGGATATATTTAGACTTCGCAGTGCTAAGTTGAGCCTCTATTTAGTTTTATCTAATTTTGGTAAAACATAAGATCTGGAAATCAATAGATACCATCAATTTTATATAGTGTTTTACTTGCAATTTTAAATCTGGTTTAATTCCAGGCCAGTCATTTGTGCTAAGATTTTGTATTCCTATTAGATTAAACTCTTAAGTATGATACCCAGTGGTTTGTTGGTTTAAACAAATTATGGGTCTAAAAGATTCTGGTAGATCATAGCACCAAACTAAGAGTTAAAAAGTCTAATGTCTTGTGCTGATAAGCCATGTGATCTTGAGCAAGTGACTGGGTCTTAATTTCACATCTAGGAAATTAGGAGACCACACATCGATAAGGTTATGTTGGCCACATTTTTTAATGAACAAACAAGATTGTGTTTGTTGATGTTGCTTAAATCTAAAATTGTAACATTCAGAAGATCAGAAGAATTAGAAAAAAGCTTTCTTGCTGCATTTTCTAAGTAGCAGTCTATAAATTTCAATTTTTGCTGCTTTTGATTAGGCATTAAATATTACACATCAGTACTAAATAAGTTACCTAGATTAATTTAGAATCCTTGTTTTCTATTGCCTGCTATATAAAGAAAATTCCATTTTAGCTATGGTCATCATTAACTTTGTGATACAAAGGGAAATTTATATGCTGTTCCCCTAACAGTAATATGCAATGCCAGGTCAATCCAAAATTCAGTTTTCATTTATGCTCAAGTTTATTAATTTATCCTGAATTAGTTACATAATTTTTTTACTTGCGCCATGTTTCTTTAGCTGAAAACAAGACCGTTTCAAAATGCCTTGTAGAATACTCCATTTCCTTTCTCATTTCCTCCCCCTGCACACACACATTTTTTTTAATTTGGAAAATTTTTAAGTTGCTTTGAGGTAGAACTTCCTGGTCTTAATGTAGGACACAACTGTATCAGTATTTGGAGTTTTCCCCTTTCTAGATGCTTACATCATTTTTAATACAAAAGTGTTACATTTATCTAGATATATATATGCTAAGACCTTTATTTGTGACAGCATCTGTTGCTTCATTATTTACAGAAGTATGCATAAGATGATAGGTTGTGATAAGAAAAATTCAAATTTCATGACTTTTTAACCAGAATTGTCTAAAATTTTTCCGTTTGAACCTTTTATATCATGAAGTAAAGCTTGTGATAAAATCTGTCTATGCATACCAACTGGCCCAGGTCCAGTGTTATGATTTTTTTTTTAATACATCAGAATTTTAACTAGGCATATAAAATCTTGATGCAAATTTACAAATGTATTTTTCTTTTGAATTAGTATATACTGTATCATTTCTGCTCTTGAAAACTTCAAGAGTCTGTGCATCCATCTCAAGTATAATTTTGAATTGTAAAATACATTTTCTTCAGACCATTAAAGACCATTTTTGTCTTTCCATAATTTTATACAGCTGTTTTTGAAAATGCATGTTTCTTTCTTTTCCTATAGCCACCATTTGAATCAGCCAATATATTCCTTTTTGATTTTTGTTTTAGTGAGGATTAGTTAGGTTAGTCCAAGGTTACAGGCTAATTTACAGTGCGATTCTAGACCCAGATCATAGTTCAAATTAGAACAAACATGGTGCTTAGATTCTAGAAACATCCTATGAATGCTACGTTCAGAAAAGTCATTGTATTGAAATAATATACAGAATATTGAAATGGTGGAATTAGGATAGGGAGTTAATGCATGCGATGCATTAAAATAATAAATGCTTATAATAAATGCTTTTTAAGGTATATGACATTTCTATCCAAATGAACATCATCCTTCACTTAGTAGGGCTATTGTTGCTCAAAAATGTTTCTGGAACTGACTTCAGAGCTTATAATAAATGTTCTTTTGAATAGCCTCAGTGTTGGGAGATGCTTTTCTTTCTTTTTTAGATTCTTTTCTTTAAATGTTTTGCAACAGTCAGTGTTTTTGATCTAAAACTACTGAATAAAGATGAGTGGCCAGGCAGAAGATACATAATTAAAGGAATTAAGAGTAGCTTTCTCATGCAACCAGTTACCATGCCAGCAGCATGTTGCTAAGTCGTTTCAGTTGTGTCCAACTCTGTACGACCCCCTAGACGGCGGCCCACAAGGCTCCCCCGTCCCTGGGATTCTCCAGGCAAGAACACTGGAGTGGGTTGCCATTTCCTTCTCCAATGCATGAAAGTGAAAAGTGAAAGTCGCTCATGTCCGACTCTTAGTGACCCCATGGACTGCAGCCAACCAGGCTCCTCCATCCATGGAATTTTCCAGGCAAGAGTACTGGAGTGGGGTGCCATCGCCTTCTCTTGGGGTTGTCCAAATCCGCATGGCATGTCACAAAGCCAAATTTAAGAAAGTGGCCACATCAAAGTTGTGATTAAAATGAGTTTTTGTTATCTTACAGTGTAAGACATCATCTATGTTATTTTGTTCAATGCACCAAGGTTTACTACAACATCATACAGTTTCTCTGTTATGGGCAAGAGTATGATCTATCTGATAAGTACTATTTCATCCTTAAACACTGAATGAAAACCTGCATACCTAAAGAATGGAGTCCATGAAGTTCCATTGACTGGTGGAATCACAATACAAAAGTCATAAAAAGCCAAGAGCTCCTTAAAACTGATGAAGTCACAATTAATGTGATTATTCATATGTGTAACTATACTTTTGTGCTTTTCCTAGTGGCAATTTTTGCTTTATGTATATCAGCTAAAAACTAGGTTATAAAGCAACAAGGAGGGCATTTTGTATTTTGTGGGGATGTTATCACTTCCAGTGCTTAGCAGGCTGATTTAAACATGGTAGATGTTCAACGTGTGAATGCTAAGTCACTTCAGTCATTTCCTTCTCCAGGGGATCTTCCTGACCCAGGGATCAAACCCGAATCTTAAGCCTTCTGCATTGGCAAGCAGGTTCTTTACCACTAGTGCCATATGAGGTTATTATTTACAGCAAATTTTAAAGTTGTGATTGCATGAGTTTCTAAGGAAAATATAAATTGTGAAAATTAAACCGAGACAAACTCTGAATAACCATGAGAGGAAAATGAAGTAGTTGTCAAGATATTTCTACCAAAGAAGCATAACATTCTATTATTCTTACAGTTAAGTATTTTTTAAAAATCTTCAAGGAGCATGATTCACACAGTAAACTGTTCTAACATACAATAAAAAACAGCAAATTTACAAGCCTCTGTTACAAAGCTAGTATAATCCTGATAGCAAATTCTGAGATAACATAGACCCCCACCTTAAAAAAAAAAAAAATCCTATAGACTATAACACAGGTATATAGAGACAACAATCCTGAATAAAATACTAGCAAATCAAATCTGGACTGTCATCAGAGAATATTCCACTGTAATTGTTTAAGAAAGCAAAGATGGTTTAAGGTAAGAAAATTCATTTATACACATTTACTGAAGGAAAAATGTAGGAGCATTTCAAAAGAGGTTTAAAAATAATTTGGTGAAGCATCATGTCCATGCCTGATTCTAAACTAATACACTAGGAATAGACTTTCATTTTTTGTTTTATTTTTCAGCTGCATTGCACAGCAAGCAGGATCTTGGTTCCCCTACCAGGATCGAACCCATGCCCCCTGCTTTGGGAGCACAGGGCCTTAACCACTGGACCGCTGGGTGAGTCCCTCGTTTATTATTTTAAAACAACCTCAAGCTAAAGTTATCACAAAAAACATTGATCAGAGACTCATTAAAAATGAGGACCAATGAACAAGTGTGGCTGAGGATGTGGAAAAAAGAGACTCCTCATGCACTCTTGGTGGGAATTTAAATTGTACAGCCACTAGGGAAGACTTGGAGGTTCCTCAAAAAAACTAAAAATACAACTACTGTATGATCTGGCATTTCCACTCCTGAGTATTCATCCAAAAAACAGTAACTCAAAAAGGTACATACACCCCCATGTTCACTGAGGCATTATTTATAATAGCCAAGATATGAAAACCTGTGTCCACTAAAGGAATGGATAAAGAAACTGTGGTATATAAATACAATGGAATATTATTCAGCTTTTAAAAAGAAGAAAATCTTGCCATTTGCAACATTATGGATAGATCTAGCGCATTATGCTAAATGACATAAGGCAAAGACAAAAAACTGATCTCAGTTCATTCAGTTCAGTCGCTCAGTTGTGTCCGACTCTTTGCAACCCCATGAATTGCAGCACGCCAGGCCTCCCTGTCCATCACCAACCCCCAGAGTTCACTTAGATTCACATCCATCGAGTCAGTGATGCCATCCAGCCATCTCATCGTCTGTCGTCCCCTTCTCCTGCCCCCAATCCCTCCCAGCATCAGAGTCTTTTCCAATGAGTCAACTCTTCGCATGAGGTGGCCAAAGTACTGGAGTTTCAGCTTCTGCATCATTCCTTCCAAAGAAATCCTAGGGCTGATCTCCTTCAGAATGGACTGGTTGGATCTCCTTGCAGTCCAAGGGACTCTCAAGAGTCTTCTCCAACACCACAGTTCAAAAGCATCAATTCTTCGGTGCTCAGCTTTCTTCACAGTCCAACTCACATCCATACATGACCACTGGAAAAACCATAGCCTTGACTAGACGGACTTTTGTTGGCAAAGTAATGTCTCTGCTTTTCAATATGCTATCTAGGTTGGTCATAACTTTTCTTCCAAAGAGAAAGCGTCTTTTAATTTTATGGCTGCAGTCACCATCTGCAGTGATTTTGGAGCCCAGAAAAATAAAAGTCTGACACTGTTCCCACTGTTTCCCTATCTATTTCCCATGAAGTGATGGGACCAGATGCCATGATCTTCGTTTTCTGAATGTTGAGTGTTAAGCCAATTTTTTCACTCTCCTCTTTCACCTTCATCAAGAGGCTTTTTAGTTCCTCTTCACTTTCTGCCATAAGGGTGGTGTCATCTGCATATCTGAGGTTATTGATATTTCTCCCGGCAATCTTGATTCCAGCTTGTGCTTCTTCCAGCCCGGTGTTTCTCATGATGTACTCTGCATAGAAGTTAAATAAACAGGGTGACAATATACAGCCTTGACGTACTCCTTTTCCTGTTTGAAACCAGTGTGTTGTTACATGTCCAGTTCTAACTGTTGCCTCCTGACCTGCATACAGATTTCTCAAGAGGCAGATCAGGTGGTCTGGTATTCCCATCTCTTTCAGAATTTTCCACAGTTTATTGTGATCCACAGAGTCAAAGGCTTTGGCATAGTCAATAAAGCAGAAATAGATGTTTTTCTGGAACTTTCTTGCTTTTTCCATGATCCAGCAGATGTTGGCAATTTGGTCTTTGGTTCCTCTGCCTTTTCTAAAACCAGCTTGAACATCTGGAAGTTCACGGTTCAGGTATTGCTGAAGCCTGGCTTGGAGAATTTTGAGCATTACTTCACTAGCGTGTGAGATGAGTGCAATTGTGTGGTAGTTTGAGCAATCTTTGGCATTGCCTTTCTTTGGGATTGGAATGAAAACTGACTTTTTCCAGTCCTGTGGCCACTGCTGAGTTTTCCAAATTTGCTGGCATATTGAGTGCAACACTTTCACAGCATCACCTTTCAGGATTTGAAATAGCTCAACTGGAATTCCATCACCTCCACTAGTTTTGTTCGTAGTGATGCTTTCAAAGGCCCACTTGACTTCACATTCCAGGATGTCTGGCTCTAGATGAGTGATCACACCATTGTGATTATTTGGGTCATGAAGATATTTTTTAAATGATCTCACTTATATGTAAAAACAAAACCCAAGCTTACAGAGAGCACATTGGTAGTTGGTAGAGGTAAGGGGTGGGGAGTGAGCAAAATGGGTGGAGGGGTCAAGAGATAAAAACTTCCCATTATAAAATGTCATGGGAATGTAATGTACAGCATGTATGTAGTTAGTAATATTATATTGCTAAGAGAGTTCATCTTAAAAGTTCTCCTCAAATGAAAAAAATTTTTCTGTGTATGGTGAGAGACAGTAACTAGATTTAATGTAGAGATGATATTGCAACATATACAAATATTGAATCATTATGCTTTACACCTGAAAGTAATGTTACATGTCAATTATACATCAAAATAAAACACATAGGAATACTTGCTATCAGTACACTCTAGCATTTCTTGGAAATATCTGGACAATGTTTTTTTAGTTTTTTTTTTTAAGTTAGGTATAAATCAGTTCAGTTCAGTCACTCATTCGTTTCCGACTCTTGTGACTCCATGGACTACAGCATACCAGGCTTCCCTGTCCCATCACCAACTCCCAGAGCTTACTCAAACTCACGTCCATTGAGTTGGTGATGCCATCCAACCGTCTCATCCTCTGTCGTCCCCTCCTCCTCCCACCTTCAATCTTTTCTAGCACCAGGGTCTTTTTCCAATGAGTCAGTTCTTCGCATCAGGTGGCCAAAGTATTGCAACTTCAGCTTCAGCATCAATCCTTCCAATGAACACCCAGGACTGATTTCCTTTAGGACTAACTGGTTTGATCTACTTGCAGTCCAAAGGATTCTCAAGAGTGTTCTCCAACACCACATTTCAAAAGCATCAGTTCTTAAGCGCTCAGCTTTCTTTATGGTCCAACTCTCACATCCATACATGACTACTGGAAAAACCCTAGCTTTGACTAGATGGACCTTTGTTGGCAAAGTAATGTCTCTGCATTTTAATATGCTGTCTAGGTTGGTTATAGCTTTTCTTCCAAGGAGCAAGCATCTTTTAATTTCAAGGCTGCAGTCACCATCTGCAGTGATTTTGGAGCCCCCAGAAATAAAGTCTCTTACTGTTTCCATTGTTTCCCCATCTATTTGCCATGAAGTGATGGGACCGGATGCCATGATCTTAGTTTTCTGAATGTTGAGCTTTAAGACAACTTTTTCACTCTCCTCTTTCACTTTCATCAAGAGGTTCTTTAGTTCCTCTTCGCTTTCTGCCATATGAGTGGTGTCATCTGCATATCTGAGGTTATTGATATTTCTCCCGGCAATCTTAATTCCAGCTTGTGCTTCTTCCAGCCCAGCATTTCACATGATGTACTCTGCATGTAAGTTAAATAAGCAAGGTGACAATATATAGCCTTGACATACTCCTTTCCCAATTTGAAACCAATCTGTTGTTCCATGTCCAGTTCTAACTTGCTTCTTGATCTACATACAGATTTGTCAAGAGGCAGGTCAGTTGGTCTGGTATTCCCATCTCTTGAAGAATTTTCCACAGTTTATTGTGATCCACATAGTCAAAGGCTTTGGCGTAGTCAAGAAAGCAGAAGTAGATGTTTTTCTGGAACTCTCTTACTTTTTCTATGATCCAGCGGATGTTGGCAATTTGATCTCTGGTTCATCTGCCTTTTTTTTAAATCCAGCTTGAATATTTGGAAGTTCACGAGTCCTTTTCATTATAGGGGACTGGAATGCAAAAGTATGAAGTCAAGAGATACCTGGAGTAACAGGCAAATTTGGCCTTGGAGTACAGAATGAAGCAGGGCAAAGGCTAATAGAGTTTTGCCAAGAGAACGCACTGGTCATAGCAAACACCCCCTTCCAACAACACAAGAGAAGACTACACATGGACGTCACCAGATGGTCAACACCAAAATCAGATTGATTATATTCTTTGCAGCCAAAGATGGAGAAGCTCTATACAGTCAGCAAAAACAAGACTGGGAGCTGACTGTGGCTCAGATCATGAACTCCTTATTGCCAAATTCAGACTTAAATTGAAGAAAATAGGCATAAATACTGGAAAAGAGTAGGAAAAAATATCTGCAGGCAATATAGAATCTCATAGAAAAATTCCAGAAGTGTGAACTGAAAAATTCTGAAATCTAAAAGAGAGAAGTAGAAAATGTAGTGGGCATTGTGGAATGTTTTGTTTTGTTTTGGCTATACAGCATAGAAATCCCCACCCTGGGTTTAGGAAACATCCATTATCTACATCCAGGTGAAAGTGGCGCCCCCACATACTGCTACAGAAATCGAAAAAGTGACTTCTTTCCTGCCTCCTGCCTGCCTGGGCATAGGAACATGACCAAGGAACCCTCCATGTCCTTCCAATAATTGCCTTTTCTACTTAGGCTTTCAGTTGAGAACTACAACTCTTACAGAAATTGATATTGACGGTAGGTTGCAGGCAACAAATCCTCCAGAAAATGGGGGATCTAATTTTGATTATCTTGCTCAGGTAGAGCCAAAAGTGGGAACAATTCCACAATATTCATAAATGAGAATCTGAAAGCCAAGAGCTCGGGAGGGTTAAATAGCTATTTGAGTTACTTCTTATCTATTGAGAACAGGGATTTGTGAGCATTCAATGCACCGATCAAAGAACAGAATAGAAGACAATGGGTTTTTATTTTTTATTTTTTTATTTGTTGGCCAAGTGGCATGCGGGATCTCAGTTTCCTGACCAGAGATCACACCCATGCTCCGTGCAGTGGAAACTCAAAGCCCTAACCACTGGACCCCCAGGGAATTACCCAAACATTGAAAATCAGTGGTGTGAATTTATATAGCCTGAGAAGTGGAATGGCTGCTTTTAATGATACCGGATAGCTTAAAGAAAGAATATAACCTCAAATGCCTCAGATTTCATTTCAGGGCACAGCAGGATCCTGGGAAATATCTAGTATTCTGTTCTTTAACCCCAGATAGCTTTCCGATCATTGTAAAACCAAACTTAAGATTGGTCCAATAAGTTGCTAAGTTACATGTAGTTTAGTTAGTACTTTGGCCACCTGATGCAAAAAGCCGACTCACTGGAAAGTATCCTGATACTGGGAAAGATTGAAGGCAAAAGGAGAAGAAGGTGGCAGAGAATGAGATGGTTAGAGGGCATCACTGACTCAATGAACATTAGTTTGATCAATCTTTGTGAGATAGTAAAGGACAGGGAAGCCTGGCATGCTGTAGTCCATGGGGTCACAAAGAGTCAGACACGACTTAGCTGAACTGAACTTATCTCAGTACCATGTAAAATTTAGGATACTGATTGAGATAAGGTGGTACCTTAAGAAAATGAGCAGGGGGTCATTTTGAAACCCTTATGATCCTCCTGGACAGTTAAATCAATCTGCCACCATCTTTTGGAAAGAAGCAGGGTCTCCGCTATACCTGAAGATACCCTCTGGGGACAGGTAATTCTCATCTCACCTGTCATTGTTTCAGACTAAGACTACAAATGGATCCCTGAGGACTCCTAGAATTCAGCATCGAAGTTATCAGAAGATTACTGCCAGTTCCTTGAAGACAAGACCGCTTGGAGCTCAGATCCTTCAGAAATAAAAGTTCAAGTCACCCCTCTGGGTAAAACTCCAGCCAGAAGGTCTGCTGCCTGAAGGCAAAGGAAACATGGTAATGGAAGAGGGAGATCATGAAAATCTGCTTCAGCCTTACTGTGAAGGTTGCTCAGTCATGTCCAACTCTTTGCAACCCCATGGACTATACAGTGTATGGAATTCTCCAGGCCAGAATACTGGCGTGGGTAGCTGTTCTCTTCTCCAGGAGATCTTCCCAACCCAGGTCTCCTGCATCGCAGGCAAATTCTTTACCAGTTGAGCCACCAGGGAAGCCCTCAGCCTTACTACTCATTCTACTACTACTGCTGCTGCTGCTGCTGCTAAGTCACTTCAATCGTGTCCAACTCTGTGCGACCCCATAGACGGCAGCCCACCAGGCTTCCCCATCCCTGGGATTCTCCAGGCAAGAACACTGGAGTGGGTTGCCATTTCCTTCTCCAATGCATGAAAGTGAAAAGTGCAAGTGAAGGCGCTCAGTCGTGTCCAACTCTTAGCAGCCCCATGGACTTCAGCCTACCAGGCTCCTCCGTCCATGGGATTTTCTAGGCAAAAGTACTGGAGTGGGGTGCCATTGCCTTCTCCTACTACTACTACAGCCTACTTACTACTCATTTACTCTACTTATGTAGAAATGACAATTACAAACTCTCCTTTATATTCTTCTCTGCTATGTCCTGCGTATGTTTATATGTGAAACCATTTGGGTCTCATTAAGGGATTTCCAAAGACCTCCAGCACCAGAGTCCTTTATATCTCAGAGCAAAAAAGAATTCAGCCAAAGGCAAAGTGAGAGATAAGAAGTGATTAATAGGACACTTGTGAGGTTTACAAGCAGGCAGGCAATGGGGTTGCTGCGCCCTAAGAACTTACTGGGCTACAGTTTTATAATCAAAGGAAAAGTGAGAAAGAAGAACTTCTCTGTCTTTTTCGAGCAGGTTGGGCAGGAAAGTTTTCTTGTCCCTACATCATTAAGCTGCTGCTGCTGCTGCTAAGTCACTTTAGTCGTGTCCGACTCTGTGCGACCCCATAGACGGCAGCCCACCAGGCTCCGCCATCCCTGGGATTCTCCAGGCAAGAACACTGGAGTGGGTTGCCATTTCCATCAAGCTAGGTCCACAAATTATAATTTTTTTAATGTGTGCAGAGAGTGTGTCCTAGGGACCATTAGCTTACTGAGCTCACCGCACAGGATGTGGGGCTCATGCCATCATCGTTTCATTATTTGGGAGCATGTCTCCTGCTTCCGTTGCATGGTTTTGTTAACTTAAGCAAGCCTGCTTGGTTTTGTGGTGAAGCAAACCTGCTTTCTTGAGTAATCATTAGCTTACAGGGGTCTCTCATCTTTTTTTCTACTCACAGTCTCCTAGTGGGATTCACCAGTTAATCATCTACTATGTCCCTTTACTCTGTCTCTATCACATGTGTTAACTAATTCCCTTCTTTTTTTCCCCCTGCTGCTGCTGCTGCTAAGTCGCTTCAGTCATGTCCAACTCTGTGCGACGCCATAGACGGCAGCCCACCAGGCTCCGCCATCACTGGGATTGCCAAACAGGCAAGAACACTGGAGTGGGTTGCCATTTCCTTCTCCAATGCATGAAAGTGAAAAGTGAAAGTGAAGTCGCTCAGTCGTGTCTGACTCTTAGCGACCCCATGGACTGCAGCCTACCAGGGTCCTCCGTCCGTGGGAGTTTCCAGGCAAGAGTACTGGAGTGGGTTGCCATTTCCTTCTCCGTTTTTACCCCCTACCATCTCCTTTTTCCACCTAAGTGTTAGTTGCTCAGTCGTGTTTGACTATTTTTGACCCCGTGGACTGTAGCCTGCTGCGCTCCTCTGTCCAGGGGATTTTCCAGGCAAGAGTACTGCAGTGGGTTGCCATTTCCTTCTCCAGGGGATCTTCCCAACCAGGGATCAAACCTACATCTCCTGCACTGGCAGGGGGATTCTTTACTGTCTGACTCATGAGGGAAGCCCACAATTAAGGCCTTACAGAGGTTTAACTTTATAATTAGTCCTTGATGGGGTCACAAGAGTACTAGACAAGAAACTGATATCGTTTAGAGATCTTAGATTTTTTTTAACTCAATACTTGGCTAGGTAGTTGCTCCTCTTCAGGAAAGGAAGGGTTATTGCTGATTTTTCCCAGTTTTGTTAAGATATAATTGACATACAGCACAGTATAAGTTTATTTATTCATTCCACTGTTGATGGACATTTAAGTTGTCTCCAATTTGGGGCTGTTACAAACAATACTGCTATGAAATTTTTGTACATGGCTTTTAGGGCTCATATATACACATTTTGTGTAAAACACAGAAGTAAAGTTGCAGATTCGTAGAGAATGCAGATGTTTGATTTTGCATGTTTTTGGTTAACGGTTTCCTAAGTTGTCCCAATTTATGCTTTCACCCAGCACTGTATGAAAATTCTGGTTACTCTACATTCTTACCAACCAACACTCAGTACTGACATTTTTATTTTAGCCACCCTCCTGGAGGTGTAGTTGTATTGCATTTATTTAGTTATTCTCACCCATGCACCTGTGCACTTGGTAAGTCACTTCAGTCGTGTCTGACTCTTTTGCAATCTCATGGATGGTAGCCCACCAGGCTTCTCTGTCCATGGGATTCTCCAGGCAAGAATACTGGAGTGGGTTGCCATGCCCTCCTCCAGGGGATCTTCCCAACCCAGAGATCAAACCTGAGTCTCTTTAAGTCTCCTACATTGGCAGGTGGGCTCTTTACCACTAGCGCCACCTGGGACGCCACGGTCAATTAATCGATGACAAAGGAGGCAAGACTAAGCAATGGAGAAAAGAGAGTCTTTTCAATAAATGGTACTGGGAAAACTGGACAGCTGCACATTAAAAAAAATGAACATAGAACATTTTTTAACACCATACACAAAAATAAACTCAAAACGGATTAAAGACCTAAATGTAAGACCGGATATTATAAAACTCTTAGAGGAACAGATAGGCACAACACTGACATAAATCATAGCAATATCCTTTTTGATATGCCTCCTAGAGTAATGGAAATAAAAACAAAAATTATTATCATTTGCCACACTGCTGGCATGTGAGATCTTACTTCCCTGACCATGGATCAAACCTGGGAACCCTGGAATGGAAGCACACAGTCCTAACTGCTGACAGCCAGAGAATTCCCTGACTGGAGGTCATATTGCTCACCACAGAGATACACAGAAAAAGGGCCTCAACCTCAACTGATTCTCTATTCTCAGGATTTCCTAGTGATTTCGATTGAGGTAGATTTTACAATTTTCATTTTTAAAAGGCATGACAGATGACCTGTGGGAAACTAAATCCTCAAAATATATTTATATATATTATATATATAAATATATATATATATATATTTCTTCTGTCTCTACCAACTCCCCTATTTTCAAATCAGAAACCTGGGATGCAACTCCTTCCTTGTCCCACACCTGCCACAAATCTCAGTCCTGTCTGTTCCCCTTCCAAAACATCTTAAGGAATTAATATCCTTTCCCTACATGCTCTACTCCAAGCTCTCATCCCTTACAAATAGCCTTCTTTTCTGATCTTACCTGACCAAATCTGTTCAGCCACCAGAGCAGCCATTTCAAAATACAAATCTGGCCTCACCATATCCACTTGAAGATAACTTGTATTTGCCAAATGGTTTCTCAGATAAAGTCCAGGCTCGCCAGCCAACAAAGCCTTCCATGACCAGATCTTGCCTGCCTCTTGTCTCCCACCTCCTTCCATCAATTTCTGCTGGGTGACACCAAAGTGCTTGTCATCCACTGTAGACACCATTTACATGGTTCATGTTCCCTCTGCCCGGCACACCTCTTCTGTTCAGCTCTGCTCAGGCCTTAGCTCTTGCAGGCAGTCATCTTCAGCTCCTAGGCAAGCTCAGGTGCCCCTCAGTTATAGCACCAACATAGCCAGGAAGTAGCCTTTTCCATATTCTTTCAAAATCCCCTCTTTCATCTGTTTCCCTGTTTGCAAGTGATGTAAATAAGGTGACTATCATCTTGCATCCCCAATGCCTGGCATTCAATATATGCTTTGGGGACAAAATTGCCACATTTTTAAACATTTTGTTAAATGTCTGAAAATTCACCAATTAGATCTATTTAGGGGCATCAGATATTCTTAGCACAATGTAAAGTCTACCCTCCCTATCAGGTTTCATAGTTTAAAATGAATCAGTTTGTTTAGAGTTACTTTCATTTTAAAACCTCACTGGTATGGGTCATTAAGAGAATGGATTTGGAAGGACAATAGGTGCACTAGTTAAAGAACTCAATCTGTAATGCAATAGAGTTAGTTTTCAAGGTAAAGTTCTGACTCTTCAGAAGCTGGGTGACTCTGACAAATTACCTAGCCTCACTAAGCCTGTTTCCTCTCCTATAAAATGGGAATTGTTTTATGTCCCTTACAGTGCTGTGTTACAGATTAAATCACACAGGAAATATAAGTGCCTCTCATGTGCCTGTGTGGCACATATAAATATTCAATCCCAGGCAGCTGTCCTTGTTATTCTCAATAAGGGCAGTTCTGGGAGGATGCCATGTGGAGAAGCACACTGAGTAAGGCAGAGAGAGACAAGATTTCAACCTTGAATGCTTGTCTATGGCAAGTTCAGTTCAGAGCAGTTTGTCTAGTCTCTTCCATGTTCACAAAGTGGTATGAAATTTGGGAATCTTGGTATGGGTATTTCTTAGTCACTGTCATACACCCCGTTTCTCATCTCTACCCAACATCTCATCTGTTCACTGCACAAAGAACAGAGTAATTCAGAAGAAAAGCTAGGCATTGGACTTCCCTGCTGGTGCAATGGATAGGAATCTGCCTGCCAATGCAGGGTTTGCTCCCTGGTCAGGGAAGATTCCACGTGCCATGGAGCAATGAAGTCCATGTGGCAAACTTCTGAGTCCACGCTCTAGAGCCTTCGAGCCGCAACTACTGAGTCCGTGTGCTACAACTACTGAAGCACTCGTGCCTAGAGCCTGTGCTGTGCAACAAGAGAAGACACCACCATGAGAAGCTCATGCACCACGAGAAAGAGTAACCTTCATTCGCTGCAACTAGAGAAAGCCTGTGCGCAGCAAGGAAGACCCAGTTCAACCTTCCCACCGCTGAAAAAAAAAAAAAGGCTGATGCTGAAGCTGAAGTTCCAATACCTGCCACCTGATGTGAAGAGCCAACTCACTGGAAAAGACCCTGATGCTGGGAATGATTGAGAGCAGGCAGAGAAGGGGATGATAGAGGATGTGATGGTTGAAAGGCACCACTGACTCAACAGACATGAGTTTGAGCAAACTCTAGGAGATATTGAAGGATGGGGAAGCCTAGCATGCTACAGTCCATGAGGTCACAAAGAATCGGACATGGCTTAGCAACTGAACAATGAACAACAGGCTTCGCCTCTCATCAGTGGGTACTGTATACTTTACCAAGCCCCTTCACATCCACGATCATACCTGCCAACACATGCTGACATTTTTATCCCCATTTGGCAGATGATGAAACTAAGGTTCAGAGAAATTTAAGTGACCAACTGCAAGTCACAGAACTAAGAGGTAATTGAGTTAGAATTCACAGTCTAGCTCTTCGGAGGTCAAGTCTAGTGCCTTTTTGAACATGTGTTAAATGGTGATCAGGCAAAAAGGAGCAGAGAAAAAAGAGCGGGGGTGGGGGGGCAGGGGATGAAATAATGGGGAAAGGAGGCAGGAGGTAGAGTCAAGATAAGATAAGTAGATAAGAAAGAACTGCCAGGCAGGGACAGAATCACCAAGGCTGCTGTCCCTCCTAAGCAGCCATGTGCGTCTGTGCTAAATCACTGAGTTGTGTTCAACTCTTTGTGACCCCATGGACTGTAGCCCACCAGGCTCCTCTGTCCATGAGATTCTCCAGGCAAGAATACTGGAGTGGGTTGCATGCCCTCCTCCTGGGGATCTTCCTGACCTAGGGATTGAACTCAAGGCTCTTACCTCTCCTGCATTGGCAAGTGAGTTCTTTACCACCAGTACCACCTGGGGAGCGCCCTAAAGCAGTAGAGGAAGGATATATATGTGTTTGGGCCATGACAGCTTAATAAGCAAGTGAAAAAGGACAATAGGAAATATGATGTGTCTTGAGAACAAGATGGCGGAGGAGTAGGTGGACATGGAGTCCATCTCTCTCCATGGATACATCAAGAATACACCTTCAGACACAGAAGTACATGCAGAACACCAGCTGAGAGCGGACAGGAGCACCTGACCAGTGGAAAAGAATATACAGAACCATGCAAAACTTGGTAGGATGAAGGAACTAGGGGGGAAAATAAGAATGTTAGTAGGACTGGACCTACCCTCAGCAGGTGGGGGAACTGAAGCAGGGGTCCGATCCCCACATCAGGGCAACTGTCTGAGTCAGAGGAGACACATTTAAAGCTGAGAGTGAAACAGCTAATCTGTGGCAGCCTAAATGGAATGAGAATCGGACAGTCCTTGTTGCAAGCATGCATACCCTGAACAGGGAGGCTGGTCCCCTGGAAGGCACAGCGGCTGGGAGCTGGAGATTAGGGATTGTGGAGCCATCCCAAGGTGAGGGCTGCTGTTGACTGTGGAGAGACGGATCAAGGGGATGTGAGGGAGGAGATCGTGGTGGGAAATGCCTGTGGAGGAAAGCTGGGCAGCCATGGAAGCAAGGCGATACTGCTGAGTCACGCACAGAGGGCGGAGCCATCACCATAGCCTCTCTTTCCCCACACGCCAGCATCTGGCATCTGAACAATAGCGAGGCTGGCCCATCAAATGTGCCTGACACACTGAACTACAGAGTAGGACCCCAGCCAGTGGGGCCCTCTATGTGCCTGATACGCCAAACAACAGAGAAGGACCCCAGGCAAAGGAGCCCTCTAAGTGCCTGAACAGGCAGAGCTGCAGAGAAAGACTGGCTAAAGAAGTCTTTTGATCGCCAGCTACAAGAGGCTTGAAAAAAGACTAAGATAGGGCTGTAACTCCTAGGGCAGAGGCAGTCCATGTCCCTGCACACTTTGTGCCACCAGGGTACCCACAAGGCAAGCAGCCATGCCACTTTCATGCTCAACTCTCATGGGGGCACAGCTGCCACAGGCAAAAAAAAAATCTTGTGTCTGTGTGCACAAGGTCACTTCAGTCGTGTCCAGCTCTTTGCGACCGTGTGGACTGTGGCCAGCCAGGCTTCTCTGTCAGGGGATTCTCCAGGCAAGAATACTAGAGCATATTGGCCAATAGTGGTTACCATACCCTTCTAGAGCACTGTCTTTCCTGCTGCCCTAGCCGCCAACTCCCCTGAGTACTGCCAACTCCCCTGGTGCTACCAGAACCCCTGCGACCCAGGCAGCTGCACCACCTCCACACCTGGCCCTCACAGGGGCAAACCCAAGTCCTCCAGGGCACCCTCAGGAGCAATCCCCAGTGGGAGGCCCACATGCAGAGGTGCAAATAAAACCACAATTGAAACCCAGGGGCAGTGTGGCTAAGGAAGACGACTCAAACCCTTCCCACCAGCTGTACAAACTGCAGATTAAATCCACACAATCAAACTAAGCAGACTCTGTGTCTATGGAATACATAAAAGGACATTGAGAGTGCCTACAAAAGAAAGTGCAGAAGTTCTGATAGCTGTGGACACTGGAGGCAAGAACACACAGGAGTAGGACCAGATTAGAATCTGAGCTGTCCCACAGCAGGTCCAGAGATCAGCACAGTGTTGGAGGGCATCCTAGGGAGGGGAAGTGGACTGTGATTCCCAGTGAGGGAAAGGACTCTGACAGCAGTGACTCAAGAGAAACATTTATTTTTCTTATGTTTTGACTTGTTCTGTAGATTCTTTTGGATGTTTTTTTCTTTTTCTTTTTCCCCCCCAGCTGTTGTAGTTGTTGGTTTTATTGGCATTATGAAATCTAATTAAGCTTTTGAGCCTTTTCTTTTTTTCTTCCTTTTTTTCTGTCACATTTTTTATTGTTATAAACCTCTGTCTCTACATTGGGCTTTTGCAGGTCTTTGGAGTTTTCCTTTTTTTATTTTTTCTTTTCTCTTTTTTTTTAATCTTAGTTTAAAAATTTTAAACCTATCATTATTTTTCTACATTTATTCCTTTGTTTGCTTTTCCTACTGTTCTTTTCCCCTTGAAGTTAGTCTTTAATGTATATAAATCTTCTTTATCTACTTCTATTTAACTTTGTATATCTTTCTTTCCTTTCCTCTCAACATATTTGTTAGTTTTATTTTCATTGCTTTATTCCCCAGTTGGGACCTTGATTTAGTTTTATCTTCCAGTTTCTGCTTTAGTTTGTTTTGTTCTTAACTGGTATATATAATTTTTGGTTTCGTTTGTTCTCAGGGTCAATGTATTGTACTTTATTTTTGTTGGACTGTTTTGATTTTGTTATGGGTGTATATGTGTATATTCAGTTACACTTTTTATTGTTGTTATAAACCTCTGCCTCTGTGTTGGGTTTTTGCAGTTCTGTGGAGTTTTCCTTTGTTTTTTTTTTTTCTTCTTTACTCTTTAATTTTAATTTTAAACCTATTATTCTTTTTTCTACATTTTTTCCTTTGTTTGCCTTTCCTACTGTTCTTTTCCCCTTGCAGTAACCTTTAATGTACATAAATCTTCTTTATCTTCCTCTATTTAACTTTGCATATCTATTTCTTTCTTTCCTCTCCTCTCAGCATATTTGTTAGTTTTATTTTCATTGCTTTATTCCCCAGTTGGCACCTTGTTTTAGTTTTGTTTTCTAGTTTGTGCTCTAGTTAGTTTTGTTCTTAACTGCTGGATATAATTTTGGGTTTCGTTTGCTGGGTCAGTCTATTTTACTTTATTTTTGTTGGACTGGTTTGATTTTCCTAATGCTGTATATGTGTATATTCAGTCACACTTTTTATTGTTGTAAACCTCTGCCTCTACATTGAGATTTTGCAGTTCTGCGAAGTTCACCTTTTTTTATTTCTTCTTCCTTTTTTCTTCTTTTCTCTTTTTTATAATTTTAAGATTTAATTTTTTTAAACATATTTTTTCTACATCTATTCCTTTTTTTGCCTTTCCTACTGTTTTTCCCCCCTTGCAGTTATTCTTTAATGCATATAAATCTTCTTCATCTACCTCTATTTAATGTTGCATATCTATTCTTTCTTTCTTTTCTTTCTTTACTTTCCTCTCAACATATTTGTTAGTTTTTTTTTTTTGTTATTGCTTTATCCTCCACTTGGAACCTTGCTTTAGTTTTGTTTTACAGTTTGTGCTTTAGGTAGTTTTGTTCTTAACTGGTAAATATAATTTTGATTTCCTTTGTTTGCCAGTTCAATCTACTGTATTTTATTTTAGTTGGACTGTTTTGACTTTGCTTATGGGTGTATATGTATATGTGTATATTCCATTATTTTAATTATTATTTGCCTGATTTTGTAACTGCTATTTGTCTGAGTTTCATCTTTGGTTTCTAGTTTTTGGGTATTTGTTTTAATCTCACTTAATGCCATAACAAACCACTCCTGAAATCTTCATTCCTGACCAGAGATCAAGCCCTGAGCCTTTGGAGTGGGAGCACTGACTCCAAGACCCTAGACTACCAAAGAACTAACCCTCAGTGCAGTTCAGTCACTCAGTCATGTCCAACTCTTTGCGACCCCATGAACCACAGCACACCAGGCCTCCCTGTCCATCACCAACTCCCGGAATTCACCCAAACCCATGTCCACTGAGTCGGTGATGCCATCCAACCATCTCATCCTCTGTCGTCCCCTT
Source organism: Bos indicus (assembly GCF_029378745.1). Classification (NCBI taxonomy): domain Eukaryota; kingdom Metazoa; phylum Chordata; class Mammalia; order Artiodactyla; family Bovidae; genus Bos; species Bos indicus. The sequence continues at coordinate 37,532,008 of NC_091773.1, read as the reverse complement.
CTCCTCCTGCCCTCAATCTTTTCCAGCATCAGGGTCTTTTCAAATGAGTCAGTTTTTCACATCAGGTGGCCAAAGTATTGGAGTTTCAGCTTCAACATCAGTCCTTCCAATGAACACCCAGGACTGATTTTCTTTAGGATGGACTGGTTGGCTCTCCTTGCAGTCCAAGGGACTCTCAAGAGTCTTCTCCAATACCAGAGTTCAAAAGCATCAATTCTTCAGGACTCAGCTTTCTTTATAGTTCAACTCTCACATCCATACATGACCACTGGAAAAACCATAGCCTTGACTAGATAGGGAGTATCAAATAGAACTCACATTAAGGAAACAACTTGAATACAAGACCCAGCGTAACCTGACCACCAGTAGCATCCTGTGCAGGACGCCTCATTTAAACAACAACAAAACCAAAATACAAACCCAGTCATCAGCAGACAGGATTACCACCTCACTCAGTCTTGCACATCAGAGGAAAAACAAACAAGCAAAAACTCAGCACAAATCTCACCCTATAAGAAGCTTACACAAACTACTGGACCAAACTTAGAGGGGCAGAAACCAAAAGGAAGAAAGAATTCAACCTTGAAGCTTGGGAAAAGGAGATTGCAAACACAATAATTAAAAAAAAAAAAAAAGGTATAATGAAAAGGTAGAGAAATACTACACAAATGAAAGAACAAATTAGAAACATAGAAGTCCAAATAAATGAAGAGGAAATGGGCAAACTACCTGAAAAAGAATTCAGAATAATGATAGTAAAGATGATCAAAAACCTTGAAAACAAAATGGAGAAAATGCAAGAATCAATTAACAAAGACCTAGAAGAATTAAAGAATAAACATACAGAGGCAAACAACACAATTACTGAAATAAAAAATACTCTGAAAGTAATCAATAGCAGAATATCTAAAGCAGAAGAACAAATCAGTGAGCTGGAAGATAAAATGGTAGAAATAACTTCTGAAGAGCAGAATAAAGTAAGAATGAAAAGCACTGAGGACAGTCTCAGAGACCTCTGGGACCATATCAAATTCACCAACATTCGAATTATAGAGGTCTCAGAAGAAGAAGAGAAAAAGAAACAGTATGAGAAATTTTTTGAAGAGATTATAGTTGAAAATTTCCCCAACATGGAGAAGGAAATAGCCAATCAAGTCCAAGAGGCACAAAGAGTCCTGTATGGAATAAACCCAAGGAGAAACATGCCAAGACACATACTAATCAAACTAACAAAGACTAAACACAAAGAAAAAATATTGAAAGCAGCAAGGGAAAAGCAACAAGTAACATACACAGGAAACCCCATATGCTTAACAGCTGATCTTTAGCAGAAATTCTGCAGGCCAGAAGGGAATGGCAGGATATATTTAAAGTACAGAATAGGAAAAATCTACAACCAAGATTACTGTAACCAGCAAGGATCTTATTCAAAATTGATGGAGAAATAAAGAGCTTTTCAGACAAGCAAAAGTTAAGAGAATTCAGTACTACCAAACCAGCTTTACAACAAATATTAAAGGGACTTATATAGTCAAGAAATACAAGACAAGGAAAAATGTCTACAAAATCAATCCCAAACAATTAAGAAAATGGCAATAGGAATATGTACATCAATAATTACTTTAAATATAAATGGATTAAATGCTCCAACCAAAAGACACAAACTGGCTGAATGGATACAAAAACAAGACCCATATATATGCTGTCTACAAGAAACCCACTTCAGACCTAAAGACACATATAGACTGAAAGTGAGAGGATGGAGAAATATATTCCATCTAAATGGGAAGCAAAAGAAAGCTGAAGTAGCAATCCTCATATAGAAAAAATAGACCTTAAAATAAAGATGATTACAAGAGATAAGGAAGGACACTACATGATGATCAAGGGGTCAATCCAAGAGGAAGACGTAACAATTGTAAATATCTATGCACCCAACATAGAAGCACCTCTATACATAAGACAAACACTAACAGACATAAAAGGAGACATTGACAGTCACACAATAATAGTAGGAGAGTTTAACACCCCACTCACACCAATGGACAGATCATCAAAACAGAAAATCATTAAGGAAACACAAGTATTAAATGATACATTAGATGAGATGGATCTCATTGATACCTTCAGGACATTTCATCCAAATGCAGAATACACCTTCTTCTTAAGTACACATGGAACATTCTCCAGGATAGACCACATCTTGGGTCACAAATCAAATCTCAGTAAATTTAAGAAAATTGAAGTCATATATAGCATCTCCTCTGACCACAATGCTATGAGACTAGATATCAATACAAGAAAAAAAAAAAAAAAACTGTAAGAAACACAAACACATGAAGATAAAACAATATGTTTCTAAACAGCCAACAGGTTACTGAAGAAATCAAAAAATTTCTAGAAACAAATGACAATGAAAACACGACTGCTCAAAACCTATGGGATGCAGCAAAAGCAGTTCTAAGAGGGAAGTTTATAGCAATACAATCCTACCTCAAGAAAGAAGAAAAACATTGAACAGACAACCTAACTTCACACTGAAAACAACTGGAAAAAGAAAACCAAAAAAAAAAAAAAAAAACCCACCAAAATTAGCAGAAGGAAAGAAATCATAAAGATCTGAGCAGAAATAAATGAAAAAGAAATGAAAGAAACAATAGTAAAGGTTAATAAAACTAAAAGCTGGTTCTTTGAGAAGATAAACAAAATTGACAAAGCTTTAGCCAGACTCATCAGGGAAAAAAGAGAGAAGAATCAAATCAACAAGATTAGAAATGAAAAAGGAGAGGTTACAACATACAATGCAGAAATACAAAGGATTATAAGAGACTGTTATGAACAACTATGTGGCAATATAATGAATAACCTGGAAGAAATGGACAGATTCTTAGAAAAGTTCAATCTTCCAAGACTGAACCAGGAAGAAATAGAAATTATGAACAGCCCAATTACAAGCACTGAAGTTGAAGCTGTGATCAAAAATCTCCCAAAAAACAAAAGCCCAGGACCAGATGGCTTCACAGGAGAATTCTATCAAACATTTTGAGATAGCTAATGCCTATCCTTCCAAAACTCTTTCCAAAAATTGCAGAGGAAGGAACACTTCCAAACTCATCCTACAAGGCCACCATCACCCTGATACCAAAACCAGGCAAAGACAACACAAAAAAAGAAAACTACAGGCCAATATCACTGATGAACATAGATGCAAAAATCCTCAACAAAATTTTAGCCAACAGAATTCAGCAACACATCAAAAAGCTCATACACCATGATCTGCTGCTAAGCTGCTAAGTCACTTCAGTCGTGTCCGACTCTGTGGGACCCCAGAGATGGCAGCCCACCAGGCTCTGTCGTCCCTGGGATTCTCCAGGCAAGAACACTGGAGTGGGTTGCCATTTCCTTCGGTTTATTCCAGGGATGCAAGGATTCTTCAATATATGCAAATCAGTGTGTGATACACCATATTAACAAATTGAAAGATAAAAACCATATGATAATCTCAATCGATGCAAAAAAAGCCTTTGACAAAATTCAGCACACATTTATGATTAAAACTCTTCAAAAAATGGGCATAGAAGGAACCTACCTCAACATAGTAAAGGCCATATATGATAAGCCTACAGCAAGCATTATTCTCAGTGGTGAAAAACTGAAAGCATTCCCTAAGATCAGAAACAAGACAAGGGTGCCCACTTTCCCTGCTACTATTCAACATAGTTCTGGAAGTCCTAGCTATGGCAATCAGAGAAGAAAAAGAAATAAAAGGAATCCAGATCGGAAAAGAAGTAAAGCTCTCACTGTTTGCAGATGACATGATACTGTACATAGAAAACCTGAAAGACAGTATCAGAAAATTGCTGCTGCTGCGTCGCTTCAGTCATGTCCGACACTGTGCGACCCCATAGACAGCAGCCAACCAGGCTTCCCCTCCCTGGGATTCTCCAGGCAAGAACACTGGAGTGGGTTGCCATTTCCTTCTCCAATGCATGAAAGTGAAAAGTGAAAGTGAAGTCGCTCAGTCGTGTCCAACTCTAGCGACCCCATGAACTGTAGCCTACCAGGCTCTTCCGTCCATGGGATTTTCTAGGCAAAAAGTACTGGAGTGGGGTGCCATTGCCTTCTCCGTCAGAAAATTACTAGAGCTAATCAGTGAATTTAGCAAAGTTTCAGGATACAAAATCAATACACAGAAATCACTTGCATTTCTATATACTAACAATGAAAAATCAGAAAGAGAAATTAAGGAATCAATCCCATTTACCATTGCAACAAAAAGAATTAAATACCTAGGAATAAACTTACTTAAGGAGACAAAGGTAATGGGCTTCCCTCATAGCTCAGTTGGGAAATCATCTGCCTGCAATGCAGGAGACCCAGGTTCAATTCCTGGGTCGGGAAGATCCCCTGGAGAAGAAAATGGCAGCCCACTCTAGTATTCTTGCCTGGAGAATCCCATGGACAAAGGAGACTGGCAGGCTACAGTCCACAGGATCATAAGAGTCAGACACGACTTAGCGACTAAACCACCACCACCACCAAGGAGACAAAAGAACTGTATACAGAAAATTATAAAACACTAATGAAAGAAATCAAAGATGACATAAACAAATGGAGAGATATTCCATTTTCCTGGGTAAGAAGAATCAATATTGTGAAAATACCAAAAGCAATCTACAGATTCAATGCGTTCCCTATCAAATTATCAATGGCATTTTTCACAGAACTAGAACAAAAACTTTCACAATTCATATGGAAACACAAAAGACCCTGAATAGCCAAAGCAGTCTTAAGAAAGAAGAATGGAGCTAAAGAAATCAACCTTCCTGACTTCAGCTTATACTACAAAGCTACAGTCATCAAGACAGTATGGTACTGGCACAGAAACAGAAATATAGACCAATGGAACAAGATAGAAAGCCCAGAAATAAACCCACGCACCCATGGGTACCTTATATTTGACAAAGGAGGCAAGAATATATAATGGGGCAAAAACAGCATCTTCAATAAATGGTGCTGGGAAAACTGGATAGCTCTATGTAAAAGAATGAAATTAGAACACTTCCTAACACTATACTGCTGCTGCTGCTGCTCAGTTGCTTCAGTTGTGTCCGACTCTGTGCAACCCCAGAGACAGCAGCCCACCAGGCTCCCCTGTCCCTGGGATTCTCCAGGCAAGAACACTGGAGTGGGTTGCCATTTCCTTCTCCAATGCATGAAACTTAAAAGTGAAAGTGAAGTCCTCAGTCGTATCTAACTCTTCGCAACCCCCTGGACTGCAGCCTTCCAGGCTCCTCCATCCATGGGATTTTCAAGGCAAGAGTACTGGAGTGGGGTGCCATTGCCTTCTCCTCCTAACACCATACATAAAGATAAATTCAAAATGGATTAAAGACCTAAATGTAAGACCAGAAATTATAAAACTCTTAAAGGAAAACTTCAGCAGAACACTCAATGACATAAATCAAAGCAAGAGCCTCTATGACCCACCTCCTAGAGTAATGGAAATAAAAACAAAAGTAAACAAGTGGGACCTGATTAAACTTAAAAGCTTCTGCACACCAAAGGAAATTATAAGCAAGATGAAAAGACAACCCTCAATGGGAGAAAATAATAGCAGATGAAATGACTGACAAAGGATTAATTTCCAAAGTATACAAGCAGCTCATACAACTCAACACCAGAAAAACAAACAACCCAATCAAAAAGTGGGAAAAAGACCTAAACAGACATTTCTCCAAAGAAGACATACAGATGGCTAACAAACACATGAAAAGATGCTCAATATTGCTCATTGTTAGAGAAATGCAAATCAAAACTACAGTGAGATATCACCTCATACCGGTCAGAATGACCATCACCAAAAAGTCTACAAACAATAAATGCTGGAGAGGTGTGGAGAAAAGGGAATGCTGTTGCACTGTTGGTGGGAATGTTAATTGATACAGCCACTATGGAAGATGGTATGGAGATTCCTTTAAAAACTAGGAATAAAAGCACCATGTGACCCAGAAATCCCACTCCTAGGCATATACCCTGAGGAAACCAAAACTAAAAAAGACACATGCATCCCATGGTTCATTGCAGCACTATTTTTAATAGCTAGAACATGGAAGCAACCTAGATGTCCATCGACACATGAATGGATAAAGAAGTTGTGGTATATATACACACAATGGAATAATCCTCAGCCATAAAAAGGAATGCATTTGAGTCAGTTCTCATGAGGTGGATGAACCTAGAACCTATTATAGAGAGTGAAGTAAGTCAGAAAGAGAAAGATAAATACCATATTCTAATGCATATATAGGGAATCTAGAAAAAAATGGTACTGAAGAATTTACTTACAGAGCAGCAATGGAGAAACAGACATAGGGAACAGACTTATGGACATGGAGATAGGGGAGGAGAGGGTGAGACGTATGGAAAGAGTAACATGGAAACTTACATTATTACCATATGTAAAATAGATAGCCAACAGGAATTTGCTGTATGGCTAAGAAAGTCAAACAGGGCTCTGTATCAACATAGAGGGGTGAGATGGGAGGGAAGTTCAAGGGGGAGGGGATATATGTATACCTATGGCTTTCACTTTTCACTTTCATGCATTGGAGAAGGAAATGGCAACCCACTCCAGTGTCCTTGCCTGGAGAATCCCAGGGACGGGGGAGCCTGGTGGGCTGCCGTCTATGGAGTCGGACACAACTGAAGCGACTTAGCAGCAGCAGCATGGCTGATTCAGGTTGAGGTTTGACAAAAAACAAAAAAACTCTGTAAAGCAATTATCCTTCAATAAAAAAATATGTTTTAAAAAAAGAAAAGCAAGGAAGCAAATTAAAAAAAATATATATATATAAAGAAATATGACACAATAATGGGTTTTTTTGTTTGTTTTGGCAAGGAAAAGGATTATCTGGAAATCTTTACAGAAACCATTTTACAGATGAAAAAAATGTAGACCCAGGGAGACACCTGACCAGCCTTTGGTCTCATACCATTAATGGGAGAGCCAGTCTGAAGGCCAGCCAGGACTTACTGTTATGGCTGTGTTAAAATATTGAAATGTTCCTTTCTGTTTTTAAGCAGTTTTTAGTAGGGTATAATTCACATATCATAAAGGTCACCCAGAATAATTATTCAATAGTTTCCAGTAAATTTATACAATTGAGCAACTATCACCATAATGCAGTTTTAGAACATTTCTGTCACCGCCAAAAGAAAACACTGAAATACTTTCATGTTGTTATTTAATCACCAAGTCGTGTCTGACTTTGTAACCCCATGGACTGTAACCCACCAGGCTCCTTTCTTCATGGGATTCTTCAGGCAAGAATACTGGAATGGGTTGACATGTCCTTCTTCAGGGGATCTTCCCACCCAGGGGTTGAACCCGAGTCTCCTGTGGCACCTGCATTGGCAGATGGATTCGTCTCCACTTAGCCATCAGGGAAGCCCATGAAATATATCTATAGCAGTTAGTTAATAGCCACTGCCCTCAGACCCCCAAAAGAACCTCCTTCTGTGGTCTTGGAATCCCCCCACACCTCACTATGATCCAATTACAGATACCTGGCCCCCAGGGCAGGGAGCATCCACACCCTAGCTTCAGCACTGAGCAGTTTCTGTTATGCGTGGTTGGTACCTGTGCCGCATCTGTTGTTAAATAAGTTGAGTTATCCCCTCTGAGAAGGATCAGGCAAGTGGTCAATCTTTTCTGGTTCCTGATCCAGAGCTCTGCACACAGCAATCTGCTTTTGAGAAAGACTAGAAAATAAACCAGTGAATGGAAAGCAAACAAGTGCTCTGTGACATTATGTGTACATGAAAGGCAGACAAGTTTTGCAAAGGGCAAAGGGTATCCATCATTGCCTCTTCAGTAAAGGCGTTCTTACCTTGAGGTTGACACACCTCTGCCAATGGATGTATTTCTGGGGGGGGGGGTCAGGTAACCCCTAAACTACAAATTTTATGAGTATGAATATTTTCTTGTCAAGTGGGTCCATAGTTTTCATTCGGTTATTTATTTATTTTTAGCTGTGCTGGGTCCTCGTTGCTGAGCGGGCTTTTCCCTAGTCACAGCAAGCGTGGGCTACTCTCAAGTTGTAGTGTGAGGGCTTCTCATTGCAGTGGCTTCTCTTGTGGAGCATGGGCTCTAGGGTGTGCGGGCTTCGGGAGTTGTGGCTCGAGGGCTCAGTAGCTGAGGTTCTTGGACTCAAGAGCACAGGCTTAGTAGTTTCAGTGCATGGGCTTAGTTGCTCTGAAGCAAATGGATCTTCCTGGACCAGGGATGGAACCCATGTCTTCTGCATTAACAGGTGGATTCTTTATCACTGAGCTGCCAGGGAAGCCCTTCACTTGGTTTTTAAAGGGCCCCCTGTCCCCCTCAAAAGGATAACTTTCTAAGAGGTCTAGGGGAGAAGCAAGGAAGAAAGGTGCTCGAGGTCTACACATCTGGGAAAAAGAATTCTTGACAGAAAGGCTTGGGGGAAGGGGAGAAAGTGAAAACAAAGTTTTCCTGAGAGTCACTCTTATTTACAAACCAGGCATTATATAAATCAATTGTTTCTGACATGTAGAATAGGTCACACATACAAACCATCTGTTATTTTGTTAATTTTCTTTGTCTCTTCTTAGGAGATCCACATGAAATGACTAGTTTAGAATTATAAAAAAAATACACTTTTTTAGATATGCTTTTCTTTTTTGGCTGCACTGTGCAGGATGTGGGATCTTAGTTCCCCAACCAGGGATCGAACCTGAGTCCCCTACATTGGGAGCCCAGAGTCTTAACCACTGGACAGGGAAGCCCCAAATATGCTTTTTACTCTATCACTCTAAATTGTGGATTTGGAGTTTTTGATACTTTTTGAAATCCCTTTTATAGCTCAATTGCATTATATTAGCATTTTAAAAATCTAGAGCTCAATTCTTCCTTGGTAGCTCAGATGGTAAGGAATCTGCCTGCAATGCAGGAGACCAGGGTTTGATCCCTGGGTCAGGAAGATACCCTGCAGAAGGGAATGGTAACCCACTCCTATATTCTTGCCTGGAGCATTCCGTGGACAGAGTTGCCTGGTAGACTACAGTCCACAGGGTTGCAAAAAGTTGGACACGACTGACGGACTTTCACTACTAACATTTTAAAATTGTTAACTAAAGCACCCCAGTATTTCTACATAAATTACAATGAAGCCAAGTTCCTTCTTCATTTTACAATTTATAAAAGTAATTTTTTTAAACTCAAGATAGTATGTCATTTCCATTGCATTTCATCTTAGACTTTAAACAGTATCTTAGACAAATCATTGAAAATTTAGATTTCCTCTGATAGGTGCATGGAATTTGAAATCTGGAAAGAAATCATGAAGATTATACAGTCTGACTTGCTCGTTTTATTGATAAGGAAATAAACCCAGGGGGGTTAAAAACCTTGACCAAGCTTGCCAATGACAAAGCTCGGACAAGAATACAAGCCTTGGATTCCTGGCTTGGTGCCTTTCCCAACAACCAATAAACAAGCTGCTGGTTGTTGAACTGCCTCTGTTTCTCTGGTGAGATCACCCAGTGGGAGACTAAGAATAAACTACTCTGGAGAGACACAGACTCAAGTAAGGACAAGTCGACTCTGCCTCTTTACGCCCCAACAAGCATATTCTCACAGGACTGCTCCTAACTCACCAATCTACTGAATCTCTAGAATTCAAACATTCATAAATCATGTGACATTATCAATATTGCAGGATTTGCCCACTGATCCCTCTCTGGATCCTTCAACTAATTCATCAATTTGTTTTCCCATATTTCTTTCCCTTTTCTGCAAGAAAGTCTAGTTGCTTTTAGTCTTCTGTGTTATAGACTGTTTCTTTTCCTTGGCTGGGAAGACCTCAGGCACATATACAGCTTGTGTCCCTTCTGGTTTTTTTCTTACAGGAAAGTGGAAGTTGGGGTAGTTTGTGAGATGAAGGAGAATGAGCTCTTTGAACCTGATGATCATTTCTTTCTTTCTTTTTTTAATGTACAGGTCTTCAATACACAGTTTGATAAGTTTTAAAAAAATTTTATTTATTATTTATTTGGCTGTGACCAGTCTTAGTTGCAATGTGCTGGCTTCTCTCTGTGGTACTTGGGCTCAATAGTTACCCCTCAACACATGGGATCTTAGTTCCCTAGCCAGGGATCAAACCGCATCACCTGCATTGGAAGGCAGATTCTTAACCACTAGACAACCAGGGAACTTCCCTGACGGTCATTTCTAATTGCTGTGGAAATTTAAAAATGAACATCATTATCAAATCTAACACAGTAATTATTCCTTACTATTATATAATACCTATTTTATGTTTAAATTTCTCCAGTTGTCTCCCAAATACCTTTTATACAGGGGTTTGTTTGAATCAGGATCCAAACAAGATTAACATACTGCATTTGTTTAATATGTCTCATGTCTCTCTTACTGCAAATGATGCTATTAAAAAGATACTTTAAGGGTGAGGGAAGCTTTATTGTTGCTGAACTATTTTCTGAAGAGACTGTACCAATCTTACTTGTTTAGAGTTTATAAGAGCTCCATTTCCTTTCCTACTTTTGGAATTGTCAGGCATTTTATCTTTTGCCTATCTGACAGCAAGCCCCACTCTGTAAAGAAATGAAATGTGTGAAAAAAACAAACAAAACAGAACAAAAACTGAAGAAATGAGATGTGAGTCTGGTCCTCAAATGTTGTATAATCATTTTAGATATAAACATTTCATGTTTCCTGGAGATAATGATATGTTCCCACTCCATCTGATAGTCACTGCTTTAGCTCCTGAGTACATCAGGATCTTTTATGTACCAATGAAAGAATAAAGAAGATAGTGAGGTAATTATGTCCTATTTAATATTTTCTAGAAAGATATGACTGGTACTGACTTTTCCCTCCTGTGACAATCTTAACACATATAACCCCCAAGGGGCCAGATGTTGATTTTATTGTGAGGAGTGTTAAGACTCCTGTAGTCCCTTTTCTTCCTTATTAGTATTTGTCATGGCAAGGTGTTGATTCTGATGATGTCATAATGCTTTGTTTGTGGGGTTATTTAAAGTCACTCACACCTTAAGAAGAATCAGCTTTTTAAGTGAACTGCAGGTGGTTACCTTTGATCTTCTAAGATCATAGGGATAAAGATCTCCAGAAGAAAATATATCTGGAAAAGCTCTCATGATATGAGATTTACTCAGCTGAAATGTAGGCAACACAACAGGGCTGACATCTAATATGTTCCTCGGTCATCCTTGGTTGCCGAGAGCCTCCAAACATTCCTCAAGGGCATAGTCATTTTGTACAACAAAGGGGAAACCGGTCCATTTCTAGGAATCAGGTGGAAGTTTGAGAGAAAAAAGGTATATCAATATAAATTCCTCTTCAGTGATGAAGAATAGAGTGTTTAACATTATCCCATAGAATAATTAGTGTATTTTAAGGATCTTTCCCCGTTTTGAACACGTTTTACGTTAGAGAATTTCACAGAGAACATTGTGATATAGAGTGGGAAGGATAGTGTCCTATGTTGCCCTTATATTTAAATCTTATATACATTTCTAAAAAGAACTTCAAGTTAATGATAGATTTTAAGGTTTCATTCTGGTAAAGTAAAAGCTTTCTACTCAATGTATCAGCCACCTACATGGGAAAAAAAAAAAAAACAAACAAACCAGGAAGTGCAAACCTTTGGCTTCCATTTTCCTGTTATAAATCAACAACATCTTCAGTTCTGGAACAGCGTTTAAATGCGTGGCTTCTTATAAACGCTGGGAGAACTAGTGCATTTCCAGAACAAATTCTGTGTATTCAGCTCTCCCTACTCAAATACATTCCTGCGTCAAATGACCACAAAATTGCCCACCATGAAACAGGCTTCAGAGGAGTCTAGAAGTGATACAAGTGTATACAAGTGTATATTGTAACATGACACTGATACATTAAAAACAATTTCACGTCTAGGGTCAAATCGCTATAGCCAAATGTCAATGCCATTAGAACAACTACTACTGACACACGGGAAGTTTCAAACTGAGGGTCTAGGGTTATGGGGAGAAACTGTACAAGAAAGAAAAACTTCAAAATGTTCTCTCTCCCCTCAGGCAAGTTTCGGCTCTACAGATCTACCCTTTCATTTAAAATATCCAAGTGCTGTTCTGTCCCCAATTCTTATCCTATTGTAGAAGGAAATCTGTGTCTCTCTCTTCCCCAAATTAGGAATATGAGAAGCCTTCCGGGTCCGTAAAGAGCAGAAAACAGCCCAGCAGGAAGTTTCATCTTGCCCAAAGCTGTGAAAGTGGGCATGGTGGTGTGGAAAGAGAATACGAAAGGTAAAATCTGTAAATCTTAACACCTGTGGTTGGGAAAACAAAAACCTCACGGGCCTGGATATCATCAGGATCTCGGGGTATAGACAGAAAAAAATAACAACCGTGGTTCGGGTCAGAACCCGGGCAGCGTTTCCTAAGTGATCAAGGTAGACAGTGGGGTCTGGTGGAGGCCGGAGAGCTCTATGCGACCGAAGGTAGGGACAGCGCCATTCACTGTGCCCTCGCTTGCCCCTCCCCCGCCCGGGCGCCTAGCCCGCCAGCCAATCCCCTGGCGCTATCCCCTTCCCATCGGAGGCCCCGCCCCCCGCGCCCGGGATGCTGGGGCCCCGCGGCGTGACGCGAGCACGGCAGCTCCACCCCCTGCGTCTCTGGCCTCGCCGGCCTTGGGGGGATGGTACCATCATGGCGTCAATGCAGGTAAGAGGAGTTTGCAGCATCTGGGCGGGCTCCGTTGCCGCGGGGAGGATGAGAGCCTTTCCTCCGGGGGTGTGTCTGGGTCTGTGGGGCACCCGGGCGGGCTCCAGAGCGGCCCCGGAGACCGGTCCTTCCCACCTTCAGGGCGTTGGGGAGGGGTGAGAGGCGGCGAGAAGGGGGGGGTGGTCTCGGTCGGTCGAAGCGGACACCAGCCGGCCGGGAAGTTGGGGGATAAAGAAGGCTAAAGGGGAGGAAGGGGCGAAGTTTGATGTTGGCTCCGCGGCGTTGGTCTCGAATCACCTACGGCTTACACGGACGACTGTCGCCTGCCTGCCTCCGGGCCCAGGGATGCCTTTTCCACCGCGGTCCCCGGCTGGGCGGAAACAGCTGCTCTCGCCGTTGTCGCCGGGGCAGGGGCGGCCCCGAGAGGGGCTGAGTGTGGGGAGCCGAAAAGGCGTTCCGGGAGAAGGCGGCTGTTCGCAAAGGCGTTTCGCGGCCTCGACTCAGGCCTCCCACGCCCGGCCTCCTTGGCTGCTCGGTCCCTCGACTCTCCTTTTGACTCTTAGTCCTATGCCCCAGGGGTACCTTCCTCTGTCAGCCTTCTCACTCTCAACCCACAGAGGTCCCGCAGCTCATTTTCTCACTCGCTGAAGCTGCCCTGAACCCCTCAGAATCATTTGCCGTCTAACTGGCTATCTCCCCGAAGGACGGATCACCAGCCCCCTATACCTCCCGGGATAGCTCACCCTCCAATCTTTTTATTTCCTACAGTGCCCCACCCTTGCGGTCGCGGTTAGGCTACAGCCCTTTGCCCTTCTTCCCCAGACCTTAGTGGCACCTTAGTTTGGTAAGAGGCGTTTGTTAACCCATGTTATAGCTACCTGACTTGGCAACGCGTGGTTTTCTGGTTTTCCAACTTAATAGACTCTTTTTTCTTTTTCCAAATCCAAAGAGTTGTGTGGTTTTTTTTTTTTTAACAGACAAAGATGGCATCCACAATTGCAGTTTTGTAGAGATTAACTCTGCATTATCTATAGCTTGCATTTAATTTATAGATGAAGACTAGCTCTGTCAGAACATAGAGAAGGCAGAACTCCCCTTTGAAGTGTCAGCTGAGCGCTTTTTAGTTTTAACAGCATCTTAAAGAGACCACGTTTTTCTTAGAAGGATTTTATATGCTTTTGTTTCTAGAAGAATAAGCAAGTTTCCTTATCCCCCTGCCGATTTTTTCTCTTTTTAGGCGAGAACAGTGCTTTTCTTTTAGCTCTTTTCTGAATCTTCTTCCTCTTTTGTGCACGTATTTGCTTCGCATTTACTTCTCTGCTTTTGTGTTATCTGTCCCCTTTCTGCCTGTTCTCCGTACAAGACTCTTTTTACCTTTGCTTCTCCCTCTGGACTTTACTGCAGAATAGAAAAAAAAAAAAAAAAAGCAATTGTATATAACATTCCTAGTTGAAGAGATGTCATGAAACAGTCCAGAGAAAAAACAAAAACAATTTCAGGAAACATTATACTTTACCGTAATCTCCCCAGAGACGTTAGAGAGGTTTCGTCATTTGAGGCCAAAAAAGGAACGGTAGAACACGAGTTGAATAGTAGATCGGCTATGTGACCAATTTAAGATTATTTGTGTTAAGATTAAAACCATTCTCTTTAAGAATAAAAGGATTAAAAATCCACAGTACTAGTGATGATATTTGGCAGAGGAGTATAGGGATAACTGATTTGCTGATTAAAATTAGACCTTTAGTGTCTGGAAAAAAGCAGATTTCAAAACTGAGTGAGTACAAAACTTAATGTTGATAGTCTGGAATTTTACATGGCGACTTAAGCAATAGACACAATACTTGGCAGTGTAATATTGCATTTTTCTGTGTCCCAAGTACCTCTGTCTTTTCACCCTTTATTCCTTTATGTCTTCTGATTAGAGGAATGGAAAACTGGTATTTTCCCTTTTAATTAAAACTAAATTCTTCCTTTTATTTGTATTTTAGAAGTACCTGATACAGATTCTCTGGTAGTATCTTTTTATTTTTTAAGTTTTTTATTGAAGCATAGTTGATTTACAATATTTTGTTTCAGGTGTTCAACATAATGATTCACAACTTTAAAGATTATTCTCCATTTATAGCTATTAGTAAATATTTGCTATATTCCCTGTTCTGTACAATATATCCTTGTAGCTTATTTATTTTATACATAGTAGTTTGTACTTTAGCTTGTACCTGTTAACCTTGTCTTCCAATGTCGCTCCTGTCACTTTCCCTTTACAGTGGTAACCACTAATCGTATCTGTGAGTCTGTTTCTTTTTTGTTATGTTCACTAGTTTTACTTTTTAGGTTTGATATGTAAATGATATTCTACAGTGTAGAATATTCTATAGAGAATATTCTATTTCTCTGATTTATTTCACTGAGCATTATACCCTCCACATGCATCCATGTTGTTGCAGATGGTTCAGTCTTTTTTTATGGCTGAGTAATACTCCATCATGTGTGTGCGTGCACGTGTGCACATGCATGCATCAGCATCTTATTTATCTCTTCATTGGTTGATGGACACTTACGTAGCTTCCCTATCCTGACAACTATAAATAGTGCTGCTGTGAATATTTGGCTGCATGTATCTTTTCAAATTAGTGTTTTCGTTTTCTTATACATACCCAGTAGTGGATCATATAGTACTTCTAATTTCCATCTTTTTGGGGACCTTTCCTACTGTTTATGATAATGGCTGTACCAATTTACATTCCCACAAATAGTGTGCAAGGGTTCTCTCTTCTTTTATGTCCTCTCCTGATAGTATTTGAAAAATATTTAGTATAGATTAACCAGGCTTTTTGAAACACAGCACTTCTCTGTGTGGTTATTCTTTGTCTTTGCACAAAATTTTTTCCTGACCATCTTAATAACAGAGTTTAACTCTTCAAGACAAATAAATTATACATCAAACAACAACTAGGTTATATTTGTTCATTTACGCATGAGTTATTTTTTGAGGGCCCTCAATATCAGGTATTCATCTAGGTGCTGAGGATACAGCGATGAACAAAAGCAGATGAGGTTTCTGCCTTTGTGGATGTAATAGTCTGGTTATGGATGATGGGTAAGAAGAAAATATTTAAGTTAATTGCTATTATGTTAGACGGCTATGGTGCTATAGAGAAAACTTGTGGAAGGAGGCTACTAAATGTTTTTTGAATTTTAGTTAGAGTTCTTAGGAAAAAGTAAGCTATACATGAATGCTGCTTTAACCATGTCCTTACCTAAAACGTTTTCAGTAGGTTTCTTCATCTTACCCACACCAGGGTATGACTGCTGATGAAGAGGTTACTTAACCTGTAAGAGGAACTGTGTTTTAAAAGTATGCATATTATGCAAATGTATATAAGACTTACTACCTGTATTGATAAAGATGAAATAATTTAGCCGTAAGGATCATCAGGATAGCAAGTAAGGGTGGACTTTCAATTTCTTTTTTGGAGAGTATGTTGTTTTGTCTTTTTAAAAAAATTTTATTGAAATATAGTTGACTTACAACGTCATGTTAATTTCAGGTGTGTAGCATAGTGATTCAGTTATACATATCTATATGTAGATAGATAGAAAGGGCTCCCCACGTGGCTCAGTGGTAAAGAATCCATCTGCCAGTGCAGGAGACACAGGTTTGATCCCTGGGTCCGGACCGTACCCTGGAGAAGGAAATAGCAATCCACTTCAGTATTCTTGCCTGGAGAATCCCGTGAACAGAGGAGCCTGGCAGACTACAGTCCATGGGGTCGCAAAGAGTTGGACATAATGGCACCCCACTCCAGCACTCTTGCCTGGAAAATCCCATGGATGGAGGAGCCTGGTGGGCCGCAGTCCATGGGGTTGCTAAGAGTCGCACACGACTGAGCGACTTCACTTTCACTTTTCACTTTCATGCATTGGAGAAAGAAATGGCAACCCACTCCAGTGTTCTTGCCGGAGAATCCCAGGGATGGGGCAGCCTCATGGGCTGCCGTCCATGGGGTCGCACAGAGTCGGACATGACTGAAGTGACTTAGCAGCAGCAGAGCACACCTGCACATAGTGACTAAACAACAACAACAGCATGAGATATACAGTTATATCTGTTGTTTTTCAGATTCTTTTTGGAGAGTATGTATCTTAAAGCTGACATTGTAACTACTGTAGTATACTCTATGGGTGCCTTACAACCTTTTTTTACATTGTAGCACACATAGAAAATAATTTTTGAATTGCACACCAGGGTGGATGAGATTGTTGGAGGCTGGAAGCACCTGGCTGGGCAGCTCACAACAAAACATTGGGAATGAGGATCAGTGTTCTGGTACACCCATAATGCTGGGTAAACTTCTGCTCCATTTGCTAGAGTTGTTCAACATACGATTCGAGATTATGGTTTTCAGATTTCTGTGAGCCCTTTGAGATTTTTTTTTCCTAGTTTTGCTTTTTTTTTTTTCTTTGATTTTTTCCCTACTGTTTCTTCCTAGAACAGACACAAATCACCAAGTAAGATATGGTTAGATTCTGTTTTAAGAAACGATTTGTTCTTCAACATACGATTCAGGATTGTGGTTTTCAGATTTCTCTGAGCCCTTTGAGATGTTTTTTTTTCCTATTTTTGCTTTTTTTTCTTTCATCTTTTCCCTACTGTTTCTTCCTAGAACAGACACAAATCACCAAGTAAGATATGGTTAGATTTTGTTTTAAGAAACCATTCTTAGAGAATGGTGGGCTCATGATGGTACTTAAACTTAACAGGAGTTGAATAAGTAGATTTACATTAATTCTGATGATTCTAGAAATCTTAAACTATTAAGTGGAAAGTTGGTCATACCAGTTGTTTAGATTTAGCATTTTAGGGACTTAGATTATTTGGTACAGACTTTCTTAGAGTATTATTAGAGTGAATTTTTTATGTGATTCAAAACATTTCTTAAAAGTGGAGCAATATTAGGGCGTTCTGTTTTCAGCTAAACCATAAAGTTGTATTTTTTGTGTATGTTTCTTTTTTTATTTTGTTCTTAATCTTTTTTTTTCTTCCCCATGGGCTCATTTCATATTATGAAATGATTAATTAATTTTGCCTCCTGGATATATTTTCTGATTTTAGATTTTAGCTGTTTCATTCAGACTTCTTTATGTTGGAAGTTTTTTAGTACACCTGGTATACTTTTCTAATTTGACCACCTAGATTTATTAATTTTAGATAATAAGCTACCTTTGTTTTATGTCTAAAGATCTTAGAACGTCACTGTATAGTAGTTGATACTTTAGCAGTGATATAATTGAGAGAAATGATCAGTTGAATTACTCTGTGGATTTTCTTCATTTTCTTCCTCTTTGTTAATTGAGTCTTATACTGACTCTTGATTTGGCTAGATGGAGGGAAATTGATTTTGAATATGTGCTTATTTTTAGATGACTTAGAAACAATAAATTACTTCGGGTTATTCACGACTCTGCATTGTTGTTTACTCAAATTGTTGGTTCTAGCGATTGAGGGAGAGAGTGTGGGTTCTTGAAAGTGAAAGTGTTAGTCACTCAGCCACTCTTTGTGATCCCATGGACTGTAGCTCACCAGGCTCCTCTGTCCATGGAATTCTCCAGGGAAGAATACTGAAGTGGGTTGCCATTTCCTTCTCCAGGGGAACTTCCTGACCCAGGGATCAAACCTGGGTCCTCCTGCGTTACAGTCAGATTCTTTACCATCTGAGCCACCAGGAAAGCCCCAGGGAAGTGATTGAGAGATAAGAGTATGAGTTCTTTCTGACATTATTATTATAGTCATATTACTTGACAATTAGATTCCATATGACTATTTGTTGATATCATCATGAAGGGTTACAGCTTAATCAAAAGTGAGAAAACTGACTGTCATCACGGATCCTGAGGCTTACTAAGCACTGGAGGCTTGTGGAGTATACCTAGAATTATAGTACCTGAGAAGGTTGGCTAGATATTGGCCGGGAATGGGGCCAGCACAGAGCTGTTGGAGCAAGTGCTGAAGGAAAAGGGAAACAGCAAAGAGTAGAATTGAAGATGTTCTGTGTCAGTGATAAACTTAAGTAGATAGTAGACTTCACCGAATAAAAGCATAAAGCTGGGGTCATTATCTTTTCTTAATTCTCACAGCAGTCATTGTGGTATTTTTCTTTTTGTTATTAACCAGTTGTTGCTTTACAAGATGCCTTCTATTTTTTGTCCTAAAAGTGTTGGTTTGGATCTCTTATTTTAACTTTTTAGGTCTCTTCCACTTCCTTGGCCATAGATTCGATAAGAACCAAAAAAAAAATCCTCTCTCATTGTCCCCTAAATGTGCACATAGTGATTACAGTGCGTGCTTGTCCATCACGTGACACAGCAGATTCTGCGTTAATTCTATTTTAGAGAAATCTAATAAACAGTTCTCTTAATAGAAAGGTCGAGTACCTATAAAGAAATACTTTAAAGTTCATTTTTATATTACATGTATATTCCCCTCAAAGTTGGCTGATTTTCTTGATTTATGTGTGCCATAACTTTGGTGTTTTTCAAAGTATTTACATTCTCTTTGGATTCTTACTCCAGCCTTGTAAAATGGGAAGTCAAATCCCATTTCAGTCTAATAAATAGAGTGATTTTTGATAAATAATCACTTATTTGAGTGGAGAAGGCAATGGCACCCCACTCCAGTACTCTTGCCTGGAAAACCCCATGGACGGAGGAGCCTTGTAGGCTGCAGTCCATGGGGTCCCTAGGTCGGACTGGACTGAGCAACTTCACTTTCACTTTTCACTTTCATGCATTGGAGAAGGAAATGGCAACCCACTCCAGTGTTCTTGCCTGGAGAGTCCCAGGGACAGGGGAGCCTGGTGGACTGCAGTCCATGGGGTCGCACAGAGTCGGACACGACTGAAGCAACATAGCAGGAGCAGCAGCAGCACTTATTTGAGAAGTGACTTACCCAAAATTGTATAGCAACTGAGTAGTGAAGCTGATGCTGTTAAGATGAACATACTAACAAGTTTGATCTTGTAGAGAAATCATGGAGATACTTATTTAACTCTTTAATCAATAATTTACCATTCACTAAAATATTTTATTGCTTCTATAGCTAAGAAAATGAGAGGGAAGTGTTCCTTATATTTTAAAATATAAAGTTACTTTATCAAAATTTTTACAAAGGTTCTGTATGCATATACTTGATTGTTGAATAAAACTATAATGGCAAACCTTTAGTGTTCAAAGATACTCTTTATTCTTAAGGAGAGTTTTTAGAAGGATGACCTGGCACTTTTATTTTTTAAAAATATTTTTTCTTATGATGAGAACTAATTTTACTTTTGGCTGTGCTGGGTCTCCCTCGCTATGTGGGCTTTTCTCTAGTTTCAGAGAATGGGGGCTCCTCTAGTTGCGGAGCGCAGGCTTCTCTTGCAGTGGCTTCTCGAATTGCTGAGCAGGGGCTCTAAGGACTGTGGGCTTCAGTAGTTGCAGTTTCCCGGCTCTAGGTCACAGGCTTGTTAGTTGTGGCAGAGGCTTAGTTGCTCCGCAGCATGTGTGGCATGTGGGATCTTGCTAAAGGATCGAACTTGTGTTTCCTGCATTGGCAGGTAGATTCTTTACCACTGAGCCACCAGGGAAGCCCTGGCATTTTTTCTGAAAATACACTTCTACATAGTATTTATCTAGGTTGAGCCTTTGCTTAGATGAATTTTATTGCATCTTTTATATCATTGTCTGCTTCATTGTTTTATCTGCGTAATACTTGTTCATGTTTGTCGGGTATTTTTAAAATGTCTCTGTTTGATGGCCTTTATTTGTGAATGCTGTTTTTGGAGTACCAGCAAATGGCGCATGCCTTTGAGTTATTTTTCTCCTGAGAAAAATTGTATTCTCATTCAGTTACTTTTATAAAAACTTAATTAGAAAAAAGCACCCAGGATCTAGAATCGAAAGACCTGGATTCAGGCTCTGTTTCACTGCTTAACAGCTGTGTTGCACAAAACCCAGTGTGTAGTGTAGTGATTAAGACAAAAGTAGTTGAGCAGAGAGGTAAGCATTTGTAACCTTCCCAAACCTTTCTATAGTATTCCTCATATGGTGCTTGGCAAAACTTGATTCTTCCAGTTGTTCAATTAGAAACCTTGGTTTCATCCCACTTCATAGTCAAACCATCAGCAGTTTCTGTTGAGCTCTACCTTCAAAATAAACAAGAATGCAGCCATCTACTCTTCTGCATCATTGTGTGTGTGCGTGCTGAGTCGCTTCTGTTGTGTCCAACTCTTTGAGACCCTGTGGACTGTAGCCTGCCAGGCTTCTCTGTCCATGGGATCTCCAAGCATGAACACTGGAGTGGGTTGCCATGCCCTCCTCCAGGGGATCTTCCCAGCCCAGGGATTGAACTCATGTTTCTTACGTCTCCCGCATTGGCAGGCAGGTTCTGTGCTACTGGAGCCACCTGCATAATTACCTGATGTAAATCATCATCA
This sequence comes from Bos indicus, assembly GCF_029378745.1. Taxonomy (NCBI): domain Eukaryota; kingdom Metazoa; phylum Chordata; class Mammalia; order Artiodactyla; family Bovidae; genus Bos; species Bos indicus. Next base: position 37,510,763 of record NC_091773.1, on the reverse strand, counting down.
TCTGTCATCTACATTATATCAATAGCTTCCTAACTGGTTTCCCTGCTTCTGCACTTGTTCCTTTACAGTCTTTTCTCAACTCATCATTTAGATTCTTTCAAAACAAAAGTCAAATGTTACTTCACTCACATCCATACTGTGGTTTCCCTATTTTATTGAAAATACAAGCTAAAATCCCTGTTAGTGATCTAGAAAGGCCTTACATTATCTCTTTCACCACGCTCCACCTTGCCCTCCTCACTTCTCTGCAGCTATATGGACCTCCCTTTTGTCTTTGCTCCTGTTATTTCCTCTACTTGGAGTGCTGTTCTCCACTTATCTGATGGCTCACTTCCTTTTTTTGTCTCAAATCTTTTTTCAAATGTAGTTTTCTAAGAGAAGCCGTCCTTGACCACCCAGTACAAGATAGTCCTCGCATCCCTGGCATTTGCAGTGCCCCTTAACCTGCTAAATTTGATCTTTATATGCCTGGCATATTGTTAATTAATATACTGTTTCTGCTGGACATACCCCAGTGCCTGGCATGTGGTAGACCTTCAGTAACTGTCAGTGGAATAAGTACAGGTTTGAATTCAGATAACCTGTGTTTGAATTCTAGCTCTGCCACTTAAAATCTGTGTAACCTTTTTTAAAAAAACCCATCATATGGGGTAAAATTACAAATCACTTCATGCCATAGATCTTTGGAATTGTTTGTGAGTTATATCTTATAATTCTGTAGGCCTCTTTATTTGTGTAAACTACCTCTGTCAGATATTCACTTAAAAAAATTTTTGATTCCTGGTTCTTTGTTGCCTACCAACAAAGTCTACCAAAAAAGCAGATTTCCTTTATATGAAGTCTCTCCTTGTGTTTACACACCACAGGGAGCAGAAAGGAAGTACGATTTCTAATCAGCGTGTATTCTTTGCCAGTCCTCTTCAAAATTTGAGAATTAGCCAAGTAAAATTTTGAGCCTTCTATATCAATTTTAAATGGCAAGTTCAGTTTTTTCCCTTTTTTAATTGAAATACAATTCATGTATCATAAAACTTAACCTTTTTTTAAAGTATAAAAGTCAGTGGCGTTTAAAACATATTCATACCCATGGTCACGAAAAGAATATATTCATAAACTCACCCCTAAAAGAAACCTCTTAGCCGTTATCAGTCACTTTGTTCCCAGTGTATCATGTTACCTGGTCCCCTTCTTCCTCTGTCCCCACCCTTGGAAATCACTAGTTTGTTTTCTATCCTTATAGATTTGCCTATTTGGGGCATTTCATATAAATGGAGTCAGGCAATATACGGCCTTTGGGACTGGCCTCTTCCACTCAGCATAATGTTTTTGAGGTTCATCCATATTGTAGCTTGTATATCAGGACTTGGTTCATTTTTAGGCTAATAGTCCATTTTATGGTTATGCCACAGCTTGTGTATCCATCAGTTAATTGACATTTGGTTTGTTTCCTGTTCCTGTCAGTTAATTGACTATTTGTATTATTTCTACCTTTTGAATAATGCTGCTGTGGGTATTTATAAACATGTTTTTGTGTGGACATGTTTTATTTGTCTTAGGTGTATACCTAGGAGTGGAATTGCTGAGTCATTTGGTAACTTACGTTTAATGTTCTAAGAAACTGCTGGACCTTTCCGTGTCTGCTGCATTGTTTTACTTTCCCATGAGCAGTGTGCAGAGCTTCCAGTTTGTACATATTCTGGCTAATATTTGTTGTCCATTTTTTTAACTGTAGTTGTCCTAGTGGGTGTGAAGTGGTATCTCATTGTGGTTTCTCTTTGCATTTCCTTAATGACTAATATTGGACATCTTTTCTTGTTTTTATTGGTACATTTCTTGGAGAAATGTCTATTCAAATCTTTTGCCATTTAAAAAATTATCTTTTTATTGTTGACTTGTGAGAGTTCTTTCTTTGTATATTCTGAACTTATTAGACATTTGATTTGCAAATATTCTTTTATTCTATAAGCTATGTTTGCACATTCTTCCTGGTATCCTTTGAAGCATAAATATTTTTAATTATGATGAAGTCCAGTTTTTTTCTTTTTTCATTTGTATTTTTGTTTTGTATCATTACTTAATTCAAGGTCATGAAGACTTGCAGTTTATTATACTTTTCTTCTGAGAGTGTTATGGTTTTAGCTCTTACGTTTACATCTTGATTTATTTTGAGTTAACTTTTGTATACAGTTTGAGGCATATTTAGCTTTATAGCATTAATATGGCAGGTTGTTTTGTTTTCAAAGTTGTATAGATCCATGATGAGGATCCATCAGGTTTGATAATACTCAACTGGATTCAAGTTATTTCTTTTGGTGAGTGCAGCTACTATCTGTTTTTCAGATAAGATTTATATTGTAGCCCTACTACTAAAAAATGTGATTGTAATCCTAATAAACTATTACTAAGAATATAGTCATATGTTGACTTTTACTGTAATTAAAATAGACATATATCAACTTTGGTTTTTAAACTTGCAAAAGCATTGAGCCACTGGACATTTTTAGAGGTCATCTAGTCCAACCATCATACCTTTAAATCATTGCTGAATTTTGTGATTAGTGATCGTTGGTAAAATGTTTACTTTTGTACTTCATGGAAGGCATACGTTGAGCAAATTGAGTATATAGTTCTTTTTTAGTATATGGATTTTATATGAGAAAAAATGTTATAGAAAAAATGTCCCTTAGATAGAAGAAACCAATTTAAAGATTGTAGTGGAGAAAATTATGTAGCTGGGCATATTGGTGCCATCTTTGCTCTTCATATTGCTTAGTGGAAACCTCATAAATTCCTGTCTTTTGAGCTACCTTGATTTGATATTTCTACAGTCTATCCACATGATTCATGGATTCTGTACTTGTGAATCCACCTACTTGATAACATTTATTTGTAACCCTGAAATCAATCTCATGGTGCTTTTGGGGTGATTTGCACACATGTGCAGAGTGGGAAGATTTGAGTTGCTGGGTGTGCATGTGCCCTGCTCAGGTGAAACAGAGCAACACTGTCTTGTTTCAGCTGTTATATAATAAACAAATATCCTTCCTTGTATCTGTTGCCACTTTTTTCACATTTTTGTGCTTTTGGTGATTTCACTGTTTAAAGTGGCCCTCAAGTATACTGGAGTGCTGTTCAATCTTTCTAGTTCCAAGAAGACTGATGTGTCTTATTCAGAAAATCTGTGTATTAGATAACCTTCATTTAGGCATGTACTGTTGCCCTTGGGTTCAGTGTTGAGTCAGCAATATATATTAAGAACTCTTTAAATAGGAGCACACAAAAACTAAGGTTATTATTAATTGGTTGGATGTGAGCAGAGGATTACAGGAACCTAACCCTGTTTTCCCCTGGGAACAGTGGTTCACTATTTGCTAATTAAGTATTTGCTGTGACTTTATAGAATGTTACTACTGTGAATAATGAAAAAAGTAAAATGTCTATATTTTGATTTAAATTTCAGTCCCCCTTTGATCTGAAATGTGTTGAAGCCATGTTAAAACTGGTAGAATGTAATGTCACTCTGGTCAGGTTCCTTGTTTCCCTTCTTCCATTTTCTGCTTTAGATACTGTCCCTCAGTTGTTGGTGGTGGTGTTGTTTTTATTTACCCACATAGTGCAAGTCAGTGATTTTCACTGTTGGAATTATGTTGAAGACACCTAGGGAGCTTTAACAACAACTATCCCCAGAGAGTAATTGGTCTGGTGTTCATCCTGGATATTGAAATTTTTCTCAACACCTTGTTAAGCCTTATCTGCTACCTAAGTTGAAAACTTATCTAGCTACAGTGGGAAATTTTAGCTGTGCAAATTATGTAAATTGTATAAGATATAATACTTATCCTTGGGCCAGATTTAGCGTTCAGGAGATGGTAGACCTTTCAAAGTTGATGCCTCTGGAGAGATCTTTTTAAGAACCAAAGTTGAGACTAAAACTGTTTTATGTTCCTGGCTGATTAGGGTTCTATCAGAAAACATGGGTTTTCTGTATATCAGAGCAAATGTTGACTACCTTGCAAAAATCTCTTGTTCTGATGGCTACTTTATACAAAGAAACAAAATATCTGCTGTAAGAGTTTTTCTGGAGGAGGATTAGTAAAGGAAATGCGTTTGAAATGTGGCTGCTGGGAACTTGCCTCCTGGATGCCACAGGCCAGAACTAGGAGTTCACATGCCTCCACTGAACACCCTGCATGCTGCAGCCGAGATCCAGTGCAGCCAAATACATACATACATGTTTTTTAAAAAAGAAGATGTGGCTGCTGGGTGACCCTCCAGGCTTAGCTGTGAGCTGAGTGATTCTTCTGTGCCAGTTGTGTATCTGGACAAACACATTTTATATCAGGAATTTTGGGAGTTGAATGTGAATAGTTACCAATCTAAGGTTGTTGGGTTTTGGGTTTGTTTTGTTGTTGTTGTTTTAAATAATCTTAGGGGTCCTATATTAAAATGTAAATAGCCCTTGGAACATTAGTCTTGTTTTTAGTCTTTTGGCCATTATTGTTATCCAGTAATGCATAACATCATGCAGCTCCCATGTTAGGCCTATGCCAAGAGCTTTTTGTCTTAAAATCTCAGAGAATCAGGCTCTTTATGATTCTGGGGCCTGAGTCTATTTTTTTTCCTGTCTTTAGGTTGAACTGGGTATTACTGTAAACATGTAGATTCTGTCAGTAGCTTTTACTTGCTATGAATCCTTAGCAGCTCTTAGTCTCTTTTTATAGTGAGCTTCCGCTTTGCATTCTGGGTAACTTTCACAGTTCCCAATTTTGTTTTCTCATTGTTCCTGAGTTTTTTGTGTGTGTTTTTTTTTTTAGACTTATCTAGCTAAGTTACATACTGTTTCTACTGTCGTTTTGAATTCACGTTTTACTCAAAATCTCCATTAGTTCTTTAAAACTTTGTACCTGGCGTCATGAATCCACCGAACTTAGTCTCAGTCTCACAGCTGTACACACTTTTTTACCTCGTATGTCCTCATAGCACTCTTTACCTCTTTCATAGAGTTTTTCACTTCCGCCTTGTACTTTTATAAAGGCACTTTATTGGTTTTTAAGTCACTGAGGGCAGTGTGCTACTAGTAGTAAGCACTCAAGTAAAAGTAAAGAAATGCTTTTTTCAAAATAGGTCAGAAGTGATATCAAAACGTTGCCTTTTTGCCCTATCCTTTGTTTTGGCTTCTGCCCTGGCCTAATTAGGGCTTCCCAGGTGGCTCAGACTGTAAAGTATCTGCCTCCAATGGGGAGATTTGTGTTCGATCCCTGGGTTGGGAAGATCCCCTGGAGAAGGGAACGGCAACCGACTCTAGTATTCTTGCCTGGAGAATTCCAGGGGCAGAGGAGCCTGGTGTGGGCTACAGTCCATAGGGTCGCAAACAGTCAGTCATGACTGAGCATCTAACACTGGATCAGTTAAACTAAAGAATAGGAAAAAGTATATAGTATTTTAAATTAATGTTCATTTCCTGTTAATTAAATGCATTGTTTCAACTAGGTTAATGTTTGGTTTGTAACTCTTTACTTTGAAGATAATGTTTCAGTGAAAGTCTTATTTGTATCCCCTTCTCCCCCCCACCCTCACCCCCCACCCAACCATGGTAGGTTTTTCCCCTTAAGCTTCCAATCTACAACATTTATTTTGACAACAGTAATCTTAGGTCTTGCTTCATGGAGACTAAAATTATGTGATTGCCCTCTCCCTAAGCCCAACTATGTTGTGTCTCAGGATACTTCTTCTCATTTCTGGAATTGTATTCCTTTTCCAGTTGTATTCCTAGGGTGTGTCTAGGTGTGGATCTGTCTGTCTCTGCCTGTGGGAGGAGAAAGTATGAGGTTGTATGGGTGGAGGAGTTTTGGTGTAAGGAGTCTCATTCTCTGAGAAGTAGCAAAGAACAGAACATCTGTTGATGTCTGAAGTTCAGGCTGGGCTTCTGATCAGCCTTATTACACTTAAACACAGTGTTGGCTTAAAGAAGACACAAAACCTGAGAGTTGTGAGTTTAAATATTATTCAGGGTTTCACTGAGTACAGTAGCTCAGGAGATAGCCACTCAGCTCTGAGGAAACTGCTCCAAAGAGGTGGGGGAGAAGCCAAGTTATGTATGATTTTTGGCTAGGAAATATTAATGCATGCATTCGGGCATATGTCTTGGTAAAAGATGACTGCTAATCACAAAGAACAGATATACCAAGTGATGACTTTTAGTGCTTGTCTCTTTATGGAAAGATGCAAGAATCTGGCATCATTGCAGTTCTTCCTGAGGGCCTGTTTTATCCAGGGAACAGAGTTCCTTATCCTATTTTTCACTCTGAATTCCCCTCAGATTGTACTGTTGCTGGGCACACCTTAACACTTGTAGAACTGGGTGGTGAACATCAAGCCCTTTGTTCTTTGTGTATGGTAGTGGTGGTGTTTTCCTAGTGACAGAGCTTTACTTCAGATTTTTTAAGTTTAAAATATAATGGAAGAATTGGTCAATTTGGACTACGTCTACCAAAAACAAAACAAACATTACCTCAAAAAACAACCCCTATGAGGATATAGAAGCCCAGTTCAATCTTGGCAAGCCTCTAGTTTTCATATTAATGACAGTGATGGAAGTACTAGAGAAAGCCAGGACAGTTAGTGGCATTGCAAAAGTAGCATTATTAGCTACTGCTTCTTCCTTTTTTGTATCACCTGTTCTAAAATAGACTGTTGGATTGGGTTCTGACTGAAACCAGATTTTCCTATATAGATACATTGAATTTTTTTTTTTCTTCCTTTTTTGGCCATGGATCTCAGTTCCCTTACTAGAGGTTGAACTCAGGCCGTGGTGGTGAAAGCCTGGAATCCTAACCACTAGGCCACCACGGAAACCATGCTCCCACATTAAATAAGTTTTATTAACTTACTTTAGATCCTCATAAACTGGCAAAAATTAAGACTAAATTTTAAAAAAACTCAGCAGCTCTTCTTTTTGTAATTGGAAAAACAGTTGAAAGGTACATAATCTCTTAAACTAATATCGTAGAATGCCAAAATTGATTTTATAAATTATAGTCGTTTATACTTTCATATTTCTGCATTCCTTATTAGAGTGAATCTTGGTATAAATACATTTGATGTTCTCTTTAATTTTATTTTTTTTTCAAGAAAGTAGAGTTTCGTGTTATTCTGAAAAAAACCTGGTTGTTGGTTTTATGAAAAAAATAATTGTAATGGCCTTGTATTGTAAGTTGTTGACTTCTGAGTTTGTTTGGAGTAAAAAGATATATGTAGGGATATGAATGTATATAAACAACACTGCTCACATTAGATGAGGATATTATGTATCACACAGGATTTATAATACTGAGAAGTGCTTAAAACCATAATGAGAATATTTACATCATTTACATTACATTGTAAAACTACAGAAAAATAACTATAGGTATATATGATTGAATTGGACTGAACAGTATATGGAGGAAGCTTTAACTTGTGAAAATTGAAATAGAGTAACCTGTGTTCTGGAATTTTTGATTTAAAAGAACTCAGAGATAATCCTTTTTTAAAACGAAAAAATGGACCCAGAACTTAGGTAACTTCCCTAGATATGATACTTAGGGTATACTTGCAATTTGGGAAATGGTCTCCCTAACTTAAATTTATTATTTGTGCTTTCAGATAACTCTACTTGACAGAATAAAAAATGTTCTTAAATTATCTGTAGTATCTTTTATTTATCTAATATGGATTCCATTGCAAAACCAGATTTTATGTTCATTGAAAAATGTTGAACCTAGAACAGTAAAATTGTAGGAGGAATACAGTACATCTTTAAAAATATGTATTTGTTAGAAGAGTATGGTAACATTACTCAGTATTATAACTGAGTCATACTCAGTAAATTATAAATAACCAGATGTGTGCTCCTTTGAGACTAAATCTGCAAGAAGGATATATCCATGTAACTAAGATCCATCTCGTCTTACAGCTTACAAAGAATCTTATAAAATCTTTTTGAAGTTGTAAAACTTAAAAGATAAAAGCTGTGGAAGCTGCCCTTTGGTATAGAGAGTTGAGCATCAGTATTTGTTCTAACAGTATGTTGCGCTCTAAGTAGCCATATTCCTGTGTCCACACTTTCACCATTACAAGCTGCGTGTGTGCTGCTTCCTCTCCCTTGCACCCCCAGTTTTGTGTTATTCTTTAAGGTAAATTTTCAAGAATGGTGTTACTAAGTCATAGAATCTGTGTTTTCTAGCTTTCAAAATATCTGATGATAGTGAGTTGAAAGTTGTGGCATCAAAAGTACCAGAAATTTTTGCTGTGTGAGTACCTACAAAAAGAAGGCCCAGCAAGTAAAATGTAAGAACCATAGCAAAAATAGGAAGAGAAGCCAAGTTCGGCATAATAGAATCAAAGAGGGAAAGCTCTTCACATGAAAGATTGTAACTGATAAATCTGTGAAATAAGACCTCCAGTAGATTTAATCAGCAAGTGGCTTGAACTCTCAGAAGCTTGCAGGAATTGAAGCTTTAATTGGATATGTTAGAGGGGAAGTAGAGGCAGTGGATATTGGCTCACCCACTTCTTTCATGGAGTTTTACAATGAAAGAAAAGGAAGAAATTGACAGAAAATAAATCATGGCTCTTTTAAAGCTAGGAGAGACCCAGTTGATGACTGAAGGAAGGGGTTATGGACTGGGAAAGAGTGAAGTTACTAGAAACCACCTTATTGACTCTGAGAACAATATCCTGGATGAGTTGGTAAGGCATGAGGTCCAGAGAGAGGTGGAAGGATTCGAGAAGGGGAGAGAATCTTCTTTTTCAGTTGAAAGAAAAGCTGAAGTTTGTTATTTAAAATATCACTCCAGGGAATTCCCTGGCAGTCCAATGCTTAGGACTCAGAGCTTTCACTGCCAAGGGGCTGGGTTAAAAGAAAAAAAAAAAAAATTCCCCCAAATAAATGAAGTTGATACATATTTTCATGCACTTTCTAATAAAGTTCTTTCTACTATCCTAATTTTAGGATATTTTTATTTCATATCTTTGCTTTAGTTGCTATCTGTAATTTTAATACTGCCTTAGTGTGTTTATTTAAACTTTTCAAAATATTGTTATATTTGCTGACCCATCTCATTCTGTTAGCCACAATCCACAATCTCAGGTGGCTCAGTGGTAAAGAATCCACCTGCTAGTGCAAGAGACGTGGGTTTGATCCCTGGGTTGGGAAGATCCCTTGGAGAAGGAAATGGCAACCCTCTCCAATATTCTTGCCTGGGAAATTCCATGAACAGAGAAGCCTGGTGGGCTACAGTCCATGGGGTTGCAGAGTTGGATGCTACTGAGCATGAGGTAGATATTTAATTATATAGAAATTAAGACAGAATATTATTTATCCAAAGTCAAACGTACTATACGCTCCTGGAAAGCAGATGTTGAGTGTTCCAGTTGAACATACTCCTTTTAGCACTTAAACTTTTTCTTCCCCCTCCTGGGATGCTCCTTGTGGCTTCTAGGATCTTAGTTCCTTGACCAGGGACTGAACCCCAGTCCCCAGCATCGAAAGTGTGGAGTCCTAACTACTGGACCATGCACTTTTACTCTTAAGGCTTGACTTTTGCTTACATTTTTAACAAATAAGTAACCAGTTCTATTACCCTATATCCTAACTCTTGCCTCATGTGATAGATCTGCAGTTTGGTTTGTAGGTCAAACCAGACTTTGCACTCAGCTTATTTATTTAAGACTTGAGGGCTTCTCTCGTGCCTCAGTGGTAAAGAATCTGCCTGCCAATGCAGGAGACACAGGTTTGATCCCTGGTCTGGAAGATCATACATGTTGTGGAACAACTGAGCCTGTGGGCACAATTACTTAGCCTGTGCTCTAGAGCCCAGGTACCACAACTACTGAAGCCCGCGTGCCCTAGAGCCCATGTTCTGCAACAAGAGAAGCCACCTGCACACTGCAACAAAGAGTAGCCCCTACTCCCTACAACTAGAGAAAAACCCACCACAAATAAATAAATTAAAGGGGAAAAAAAAGAGTGTGTGCCAAATCATGTATAATCTACATTCTCACTATATAGTTGTCTTATGCTTTATGATATTTTATTTGCCTCAGTAGCTTTATTAATAGTTATCAGAATCTCTGAATGTAGCCCAGCATAGCCAAATCTGAAAGGTAAAAAATTTTGAATTGTACATTTACAAGGAGGGAGGAATTTAAATATTCCTCCCCTGTCAAAAAAGGTTACCTAAAATGGGACCTTGACTCTATCAGACTTAATGATAATTACTGCTTTTCACTTAGAGCTTGAAATGTAGTGATCACAAGGGCAGGACAGTAGACTCTCAACTGTATTTTATTTCATCCAGAGTCAAGGTTTCTGGGTAGCTTAAATATTTTATTTAGAGTGTTAATTTCCAGAACACCAGACAGATAACTTCTGAAGTAGCTTGAGAAATTTGGATATGATTTTATCATTGTAAACTCATTGCCTCCTGGAGCCAAGCTGCTTTAAAGTATATATCATGGATCCATTGGGCCTATGGTAGAGAGGATACCTAGCCTAAAGAGTTCATTTAAAAGGAGCAGCCAGACTTCAGCTCTGGTTGATTCAGTTGTTTTTGTCTGTCCTTCTGAATGTTCTCAAGAAGCTTGAATCTGCACATCCAAAACTGATTTTAATCTCATCTGCCTCCATCCCCACGTAGACTAGCTTCCTCTACCTGTTCCTCCTGCTGTGTATGTTTCAAATTAATATTTCTACCATCACTTAAGCTAACCTGGAGTCTTTTTTTTTCCCTCCTTCTCACTTCTCTTGATCATTTACCACTAAATCTTGTCTGTTCTGTATCTTGGTTGTTCACTAGTAATGTCTCAACTTCTTATCCTTCGATCAGTTTTCAGTTTGGCCTCCTGGGCTTCATTCTGTCTTAAACTTCTCTAGTACATCTGCCACACTGTTTTCAGTTATAAGGGTTTGAGAGGGAGAGGGAGATTACTGTCTAAAAAGCTACTCTCTGTGGGTGGAACTAAAGAGCCTGTACTTGTGCTAAGCTGCTGGAGATACTGGTATGAGTTCCTGCTACTTCGTAGAACCATGCACACTCCTGGTTCTACAGCTGCCTGGTCTTGACTTCAGTAGGAGGAGACTCATTCACTTGGGTGTATCAGAACCAGGAAAGAATGGGAGGGGAAATGACATTTTTCTTCTCCTTTTGTCTTGTGTTTTTTTCCCCCCAGTACCTTCTGTTGGCAGAGTGAAAGACAGGGGAGTCTGGCAAAAATAGTTTATAGGCTTTTTTGTCTCTATTACTTGGAGAGATGTTAATAAAATCTCCTACTATGAAGGTAGATTTGTTAATTTTCCTTTGTTTTTGAAGCTAAGTTGGATATATTTATACTTTTGATGAACTGAACCTTTTACCATTATGTAGTTTGTTTTTTTTTAAATCTCTGTTAGTATTTTTGGTCTTAAAGTCAATTTTACTTGATACTTGTGCAGCTATTATCAACTTTTCATTTGACCTGATGTCTTTTTCTGTCCTTTGATTTTGAACCTTTCTTTGTCCTTACGTTTTAGTTATGTCTTTTAAAAATCACAGAAACTATATATTTTCACCATCCATTTAACTTTTAACTAAAGAACTTACCCATTTTTTAATGTTGTTCTTGTTTGTTGTTCAGCTGCTAAGTCATGTCCAGCTTTGCAACCCATGAACGACAGTACTCCAAGCTTCCCTGTCCTTCACTATCTCCTGGAGTTGGCTTAAACTCATGTCCATTGAGTCAGTGATACCATCCAACCATCTCATCCTCTGCTGCCCCCTTCTTCTTTTGCCTTCAGTCTTCCCCAGCATCAAGGTCTTTTCCAGTGAGTTAGCTCATCACATCAGGTGGCCACAGTATTGGAGCTTCAGGATCCATACTTCCCGTGAATATTCAGGGTTGATTTCCTTTAGATTGACTGGTTTGATCTTCGTGCTGTCCAAGGGGTTCTCAAGAGTCTTCTCTAACGCCACAATTTGAAAACATCAATTCTTCCATTCTCAGCCTTCTTTGTGGTCCAACTGTCACATCTGTGCGTGACTACCGGAAAAACCATAGCTTTGACTATACGGACCTTTGTTGGCAAAGTGATGTCTTTGCTTTTTAATATGCTGTCTAGGTTTGTCATGGCTTTTCTTCCAAGGAGCAAGTGTCTTTTTTAATTTTGTGGCTGCAGTCACCATCTGCAGTGATTTTGGAGCCCATGAAAATAAAATCTGTCACTGTTTCTGCTTTTCCCCTATTTGCCATGAAGTGATAGCATATATAAGTATATATGTATATAAATATATATATAAAAGTATGTAGTGCAAACATGGGTAGCCACTTCTCTATTTATACTGCTAGGAGGGAACTACTATAAAATGGTTGGATGTGCTTGCTTCTGGTCTTTTCCATATGCATTTATATGATGTTTGTGTAACTCTTGCTTTTGTTTTAATATAAAGAAATTACATGTATTTTTGAGGCTTGCTTTTTTCCATTTCAGTATGTTTGGGGATTCTTCTGTTGGTGTTAGTACACAGAAATCCACATCATTCTTTTTCTTTTAAAGACATAGCTTAAAAAAAAGTTATTTATTCATCTATTTTTGGCTGTGCTGGATCTTCTTTGCTGTGTGCAGGCTTTCTCTGTTTGCAGAGATTGGGGATTACTCTTCATTGCAGTGCTCTGGCTTCCCATTGTGATGGCTTCTCTTATTGCAGAGCACAAGCTCTAGAGTGGGGGCTCAATAGTTGGAGCTCACAGGCTTAGTTGACCCACGGCTTGTGGGATCTTCCCAGATCAGGGATCAAACCCATATCTGCTACACTGGCAGGTGGATTCTTAACCACTGGACCACTAGCCAAGTCCCACATCATTCTTAATGATTGTGTGTGTGCTTATGTATGCTGAGTTGTGTCTGACTCTTTACAACCCCATGAATTGTAGCCCATTGGGCTCCTCTGTCCATGGAATTTTCCAGGCAACAATACTGGAGCCGGTTGATGTTTCCTACTCCGGGGGATCTTCCAGACTCAAGGGTCAAACCCACATCTCTTAAGGCTCCTGCATTGGCAGATGGATTCCTTACCACTAAGCCACCTGGGAAGCCTAATGGTTGTATAGTCTTACTTCTATATGCCACAATTTGTATACTTATTGATAGGCACCTATATTGTTTCTGGATTTTGCATACAGTGAAGCAGTCAGCATCCTTACTAATTAAAAAAAAAATTTTACTGAGGGAAAGCATTATGTGTCAGGCACAGTTTTGTGGCACAGTGGTAAAGAATCCACCTGCCAGAAAAGATGGAGCTTCAGTTCCTGTGTTCAAAAGATCCCCTGGAGGAGGAAATGGCAACCCACTCGAATATTCTTGCATGAAAAATTCCATGGATAGAGGAGCCAGGCTGACTGCAGTCCGTGGGGTTGCAAAGAGTCGGATAGGAGTGACTGACACATACAGTTTTGGATGCTAGGATTACAAAGGTAAATAGTAATCTCTGCCTTAGAGTTGCTTACAGTTATACAAATGCTACAAGAACATAAAGTAAATTGGGGATCTAGTGCTTTTCCAGCTAGAAAAATCTTTATTGCATCAGGTATTTTATGCTATTTCTTCTGAATAACTTCTCATTTGGGTCTTATTACTTTTTTAAGTTTCTAGATTCTGAAAAAAGAATTGTTGCCTCAGTGGATAGAATTTATATTCCCCAGGATATTTTGTTTATTTCTGCCTGTTGCCTGGGGTGTTACTTCCTTGACCACTTGATTAAATTCTTGCCTTAGGTTCTCTGCGGGAATTCAGACAGAGCCATGTGGGTATCTGCTTGAGATTCAGACATTTCATGGGAGACATTTTTTTCTTCTTCTAGCCATTGCTAAGTTCTGAACAGGCAGATTTCATTGTTATCTCTTTCTGTGCCCTTTATCTTATTCACCATTGGTTTGAGGGATCATAGTTTTATGCAGGTCTTCTGAGAGATTCCATATTTCTTGGTCTTGCACCCCTTGGGTTTGGTAGAGAACTCCAAAATGAAATCCAGCCCTGATCGTTTGAATATTTCAAAGTTCCTGCGTTCATTTGATTTTTGTTTTCTTTGGAAGTATTTAGAGTATCTGCATTGTGCTAGAAATAAAATTCTGTTTAGTCTTTTTATTTATCTGGCTGTGTCGGGTCTTGGTAGCTGCACAAGGGATCTTGCGTTGTGTTGTGCAGAGTCTTTCACTGTGATGTGTGGATTCTCTAGTTGTGGCCCTCGTGCTTGGTAGCTGCAGTGTGAGCTTAGTTGTTTGGTGAATTGTGGGATCCCAGTTCCCCAACCAGGGATCAAACTCAGGCCCTTGGCAGCCCTAACCACTGGACTGAAAGAGAATTCCCAAAAATATTAACTTTAAAATAAGAGTGAACACCTTGATTTGTTGAAGGCTACCCATTTCCTAAAAGGCTACCCATTTCCTTAAAGGGGGGAAAGTTTCAATAAATAAATGTTAGAATTAAGAGCTGTAGAAGTATACTAAGGAAAGGAAATATTTTCTTAATTTGCATGAATCAAATTCTACCGAATTTTTAAATAAGGTAAAATCATTTCAGTGCTGTGTCATCTCACCCTTTTTCATTTGAAAAAAGAAAAATGTTGTAATTGTTTAATATCGTTGGGGGAAGTAGTAATTTATTAGTGTAATGATATTAATTGATGATAACAATGATGTTACGAAGTCACTAAGTCATGTCCGACTCTTTTGCAACCCCATGGACTGTAGCCCACCAGGCTTCTCTGTCCATGGGGTTTCCCAAGCGAGAATACCTGAGTGGGTTGCCATTTCCTCCTCTAGGAGACCTTGCCAACCCAGGAATTGAACCCTCCTCTCCTGCATTGCAGGTGTATGCTTTACTGCTGTGCCATGTTAATGTGTATGATGTTCTAATTTTTTTCCATCATACCCTCCTATTGTTTATTTTCCACCTTTAGTTGATTGTTAGATAAAATTAAGAGAAAACATGTTGGGCATTTTAAGTACAGTTGCATTAGCAATCATTGTCGTATATCTCCACATTTTTAATGTTTTCCCCCCTTTAGTTTGTATTTCTTCCTACCCTAAATAAGGATTTCTACCGTTTAGTTTCTCAAAATGTCACTTTTAAATAAAATTTAACAAGATGTGAGACCTAACTCTCCAACGCCTTAGCTTGCTCCATTTTTCGTCACATTTTAATATACCACACATGTACTTGTTTTTTAATTATTTATTGACTGTCTCTTCCTTCACTAGAGTTTAAGCTTTACACAACCAGGGATCTTGTCAGTTTGTCCATTGATACATTGTCATTTTTAGTATCTAAGAGGGATATATTATTTTCTTTTTTTGATTGATAATGTCAGAGTATCATTTAAATATTTTGTACCTTGGTTTCAACATGTATTAGTGTTGGATAGTACTTAACACAAACCCATTAGTTTAGAAGCTGAGCCGTTTTCTGAATGAATGAACTTTTTAGGATGCTGTTTAAAATAGTCCTTTTTTTGTTTGTTTGTTCAGAGTATTTCACTGAGTGTGGTATTCCTCAACTTGAACAGTGTTGTTCACTATCAAACAACTATAGTGGTACTTTTTTAATACAGTAATACCCATCATCCTCAGCTGTCTGAAAAAGCAAAAACTTGAACTAATATATAAAGCACTAGGATTGATGAAAATGATCAGGAGCCGAAGAGGCAAAGATGGCCTCATTGGGATGAAACTTCATGGCTTAGGACCATGCTTCACAATGTGGTCTGTGGACCTGTTAATTACTGGGCTGTGCTTTTCATTTTTATGAGGACTTGGTAAACTTGTTCCTAATTTCTCCAGTTAGTCTCAACAAGGAAGTATAGTCTGGTTTAAGAGCAAACGAAGCAACAAATGTTAGTCAGTGTTAATGCCATCACTGAAGATTAGTTGACATGTGTTATACCAAAAAAAAATGTAATGTAGTCACCAAAATAAGTAAACCTTTTTGCTTGGTAAGGGAGGTTGTGGCTCCAAAGTAGAAAACAGCAAGTAAAAAAAAAAAAAGAAAACAGCAAGTAAAGGAGAAAGAAAGAGAATGTCTGTGCTTAGAGGTTAAGTATTAATGACAAGTTACTGATAATCAAAGAGCAGATGACAGTTTACAATGTGAGAACTGGGGCTATCAAGCTACTCTAACTATATGCTGAAGGGTCAGGTGGGCTTGTAGACCTCACTGTTGTCTGAGGCTGTCACAATAATCATTATTAACAGGTTAAATTATTTTCAGTACACATAATGTCAGGGATCCGTATTAGAGTTTAGAGTTTTACTACTTTCATTTAAAATTTTTTGATATTTAAAAGTATTCATTTTTATCCATTATATATCATTCCCTGGTCATTCCAGGGAAGTACATGGCATATTCAAACTTGGTTTAACATTATGGGTCTATACTGGGACGGGCATTGATAATATCAGTTGGGGAAAATGGAACAGGGCTGATTAGAATATATAGCGATTACTGTTTTGTTGTGTGTGTTTTTTTTTTTTTTTTTGCCATGCTGCACTGCATGCAGGATCTTAGTTCCCTGATGAGAGAGTCAGCCTGTGCCCCCTGCAGTAGAAGCATGGAGTGCTAACCACTGGACTGCCAGGAAGTTCTCACAGCAATTGCGGTGGTTTTTTTTTTCCATTTAAAAGAAAATACTATTTTTGATGGTACCGGATCTTCATTCCTGTGCACGGACTTTCTCTAGTTGTGCGAGTGGGGGCGCTTTGTTGCTGTGTGTGAGCTTCTCGTGGCTGTGGCTTCTCTTGTTGCGGAGCTCAGGCTCAGTAGTTGTGGCCTGAGGGCTTAGTTGCTCTGGCAGCATGTAGAATCGTCCCGGACCAGGGGTCAAACCCATGTCCCCTACATTGTCAGGTGGACTCCTACCTACTGTACCAACAGGGAAGTCCTGATTACAGTTTTTTACTCTATTGTATAAAAACTGTGGCTTGAGCTTTTCAAAGGCTTTAAGTCTCATAAAGCCAAAAGTAATTATGTATCTGTTTTATTCTTTTGGGCTTTTTCTGTCCTACACTTGACCTTTGGTGTGAAACAGCTGCTGTAGTGATTCTTGGAGTGGTGGTAGTGGAGAAGAGGGGGTGTTAAGCTCCTGGGCTGCCTTTTCATGTTACACAAATACTTTCCTGGACCCCGGGAGTAAGCCCCAGTTCTAAGGGAGAGTAAATCTCAAGAATAATTCCTCACAGCGCTGAAGTGGGAAAAAGTTTTAGGAACTGAACTTCTGTCACTCTGTCTTGAGTGCAGGGTGACACATCCTAGCTGTTGCAGTAGTCTGGAGTTTCTCAACCATAGTATTATGACATATGGGAATGTCATTCCGTTGCGTGGTGCTTCCCAGTGTCTTGTCGTTGACAATAGTTAACTCCAAAATTGGTCAGTGGTCTTCTTACCCCCCAAAGTTGTAAATTACGGTGGATTCATATCACTTTGATTCATTTGTATTCATAAGGAAAGAGAGAAAGGAAGGTGCTGTCTAGACTGTAGAGCCACTGGCCAGTTCTGAAAGCGTTAAATCATTTTTTTTTTCCACCGTATTTAGATATATCAGGATCTTTCATACTGGGTGTATAAACCGTTTGGATCTCTTAGAATAAGAGCTCAAACTCCTCTGAGTTTTCTAGACTTGAGCTAACACACGTGAGGGCTAGATAGAATTTTCAGGTTATTCTAGATTTGGGATGCTCTCAAACATTTAGATTGTGGGCCTGCCTGGTCTTTCTGCCTTGGAGCACAGGTGTGCTTCTGTTTTATGCAGTCTGGGAATAAAGTGCGTATTTACAGATCGACTGAGATCATGCATTGTGGGGTAGGTGTTAAATATTGAGAGAAGAATCATTTTAGGCATATTAAGTTTACTCAGAAAATTAATTTTTACTCTTCAAGTAGTTCTGATACTTAACAGTTAGGGAAATCAGACCTTTATTAACAATTTTGAATGCACATATTCCTCCCTACTTTAACATATCTGAAATCAAGATATGTCAGTGGAGGGTTGTCGTTTAATTGGTAGCTGTTTTCTTTTCTTAGTGTTACATAAAATAATACAATTGATGGTGTGTCTTAGATTCAGAGAACCATGATACATTTGTAATATGTGTAATTACTTTTCTCGTACCTCTCCGATTCAGGAAGAGACAGGGTGATATTTGGCTGTGAACCTTTGGAACTGTTAATTTTTCAGCCCCCTTCAGCTCCCAATGGTTTGTGGGTAGTTCTGCTTCTTTAGTTACCTTCTGCAGATATTTTCCAGTTATCTCCCGTTACCTCAGTTCGAGGCTGTTATTTTACCTCTGCCTAGAGAAATAGCCAGTGTTGCCCTGATGGTCTAATGAGCTGGTATTTTGCTAGAGTTCAATCCTAACACAAGTATTTCACATCTACTTTTAACACTTAGTCTTCAAAGTCAGGAGGTGAATGCTTCCTCATGTGATAATAGCTTTCTGTTGATGTTGCTTGGTATGATTTCTAAACAGTTATACTAGTTCTTCATATCCTGGAGTATGAATTTTCATTTATTTTTATATTGAACTCTTTAAGTCCTCCTTTTTTAGCTTCTTTGCTCATAGTCAGGGTTCTTAGAACCAGTTTTTTAGAAGAGCCAGAGGACCATTGGGGAAACTGTTGGCTTACTCAAAAACACTTCCTGCCTTCTCTAATGAATTATTGTTCTGGGAAGGATACACCTAAGAGTGAATTCCCTGTTTTTATGAACCTACCAAATACACTGTTTGACCTTCTACCTTATCTTTTTTTTTTTAGTACACGGGTGAATCATTAGTTTTTATTAGGGTGCTTAGTAAGTACTCATTAACACCTCTCCCCCATGTTAGTCCTGTTTTGTCTTTCTACTGCAGAAATATGAATGTGCAAGGTAGTTTATTGCCTGGTAGCAGAGACTGCTAAGGGACTGGCATGGCTTGTCTTTTAATGTAGTGACTCCACCCCCTCTGTTAAAAACATGCACCAGCTAATGTCTTGAAATGTTTGGAAAAACATGCGATGTTTGAAAGAACAAACACTTAAAATCCCTTGTAATTCCAGAGTTGAATGGTTCTCATTTGAGTTTGCAGGCAAAGTATTGGCCCCAGCGGCAGTCGTCTGAAATCTTGGCTAGAATTGGAGATTCCAGATTGGAGATTCTTCCAAATGACACGTGGTTATTGGCAGGAGGCCCTAACCTACCCTGCTGACCTCTGAATTGGGTTGTTCACAGTATGGCAAGTGATTCTAGAGAGAACAACCAAGACATAAATCACAATCTTTTATAACCTAATCTTGGGAGTGACATACCTTCCTTTCTGCTGTATTGTATTGGTTACACTGACCAACTC
This sequence comes from Bos indicus, assembly GCF_029378745.1. NCBI lineage: Eukaryota > Metazoa > Chordata > Mammalia > Artiodactyla > Bovidae > Bos > Bos indicus. Next base: position 37,491,371 of record NC_091773.1, on the reverse strand, counting down.
TGGTACTGTGTGGGAGGATGTGACTACCAGGAAGCAGTTACTTGGAGATTCTCTTGGAGTTTGGCTACCACAGGCCCCTTTCTTTGTGGACATACAAGTAGTAGTATTACTGCTACTGCTAAGTCACTTCAGTCGTGTCCGACCCTGTGCGACCCCATAGACGGCAGCCCACCAGGCTCCCCCATCCCTGGGATTCTCCAGGCAAGAACACTGGAGTGGGTTGCCATTTCCTTCTCCAATGCATGAAAGTGAAAAGTGAAAGGGAAGTCACTCAGTCGTGTCCGACCCTCAGAGACCCCATGGACTGCAGCCTTCCAGGCTCCTCCATCCATGGGATTTTCCAGGCAAGAGTACTGGAGTGGGGTGCCATTGCCTTCTCCGAGTAGTAGTATTGGGGTAGGAAAAACTTTTCTTTTTCGTCAGCACTGGTCATGTTGTCTTTTAGGGATAATTACACCAAGGCAATTCTTCTTAGCTTGCCTTTGTATCCTGTTTCTTTTGGTAGCTGGTTATGCAAGTTGACCTTCTTTTGTATCCTGATTCGTGGACAAGGGCTGTCTTCCCTGTTTTATATGAAGTTCTCAAGGTCTGGAGGATTTCCACAGCATTGTTTCCCAAACTGTGGTCATTGAAACAAGACTTGCCCAAGATGCCCTACACTGAGAGGATTCCATTACTTTGGAAACCTGTATGTTATCTTCCTCCCCTTAGAGAATCGTCATGCAAGTTAGTATATCAGACGTCTTAGAATTCCGGCTTTAAAAAAAAAGCAAAACCTTTTTTTTTTTCACTCTAGTGTTTTTGAAAATTGACTTAATCACAAAACCTTCAGGATTTGTTGACTTTAATTGAAAGTGAAAAGTGTTAAACGCACAGTCCTGTCCGATTCTTTACAACCCCATGACCTATATGTAGCCTGCCAGGCCCCTCTGTTCCTGGGATTTCCCAGGCAGGAGTACTGGAGTGGGTTGCCGTTTCCTTCTCCAGGGGATCTTCCTGACCCAGGGATCAAACCCAGGTCTCCTGCACTGCAGGCAGAGTCTTTAGTCTTGAGCCACCAGGGAAGCCCCTGTTAAGTAAATTAAAAACCCTCTTCTACATAGACACTTTTCACAAATATATTCCCTCTTTATTCAAAACATTGTTTAGGCAGCTTTATTTCTAAGTTTTCGATAATTAAAAATTTTCTAAACTAATTTTCAGTTTGTAATTTTGCGTTTTGGAAGGCAACTGAGATCAGAAACTGCAGTTAATATCTTATTTTCTTTGTTGCTAGCGATTTTGGTATTGTACCATTTGAGGAAAAGTTTTCACTTTTGCCAAGTAAAAGAGCCATTGAGTCTCAACAAAAAAGGGAGGAGTTCTCTAATCTCTAGAGGTGTTAGATGTTGGTAGGCTTATTGAAAGATGTTATGAATTGAAAAGATCTAGAAAACTACAAACATTGATATATTGATAGTGATATTCCACTATTTTGAAAAATCAGAAACTAGTTTTTAAGTAGAGTTGTTTGAAGTTCTGAATAGGAATCCATGCTTGTGTGCTTGCTTTTTTTTCTTTCCTGAACACTTACTATGTACAATTTTATTTATTTTTAAACAAACTTGTAATTAGTGGCTGTGCTGGGTCTTCATTGCTGCGCTCAGGCTCTCTCGTGGTGCTCAGGCTTCTCATTTTGGTGGATTGTCCTGTGGAGCGTGGGCTCTAGGGTGCACAGGCTCAGTAGTTGTGGCACATGGGCTTAGTTGCCCCACAGCATGTGGGATCTCCCTGGGGCAGGGATCAAAACCCATGTTCTCTGCATTGGCAGGCTGATTCTTAACCACTGGACCACCAAGGAAATCCTGCTTGTGTACTTTAATCCAAAAAAAAGATATTCACTAAGAATCTTTATAATGTTGCATGCACTTCTAATAACGGTTATTTTGCTTTTAAACCCATAAATTATGGACTGTTGTGGTTTTTATTTTGCTTTGTTGTGTCCTGAAAAAGAATGTCGAGTGATAATAATAAGGGAAGAATTGAACAATAAAAGCTATACAAAATAGAATGCAAATACATAGCCATTTCAGGGCATCTAATGTGTGAAAAAAATAACTTTATGTAATCTCAGGCTCTGATATATTCTGGTGTTGAAAGATTAAATTATATGTGGATGATACTGTTTTAAGAAGACAAATAGCTGAAAATTTAAATTATTTTAAACTTTTTCAAAAGACGTTTTCTATAGTTCTTCTGGAAAACCTATTTGTCTGAAATGATGCATTCTTTAAGAGTTATGGAAAACTATGATTTTTATCATTGAAAACCAGTAAAGGAAGCCCTGCTAAAACTTTTAAGCATTTATAACCTTATAACTTGGTAACTATCTTATAGCATCAATGGTTACAAATATATTTAGAAATAATTTAATAATTGTGAATTATAGGAAAACAGTAAAAAATGTGAGAGTCAGGCATGTAAAATATATAGATGTAAGGGGTTTATAAAGGAAAAGGCACGAGCATTTGGAGGAAATTTAATCAAGGATTTCAGACTTTATGACTACAAGGATATTATGTTGTAAGAAAAAAAAAGTACAAAGTTATTAATGATACTCTTTTTTTTTTTTTTTTAGAAACGACTACAGAAAGAACTGCTGGCTTTGCAAAATGACCCACCTCCTGGAATGACTTTAAATGAAAAGAGTGTTCAAAATTCAATTACACAGTAAGTATTTTAAGTTTTAAAGTACTTGTTTTTCTTTTGTTATCAATGTAAGTATGAATATATACTCATTTTAAAAATACAGAATTATTTTCTGTGTGTCAGAATTATTTTCATATTTTATCTGATTCTCTCCCACTGAGAAGTAAATACAGTAAACATATCTTATTCTGTGCATTTAAAAACACAGTTTTGTTTTATGAAAGTTTCCTGCTGATGAAGTAGCGTGTTAAAAACTTTAGCCTGACTTTGTTAGGGAGTATTCTTCACCTGTGATAGAGTAGTTTGGTATGAGGTTATTTATCAGATTTTTCAAAAACATTTGAGGCTCTGAAGTGAACTTTAGCCACCTGATGCGAAGAGCTGACTCATTTGAAAAGACCCTGGTGCTGGGAAAGATTGAGGGCAGAAGGAGAAGGGGATGACAGAGAATGAAATGGTTGGATGGCATCACCGACTTGATGGACATGGGTTTGGGTGGACTGCAGGAGTTGGTGATGGACAGGGAGGCCTGGTGTGCTCTGGTTCATGGGGTCATGAGGAGTTGGACACAACTGAGCGATTGAACTGAACTGAAGTGAATAAACTGTCAAGAGGCGCACCTCTGTCCTTGTCCCCTGAACATACAGCATGGTTGCTTTCTTTATAGCAGCGTTAGCTAAGAGAATGTCACACCCTCAGCATTCTCATTCGATAAATTAGAGACTTGCATGAGGATGAAATGTGAAGGGTAAGAGAAGGACACAGAAGTATCCTCTGATTCAGCTCCTTCCTTGGGAGTGGAGCAGAAGTTTCTTCCCAGATATGTGCCAAGAATAGTAGAGAGATACAGGTTCCTTTACAATGAGCATTAAAAAGAGAGCATTCCCCCTCTTGAAAATGAGCATTTGAATTAGTTTGAAATGTTTTTGAAAGTATCATCCTAAGATTTCACAACTGACTATTTGGTCTGTCCTTACCACTCCTTTGATTTAACAGTTCCATTGGAAAAAGGTAAATGTAGTAAAATGGGAGATTTTTAAGTAATTGACTCTGTCCTTAAAAAAGAAAGGAAAAAACCCTAAAATGAAAAGGGGTATAAGCCAACAAGATAAAAATTTCCTGTAAACCAACTTGTAGAACAAATTGAACAATTCAAATATTTAGTGATACAGAGACCAGAGAGCAGGAATAACCAAAACGCACACAACAGGGACATACTTATTTTCAGAAGAAACAATTTTTGGTTACCTTTGACCATGACATTTGGAGTCAGTGATTAAGACAGGAGTTAAGCTTTAAGAACAGTATTATTAAGAAAGGATCTTTTGAATGAAGTGAATTGCAAACCAAATATTAATCTAGTTAAAAGAGATGCATGTAATTAACAGGAAATAAACACTAATTTTAAAATAATATACTTTTTCTGTTGAGTAGTTTCTTTAATCAGGGCAGGGCAGAAGCTGAAACAAAAGATAGATATTAGAGGAATCAGAGATAGGCGAAAGAGCAATGTTTTGATATAACTTCTAACCTAGTTTGAAAAAACTATGGAGGGAATTCCTTGGCTGTCTGGTGGTTAAGACTTGACAACTCTCAACTGCTAGGGCCCAGTTTCAGTCCCTGGACTGGGAACTTAAGATCCCATAGGCTGCGCAATGTGGCCAAAAAGAAAAAAAAAATTGTTGAAGTGGGATCCTATGAAGTGGGGGATATGGGTAAGGAAGATGGAGTAAGCCCATTACGCTTTATGGAAGACAGTTTGGTAGCATGTATTAAGACCTTAAAAATATTAGAATCATGTTCTCTGACCTAATATGCTATCCTTTGACCTCTATGCTCTCCGAAGGAAGGAACAGAGATACTAAAAGATCGACTTAGATCTGTTGTGGTCTCTCAGTGAAATGGCACCCCTCGAGTTAACAGTCCATAGTCATCATGTAAGGCAAAAATTTTATGTAGTCATGATTGCCTTTGAAAACTCTTGAGAGAGGCTGTATTGGTATATATCCTATCTTAATATATCCAGCAAAGCTAATTTCCCCTTCATATATTTGTCTTTTTCTGTCTGACTTCACTTAGTATGATAATCTTTAGGTCTTTAGGTCCATCCATATTGCTACAAATGGCAATATTTCATTCCTTTTTGTGGCTGAATAATATTCCATTGTATACATGTACCACATCTTTATTTTTTGATTTTTTTTTGATTGAAGTATAGTTGATTTATAATATTGTGCCAATCTCTGCCGTACAGCACAATGAATCAGTTACACACATATATATATCATTTTTTAATATTATTTTCCATTCTGATTTATCACAGATATTGAGTATAGTTCCCTGTACTGTACTTTAGGACCCTGTTGCTTATCCATTCTGAATGTAACAGTTTGCATCTGCCAACCCCAGATTCCCAGTCCCTCTCTCCCTCCCCCACCATGTCTGTGCTCTTTATCTATGAGTCTGTTTCTGTTTCATAGATAAGTTCACTTGTGCTGTATTTTAGATTCCACATATAAGTGATACCATGTGGTATCTGTCTTTCTGACTTACTTCACTTAATATGAAAGTGAAAGTGTTAGTCACTCAGTCACTGAGTTAGTCACTCAGTCACTCATCTGACTCTTTGCGATTCCATGAACTGTGGTCTCTCAGGCTCCTCTGTCCATGGAGTTCTCCAGGCAAGAATACTGGAGTGGGTTGCCATTCCCTTCTCCAGGGGATTGTCCCAACCCAGGTATCGAACCTGGGTCTCCTGCACTGGGGCCTGGTTCTTTACCATCTGAGCCACCAGGGAAGCCCATGATAATCTCTGGTTGTATCCATGTTGCTGCAGATGGCACCATCTTGTTTTTATTTATGCCTGAATAGGATTCCGTTGCATGCGTGGACCACATCTTTATCCATTCAGCTGCCGATGGACATCCAGGTTGTTTCTGTGTTTTGGCTGTTGTGAGCAGTGCTGCTGTGAACATAGTGGTTCATGTATCTTTTTGAATAATGGTTTTGTCCAGGTATATTCCCCAGAGTGGGATTGCTGGATCCTATAGTAATCCTGTTTTTAGTTTGTGCAGAACCTCCATGCTTTTTTCCAAAGTGGCTTTACCAAATTACATTCCCACCAACAGTGTAGGAGGTATGTATAGATGATATACCACATCATCTTTATTCATTGGTCTGTCGATAGGCTTCGAGGTTACTTCCATGTTTTGGATGTTGTAAATAGTGCTGCTATGAACATTGGGATGCATTTATCTTTTTTGAGTTAGAGTTTTAATCTTTTCTAGCTACTTGCCCAGGAGCGAGATTGCTGAATCTGGTAGTTCTTTTTTTAGTTTTTTAAGGAAACTAAACTTCATACTATTTCCTTAGTGGCTGTACCGATTTACATTCCCAGAAATAGTTTAAGAGAATTCCCTTTTCTCCACACCCAACATTTCTTATTTGTAAACTTTTTGATGATGGCCCTTCTGGCTTGTATGAGGTGACATCTTATTATAATTTTGATTTCCTTTTTTCTAATAATTGGCAATTTGGAGCATCTTTTCATGTTCCTTTTCATCTGTGTGTCTTCCTTGAAGAAGTGTTTATTTAGGTCTTTGCGTATCTTTTGATTGCTTTTTTTGCGGGAGGAAGTTAAACCCCCGTCAGTCTCATTGCTTTTTTGCTGGGGGTGGGGGGCACGGGCGTGGTGCAGTTAAGCCCCTGGCAGTCTCATTGTTTGCAAATATTTTCTCCCAGCCCATAGGTTGTCTTATTTTGTTAACGGTTTCCTTTGCTGTGCAAAAGCTTGTAAGTTTGATTAGGAGGAATGACCTGGTTTTTATTAAAGATAGTAGGTTTTTTGTTTTTGTCTTTTTAATGCAGTTTTTGCATTGCATTTTATTTACTATGTACTGGTTCTGGTGTTAGGAATATACTGAATTTTTTGCATATGCAATATCATTTATCTTTCTAACAAAACTTTAAGGTGACTTTTTTATTAACTTTAACAATTTTTTATAATAACTATTTTAGAATTTAAGTACTTAAAACAGAAGAGCGTACTGAGGGCCACACAGCTAACTAAGGGACGTCTAATTTTGCTGTAAAATACTGCCTCTTGAGTCTGTGGTCATATCTTTTCTATCTTTACATATCATGTAAAGTATTCAGCATGCCTTCTGAGAATGAATAGTCATGCTTTTAAGGATCTCTATGTGTTCCAACCTGGTTACTTTCAGAGAGTAGCCACACTTACTATTTTATATATTCCTGAGTTTGAGTGAACTCCTGGAGTTGGTGATGGACAGAGAGGCCTGACGTGCTGTGATTCATGGGGTCGCAAAGAGTCGGACACGACTGAGCAACTGAACTGAAGTCCATAATATGTGAGGTGCTCAATAGTAGCCCAGCAGTGTATCCTCAACCTTCTTTTTGCTTCCCTGTATTTAATATAATAAATTTTTATACCTGAAAAGTATAGGATTTAAGGAATTGACCAGGTATACAGTAATTATAAGTGGCATGGTTGTAATTAGAAACTCAGATTTTTACTTCTAAAATCTGCCCTGTCATGTATGTTGTAATAAACTGTGTTCCTCTTTTTTAAAAATAATTGGAGATAGTGTGCAGTATATTATTATAAACAGATTTATATTCATGATTATTATATATGAAAATAAAGTAAGCTTATATAGATGCCATAGAAATCTATTCTGGGGTTTTTTTTTAATTTATTTATTTTAATTGGAGGCTAATTACTTTACAATATTGTATTGGTTTTGCCATACATCAACATGAAACCGCCACGGGTGTACACGTGCTCCCACCTCCCTCCCTGTACCATCCCTCTGGGTTGTTCCAGTGCACCAGCCCCAAGCACCCTGTATCCTGCATCGAACCTGGACTGGCGATTCGTTTCTTATATTATACATGTTTCAGTGCCATTCTCCCAAATCATCCCACCCTCTCCTTCTCCCACAGAGTCCAAAAGACTGTTCTATACATCTGTGTCTCTTTTGCTGTCTTGCATACAGGGTTATCATTACCATCTTTCTAAATTTATTCTGGGTTTTATTAAACGGTTGAAACATAATGAGAGACAAAGGAAAGGCCTTTTAGAGCCTTGAGTAGCCATCAGAGTAAGTGGACTGATGGCAGCTTAGCTTCCTTTTTCCTGGTTAGCTGTCTCTGGAATACTCATGAGAAAATTGATCTGACAGCTGCTGTAGTCATTGCTGACATCAACTTCTCTCAAACTAATAGCTTCTAAAATAATTGATATCAGGAAAGCAGTTGATTAGCTTGACTTTATCTATAAAATCTTTTCCATAATTGTAGAGATGGTCTGAAAAAATAAGGTACCATAAATTGAGTAAGAAGAGTGTAGACTTTGGTGTCAGTACACCGAAGTTGAGTTTTATTTTATTTTTTTCCGAACCTGAGTTAAAACTTGGCTCTGTCCTTTTTAGCTGTCTGACCTTGGTCTAGTTTTTTAACCCAGGAGTGTCAGAGAAGGGAATAGGGCCAGGAGTGTTACTACCTACTCCTGTTGGGAGGATGAAGTGTGTTGTTACACATGGGTGACTCCTGTTCCATTGCCTGGCATAGATGCGTATCTGGTGTTCTTTTTCCTCCTCACCCCAGTCCTTTATAACTGAAGTTAAATTTTTTTTTTCTATTCTAGGTGGATTGTAGACATGGAAGGTGCACCAGGTACCTTATATGAAGGGGAAAAATTTCAACTTCTATTTAAGTTTAGTAGTCGATATCCTTTTGACTCTCCTCAGGTAACTGTTTTGCTTTTTAAATTTTTATTGTATTTTTAGATTATAGACAAATGCCAAATTCGTGATTTTTGACTAAGTAAAAACTTATAATCATTACAATTATATTAAGTAGATTTGTTTCTTTATCTTATTTGTAATATAATCGAGGTCATATGGACAATTTACTGTATTGAGATTTACTGTATTGAGATTAGGCTTTGCTGCTTTTGTACTTCTAAAAACTTAAGACTATTTCTGATCCATTCATGTTAAGTAGACCAAAGGGCATAAATCTAACCCCTAGGCCCACAGGTTTTGCGAGAACTTCGCATTTTGGAGTAGCTGGAGCCATGTCTTTCTAGATAAGATGATGATATTGATAGAATGACATCATTAAGAGGCAAGTGCTGTTTTGAAAGGAGCACTTCTTTGATTTCTCATTGCTGTGCTGTCTCTTGTAGCCTTTCAATACTGCAAGGGCAAAATATTAAGATATTAAATATCTAGACATCAGCCCCAAATTTGATCATTTTAGTGTGAAGCACTGTCAGTTTAGTTAATGTCTGAAAACTTGGACAAAGGGTAGTGGTGGTAGATAAAAATTTTTGAGAGCTATTTAACTGTGGTAAATGATTAATCCTTGGAGGTTAGAGAAAAGGAGAATTTAGGATGAATTCCAGCTTTCTGGGTTGGTAAGATGGATAATGAGTTACTTGTAGCTAAATGATAAGACAGTGACTAATTCTGTGTAGCACTGCTAGGTGATCAGGTGTTGTAGATCATGAAATTTCCCAAATTACCTGAAATTCAGTGTGTTAGGTGCTGCTGCTGCTGCTAAGTCGCTTCAGTCGTGTCCGACTGTGCAACCCCATAGATGGCAGCCCACCAGGCTCCTCCATCCCTGGGATTCTCCAGGCAAGAACACTGGAGTGGGTTGCCATTTCCTTCTCCAGTGCATGAAAGTGAAAAGTGAAAGTGAAGTCGTGTCCGACTCTTAGTGACCCCATGGACTGCAGCCTACCAGGCTCCTCCGTCCATGGGATTTTCCAGGCAAGAGTACTGGAGTGGGGTGCCATTGCCTTCTCCGTGTTAAGTGCTAAAATATGCTATTTTTGAGGAAATTCATATTTTATTGCTACTTTTAAGTTGTTGTTCACTTGCTAGGTCTTGTCCTACTTTTTGCAACCCCATGAACTGCAGCATGCCAGGCTTCCCTGTCCTTCCCTATCTCCCAGAGTTTGCTCAAGCTCATCTCCATTGAGTCAATGATGCCATCAAACTATCTTCTCTCTCCTCACCCCCTTCTCCTCCTGCCCTCAATCTTTCGCAGCATCAGGGTCTTTTCCAATGTGGCCAAAGTACTGGAGTTTCAACTTCACCATCAGTCCTTCCAATGAATATTCAGGGTTGATTTCCTTGAGGATTGACTGATTTGATGTCCTTGTGTCCAAGGACTCTGAAGAGTCTTCTCTGGCACCACAGTTTGAAAGCATCAGTTCTTCGGCACTCAGCCTTCTTTATGATCCAACTCTCATATCTGTACATGACTACTGGAAAGACCATAGCTTTGACTAAATGGACTTTTGACGGCAAAGTGATGTCTCTGCTTTTTAACACGCTAAACTTTTCTTCCAAGGAGCAAGCGTCTTTTAATTTTGTGGCTGCTATCACCGTCCACAGTGATTTTGGAGCCCAAGAAAAGAAAATGTCACTACTTTAAGTAGTGACACAAATAGCTTAATCTTCTTTTAGCCATGTGGGAGTATAGATGGAAGTCAACTTTTGTATTGTGCTGTAGTTAAAAAGATAATTGTTTCAAGGCATAGTATTAAATGGAAACTGATTCCTTGAGTTCTGAAGTTTCTATGTGAGCAGAAAAGTAAGATGTTGGGGGCTCATTTTTATGTTTTTCTAAAAAAAGTGAAGAAATGTGTCTTGTCGTGATCTCTGGGTTTCTATAATAACCACACATCAACTGTAATCAGAAACCAAATGTATTCCTTCTCTTCAGAAAATAATCTTCACTTTCTGTTGTTGCCTTTGGCTTATCAGCATCATCTTAACTGTTTTTGCTTGAAGGCAGTGAGGTATCCACTTGTTCTCAACCTGTTCCTCTACCTCACTTCAGCTAAATCCCTTGAAGGCCTGTGAAGGAAGAATACGAATCATGGAATCAGAAACTTTGCCTTAGGGAATACTGGAGAAGGTTAACTGTGGAAACTCACAAATCTTAAAAAAAAAAAAAAAAAAAAAATTCTCTAACCATGAAACTAGGTCTAAGGTATTCTCTAAAACTGTGTTCTTCATTCTAAATCAAATGTCAAACTTAAGCATCATTTGAATTTCATCTTTAATATTTTTGTGAGAGCCTTCGTCATAAATCCTATCAGATTGTATTCGTTATCCTCTTCCCTGATTTCACTCCTGCTTACTGGTCTGATTTTGGTGTCCTCTAGCTTCTTTATCGGAGAAGGCAATGGCACCCCACTCCAGTACTCTTGCCTGGAAAATCCTATGGACGGAGGAGCCTGGTGGGCTGCAGTCCATGGGGTCGCTAGGAGTCGGACACGACTGAGCGACTTCACTTTCACTTTTCACTTTCATGCATTGGAGAAGGAAATGGCGACCCACTCCAGTGTTCTTGCCTGGAGAATCCCAGGGACGGGGGAGCCTGGTGGGCTGCCGTCTATGGAGTCGCACAGAGTCGGACACGACTGACGAAACTTAGCAGCAGCTTCTTTATTCTTCTCACACTTTAATGTCTTTAACCATCTTAAGCCACTAACTCCCAGATTTCCAGCTCTGTTTACACTCTCTTCCTTTTGAGGTTTAATTTCATGCCCTTGTTGGGCAGCTCTACTTGAACACCTCCTGACATCCCAAATTTAACACAGCTAATAAACTCAGTTTTTTTCCTAATAACAAAATAAGAGAATTCTCTCTTTGGTTTCTGTTCACCCATCTTCTTGTGTTAAATTTCTTTCCTTTCCCTCATTCTTAAGTGTGGTTTTTCAGATCCTTTCACAGACGTAAGGCAGTCTGATCACTTTTCTTAAGTTATCATCAGTGCTGTGTGGTCCAAGTTTATAGTTTTCATTTGGACTATTACAGAGTAGCCTTTAATTCTTCCCACTCCTAGAGATCCTCTCACATTGCTGTTGGGTTTCTTTAAAGGTGCCATTACCTCATTGGTTTTCCCACATACATCGACCACCACCATCCTCACCCTTCTCAGTAAATCCTGTGATGGTTCTTACTTCCTGTGGAGTCAAGCTTAACAGTCCAGTCTCTTTATGGTCAAGTCTGAACTGAAGCATTTCAGCCACACATTAACCTCCATGCCTTCTATTGTATTGTAGTATTTGCATCATACTTTATTAATGTAACTTTCATTCTGATTTTATCTTGAAACAGCTCAATGAAATAGAGGAAATAGATTCATCCTCCTTTAATGTGAGGGAATTGAAGCCTGTAGAAGTGAATTGTCTTGTTTATGGTTTAAAAGCTAGTTATTAGAACAATCAAGAATCAAACCCAATTTACTTTTCTCCCATTCTGCTGATTAGATGTAAATACCAACATGGAAAATATCTGCTTATTCATTAATTGGCTCAGTGGTAAAGAATCTACCTGCTAAATGTAGGAGATGCAGGTTCAATCCCTGGGTTGGGAAGGTTCCTTGGGAAAGGAAATGGCAACCTACTCCAATATTCTTGCCTGGGAAATCTCATGGACAGAAGAGCCTAGTGGGCTACAGTCCATGGGGTGGCAAAGCAGTTGGACACGACTTAGCAACTAATCAGCAACAAAAAATTCATTAAGTAATGTTATTTCGGAAAATTAAAGACTACATGTAGAATGATGTGGAAACCCTAGGGCAGTTGTTCCAGTCCTTTGAAATACGAAGATCCCCTTTTAACATCAGTTAATTTTATGGTCCTTCCCATGTCATAGAAGTTATATGTTCTGTTACCCATGATTGAGAAAATGACAGAGCACTGGAAGTCCAGTAATACTTTTAAATGATTTTAAAGTTATTTTAATCATATTATCTATATGGTTATAAAATAATTATAAAGGGTCCAGTACTCAGAGCTTAATGTACATATAGATTTGAAGATTTTTCTGATAGCAAAACTTTCCTGAGGTCCATTGCTCTGGACAAGTGGTTGTGAAATTCCCCATTCACTGAAAATTTTATTTGATGAGATGTGGAAGCACACGGTTTTAGGGAGGACAGATAAGCGATGTCATTGACCCAGGTGAGAGGTGATGGTGATTTGGACCAGAAGGGTAACCATGGAGGTTGTGAAAGTGGCCATATTTTGGACCTATTTTAAAGGTGCTAAAAAATATACTTGCCTTGATTGTAAAGCTTTAGAAACATTGTAGCAAATAGTGTCTTCATCTTTTTGTGGTCTGATTCTCACACTGCTTTGTGAAAACTATTAATATTCATTCCACTGATCCATATGAGATGACTAAAAAGGGGAGAATTGAATTGAAAACTATTTTAAAATTCTTGTCCCCAACCACTTTTGTCAAATATTTATCATATATGCTAGACTATCTATGTCATATATATTATTCATAATTAGATTATTTTAGTTTATGAAACTGTCTACTTGTATGTTCAGTTTTTATAGTTGCCCTTTAAGTATTCTCATCTACTTGCAATTTTAATCAGAGAACACATTCCCTCTTATTGTCCCTATAGAAACCTTGGTGTCCATGTTGTAGATTGGCTTTTATAATTATAGCCTGTTTTGTATTGCTCATTCTATGTATATTGTATTTTGACCTATCTTGACATACCATATTCAGTGTCTGACTTTCTAATCACTTGTGGAGCATTAGTCTGAACACATTAGTATGCCTGTGTTGTGTAAGATCTTAGTACTGTGAGGTCAGTGAGTATTGAGCTTGATGTTTAAAGTCCTCAGGTATAACAAGTAACATGAATTTCATATTAGAAACAGTTAGCTAATATCCACCCTTTATATTATCACTTTCGGTAGCATTCAGTTTAGATCTTATTAGTTTTATGAACAAATAATACATTTAGTACCCAAAGGTTACCCAGAGGTTGATTTGCTTAAAATTTTAGGTTGTATGTGGGAAATGCGTTCTTACCTCCAAAAGCATAGTTCTTTCTCAGCTCTCATTTGCTTTTGAATTTGAGCCACACAGATAGTTGGGTATTTGGAAATTTAGAGACACTTGAGAGCTGCTTCTTATGCAGACTCAGAATTTCAGATGTGGTTCACATACATTAGATCTAAGATCCTTTTCTAAATTTTTTTCCATTAAACAGCTTGTTCTTGAAAGTCTGTAATTCCATTTTATTCAGTTTGATTTACGTAATGGGGAATATGTGCAGTTGTTTAATCTGAATGACGACTTTGAATCTGAAAAAATTGTTTAAAAAAACAAATTAGCAAAACCCTTTATTCCCTTTGGTTTCAAATTCATTGTATTCAATTTTCTTGTCACATCTGTGTTAGATAGTTTATCAGCTATTTGCAACTCCCTTGGCCCCCCAAAAATAGGTTTTCAACTCTGAAAAGTTTAAAGACTCTTAAGTTTTCAGAACCTATTTAGCTGCATTAAAAAAGCTTGAAATGTCCATTTCCTCCTCAGGCTTGTACTGCATATTAAATAAACAAGGACAGTTAAGAGTGTGGCCTTGAAAAATTTCACCTGTGATTACGCTTGTGTCCTGTGCAAAGAACCAGAACAGCAAAGTTTACATCAAAACTGTCTGTTCAGACAGCTTACCAGACTTCTACGTGAATAAACTGTTGAAAATGTTTTTTCTTCTATCTCAGGAATTCTCCTCTGGCGTGGAAACTCAGCCTTTCTCTCTTTAGACAAACTCCTAGGGGTTTCCTGTACCGTGTGTGCCGTGTGCAACACGTCACTTTGCGTGTTTTGGGTTGTTGGAAGTTTTAGACTGGCTGCATTTGTCCTGAATGCAGCATGTTTAGTCTCCGGCCATACCACCCTGATCTCGTCTGATCTTCGATGCAGCAGGTTTAAAATCCCGTGTTTTTCGTTTTCTTTTTTTTTTTTTTTAAGCATTCAGTTCAGTTCAGTCACTCAGTCATGTCCGACTCTTTGCGACCCCATGAACTGCAGCACACCGGGCCTCCCTGTCCATCACCAACTCCCAGAGTTCACCTAAACCCATGTCCATTGAGTCAGTGATGCCATCCAGCCATCTCATCCTCTGTCATCCCCTTCTCCTCCTGCCCTCAATCTTTCCCAGCACCAGGGTCTTTTCAAATGAGTCAGCTCTTTGCATCAGGTGGCCAAAGTACTGGACTTTCAGCTTCGACATCAGTCCTTCCAATGAACACCCAGGACTGATCTCCTTTAGGATGGACTGGTTGGATCTCCTTGCAGTCCAAGGGACTCTCAAGAGTCTTCTCCAACACCACAGTTCAAAACCATCAATTCTTTGGCACAAAGCTTTGTTTAGAGTCCAATTCTCATATCCGTACATGACCACTGGAATAACCATAGCCTTGATTAGACGGACCTTTGTTGGCAAAGTAATGTCTCTGCTTTTTAATATGCTGTCTAGGTTGGTCATAACTTTCCTTCCAAGGAGTAGGCATCGTTTTATTTTATGGCTGCAGTCACCATCTGTGGTGATTTTGGAGCCCAAAAAAATAAAGTCAGCCACTGTTTTCACTGTTTCCCCAGCTGTCTGCCATAAAGTGATGGGACCAGATGCGATGATCTTAGTTTTCTGAATGTTGAGTTTTAAGCCAACTTTTTCACTCTTCTCTGTGACTTTCATCAAGAGGCTCTTTAGTTCCTCTTCACTTTCTGCCATAAGGGTGGTGTCATCTGCATATCTGAGGTTATTGATATTTCTCCTGGCAGTCTTGATTCCAGCTTGTGCTTCCTCCAGCCCAGCGTTTCTCATGATGTACTCTGCATAGAAGTTAAATAAGCAGGGTGACAATATAGAGCCTTGACGTACTCCTTTTCCTATTTGGAACCAGTCTGTTGTTCCGTGTCCAATTCTAACTGTTGCTTCCTGATCTGCATACAGATTTCTCAAGAGGCAGGTCAGGTGGTCTGGTATTCCTATGTCTTTCAGAATTTTCCACAGTTTATTGTGATCCACGCAGTCAAAGGCTTTGGCATAGTCAATAAAGCCGAAATAGATGTTTTTCTGGAACTCTCTTGCTTTTTCCATGATCCAGAGGATGTTGGCAATTTGATCTCTGTTTTCTCTGCCTTTTCTAAAACCAGCTTGAACATCTGGAAGTTCACGGTTCAGGTATTGCTGAAGCCTGGCTTGGAGAATTTTAAGCATCACTTTACTAGCGTGAGATGAGTGCAATTGTGTGGTAGTTTGAGCAATCTTTGGCATTGCCTTTCCTTGAGATTGGAATGCAACCTGACCTTTTCCAGTCCTGTGGCCACTGCTGAGTTTTCCAAATTTGTTGGCATATTGAGTGCAGCAGTTTCATAGCATTATCTTTATTGAGATCTAATTTATTTCATTCTGCTCAGGAGACTTGGCTTTGATCTCTGGGCCAGGAAGATCCCCTGGAGGACAAAATGGCAAGCCACTCCAGTATTTTGCCAGGACAATCCCATGGACAGAGGAGCCTTGTGGGGTACTGTCCATAGGGTTATAAAGAGTCAGACATGACTGAGACACTGAGCACATTGTTACTGATAGATATAATTGAGTTAAATGGTCCTTCAAACACAGCTGTACCCAAGTCTCTCAGGGGGTCTTCTGCAATTGGGCAGGACAATCTCTTGTTTTAAGACTTTTCCTTTTAATTATCAGGTTTACTTTAGCTCTCTTCATGGAAATTGGAGAAGGCAATGGCAACCCACTCCAGTACTCTTGCCTGGAAACTCCCATGGACAGAGGAGCCTGGTAGGCTGCAGTCCATGGGGTCGCTAGGAGTTGGACACGACTGAGCGACTTCACTTTGACTTTTCCCTTTCATGCATTGGAGGAGGAAATGGCAACCCGCTCCAGTATTCTTGCCTGGAGAATCCCAAGGACAGAGGAGCCTGGTAGGCTGCCATGTGTGGGGTCGCACAGAGTTGGACATGACTGAAGCGACTTAGCAGCAGCAACTTCATGGAAATGGAGGGTGAATGTCCAGAATTTAAAGGACAAAAAAAATGCAGTGTATAAAGTCATTCCTTTGAGAAAAAATTCCTCTTTCTGTCTTATATTCAGTTCAGTTCAGTCACTCAGTTGTGTCTGACTGTATGCGACCCCATGGACTGCAGCACGCCAGGCCTCCCTGTCCATCACCAACCCTCAGAGCCTACCCAAATTCATGTCCATCACATCAGTGATCCAGCCATCTTATCCTCTCTCATCCCCTTCTCCTCACGCCTTTGATCTTTCCCAGCATTAGGATCTTTTCAAATGAGTCAGTTCTTTGCATCACGTGGCCAAAATATTGGAGTTTCAGCTTCAATATCAGTCCTTCCAATGAACACCCAGGACTGATCTCCTTTAGGATGGACTGGTTGGAGCTCCTTGCAGTCCAGGGGACTCTCAAGAGTCTTCTCCAACACCACAGTTCAAAACCATCAATTCTTCAGTGCTGAGCTTTCTTCACAGTCCAACTCTCACATCCATCCATGACTACTGGAAAAACCACAGCTTTGACTAGACGAACCTTTTTGGCAAAGTAATGTCTCTACTTTTTAATGCTGTCTAGGTTGGTCATAACTTTCCTTCCAAGGAACAAGCGTCTTTTAATTTCACGGCTGCCCTCACCATCTGCAGTGATTTTGGAGCCCCCAAAATGAAGTCTGTCACTGTTTACATTGTTTCCCCATCTGTTTGCCATGAAGTGATGGGACCAGATGCGATGATCTTTTCTTGTTTTCTGAATGTTGAGTTCTAAGCCAACTTTTTCACTCTCCTCTGTGACTTTCATCAAGAGGCTCTTTAGTTCCTCTTCACTTTCTGCCATAAGGGTGGTGTCATCTGCATATCTGAGGTTATTGATATTTCTCCTGGCAGTCTTGATTCCAGCTTGTGCTTCCTCCAGCCCAGCGTTTCTCATGATGTACTCTGCATAGAAGTTAAATAAGCAGGGTGACAATATAGAGCCTTGACGTACTCCTTTTCCTATTTGGAACCAGTCTGTTGTTCCGTGTCCAATTCTAACTGTTGCTTCCTGATCTGCATACAGATTTCTCAAGAGGCAGGTCAGGTGGTCTGGTATTCCTATGTCTTTCAGAATTTTCCACAGTTTATTGTGATCCACGCAGTCAAAGGCTTTGGCATAGTCAATAAAGCCGAAATAGATGTTTTTTTGGAACTCTCTTGCTTTTTCCATGATCCAGAGGATGTTGGCAATTTGATCTCTGTTTTCTCTGCCTTTTCTAAAACCAGCTTGAACATCAGGAAGTTCACGGTTCACGTATTGCTGAAGCCTGGCTTGGAGAATTTTAAGCATCACTTTACTAGCGTGAGATGAGTGCAATTGTGTGGTAGTTTGAGCAATCTTTGGCATTGCCTTTCCTTGAGATTGGAATGCAACCTGACCTTTTCCAGTCCTGTGGCCACTGCTGAGTTTTCCAAATTTGTTGGCATATTGAGTGCAGCAGTTTCATAGCATTATCTTTATTGAGATCTAATTTATTTCATTCTGCTCAGGAGACTTGGCTTTGATCTCTGGGCCAGGAAGATCCCCTGGAGGACAAAATGGCAAGCCACTCCAGTATTTTGCCAGGACAATGCCATGGACAGAGGAGCCTTGTGGGGTACTGTCCATAGGGTTATAAAGAGTCAGACATGACTGAGACACTGAGCACATTGTTACTGATAGATATAATTGAGTTAAATGGTCCTTCAAACACAGCTGTACCCAAGTCTCTCAGGGGGTCTTCTGCAATTGGGCAGGACAATCTCTTGTTTTAAGACTTTTCCTTTTAATTATCAGGTTTACTTTAGCTCTCTTCATGGAAATTGGAGAAGGCAATGGCAACCCACTCCAGTACTCTTGCCTGGAAACTCCCATGGACAGAGGAGCCTGGTAGGCTGCAGTCCATGGGGTCGCTAGGAGTTGGACACGACTGAGCGACTTCACTTTGACTTTTCCCTTTCATGCATTGGAGGAGGAAATGGCAACCCGCTCCAGTATTCTTGCCTGGAGAATCCCAAGGACAGAGGAGCCTGGTAGGCTGCCATGTGTGGGGTCGCACAGAGTTGGACATGACTGAAGCGACTTAGCAGCAGCAACTTCATGGAAATGGAGGGTGAATGTCCAGAATTTAAAGGACAAAAAAAATGCAGTGTATAAAGTCATTCCTTTGAGAAAAAATTCCTCTTTCTGTCTTATATTCAGTTCAGTTCAGTCACTCAGTTGTGTCTGACTGTATGCGACCCCATGGACTGCAGCACGCCAGGCCTCCCTGTCCATCACCAACCCTCAGAGCCTACCCAAATTCATGTCCATCACATCAGTGATCCAGCCATCTTATCCTCTCTCATCCCCTTCTCCTCACGCCTTTGATCTTTCCCAGCATTAGGATCTTTTCAAATGAGTCAGTTCTTTGCATCACGTGGCCAAAATATTGGAGTTTCAGCTTCAATATCAGTCCTTCCAATGAACACCCAGGACTGATCTCCTTTAGGATGGACTGGTTGGAGCTCCTTGCAGTCCAGGGGACTCTCAAGAGTCTTCTCCAACACCACAGTTCAAAACCATCAATTCTTCAGTGCTGAGCTTTCTTCACAGTCCAACTCTCACATCCATCCATGACTACTGGAAAAACCACAGCTTTGACTAGACGAACCTTTTTGGCAAAGTAATGTCTCTACTTTTTAATGCTGTCTAGGTTGGTCATAACTTTCCTTCCAAGGAACAAGCGTCTTTTAATTTCACGGCTGCCCTCACCATCTGCAGTGATTTTGGAGCCCCCAAAATGAAGTCTGTCACTGTTTACATTGTTTCCCCATCTGTTTGCCATGAAGTGATGGGACCAGATGCGATGATCTTTTCTTGTTTTCTGAATGTTGAGTTCTAAGCCAACTTTTTCACTCTCCTCTGTGACTTTCATCAAGAGGCTCTTTAATGCTTCTTTGCTTTCTGCCATGAGGGTAGTATCATTGCATATCTGAGGTTATTTATATTTTTCTGGCAATCTTGATTCCAGCTTGTGCTTCATCCAGCCTGGCATTTTGCTTGATATACTCTGCGTATAAGTTAAATAAGCAGTGTGACAATATACAGCCTTGATGTACTCCTTTCCCAATTTGGAACCAGTCTGTTGTTCCATGTCCAGTTCTAACTGTTGCTTCTTGACCTGCATACAGGTTTCTCAAGAGGCAGGTCAGGTGGTCTGGTATTCCCATGTCTTTCAGAATTTTCCACAGTTTGTTGAGATCCACACAGTCAAACTTTGGCATAGTCAATAAAGCAGAAATAGATGTTTTTCTGGAACTATGTTGCTTTTTCCATGATCCAGCAAATGTTGGCAATTTGATCTCTGGTTCCTCTACCTTTTCTAAATCCAGACTACACATCTGGAAGTTCACAGTTCACATACGTTGAAGCCTGACTTGGGAAATTTTGAGCATTACTTTACTAGTTTGTGAGATGAGTGCAATTGTGTGGTAGTTTGAGCACTCTTTGGCATTGCCTTTCCTTGAGATTGGAATGAAAACTGACCTTTTCCAGTCCTGTGGCCACTGCTGAGTTTTCCAGATTTGCTGGCATATTGAGTGCAGCACTTTCACAGCATCATCTTTTAAGATTTGAAATAGCTTAACTGGGGTTCCATCACCTCCAACTAGCTTTGTTTGTAGTGATGCTTCCTAAGGCCCACTTGACTTTGCATTCCAGGATGTCTTGCTCTAGGTGACTGATCACACCATTGTTATCTGGGTCATGAAGATCTTTTTTTTTAATAGTTCTAATGTGTATTCTTGCCATCTCTTCTTAATATCTTCTGCTTCTATTAGGTCCATACCATTTCTGTCCTTTACTGTGCTCAGCTTTGCATGAAATATTCCCTTGGTATCTCTAATTTTCTTGAAGAGATCTCTAGTCTTTCCCATTCTATTGTTTTCCTCTATTTCTTTGCATTGATCACTGAGGAAGGCTTTCTTATCTCTCCTTGCTATTCTTTGGAATTCTGCATTCACTTGGTATATCTTTCCTTTTCTCCTTTGCCTTTCGCTTCTCTTTTCTTAGCTGTTTGTAAGCCCTCCTCAGACAACCATTTTGCCTTTTTGCATTTCTTTTTCTTGGGGATGGTCTTGATCACTGCCTCCTGTACATTGTCATGAACCTCATCCGTAGTTCTTCAGGCACTCTGTCTATCAGATCTAATCCCTTGAATCTATTCTTCCACTGTATAATCATAAGGGATTTGATTTAGGTCATACTTGAATGGTCTAGTGGTTTTCTCTACTTTCTTCAATTTAAGTCTGAATTTGGCAATAAGGAGGTCATGATCTGAGCCGCAGTCAGCTCCCAGTCTTGTTTTTGCTGACTGTATAGAGCGTCTCCTTCTTTGGCTGCAAAGAATATAATCAGTCTGATTTTGGTATTGACCGTCTGGTGATATCCATGTGTAGAGTCTTGCTTGTGTTGTTGGAATCTTATATTAGCTTCAACTGAAGAAATGGGTCCCATATGTTAGCAGTAGAAAAAAATAGTAGAAGACACCTACTCATATGAAAGCGTGCTTTGTTAAATGTAAGTGTTTGTAAAATTGTACTAAAATCAGATTTATAGGTAGATATTTAAAAGCAAAACTTATGGTAGTTTACTGTAATATATCCTGTATTAAAATATAGCATACCTTATTGTGGCTACACTTTTTTTACTGGCTCTCTTCTGCTTTATAAAGGAAAAAAAGGGGGGATATACCTAGAGCGGTATATTTCATCAGTTTTTTATCACTTAAGGTAGGGTTTTTTCCTTATGAAGATTTTGCTGTATTCAAGTATGAGGCAATTTGTGGGGCTGAGATACACTTACTGTTAGGTCTGGTTTGGGAACTACTAGTTTATGTTTGATGTGCTAAGACACTTCAGTCATGTCCCACCTCTTTGCGATCCCATGGACTGTAGCCTGCCAGGCTCCTGTGTCCATGGGATTCTGCAGGCAACAATACAGGGATGGGTAGCCATTCTCTTCTCCAGCGGATCTTCCCAACCCAGGGATCAAACCCATGTCTCTTATGGTTTCTGCATTGGCAGGCAGGTTCTTTACCACTTGAGTTTTATAAAAATACCATCATACCTAGTGAATCAGAATCTGTCAAAGTGGGGCTCTTGAATTTGTATTTTTAGCCAGATCTCCAGATGATTTTTTTTTCCCCCTAAGAGCCAGATGGGGGACTTTGCTGGCAGTTCAGTGGTTAGGACTCCATGTTTGCACTGCAGGGTGCCTGGGTTCCATCTCTGGTCAGGAAACCAAGATCCTGAATGACACGAGGCACAGCCAGAAACTTTTAAAAGGGGTGAGGGGGCAGATCAAGAAATAAGAGTTACTGCTAAGAATTGCTGGAACAGTAAAAATGGTGCATCATACTGCAGTATAAAATTCACTTAGAGGATTGATGGTTAATTTTATGTCAAAGTGGTTTATTATGAACTAACATATCCAAGCTTTGTTAAATATGAGACTTCTACTTTGATCTAGTTTGGCCTGTGCCTACAGATTCCTTGGAATATATGAATTTACTCTCCTGCCTATTCAGATGCTTAGACAGATATGTTTCAGAAGCAGCACTATTGATATTCTGAATGTATTAGGGCTAAGGAAGGAAATAATAGATTTATTGTCTTTCAAAACAGTGCTAAGGGAAGATGGATAAAGGAGAAAACTGGTAGAAGAATTGAGTCAAAGAAAAAGCAGAGAAAAAGAGCAAATAATTGGGAGACTCATTCAACCTTTGCTTTTTTATCCAAGCACATAGGTCTTTACTCCTTAATAAGTAGTAATTTGAAATTGTTCATCATACTGAAGTTTGAGTTTAGATGAGGTAGAATATATAGCAGTCATTTCCTTTTATGTATATGGCACCTTAGATAATAGCATTGTCGTCAGTAGGAGGAGTGTTCCTATTACATGTAATTTATATTGTCCTAAAATTGAACACTAGGATTTGGAATTTTAGTGTATTTAATTTCTGTATGTGGAGAACAATGAGTAGAATTTGAAAAACCGTTCTTGTACATACAGTTGTCTTTCACTAGTCTAAAAATGCTTGGTAATTTAGAAAATTTAAAAGTAATTTGTGAAAAATAGCTGAAATATAAACTAGATAATCTGAAGGTTTTTTTCCTACTACATGGTTATTCATATTAGTAAAACCATTACTTATTCAATTAATAAGAATAAAATACAAGCAGTTGTTTATCTTGTTCCTGGCATTGATTTTGTTTGTTTTCAATTTGGTTTTTAAAATATTAACTTATATGGAGAATATTTTATTTTTTGGTAATACAGATAAAATTAATGGTTTTTGTTCTTTCTTAGGTCATGTTTACTGGTGAAAATATTCCTGTTCATCCTCATGTTTATAGCAATGGTCATATCTGTTTATCCATTCTAACAGAAGACTGGTCCCCAGCGCTCTCAGTCCAGTCAGTATGTCTTAGCATTATTAGCATGCTTTCCAGCTGCAAAGAAAAGGTAGGACTTTTCAGAACTATTCAGGTAATAGCTTTTCTTCTAGTTCAGTTAGAGAAACTATTTTAATATAAAATTTATTTGAAGAAAGTACTTAATGCTTTTTACTGTGAAGTTATAGAGGATGTTTAGTAGTAGATTGGAAAATAATTTAATAATAGACATCAGACTTTATATTTCTTAAATAGGAAATGCCTTCAGATGTTCTTAAATAATCTAAGTTTTATTTCTGTAAGCATGCACAGGGCAAAAGTGTATAAGAAATTATGGTTTCTAGATTTCACTGTGGGAAGCCCCAGAAACAAGCCTTCTGGCTCCCCTCGCCTCTCTGCTGGTTTCTACTCTATAAGCCTGCTTTAGGGAATTTTCCAGGAACCGGAGCTCTCCTATCATAAAGACTAGACTGAAGGCAGCAGACTGAATTACTAATAGAATTTTCAGGACTTTTCCTCTTATTCTCCTTTACTAATCTACAGATTCTGTCTGATGGAGAAAGGGGGAAAAGACCAGAAAGAAAAATCATGTGAGTTAAATTTAGAATACCCTTTTAAAGTATCTAAATCCTCTGTTTCCAGCCCTCTTTGTCATTCCTGCTTGATGGTTAGTGTCTCAATATTCTTGTATTTCTACATTTTAAAGCTTCTCTTCTCCATAGTGAGGGTGAGGGGAGGGTTTTGTTTTGTATTCTGTTTAAAGGAGAAATGAATTTATCTTAGAGATCAGGGAGCTGTAGGGTTATTCATTTATTGTAGCAGAGCTTTTTTTCCATTTGAACTGTCACTTTTACCAAATAACTATTTAGAGAACATTGAAGAGAGTACTTCATTTTTAAATGGTAGCTTATCTAGATTTTGAAACACTCTAGGTCACTTGTTTGCAAAGTGAGTTTCTTAGAATGTGAGTTCCATAGGAGGTTTCATGGTGTTCAGTTTATAAGAAAAAACTTTGTTCAAATAAGAATGGGAAATAATGGGTTAAATTGCATATATATTTATTAATTCTAATGTGAGAGCCTTTAATATGCAATTTTATGTACCACAAGAGAAGGAAAGAAACTTCTTGCAGTTAAACTATCACATACCCTTAGTTGAAAGACAATCCCCATATGGGTAAAATAATAAGAAAAAAAAATGTACATCTTAGAATAGATGAAAGAGGGTACATTTCATCTAATGTTGCTGCTAAGTTGCTTCAGTCGTGCCTGACTCGGTGCGACTCCATAGACAGCGGCCCACCCAGGCTCCTCCATCCATGGGATTTTCCAGGCAAGAGTACTGGAGTGGGGTGCCATTGCCTTCTCCGATCATCTAATGTTAGTATCACCTAACTTGAGTTTCCTCTTGGTTGTTGGTTTTTCTTGGCTACATTTTAGGCTACACTTGAGCTTTTGTTAACCCCAAGGGCTTGGAAACAAGTTTTATTCATTTATTGCTTCCATATTTTCTCCTCTCCCGGCCTCCAACCCCAACACATACTTAGGTGTGGCGCAGAGCAGTTTACAATTACAAAGGTTTCTCTTAATTTTAATGCCTATAGAAAGATGAGGCAGTAACTATATAGGATTTAATAAGTTAAGATTAATGCCAGTGGTGTTTGTGCATAGTTCTTACATGTGCCTTATGATTATTAGATCTGTTTACATTTAAATGCAATGATTTACTATTAAAAACTAGAAAATGGTTTTGTTCTCTAACTCCTTCATCCTTTTCTAACCCTCATCTTTCCCCTCACTTTCTAGTTGTCTCTTAGTGTTTCTTGCATAGTGTAAGACTAATCATTCCATTTAAATTATTGATAAACTATATTATATAATATAAACTATAAATTATAATTTATTCAACCAAAATGATAATCTGGAAGTTAGATTCTGACAGCATTAGTTTTGTGAAAAATGATAAAATTCAGACATTATTAGGACCCTACTATGTGCCCTTGTTACTGTGCTAAGTACCAGGTTACTAAGATGAAGAGGAAGCATGCTCAGGCATGAGAGGAATCTAGCATGAAACAGACTTTTAAAAAAGTCTTTTAAAATTCACTGGAAATTGTTCTGTTAAAACAGGTGAGTTTTATTCTGTACTGGACATGGATATATGAATTTCACTTTAATAGTCAACTCTCAGAATACAAATTTTAATTTTACCAGAGACATTTTTTAGTCATAATTCTTCTGTTCCAATTTCCTTTTTCATAGTCAAGAATGGTTCCCTAGACTGAAGGCTTTTAAATCCATTATGTCTGCAGATTAAAGATCATTTCTGATATTGAGATCAGGGACCTTTCAGTAACCTACACTTTAGTCTCAGTGATCTTGTGATATAGATAGTCCAAACTTTCCAGCTTGTATTCCATTCTTAAAACAATTTAGCTAATCCAATTTTTTGTATACTTTAGTTTTTTAAGAAACACATCTCCTAGTCATTTACTAATTTGCTTATATTCTTGATGAAAGCAAACAGAATGAATTTTCCCCCTTTCTTTTGATTTTTGAAGATTGGGTTGTGGTAAATGAGTTTATAAGATTGTTACAGCAGTAGCAGTTTATTCTACATGAGCACAGGTTATGACTTTACAAGACAGGCAATAGCAGACCATCAGTTCTTTGAAGTAGGCATCTAATTTCATGGTAATTTTTCAGGAATTTTCTCTAAACTGTATAAATAGGATGATCTTGGAATAGCTGTTCACTGTCTTATGCTCTACTTGTTCTGTTAAATTACTATGATTGCTATCTCATAAGAGTTAGATCATAGTTTTGTATATGGATTTTGGAAGCATCAAGTGAGACTGACTGTCAGTTTTGCTTTCTGCTGCGTCGGTAGTCCTGTTCACCATTGCTATTTAGTTGGACCTGTCATATATCCACTAACCTGCCTTCAGTGGCTCTAATACGCATTTCACATGTTTCCAAATCTTTGTAGAGAGGCACATATTTCTTGTGTTTGATCCACATCTAATAGTTTTCAAGAAAATTCTTTTACAACCTATCTTCACTGTTGTTGGCATCACTGTTTCTGATGTAGCTCCCCTGTAGCGCTGCCATATGCTTCTAATAGTGTGCTGGCCTGGACATATGTATAGCAGAAATGCTAATGTATCTCTCCCTTCATTTCCTCTTACATACATTTTGGAAACTGAATCCTTTAGTTTCTCCTTAACTATACTTTTTTTACAGGAGCGCAATAATCCTTTGTTTATAAATTGCTAGAATTTCTCAGACAAAGCTAGTTAGGTAGACTTTTGTTTTGACTAGCTCATAAAAGTAATTATTAAATTATTTCTAGGGAGACAAGATAAATAAAACTAGAATTCTTTAGAACCTAATGCTGCCACTATGGTTGATTGTCATTCTCGAGTAATCCCACTGGAAGCTAACCCAAATCACATATGCATATCTATGTTGAAAAAAAAAAAAAAACAATTTCCGTGTTTTAGAGGCTACATTTCCTGGAATATATTTTTTTTCAGTTGTGACATCAGCACTTATATCGTTTCTTATACATTCTATAATAATTTTGCCTAGAGGTTTTTATTAAAACTATCTCCTTATGTTTTCCTGTTTTGTAACTTACCTATTTACACTTTTTCATTTCAGAGACGACCACCAGATAATTCTTTTTATGTTCGAACATGTAACAAGAATCCAAAGAAAACAAAATGGTGGTATCATGGTAAGCAGTTTTATTTAGAATGATAATTTTTCAGTACTTATGTTTGAAAGATTATAAATCTGCTTGGGAAAAAGAAGGAATTATATAATGGATGTTGTGGATAAGTTAGACCAGATTTTTAATGGAGCATATAAAATCATGGCCATCATACAAGTAGAATCTAAAATTGCTTGAATATTCTGCCCTACTATTTTATTACAAAAAAGAAGTACTTAATAATAATAAATCAAATTAGAACTAGCCTATTTGGAAACCTATTACTGGAGATAGAAGTTATGATGCCAGTGTACTCAGTTGTGGTACTGTTGTTAGTGGGTAGAATGTCACGTTGTTAGAGATGGCCTATTAACTTAAAGAAAGCTGTTCCTAATCTAATAGTTATTCCTAAAAAAATCTGAGGTTCTACTGATTGTAGCTTTATGAATACGTTATTTTTAATATTTTAATTTCTGTTTTTGTTGGGTGATGGTCACTTAATAATTGAAGGTTGCTAGCACGTTTTCTAAACTGCTTCCTCAAAGAGGTGTTTGAAATTAAAAACAGAAAAGAAGAAACCATAAAATTATTATTTTGAAATATTATAAAAATGTATATTCTTTACAAATTATTGCTTTAATGTGTAGTTCAGTAGAAATTCAGTTCAGTGATAGAATGGGTGCTTTTAAGGTTTGGAAGAAAGATAAGAAAGCAGGTTTTTTTTTGTTTTTTTTTTTAATTAAGATATTGAAGGAGGATAAGTCTACCAAACACCAAAAGATAATAGTGTAAGAACAGACATCAAAATAGAATTACTCTTTTCTAGGCCTTATTGTATATAAGTTTTGAATATGTGATAAATAAATGTATCACAAACGAATGAGAAGGGAAAAATTATTTAGTAAGTAATCCTGTTAGAAAATTGGTATTTTGGGGAAAGAAGATTTTATCTTTTCATATAGAAAATATTTCCTTGGATTGAATTAATAAGCCTTTTAAAAACTACATACAGTAGAATTCTGGAGGAAGGAAGAAAGAACTTCTGAACTTAAAAGGAGTCACAGATTAAACATTTAGATATATGAAAATGTAAATCTTATATAAAAGCTTGGGGAAAAACCTCAAATCACAGTCAATGTAAAGTCAAAAAATAAAATGTGGAAAACAGCTTTGTAAAAATAAAGAGCATTTATAATTGCTACTCAAGAATAAATTAATTACAAGCATGGGCAAAAAAGTTCAACATGGTAAAATAATTAAATTTTAATATTTTGAAACTTACTGGCAGTTTTATAAAATTAGTGTGGTGTTGAAGGAGGAGGATAAAGAGCTTACTAAAACTGCTTATTCGCTGGTGGTATAGCAGTGGTAGTCGCTCAGTTGAGTCTGACTCTCGCAACTCCATAGGCTGTAGCCTATCAGGCTCCTCTGTACGTGGAGTTCTCCAGGCACGAATGCTGGAGTGGGTTGCCATTCCTTTCTCCAGGGGATCTGTCTGACCCAGGGATCAAACCTGGCTTTCCTGCATTGCAGGCAGATTCTTTACCATCTGAGCCACCAGGGAAGCCTGGTGGTATAGCAAGTTGAGTTCATCTCAGTCGTGTCCGACTCTTTGAGACCCCATGGACTGCAGCACACCAGGCCGCCCTGTCCATCACCAACTCCTGGAGTTTACTCAAACTCATGTCCATTGAGTCAGTGATGCCATCCAACCATCTCATCCTCTGTTGTCCCCTTCTCCTGCCTTCAATCTTTCCCAGCATCAGGGTCTTTTCAAATGAGTCAGTTCTTCACATCACATGGCCAAATTATTGGAGTTTCAGCTTCAGCATCAGTCCTTCCAATGAATATTCAGGACTGATTTCCTTTAGGATGGACTGGTTGGATCTCCTTGCAGTCCAACGGACTCAAGAGTCTTCAACACCACAGCTCAAAACCATCAATTCTTCGGTGCTCAGCTTTCTTTATAGTCCAACTCTCACATCCATACATGACTACTGGAAAAACTATAACCTTGACTAGACAGACCTTTGTTGGTAAAATAAAGTCTTTGCTTTTTAATATGCTGTCTAGGTTGGTCATAACTTTTTCTCCAAGGAGCAAGCGTCTTTTAATTTCATGACTGCCCTCACCATCTATAGTGATTTTGGAGCCCCAAAAGTGAAGTCTGTCACTGTTTCCATTGTTGCCCCATCTGTTTGCTGTGAAGTGGTGGGACCAGGTGCCATGATCTTAGTTTTCTGAATGTTGAGTTTTAAGCCAACTTTTTCACTCTCCTCTTTCACTTTCTGCCATAAGGGTGGTGTCATCTGCATATCTGAGGTAGCAAGTTAATCTTTTAAGAAAGCAACAGCTTCTCTTTCTTTCACATCCTCTTGTCTTTTAGGACTAAGGACTGAGTTGTCTCTTCCCTCTGTGCCTTTACAAAAAACGTTTTCCAAAACAAAACAAAAACATTCCTTGAGTGTCACAGTCCCCTTTACTTTTCATAAGTTCTTTAAATTATCAGAGATTAAGATGAGTCAATCAAGAATGTTGAGAAACCTAAACTACATCAAACATTTTTTAAAATGTCAAAGTTGGCAAGATAGTTGTCATTCTATTTCTGACCCAACCTCACTAATAATAGAAAAATTCCCCTATTATCTTTTCCACAGTATTTTTTTTCCTTCCCCCCCCCCCCACAGTGTTCTAAAACCACTTTTAAGTTTTTGTTTTTGTTGTTAAGCTTGAGAAGAAATTGTCTTAGAGTGATGGAATTTAGAAAATACATATATTTTGAAAGTATAGTCCTCTTTGCCACTCTGTCCCACCCCATTGTTAGATAATATATTTCCATTTTCTTTTCTATTCCACAGGGAAATTTCAAAAAGATAATCATCTTTGAAGCTCTCTAATGTTGTCTTGTTATGTTGAAAGCACTTACAAGAAGGCCTTTACTTAAGAATACTTCTAGAATTTATTACTGCCTGCTTTTGAATAAGAAAACTTACATAAGTCAGGAAATATAATAATTCTTTAAAATATACTTCATAGATGTTGTTTTTCATAGTTAGTAGTTTTTATGTGTTACTTGAGAAATCTATTTTTATAACTGAAGTAGAAAAGTCTTAATTGTTTAAAGATGGATCATCTCCAAGTTAGCGAAGAATTTTTTTCTTTTAAAGGCTTTTTAAACTAAACCTCTTACTTAATGTAAAATAGTATAGAGTTTGTGTAGGAATTCATCTTCCCAATAAACAGATTGAAAGTATCCCTGTCCCCATACGAATTAGCCATTTTAAAAAGGCACCTGATTCTAATTCAACTAAACCATGACTTTCTTGGTCTTGTTTCTTGTTGCAGATACAGATACTTTTTTTTCATTTACAGATAATCTTGTTTAAAACATCCTCAGTTTATTCTTTGGGCTTCCCAGTGGTAAAAAGTCCATCTGCCAGTGCAGGAAACGCATGAGACGTAGGTTCAATACTCGAGTTGGGAAGATTCCCTGGAGGAGAAAATGGCAACCCACTCCAGTATTCTTGCCTGCCAGTCCATGGGGTCGCAATGAGTCAGACACTGGAAAACACTCACCCCCACTCACCCTCCTCCGCACCCCCATTCTTACGTTGATAGTTTTCTGCTCTTGGCTTGAACCTTGTATGCCTGGGTCATTCGTCTCCTGCATTCTCCGTTAAGTGGATGGTTTTCCTCCATGAATGACTGTCATATGAAGTCAGTGAAGGGTAGTGTTCATTACACTTTGAGATGATAGAGCCCCCACCCTGTCATTCAGGTAGTTGAGTACAGGGACTCTTCCTTGAACTCTTCCTTCATCTTTCCATAGCTAAAGCATTTCAGCTGTTTAGTTTCTATTGTCTTTTCTACATTCCACGATAACAGTTACAAACAATATGAAAAATAGTTCACCTTGGCATTATAGTTGAATTTGGAAGAATCTTATCAAAAAAGGTAATCATACTCATTCATTAAGCACAACCACATCAGCTTTGTTTTGAAACTTTGGAAATTTCAGCTTACATTTTTCTGCTTAGCCGCTTTAGTTCCAAAAGATCTGTAATGGTTGTGTTCTCTTTAGAATGTGAGTTCCAAGAAATATGGGCTCTAGTTATTTTCTTATCATCACCTTAATTCTGAAAGGATTGCAAGGTCAGAGCAATGTCAAGATGTGACCTGCAATGGTAAACAAAAGATCAGACACTAAAAGGCTTGCTTGGTGTTGGAAGAACTCACTGAAACATTTATCATTCTAGTTTCTAGAAACCACGCAGAATTGTAAGCCTCAGGTGTCAAACTCCACAGCCATTCTGTGTGGTGCTGACCAACATACTTGGGTCAGCATGGGCCAGGGTGTTTGTCAGGTGTAATCAAAGAGGCAAGAGAGATTTGGGTTCAGATTAGTGACATCTGTGTACCTTAGAAGGAGCTTCCAGGATGTATAATGGACTCATTATTAATGAAAAACAACAAATCTGAAGTTGAGTTGATCTCCTTTTGTTTAGATGAGAAGGAGTCAGCTGACATACCACAATTGAGCTGCCCAATACCAGTGTTGAAATGAAGCCCAAGTTTAAATTTGTGATCTTCCACATTATTAGGACTCCTTGAAAATTAGGCCAGTCATCCTAGCCCACTGTTACTTTGTACACATCACACCTTATATTACATTTCTTTTTAGATTTTTCTCCAGCACGCCATAAGTTATTAAAGTATAAAAAGTCATTGGTGTGTGAATATATATTGTTTTGTTAATTACTTGAAGTTGACTATCAACCTGTTGCCCAGAACTCTTTCACTTTCTATTCACTAAGAAATTAAGGCCATACCTGCATTGGAATGTAAATATTCTGTGTTGCCAGTTAAGGTAGGGGTCCATATGCATTGAAAAATCATTTGAGCTGAGAATAGGGTTAAAAAATTAAAGGGACCTAACCAAAATAGGTAATAAGACAACTCTCCTCAGCATACAAAAGGACTGAGGAATTAATCTACAATTCAGATCTAGAATTTTCCTTAGAAAATAGATCTATACCCAGTCTAGTGTACAGATTAATGATTGAACCTGAGTTTTAGATCATAAAGCAAATGTAATTGTTCTTGAAAAAGATAAAAAAAATACCTGTTTATGACATCATAAAAATATTTCAGTGAGATAGCCAAGTAGAATCCATTGATAATACCTGTCTGTTTCCTGGGATCAATATTAAATATAAACGACTTAGTGTCATAAATGATCGCTTTTCACTGATGAGAGTGTACATCTGTGGTTCCTGAAACATTTTCCTTAAGGTGATAGATAAATGAACAGTATAGTTTAAGATGACTGTTGAGTATTGGCTCCAGAAAACTAGACTTATAAGAACTAAATTGACATAATGTTTAGATATTATGTCCAGTAGACTGATGAGATGGTAATTTGGGGAAGAGTAGAGGAATGTTTTTGTATAAAACTACAGAGTACATTCTGGTTCCATTCAACTGGAACATTTCCTTTAGGACAGTAAGGATTATAAGGGGATAGGAACGCAAAATTATCTCAGGGTAGTATAACAATTCCTTTTCTCCTTGCTTGATATGTATCTGAAGGTTTACCTCTGTTAGTTGTGAACCTTTTTATTTGTACTACCTTTTAGTGTTATACAACCACTTTCTAAATTCC
This sequence comes from Bos indicus, assembly GCF_029378745.1. Taxonomy (NCBI): domain Eukaryota; kingdom Metazoa; phylum Chordata; class Mammalia; order Artiodactyla; family Bovidae; genus Bos; species Bos indicus. The sequence goes on along the minus strand of NC_091773.1, from coordinate 37,458,970 downwards.
TGAGTCCAAACTTTCACTCAGTTTAATTCTTTGCCCTTTATTTTCTGTGGGATAGCAGTTCTGTGATCTACTGTGTAATCTTTCTTGAATCAGTTCATCAGAGGAAAACTTTTAATTCCCTAAACTGTTGAGACACAAACTTAACTGTAAAGATTTATTTTTGTTTTTCTTGGAAGTGGAATCCCACTTCATATCTACTGACCTCTTACTCTGTTCCTTTACTTCTTGTCTTCTGTCCATGGGTATATTCAGGGAGGTGATTTCCAATAAAATGTGATAGTTTTTATACTTTGGGGAAAATTAAGTGATCTTCTAATGTAGTTCTCTCATTCATAATTTCCAGAGACCCAGTGAAGTTAGCCATGGTAGGTGTCACCTTTTAAGAACTGCTAATTTGTATATTATATTTGAGGATATAATTTTAGTAGGGTCTTCTCTAGTTCCAGAAAAAGTTTAAGTGGTTTATGATAAGATTTTTTTTTTAGGCCATAATTTTGCCACAAATATTGTAGCCAAGAGGTTAAACATAATTGTGTTCTTTCACCACCTTTTATAGACCTATACTTGTCTTGACCCAAGATAGGTTAACTCTAACAACCTTTTTTGGGGGGGAAAGCCAAAACTAGGAAACTATTCCCTCTGTTAACAAATGAATTTTTTCCTTCTTAGTGATTCTCTTATTTAGGGAAAAGGTCGACAGGGGTTTGGGTCATTACCTGTCTCCATATTGAACTTTTACTTATAGATTCCTTATTAGCCATATAACCATCATGAGTATATAATGTTTCAGTCTATGGGTCCAGCTAAAGTTCCTCCCCAGTAGTTTGACATCCTAGGTAGATTTTAGTGGCATCTCTTAGCTTAGCGATTTAAATGTGATTAGTTTTAGTACTTTGAAGAAGGAAATGGCAACCCAATTCCAGTGTTCTTGCCTGGAAAATCCCATGGATGGGGGAGCCTGGTGGGCTACTGTCTATGGGGTCGCACAGAGTCAGACATGACTGAAGTGACTCAGCAGCAGCAGTTTTAGTACTAATTTCAAGAACCCTAGTGTTATAAAATACTCTACTGGAGAAGTGAGGTTTTAAGAAACCTCCTCATATTCTGAAGCTTGTTCTGCTCCATGACAAACATATCTTCTTTATTTCAAGATCCGCAGTCATTCAAGGAACAGATATGTGTATATATATTGGCTATTCTCTGCGGCGTGCTGGATTTTAGTTCACTGACCAGGGATCAGACCTGCCTCCCTTGAATTGGGAACACAGAATCTTAAACACTGGACCACCAAGGAAGTCCCATAAGACATACACTTTAATGTGGCAGAGGCTGTAAACTATTTACTTGATCTCTTCTTAAAGATGTTATTTACTTATTTAAAGGATTCTAATGACTTAGATACAGCTTATTTTTAAAATTTAGTCTATTTCACCATTTATATTACCCTTAAGGTATATAGGATTGTGAAATGTTTCACTAATTTGCCCAGCATAGAAGTCAGATTTACTGCTTTTTAGTTCTCATTGCGTCTTTATGAGCAATATATCAATCCTAATAGGGGGTGGTTTGTGTGTAAAACATTCTGGCCAGTTTTTCAGAATTTTCTCCTTGAGAGCTTTCACAACTTTGAGTTAGTTGCCACTGGTCTTAAATCTTTCTAAATGTACTTCATAAATAATAACTAATCGTCACGATCCTTCAAATATGTTTTGTGAGGTAAGTGTTGTGAAATAAGTGATGAACCCACCAGAATTTATGTTACATAAATGTGTTGAAGCTATCAGAAGGTGTCACTAAATCTTTGGGATTTTTTAAAATGACCTCCTTTGCATATATATATATATATATACTTCCTGAAAATTTATTTTCTGAAGAGAAGTTAATAACATTTACTGTTGATTGAGTTAGAGATTATTCCTCATTTGTAAAGTTACTTCCTTCAGACACGACTTGTATTAGTCTTTGTTAAGCAGTGTGACAGTGTTGGTTGTGAGTTTACTTGCCATCTCATTATAGTTTTAAATTGTTACCTGTAAAAAAATTCTCTGATGACTGGTAATCATTAATAGGTGCTAACACATATCAATTTATTATTTTAAATAGAACTTAACGTACTGATAATATCATTTTAAAATTTTTGCAAACTACCACTTCTCTGAAAACCTAGAGTTTGATTTGTTTGTAAATATATACTTGAACACAAAATGGACTCCTTTGCAGGGGATTCAGGGAGATGAGTCAGAAACGTAAACCATGTTCTTCTTGCTACTTGAAATTTTCGCTGTATTAGACTGACTTGTAACTTTTACTTATGCATGCTTGACTGTTTTAATTATCTTTTTTTTCCTTTTCTTAAAGATGATACTTGTTGATGCCACTGTTCTCATCCTCCTAGCAGAAGATAGTCCTACTGAGAAAATGAGCACTTTGATCATTCAGTCTTTGAACTTTAACCTTTGACTGGAAGTGACCTATAGGCAATGAAGACTGCTTCCTTTGACTGCATTTTTACTCGTGTGCATTCGGGGCGCATGTTGATCGCTGGTTGAGTCCAGGCAACTGACATGCTTTGATTAGTCATACAGTATTAATGCAGGTGTCAGGAAATGTCAAATATAATTCCATTTTTTATTTTTATTTTTTTAAGCTTTTGAAAAGTTCCAGGTCCTCATGTATTGTGCAATAACAATGACTTCCTTGGCGGTTTTGTGACGTTCATTGCCGGCAATGGACGTTGTAACAGGAAAAAATTTCACCCTTCTGCCACTCAATGATTAATGCGTGATAGGGCCTATGACATGAACTTAACGGTTAGAGTGGGATTATAAATAAAGTGAGGGATCCAACATTACTCTGAAAGTCACCCCAACTGCTCATATTTGGATTCTATGCACTGTGAACCTAAGGTTAACAGCATGACTTAACATGCGTCTTTAAAGGACTGTAATGAAAGATCATTGCGTATTTATTGAATTGTTTATATCTGTTGTCAAATTGTTTTGACATGGACGGTTTTCAAGTAACATTGGCAGAGAGGTACAATATGTTATCCCTATGGTGAAAATAAATTCGTTTGTTGTACATAGTTCCTCAATCTCTGAAGTAAAGGTATGAGTAATATAGGGTATAAGTGGTTTAATCAAGGCTTTATTTTGGAAGTAAGAAAAATGGCAGTGATTATTAAACTGCTATAGTCCATAATTTGGGCTTATTGTTTGTACATTATCAATTTTTTCCAAATAGATGACACTCTGTTACTTCCTGCTAGCCATCAGCATGAGCCCTACTGCCTAAACACTATTTCATTTATTTATGTTTGGAAAATCCATAAACATTTTTGTTTGCAATTTTGTTTCTTTTGTTATGTTTGAAGTCAAGTTTGAATGTTATGATACTTTTAATTGAAAAACTTTTGTCAAGTTTTTTCTTGTAAATTTTCTTTACTTGTAAGTATCATCTTGTCCTACTATCCTGTACCCTAAAATAAGAAATACATTTTTGACAGAGGCTTAATGTTTTAACAAAAGAGTGTGGACATTTTTATTTTAAATTTTAGGCAAAAGTACACTATAGAACGGTATGTTTGCTTATTTGTCTCACACAACCATACAGGTTTTTTTTTCTAGAGGGATTTGTTTGTTTTGTTCTGTTTTGTTGTTATTTAAGACTTCACTTACAGGTAGACAACATTTTCCTATAGAAAAAAAATTGTTTGAAAGGTCCAACTCTCAGTACCATGTAAGTTAATGATACTGCAACTAGGTTCTCTTTTTAAAAAGCAATTAATGTATTTTATAAATTACCTTTTCGCATATGCAAAATCTGTTTCTACTACAATGTTATTTTTACTAATGCCTGTTGTTGCACTCTATGACATAGCCTACAGTGAATATATGAATCAATTTGGGCTTAAAAATGAAAGCCAGTTGGCTGAAAGGTTTGAAATATGTACCCCAGCAAAACCATCCAATCAATAATTGGCAGATAATATTTTAAAAATTGTTTTTAATCTCTGTATAGATGAAATTTTGTAGCTTTGTACATGTTGTTAATTAAGGGCATATAATTTTACACTCTAAAAGTATAATTGTTGAACTCAGGGGTGGGTAGACTTCAAAAATACGTCTGCTGTAGAAATTAACTTGAAAAAAATTTTAAACTATGGCCAGCCACCAAATTGTGGACACTGTTTATACTGCTAGTTATTAATAGCAACTACCACTGTTCAAAATTAAAAACATTTTTGTTCTGTCTTGCCTAGATGTACGTAAGTTCTCTCAGCAGTCTCTTCTCAGTCCTGTTAGTTGGCCAGTTTAGCTAAGACAAAAAAAATGTTTTTTGGAATGCTTTGAACTGCTCTTAGTTTTTAACTGCTTTTTAATATGAAAATTGCAGCTGTAAATGATGTATTTTTCATATTTTACATAACTGCTCTAAACTACTGACTGATTCACTTGGTCATTTTCCTGGGTGGGGTGGGGGAAATCTCTCTCCATACTGCTGGTCCTCTTACTAAAATCCTTTTATAAGGAAATGACCTGTGGCATTTATTCACCAAAGGAATTAATATACCAGGTCAAAGGATAACATTGCTATCATATAGATTAATAGGTCATATATAGTCTCAATTGAATTTTTTAATATGAATAATAATATTTTAACATACCTCTCTCTCTACATAGAGATACCATAAAATAAATTAAGATGATGAAAAGGAAAGTAGAGGAGAACCAAATAACTCTGGTACATTTTATGGTTTAAGGGAAAGAAGACAGGACGAAATATTCTAAAACATAGATGCACCAACCATTCAGAATTTGCAGTCTGATAACACCTGCGTTACTTCCTTGAACTTTAGGAATCACTGAAAACTCATGTGCACTTAGATTTAGTTAATTTTAAATATGTTACATTATTAAAAGACGTAAAGATGTTTACCTAAGTCACTGCTCAAGAAGGGGCAATTACCGACTTTGTAATAATAAAAAGAATATTTCTCTGTAATACGTTGTTGAATAACAACCAGAATACCAAGCAAGTGTGTACATAGGAACATGCTACTTCCCTCTTGCCCGCATTCCCTCTGTGAGGCACTGTCTGCTGTAGAGCTCTACAGAATTAGACCTTCAGATTTAGACAGCATGGACTCTCTTCCTTTTTATTTATTTATTTATTTATTTTAAGGCCATTTTTCTGGTTTGCCAAATTCTGTTAAGGCAGTGATACATTCAGTTCCTTATTTTGCATGCTTAGATCACAAACTTGGTGCCCTTTCAAAAAAAAAAAAAGTCAAGTAGGTAATTAATGCCATAGATTTTAAAGAGAGAAATGGTTTTCAGTTTTTTAAGATAAATTTTTAAAAACAAATTTTATGGCAGTTCTCTTAAGGAATTTAAATTCCTCCTTTTTAGCCAGCAGGGAAATAAGACTTTTTTTTTTAATCCCTGGAAGAAAATGCTAAAAATAGCTTTTATATACAGTTCATCTGGAGAAAGATCTTGATCTTTATTGTTTTGACTAGGTATATAAATATTTGGTACAAAGTAATGAGAATAGTTAGCTACTTTTTTCCCTTTTGAAATTTTAACTATATGCAAAAACATATATCATTAGATTCCTGTGGTGGATAATAATTTCTTCAGATTCTAAAACAGGTATCTAGTGACTGCTTAATTGTTCCCAGGTTGCATCAAAGATAAATTGAAATGAGTAATGGTATGAAAATGGTATGTAACCACATATTACTTGTTTCTGGTAATCAAGTCTTATTTTTTAAAAAGCCTATTGTTTTTGAGAATTGAGACATTTAAAACTTGTTAAAGCTTCTTCCTAAAAATAGAAGAGAAGAGGAGGTACTGTGTGTTTAAAAAAAAATTTTTTTTTTTTAATAAAGAATTCGGTGTCACTAGTTCTCAGCCTTTATGGTTACTGCTGCTTATATTTCTCCATCTCACTTTTATTTAGTTTTTTTGTACATATTTTAGCTGAATGCATAAGGTTTGTAACTTGTGTATGCACGTTTATTTTCAGAAAGAGCTGAGGCTTGACTGAATGTCCCTTTGAGGATTCTTTGCTACCAAAAGCCAGCTGCTGCACTATTCCTTTATGCTGATACCTTTGCATAATTAAGGTCTGTGAAGAAGGTGACTTTAATCCGCACCTCCTGGCTCTAGTCCTCTTTGCAGTCTTTGTTTTTATTCCTCCTTTATTTTTCTACCTTCTCATCTCACAGGTATCAGTGGATCAGTCTTCAGTGCCCCTCTGACCACTCAGTTTTTCTCCCCTCTTCCCTCCCTTCCCCTTTACTCTCCCTCTCCCATTCTTGAGAATAGGAAATCCAGAGGGTTATTAAAATTATATCCAAAAAAAGTTTTAATAAAAAGACTCCATCCTACAAAAATTTCTGATAAATAATTTTAGTCCATCAGTAGATGGCTAAACTTGTTGAATAATTGCTTGATAAATACGCTGTCAGTTAGCTCTAATTTAGTTCTTAAATACTGATATTGAGGGAATTTTGTTTACTTTCTGGATGTGACTCTCTCAAAGCCTTTTTTTTTTTAAGATTTTTTTTTGATATGAACCATTTTTAAAGTCTGTTTTGAATTGGTCACAATACTGCTTCTGTTTTATGTTTTTTTATTTTTTTGGCCCTGAGGCATGTGAGATCTTAGTTCCCCAACCAGGGATCGAACTCACACCACCTACATTGGAAGGTAAAGTCTTAAGCACTGAAACACCAGGGAAGTCCCTCGAAGACTAATTATTGCCCTAATGAATTAAATTACTTATTTTGATGAACATGCTTTTAAGTTTTTAACATTTAATGATTAAATGTTAATCATTTTTGAGAGTTGGATGGAACTATTTTTTAAAAATAATTTGTGGGAGATTTTTATCTTCTCAGCAGAATTTAAAGACAGACTTATATACACCCTTATCACTAAGGTCCATGGAATCTAAATTTGTACTTCAAACTTAGATCTCTGTCCTTCAAGTTGAAGTTCTAGTTCTGACTGTGCTCCTGATAATTTAGATTTTTTTTTTTTAATTTCATTCTCTAATGGTAGTATTGCAACTTTTATTTGGGGTTGAATCTCAAAAATTATTACATGAATATCTTTTTTATAAAAAATTTTTTGTTAGTAAAACAGTGTGATATCTGAAGCTATTTTGACTACGTGGCAGGAATGTCTGAATAGACGTCAGTACATCCTCACGTACCAGAACTCGAGTTTTGCAAGTTCAATGCAGTTGATTGGAGAAAGGAGAAGCAGTTCTTGTTCTGTTTCTTGGTATACACATCATCAGGGGTTTTGAGAAAACTGCTCCTACAATAATTCTCAGAGCTGTTTTCTCAAAGGCAAAAGTGTGGCTTCAAAACTCACAGGGCTTTGGCTTGTCAGGTGTGACTTGTCAGATTTCATGGCACATCAAATAATTGAAGAATCCTGCCTCTCTAATTAAAAACCTGAAACAGGGCAAACAAAGAATTTGGTAGATTGTTTCAGATACCTAGAAATGCAAGTCTCTTCATGGTTAACCACAGATTGTTTACATAATGCAAATTGTTTGTCAAGCTCAAGGTAACACAGTTATTTGAATAGATTATTAGGTCAGTTATCTAGTAGCCAAGAGTTAGATGCATGTTCAAGTTATAATGAATTTTTTATTTTTAGTTGGTACCATTTTTCTCTTAATATTCAGAAATACAAATTGTGCATTTTATTAATAGGAATGAAAGCTCATGCTGGAAGATTTGCATAGGGTGGATGTATATATTTTATAAAATCAAGTTGTAAAATATGTAAAGCTACTGCTTTTTAAATAGAATATAAATGTTGACAGATAAATCTATATATTATATATTTTTAAATACATGTATGAAACTTTTGTTAGTTGAATATAAACTACATTGTGTGCTTTATGGAACTCAGTAACTTTTAATAATAAAGCAGTTGTCATTGATTTCTTTTTTTGTAGACTTCAATGCTAAATTGGATAGATATTAAAACTTTTTGTAGTTTATAATAATGTGAAAAATTACATAGTAGTTCCCCTTTGCAAAAGACTGTGATCTTTAAAAGATTATGGAGATAGTAATGTGTCCATTTCCAAAATGAATACAACAGAATGAAGATAGTCACTAAAGCACTTTGTTTATTTAAAGATCATCTTTGCTTATTAGTGTAGCCTAGTATATTTGAGTGATTCTTCATGCTTCAATTAATTAAGTCCTGGTTAAAGACTGGGCATTTTCAGAAAAGATGGAAATTGAGACCAGACTTCGAGTTAATCATGAGTCTGGTGCTCCTGAACTTCAGGCTGGATATGCTGTAAAGAACTTGCAGATACTTTACCAAGTGTACAGACAGATCAACTAACTTATATAACTGAGGGGCTCTTGAAGCTCTGAAAAGAAAGAAATAAGCAGAAGGGAATATCTCCACATCTCAGATATTCCTGGCAGGAAGAAATTCAGTGTGCCCTGCTGCTAGTCTTAAGTTTTCTTTGCACAGGAGATCTGCTTGCCCAGGAACACCGTACTCCTCCACTGGGGCAGCCAGGCTACCATAAAGCTCTTTTATCTCTGCAAGCTGTTTTTACAGCCCCAAACAACTAGATGAGTAGCTGACTAGATAAATGCAAGGTTTGTCTTTGTACTTTGATGGCCCTCTCTCCCTCTTTTATAATCCTTAAAATAATTTCTACCTCTCACAGAAGGGATGACTTTTCTCCACTAGTTTAAGCTATGTGGATAAGTGGTCTTACTGAAATCCTCCCTGTATTCCATAGTACTTTTCACACTGAGGTAACACATGGCAAAATTAAACATTGACTGAATAAAAGTGTCAAATAAGGAAAGCTGAAATAAGGCAGAAAATACCTTTCATACATGTACTTGACCTTCAAGTGCTTAATGTAGGTAAATACATGTAATCATACATGATGCTAATATGGATGATTGTCCTACAGAAGAGGTATCCAGCTTAACATTAAAAATCTCTTTATCTCTACTTTCAACCTCCCAAATGTCTGTTTCTCTTTTCTGTTATAGTTAATTGCATTCCTATCCAACCTAATTATACAAATGAAGAATCTAGCACTATTTACCAGTCTGCTCTGACATTTTTCATCAAGTCCTGCTGAGCCTGTCTTTTTAAACCATCTCTGGTATTTTCTCCTTTTCTCCAGTCCCTTTGTTGACTTTTCATTGCCTGGCCCTGTGTTCTCAGGCTGCTCTTCAGCCCCCTACACACCTTGTTCCATAGATAACAGCACAAAAAGACTACTGTGTTCTTTAATGTTCTTCCCTGTTGCTGGAATGTTCATTATCTCCTTTTCTACTGTCAAGGTCCACTACAAATTTAGTTATAAGGTTATCATCTTTGTCCTTCCCTTTTAGAAGGCTGTCCTACCAGCCTTCTGTCCTGAACGCTTTCCACTGGGACGATGTCTCACTTGTGTTTGTGTACCCAGCACTGTGGCACACGGTACCTATCACAAAAGCTTTTAATAAATGTTAGTTGAATTAACCTGATTGTACTTGTATTTTTATCCCAGCTTTTTCAAGGAAACATAGGCACTAGCAGTTTTTGAACAAATCTAAAGCAAACCATCATCTGTGTGAAATGTTAGAACACCCTACCTTTACTGTCCCAGACAGTTTGAAAAAATTTGCTTTACTCATGAGTCATTCTTAATTGGCTTTGTTTTTTTATAAAATGCCTTATCTTTGAGGTAAATTGCTTGAATATGTTCACAAATTAAGAATATGATTATTTTAAACAATATATCTGCGGAACTCTGAGATCATAAAAATAAGCCTAACAGTCGTTAAGGTTAAGAATGGGCATTAAGCAAATACTTAGTGATGACCTATCCTATATCAAGAAAGGTGGCAGGTAAGAAAAGTATATATCTTCCAAGGGCCTATAATAAGGAAGATAGATAATACAAAAGTGCTGAATGTGAAGGGGTACAGATAAATGGCATGCATGCATGTGTGTGCTCAGTCTTCTATGATTCTCTGCAACCCCATGGACTGTAGCCCGCCAGGCTCCTCTGTCCATGGGATTTCCCAGGCAAGAATACTGGAGTGAGTTGCCATCTCCTTCTCCAGGGGATCTTTCTGACCCAGGGGTCAAACCTGCATCGGCACACTGATTCTTTACCACTGAGCCATCTGGGCCCACAGATAAATGGTAGTTTCTGACAATCAGAGGAACAAGTTATGTCATGGCTTGAAAAATACAAACTTCATGGATGAATTCTAGGCAAGTACAAAGGTTTCAAGTACAGAAGCTCTAGGACAGGACTTGTCTGAAAGTCAACCCAAAGGATGGTGTGGCTGGTTTAGAGACGGGAGCAGAAGCCAAAAGCCAAATGCTGTAGGACTTCATGAATCAGGGTAAGACTAAAATTGATTTTTCATGGCTTCCATGGGCCTAGCAGGCAAAGTTGCCATTGTTCTCAGGGCATTTGCCAGTTAGGAGGAAATTAGGAAACTGAGCCCCTGTTTGGGCAACATCATAGGGATGTTTGCCTAGCAAAGTCCAGAACATCCCCAAATGGGTCTAAGCTACTCTGCCAACATCCCACCCATCAAAACTAACATAAAGCCAGAGCCCAGTAGAACTCCACTCCCAGAGGAAGGATCACTTGGGAAAACAGCCCTGATTCAAACTTGCACCCTGGAGTGGTTTGGGGAATGTCAGACTGGATGTATATTAAGATGAAGTCCCTGACTGGCTGTGTCCTCCCGAGGAGATCAAAAGCAATTGGAAGTTTCTCTCTGAAGAAAGCCTCAAGTTATTCCTGTATAACTTGAGTGATTCATTTCAATTCAGTGATCTGTACACAAAGATTACCTGGAAACAAGATACCAGGGTAAAAAAGCAGAAAAAATAGACCTAGAAAGCATTTAAAGTGGGGGGGTGGGGAGTGACACTATCTGATATGGTTTACTGCTCTGCACGCCATCCCATGTTGCTAGCTTCTCAAGAACAAGAACCTGTCTTGTTTAACTTTTTACACATTCAAATACCGAGTCTGTGCTGGGTCCCCAGGAGGTTATGATCTGGCAGGGAGGGGAGGACAGGGATGTCATAGGGTAATAATAGGATGCAGAGTGAGCATCAAAGCAGGCCCAATCATAAAATAGATAACTAATAACCTACTGAACCAGTCCCTCCTAAAGGAAATCAATCCTAAATATTCATTGGAAGGACTGTTGCTGAATCTCCAATACTGTGGCCACTTGATGCAAAGAACTGACTCACTGGAACAGACCCTAATGCCAGGAAAGATTGAAGGCAGGAGGAGAAGGGGGTGACAGAGGATGAGATGGTTGGGTGGCATCACCGACTCAATGGACATGAGTTTGAGCAAGCTCCAGGAGTTGGTGATGGACAGGGAAGCCTGGCATGCTGCAGTCCATGGGGTTGCAAAGAGTCGGACACGACTTAGCAACTGAACGACAAGAACTACTGTGTAACACAGGGACGCTACTCGAATGACGTACACAGGAAAGACTCTGAAAGAGTAGATACATGTGTATAATTGATTCACTTTGCTGTGAAACATCAGAAACTAATATGACACTGTAAGTCCAACTATACTCCCCCAAAATAATTTTTTTTAAAAGGAATAATCAAAGCTAAGGGAGTCTGGAAAGAATTCCAGGGGAGCTGAAGAGTATTTGCATCTGAGATAAAGCATACAGCAAATACAAAAACCAAGGGTGAGAGGGAACTGTGCAGCGTGAAATTTGAATGAGGGAAAATACAAGATAAAACTAAAGCTAGAACATGAAAGACCAGGTTATAGAGTTTTGATTTTATCTTATGGGCAGTAGTGACTGACAGAATCAGATTTGCACTTCAGAAAAGTTACCTTAGCCATGGGTTGGAAGAGTTACAACAGGAGGCTTAATTGTAACGCAGACGGCAGATGACCCTGATGTGAATTGATTATAAAGCATTGGCATAAATATATACATCAATGGAACACAACAGAGAGTCCAAAGGTAATTTTCAAAAGAAATGCCATGGTACTTCTAGGGGGGAAGGTTAATCTATTCAAAATGTGGTACTAGTGCATTTGAAGAATCCTACCTCACACCATATACAAACATTAATCCCAAATGAATCATACACCTAAATTAAGAGTAAAAACTGAAATTTCTTTAAGAAACTGAGAAAATCTGAGATCTTGAATTTGGCAAAGACTTCTTAACTATGACACAAATCATCAAAAGCAATTGATTAAAAAAAGATGCTCAATGTTGCTTATTATCAGAGAGATGAAAATCAAAACTCAAGATTGATCACCCCACTGTAGTCAGAATGGCCATCAGAAAGTCTACAAGTAAAGGCTGGAGAGGGTGTGGAGAAAATGGAACCCTCCTACACTGTTGATAGGAATGTGAATTGGTACAGCCACTTTGGAGAACTGTGTGGGGGATCCTTATAAATTTAGAACTGCCATACGATCCAGGGCATGTATCCAGAGAAAACTCTAATTCGATGGGATAATATGCATCCCAGTGTTCATAGCAGCACTGTTTGCAGTGGCCAAGACATGGAAGCAACCTAGGTGTTCATGGACTGATAGAGATGATGTGATGTATATATATATACACACATAGGGATACATGCTGCTGCTGCTAAGTCACTTCAGTCATGTCCGACTGCGACCCCGTAGATGGCAGCCCACCAGGCTCCCCCGTCCCTGGGGTTCTCCAGGCAAGAACACTGGAGTGGGTTGCCATTTCCTTCTCCAGTGCATGGACAGCAGCCTACCAGGGACTTTCCAGGCAAGAGTACTGGAGTGGGTTGCCATCACCTTCTCCGATATATATACATACATATATATATGTGTGTATACACACACACAATAGGGTGTTAACCATAAAAAAGAATGTAATAATGCCATTAGCAGCAACATGGATGGACCTAGGGATTATCATAGTAAGCCAGTCAGTCAGTCAGTTCAGTCGCTCAGTTGTGTCCGACTCTTTGCGACCCCATGAATCGCAGCACGCCAGGCCTCCCTGTCCATCACCAACTCCCGGAGTTCACTGAGACTCACGTCCATCGAGACAGTGATGCCATCCAGCCATCTCATCCTCTGTCCTCCTCTTCTCCTGCCCCCAATCCCTCCCAGCATCAGAGTCTTTGCCAATGAGTCAACTCTTCGCATGAGGTGGCCAAAGTACTGGAGTTTCAGCTTTAGCATCATTCCTTCCAAAGAAATCCCAGGGCTGATCTCCTTCAGAATGGACTGGTTGGATCTCCTTGCAGTCCAAGGGACTCTCAAGAGTCTTCTCCAACACCACAGTTCAAAAGCATCAATTCTTCGGCGCTCAGCATTCTTCACAGTCCAACTCTCACATCCATACATGACCACAGGAAAAACCATAGCCTTGACTAGATGGACCTTTGTTGGCAAAGTAACGTCTCTGCTTTTCAATATAAGTCAGAGACAAATATCATATGATAGCACTTGTATTTAAAATATGATACAAATGGACTTATTTTCAAAATAGAAACAGACTCACTCAGACACAGAGAAGGCAATGGCAATCCACTCCAGTACTCTTGCCTGGAGAATCCCAGGGACGGGGGAGCCTGAGGGGGGTGCCGTCTGTGGGGTCGCACAGTCAGACACAACTGAAGCGACTTAGCAGCAGCGGCACAGACCGACCTAGAAAACAAACTTAGGATTACCAAAGGGGAAAGGAGTTGGGGGTGGGATGATGCATGGATAAAGAAGATGTGGTGTATGTATATATAGACATATATATGTACACATGTATTACACACAATGAGATGCCATTCTGCCATAAAAAGATGAAAATTTGCCATTTACAACATGGATTGACTTGAAGGGTTTATGCGTAGTGAAATGGGTCAAAGGAAGACAGGTGCTGTGTGTTGTATGTAGAATCCGAAGAATGACATAAAGTAGTGAATATAACAGAAAGGAGTGGACTCGCAGATACAGAGAACAAACTCCATTACCAGTGGGGAGACGGAAGAGGAAGGGGGACAAGATGTGGATAGGGGATTAAGAGATGCAAACTACTATGTATAAAATAAGCTACGAATTGTATAGCACAGGGAATATAGCCAATATTTTTAATAACTATAAATGGAGTATGAGCTTTAAAAACTGAATTATTGTTTTCTATACCTGAAACTTACATGCTGTTGGTAAATCAGCTAAACTTCAATTAAAAAAAAAAAACAGGGATTTCTGGGGCAGTTCAGTGATGAGGACTGTGTGCTTCCACTTCAGGAAGCATGGGTTCAAGCCCTGGTTGGGGAACAAAGATCCTGCATAACATGTGGCCAAAAAAGAAATCAGATACCTGTTTGATACCTATATTCTCCAGATACCTGGATAATATAGAGTGATGAGAAGAGGTGTGAATAAACTTACGGAGGTGATGGATATGTTCTTTTTCTTATCTTGATTTCACAGATGTGCATATGTGTGTGTGTGTATACATATGTATATATGCCTATATATAAACTCATTACATTGTACATTTTAAATATTTGTAGTTTATTGAACACCTTACCTCGATTAAACAGAATTAGTAAGCTTTTAGTAATAAAAAACTAAGAATGAAAATGGTCTGAAATAGGTATGAGAACATGAACAAATTTAACTGTCATCAACTTGCTCAAAATCACAGCTTAAAAGTGATGGAGCTGGAAATTTAAATCTGAATCTGACACCACTCCCTGCCACCAGAGGAGGAAATGGCAACTCATTCCAATATTCTTGCCTGGAGAATGCAATGGACAGAGGAGTCTAGTGGGCTACAGTCCATGGGGTCGCGAAAGAGTCAGACACAACTCAGCGACTAAACAACAATAAAACCAGAATTGATCTCACTACCTCAAATAAGAGAATGGAATTTACTTTCCGGTTTAGGTCAAAGATTTTTCAAGCCATTTCTCACAGCTCTAGGAATTCCTTGGAATTACCTCAGGGAAATATTTGAATATGTTTCACATTGATGGTCTGTATATGTTTGCATTAGGAGAAAGGGTTTGCTGTTTAGAACAAGTTTGAGAAGCACTGTGGTTGAATTCACTTTTTCCGGCAGCCACATCACACTTGATTTTGATTGGTGAAGCTGTATTTTTCATGTTGCTTATATCTGTGTAGGGTTTTTTTTCCCCCCTTAATTGTATTGTTTTGTCCCCAGTAAAGTTCATTACTTATTTGAGGAAGCTTCCACCTTGATTGGGCTTCCCTGGTAGCACAGCGATTAAGAATCCACCTGCCAATGCAAGAGACGCAGGTTCGATCTCTGGGTTGGGAAGATCCACTCCAGTTTTCTTGCCTGGAAAATCCCATGGACAGAGGAGCTGGGTGGCGTACAGCCCATGGGGTCAAAAAGAGTTGGACACAACTTAGCAACTAAACAACAACAACAAAGTGTGTTACTTATTCATGTCTTTTCAGCTTTAGTCCTGCTGTGCGTTTTTTTGTTTGTTTGTTGAGCCTTGTGTTTTTTTGTTTGCTTTTTTCCCATCCTGTACCATATTCTCTCTCCTTCCTTTTCAATATCACCTCAGAGCCTCTGTTCTACATCTTTCCCATGTTTAAAACAAGCAAAGGACAGCAGGCTACAGTATCTGTAGCCCAGTGTGTTATTTAAACTACTAATACTTTTCTGTCACACATTAAACTATCACCTCTTAGGCCATATTTCTGTATAGTTTTATCAAAGAAAGGAGATGCTGATTTTCTGGTGCAACTTGTTTTTGGTGAGCTTCTGCTGGTTCCAAATGGTCATTCCTTTGGTTTGTATTTGAATAAGTAAATTCTATGTATTGTTATATAATTTTTAATCTGCTGAAATGTACATTTTCACTCTAAAAATATCTCAGAGTGACCAAATAGTGATGGTGTCAGTGAGGGTGCACTGCTCCCATCTCCTCTTCCTGAAGTAACTTGCTGGTCAGCTGCAGACAGTGTACTTAGCTGGTACCTACCCCTAACTGAAGCCCTTCAGGGATAATCTGCCTTGGTTTTAGAACCAAAGTCACCCTTTTTTCAAGCATACATGCATGCTAAATCACTTCAGTCATGTCTGACTCTTTGCAACCCTATGAATTTCAGGCAGAAATACTGGAGTGGGTTGCCATGCTCTCCTCCAGGGGATCTTCCCCACCCAAGGATCGAACCCTTGTCTCTTACATCTCCTGCATTGGCAAACGGGTTCTTTACCACTAGTATCAACTGGGAAGCCCCTTTCCCAACTATCTCCCAGCCAATAACTAAGCATGTCCCCTGGCCCATTCAGCCCAATGTGGGACCTTCTCCAAACAGGTAATACTTGCTCTAGATCTTCCCTTTAGGGGAGATCTGCATCTGCATCTCTCCATACCCAAATTTGCTATCTCCCCTTGTTCCCGTCACAGGTTTCATATTTGCATCATAGTTTGGTTTTCCCAGCCTCAGCCGACTTTTGTCTTCCACAAACTACACGACAAACCTCCCATGCTCCTAAATCAGTGTCTGCTTCCTCAACAACCCGAATCAGCACAGTTCGCACTGGGTGTTGTCAAAAAGGTGGTAAGATGGAGTTTTGAGACCTCATCGCTCACTGTCAGCCTGACAGGTGATGCCTGGGAATAATGTTCCATTGGAGGCCGTCTTGGACAGTACAGTGGTTCGTGCCTTTGGAAACTATGAGAGAACAATGGAATTGGCTGGCTTCTTAATTTTGTTGACCACTGATGGCCTGTTTGGGCCCCTATAGCTAAATCCCATTGATGAGTGGCCGAAACAACAGGAAATGATTTCTCACAGTGTTGGAGGCCGGGAACTCCAAGATCAAGGTGTTGGCAGAGTATCTGAAGCCTCTTCTGTTAGGCAGCTGCCATCTCTGCCCCCGTGACCTCTTCCTGCACTCACAGAGAGACATAAGAAGTGACACACTGTTCTCTTCGTTGTTGCGACCCCATGGATGATAGCCCACCAGGGTCCTCTGTCCAGTCCAGGGCTAGGCAAGAACACTGGAGTGGGTAGCCATTCCCTTCTCCAGGGGATCTTCCCAACCCAGGGGTCAAATCTGCCTTTCTGCATCAGGCATATTCTTTACGCCTGAGCCTCCTCGGAAGCCTCCAAAACCTAATTATTTCTGTACCCAACACTAGCACATTGGGATTTAGGACTTTAACATACGAATTGGGGATTGGGTGAGAAGGGAAACACAGTTCAGTTCGTAGCACCCCCAATAGAAAGATAATGCAAAATTGAGGGCAGTTAACACACAATGGAAAAATGTGTCTGAACACCAGAGGGCCTCTTTGTTAACTGCCAAGGACGATCTTATTTCCTGCAGTGGGAGAGAAGGAAAAGCTGGAGACCAAAGTTCAAAAGTAAAATAGCCTTCAGTTTCAAGGATATTTGAATGCTCAGCTGAGAGAGGTTTCTTATGCCAGGGTCAAAGCCCCAGCTGGGATAGTTTGAGACTTTGACACTTGGGATGGAGACATCTGGGTGGATAACTCCAAATATTTTGGCTCCCTTGACCTCTGTGAAATTTTAGAGCCTGTAGAGGTGGCCTGACCCTCCCAATAAAGAGCGAAAATGCTGGGAATTCCCTGGCGACCCAGTGGTTAGGACTGGGTACTTTCGCCTCAGGGCCTGGCCAAAAAAAAAAAGAGCTAAAATGCTTTCCCATGTGTAAGTCTAAGGTACAGCAGAACCTTCCTGAAATGTGCTGCAGAAATGGAAAGAAAGAATTATATATTTTTTTAATTTAAGTTTTCCCAGCGTTTGTGATGTAATTGACATACAACTGTATTAATTTCAAGTGTACAGTGTGGACTTCCTGGTGGCCCAGTGCTTAAGACTCCTCACTTCCACTGCAGGGGGTCTGGCTCTGATCTCTGGTCAACGAACTGAGACCCTGCCTGCCGCACGGTGTGGCCAAATAAATAAATATGCAATATGGTGATTTTATATATTTACATATTGTGAAATTATTACTTCAGTGTGGTCAGTTAATACTTCCATCACCTTACATAGCTACCATTTCTTTTTTGTAATGAACACATTTAAGATGTACTTTCTTAGCAACTTTTAAGTTTATAATATGTTTTGGGGTTTTTGTTTTTGGTTTTGGTTTTCTTTTAGCCTCAACACACAGCTTATGGAATCTTAGTTCCCCAACCAGGGACTGAACCTAGGCCACAGCAGTGAAAGCCTGGAATTCTGAACACTAGGCCACCCGGGAATTCCCTATTATACGGTATTATTACAATGTTGTACAGTCGCTCAGTCGTGTCCGACTCTTTGAGACCCTGTGAACTGCAGCACGCCAGGCTTCCCTGTCCTTCACCATCTCCCAGAGTTTGCTCAAACTCATGTTCATTGAGTCAGTGATGCGATCCAACCATCTCATCCTCTGTCGTCCCCTTCTCCTCCTACCTCACTGTATATTAGGCCCTCAGAACTTTTTCTGTGGTGCTGGAAAAGACTCTTGAGAGTCCCTTGGACAGCAAGGAGATCAAACCAGTAAATCCTAAAGGAAATCAACCCTGAATATTCACTTGGAAGGACTGATGCTGAAGCTGAAGCTCCAGTAGTTTAGCCACCTGATGTGAAGAGCCAACTCACTGGAAAAGACCCTGATGCTGGGAAAGATTGAAGGCAGGAGGAGAAGGGGGCAACAGAGGATGAGGTTGCTGGATGGCATCACTGACTCAATGGACATGAGTTTGAGCAAACTCTGGGAGTTAGTGATGGACAGGGAAGCCTGGTGGGCAGCAATTCATGGGGTCACAAAGAGTTGAACACAATTGAGCGACTGAACAATAACAACAACAATTTATTCATCTTACTGGAAGTTTGTACTCTTTGATCAACATCTCCCCATTTCCCCCACCTCCAGCCCCTAGTAACCACTCATTTTCTACTCTCTGTTTCTATCAGAAAGAAAGCAGGACCAATTTTAAAGAAAGTAAAGAACAGAAAAGAATGGAGAGAACTAAATGCATGTGTGCTAAGTCTCTTAGTCTTGTCTGACTCTTTTGTGATCCCATGGACTGTAGCTTGCCAGGATCCTCAGTCCATGGGATTCTCCAGACAAGAATACTGGAGTGGGTTGCTGTGCCCTCCTGCAGGGGATCTTCCTGACACAGGGATTGAACCCACGTCTCTTATGTCTCCTGTATCGGCAGGCAGGGTCTTTACCACTGAGCCACCATGGGTTTGAAATGTATGAAGTAACAGTTTCCCAAACGTGGGCTATCAGCCAAGGAAGGACAGTGCTCCTGAGAGAAAGGAAGCAGCTGTGGTGAACCCTACATGTAGCACAGCTTCCTGCCTGGAGAGGGTCTTCCAGGCTGCCTTGTGGGCAGGGGAGCTCGGTGGAGCCCCACCACCTCCTCTGTGAGGAGACAAAGCTGGAAGGCAAGGGGGGCCCAGCGTGACTAGCATTGTCAGGTTCAAGCGCTGAGAAACAGGAGCAATGTGCAGAGAGTTCCAGCGTGGAACAGCGAGTTCCAGGTTGCAGGTGGCAGCCAGCAAGTCCTCAGCCTGTGAGAAAACCACATCTGAGTCTGAGAAAAGAACTGCGCCGAAAAAGGGCAACCCTAAGAGACGACAAAAGGCCGAGAAGAGTTTGTATTCTCCCCAGCCAGAGAGGGGAACCCTGTAATATCTGGGACATAGCATGAAATATTCAGGAGAACATTGCCTAAGTAGTAAGGAAAAATGGATTCCCAACTCTGCTCCCACCACAAAAAACCCAAAGGCAAGTATCAAAAAGGACTAAACTCTTTCCAGGCAACTCAACTGCATCACAGAACAAAGCTCTAGAATATTTCTAGGACTGTATCTGTGTATTCTCATTTCCATGTCGCTCGAATTACATCTGTTGCTCAGTCTTCCATGGTCTTTTCCTCTAGTCACAAAGCTGAACAGATTCTCATGAGCTCATGGATGCTGGCCAGTGACAGAAGAGATCGTGTTTTGTATCTTTGTTTCTTTAAGAAAGAACTATAACTTCATTCACTAGAGCAGTGCGTGTGCTTATTTGCTCAATTGTGTCCGACTCTGACCACATGGATGGTAGCCCGTCAGGCTCCTCTGTCCATGGAATTCTCCAGGCAAGAACACTGGAGTTGGTTGCCATTTCCTTCTCCAGGGTATCCTCCAAACCCAGAGATTGAACCTGGATCTCCTGCATTGCAGGCGGTTTCTTTACCGTCTGAGCCACCAGGGAAGCCCATATAGCATTGCTGAGTGTTAAATCAATTCAACTCAATCTTCTTCCAGTGAGATTTGGAATGGAGCCAGAATTCATACTTTAGGGGAATAAAGCTCTCCTAGATGAATCTGAGGCACAGCCAGGTTTCAGGATGACTGGTTTAACTCACTTCCAAGTTTCTTAGGTTACGAGCAATGTTATTTCTCTTTCTTTTCCAGGAGGACGGAAGACAAATTTTGCTGTAATTTAGTATCAGGAGTGTAAATACTCGTCTGGGAGAATAACACAGCAAGGGAACAACAACAAAATGTACAAACTGTAATTCTATTGCAGAAACAGAGGAAGATATATAAACTGCTAACCAAATATTAAGAGGAAAACACTTCCTGTTGGGCTTCCCAGGTGACGAGGTGGTAAAGAATCCCCTGCTGAGGCAGGAGATGCAGGTTTGATCCCTGGGTTGGAAAGATACCCGAGAGTAGGAAATGGCAACCCACTCCAGTTGCCTGGAAAATTCCATGGACAGCCTGGTGGGCTACAGTCCATGGGATCGTAAAGCATCGGACATGACTGAGCACACATGCGTACTTCCTGTTTAAAATAAATACGGGATTTTAGTGGAGAGAATTGTTTTAAGATCAGTGACAAACTCTCCAGTCATCAGAAAGAAATCAGATTATGTTTACACTTCATCTTAGCCAAAAGGCCAAGAAGTGTTCAGATTATTTTTAATGTTCATAAACATCCTTCCCATTTCTCCGTATTTCAAGCTGAACCTGGGCTTTGTATTAGGGCTATTTTTGTTTTCAAGCAAAACTAGCTTTAGCTAAAAGAGATTAGTGGATTGATAAAACCAGAGTCAAAAGTGGCACTAGCTTCAGAAAAGCTGGAAACAGGACTCACAGGAGGTAGTCAGGGCTCTGTCTCCCTCTCCCAGCTCTACTTAGCTTTATTCTACAAATTCTCCCCAAATGGTGAGGAAGAGGATCACTGACAGCTATACTTTCCAGCCTCGCACCTCCAAGAAAACTAGTGTCTCTTTCCAGTATTGGTAAAGCTGTCTTAGAGTGGACTCTCCTTAAACTTTTTTTTATCCTATGTCTGCAACACCCCTCAGTTATCACTGAGCCTGAGGGTACTGGGAACTTTGGCAGGTATGAGTCTCATGGTTTTGCCTGTGGGACTGAGTTTACAGCTACAACAGGACCACATGCAGTTGGGGAGGAGTTTCCCAACACAACAAGAATGAGGTTGGGGAATTCTAATGGACAGAGAATCTGCCTACCAACGCAGGAGATGCGGGAGACATGGTTCTGTCCCTGGGTTGGGAAGATCCCAAGGAGGAAGAAATGGCAACCCATCCCAGTATTCTTGGAGAATCCCATGGATACAGGAGCCTGGGGGCTACATTCCATGGAGTTGCAAAGAGTCAGACACAACTTAGTGACTGAACAACAACAGCAACAACAATTTATTGGCCCTTTCATGGCTGGGTGACATCAGCCAAGTTATTTAAACCTCTGTACCTGGGGTTTTTTGTTTCCAAATACTAAGAAGGGATAGTAATGACTTCAGAGCATTGTTGTAACACTTAAATGAGCTATTACATTAAAGTGCTTAAATAGTAAATTGTCTATAAATGCCAGTCAATAAGAATTTAACCTGCTCCTTCCTCAATTAAGATGCTTCAAATAATTCTCATTCAATTTTACAGTATTCTAAGTTTTGGTATTTTAACTTTACTGTAATCATGGTGTATTAATTTCCTGTGGCTATTGTAACAAATTATCACAGACTTGGTGACTTAAAACAACAGAAATTTATTATCTCACAGTTCTGAAGTCAGAAGTCCAAAACCAAGATGACAGCAGGACCATTCTACTCTGGAAGCCCCAGACAAGAATGCTTCCTTGTCTCTTCCACCTCCTGGAGGGTGGGGGCAGGTATTCCTTCGCTTCTGTATACTAGGCTTCCCTAGAGCCTCAGATGGTAAAGAATCCCCCTGCAGTACAGGAGACCCGGGTTCTATCCCTGAGTCAGGAAGGTCCCCTGGAGAAGGGATTCGCTACCCACTCCAGTATTCTTGCCTGGAGAATCCCATGGACAGAGGAGCCTGGCTGGCTACGGGTTCACAGAGTCAGAGTCGGACACAACTGAAGCCATTTAGCACCCACTGTCTAAGAGACAGGACAAAATACTCTATCAGCTGTTCTGGAATTTGCTTTCATTCCCCTTCCCTACACCTTCCCTCTCTCCCTTCTCCCTGCCGAATTCCTATTTTCTTTCCTTTCTTTTCAAGTTCTTTGTCTACTTGCTTATTATCTGTCATTGTTTTCTTCCCACCTGGAACATAATTGGTCCTTGGTACATGATTTTCAAATAAATCATGAGTGAATGTATGAATGAACTAAGGTAAAAATTTCCCCCTTTATGTCCCTTTTCTTTCCTAACCTTTTCTTTCTCTTTTTCTTAACCTTTCTCTTTCTTTAACCTTTCCCTTAAGGTTAATGAGTATAAAGTCTAGCCCTATCTTTTTTTTTTTTTTTTGGTTGCACTATGCAAATTATGGAATCTTAGTTCCCTGACCAGGATTGGAACCCGTGTTCTCTGCAGTAGAAGTGAGGCATTCTAACCACTGGACTACCAGGGGAGTCCCTAGATATTTTCTACCCTTTGCTATGCAAGTACACACATACAGCCTGGGCCCACTCTCTAATGTATATAGGCGTGTATGTGCAGTCACCTCAGTCGTGTCCCATGCTTGGCAATGCTATGGACTGTAGCGTGCCAGTCTCCTCTGTCCATGGGCTTCTCCAGGCAAGAACATAGGAGTGGGTTGCCATGCCCTCCTCCAGGGGATCTTCCCGACCCAGGGATGGCACTCTCGTCTCCTGTGTCTCCTGCATTGCAGGTGGATTCTCTACCACTGAACCACCGAGGAAGCCCAATGTCTGTTAAATCTAATAATGAAAATTTGGCTTTGTAGCTTGTATGTATTCATTCCTTAATTTCATTTTTCTAGTTATTCATTTTTATTGTATTTTATACAAGCCATTAGTTTGAGTCACATTGATCTAGAGTGCTTGGTAAGTACTTTATTTCTGATAGCTTTATTCTTATCTCCATTTGGAAATTGAAGGTATTTTATAACTTAATGGCTCCCTTTAAAAAATGTATTTATTTGTTTGTTTTTGGTTCCACTGCTTCTTTGCTGCTTCTCTCGGCCTTTCTCTAGTTGTGGTGAGTAGGGGTTACTCTGTGTTGCGGTCGCTTCTCTTATTTCAGACTGCGGGCTCAGTAGTTGTGGCTAACGAGTTTTATTGCGCCACGGCATGTGAAATCCTCCCAGAGAAGGTATCCAACCCATTCTCCTGGCATTGGAAGGTGGATTCTTAATTCCTGGACCACCAGGAAAGTCCAGTGGCTCCCTTTTTCCAAGCTCATTTTCAAGCATAACCATTTAAATCGATTTTATAAATAAGAAGCTCTTGACTCATTTAAATTTCCCCTTGATTTTAGATTTTCATTGACTTAAAGTTAACTAATGCCACCTCTATTTCTGTGCCATCCTTTCCCCAAAGCTTTCCTTAGTCTTAATTCAAGAAAATAGAGTTCAGGCAAGATTCCACTCCCTTCCTATCCAAAAGTAAAAAGTCATGTTTTTTGAAGAGGATTGCATAATTCATTAATGATGTATTTTCATTCCATTCTCAGACTCCACTGAGACCTTGAATGGGGTTGAGATGCAGTGATTTTTTTTTTTTTTTTTGAGATGCAGTGGTTTTTAAAATAAGTTTTTAAAAATCAAAGTAATCAATATTTATAGCATTGAATGCCAGACATACTAAGAGATGCAAGAAAAAGCAGTAGTTATCAGCTCACTCTGTTTGTAGAGAAGGTAGAGCTCTCTAGAAGTTACCACTGTCATCTCTGCTAGCTGTGTCTACTGATATTTTCTCTCAATGTTTACAAAAATTAAGGTATAATTTACACATTGTAACACTCACCTTTTTAAAAGTGTACAAGTCAGTGGTTTTCAGTATTTGGTGCCACCATCACCACCATCTAACACAGGACTTTTTTATCACCTCAAAAAGAAACCCCGTGTTAACAGTCTCTCCATTGCCCTATGTTTTAATTGAGTTATTTATCATTTTGATGTTGAGTTGTGAGAACTCTTTATGTATTCTGGATACTGCTGCTGCTGCTGCTAAGTCGCTTCAGTCGTGTCCGACTCTGTGCGACCCCATAGACGGCAGCCCACCAGGCTCCCCTGTCCCTGGGATCCTCCAGGCAAGAACACTGGAGTGGGTTGCCATTTCCTTCTCCAATGCATGAAAGTGAAAAGTGAAAGTGAAGTCACTCACTCGTGTCCGACTCTTGGCGACCCTGTGGACTGCAGCCCACCAGGCTCCTCCGTCCATGGGATTTTTCCAGGCAAGATACAGGAGTGGGGTGCCATTGCCTTCTCCCATTCTGGATACTACCCCATTAGATATATGACTTGCAGATATTTTCTCTCACTTTGTATGTTGTCTTTTTACTTTCTTGACACTTTCATGCACAGAAGTTTCTAATTTTGGTGAAGTCCTATTATTTTCTCTTTTCTTTTGCTTCTGGTTTTGGCATCATATTTATAAATCAGTTGTCTGATACAAGGACACAAAGATTTACATCTATGCTTTCTTCTGTGAATTTTTGGCCATCCCAATATTAATTTTGTACGTGTGAGGTAGACATTCAGGTTCATTCTTTCACTTGTGCACATTCATGTGGCCCCAACACAGTTGTTGAAGTGACAGTTCTTTCCCCATTGAATGATTTTGACACCCTTGATGAAAATTAATTGACCATGCATGTGTGGATTTATTTCTGGCCTCTCAAGTCTATTCCATTGAGTTACATCTCTAAGTATCATTATGCCAGTAACACTGTTTTGACTCTATAGCTTTGTAGTCAGTTTTCAAATCAAGAAATGTGTGGTCTCCTGCTTTGTTCTTTTTCAAGACCATTTGGTTCTTTGGGATCCCTTGAATTTCCACATGAATTTTAAGATTGTCATTTCCTGCAAAGAAGCCAGCCTGGATTGTGATAGGGATTATATCGAGTCTGTAAATTAATTTGGGTGGTATTGCCATCTTTACAACAAAGATGTAAACAACATATTTATAACAGCATTTTTACAATTGTTGTTCTTCAGTCGCTAAGTCGTGTCCCGCTTTTTGTGACCCCATGGACTGCAGCACGCCAGGCTTCCCTGTCCTTCACTGTCTCCCTGAGTTTGCTCAAACTCATGTCCATTGAGTCGGTGATGCCATGCAGTCGTCTTATTCTCTGTCACCCACTTCTCCTGCCCTTAATTTTCCCCAGCATTAGTGTCTTTTTAATGAGTCAGCTCTTCACATCAGGTAACCAAACTATTGGAGCTTTCACCAGTCCTTCCAGTGAATATTTAAGGCTGATTTCCTTTAGGATTAACTGGCTTGATCTCTAAGTCTTCCAATTCTAAACATAGGATATATGTCTTTACTTCCTTTATCAAATTTAATCCTAAATATTTTATTCTTTTTGATGCTGTTTCATATGAAATTGTTATTTTATTAATACTTTCTTCAATTTCACATTACTTATTGGTGTATACAAATACAATTGAGTTTTATGTATTGATCTTGTATTCTGCAACCTTCCTGAACTTATTAACTTAGTTTGTGTTATTTTTTTCATAATATGTTTATAACTTATTTTTTGATTTATCAGTTTTAGATATTATCCCATTATGGTGTATTAGGATTTAGATTACTACTTCCATACCTCACTGCTTACCCTCCCTTTATTCTCATCAATTCTTATATGGTAACTATGTGAACATTATTCTCTGATGAGGCAAGAAGTATGTTATGATTTTTTTCTCTTTCCTATAAGCATTTTTTGAAATTAATAATTACTAATAATCACCTCCTTGGGCTTCCCTTGTGGCTCAACTGGTAAAGAATCTGCCTCTGATGTGCGAGACCTGCGTTTGATCTCTGGGTTGGGAAGATACCCTGTAGAAGGGAAAAGCTACCCACTCCAGTATTCTGGCCTGGAGAATTCTATGGACTGTATAGTCCATGGGGTCGCAGAGTCAAGCACGACTGAGCGACTTTCACTTGGGAATTCCCTGGCAGCCCAGTGGTTAGGACTCTGCACTTTCACTGCCGAGCATATGCTGTGTGACATTGCCAAAAAAAATTTGTC
This sequence comes from Bos indicus, assembly GCF_029378745.1. Lineage (NCBI taxonomy): Eukaryota > Metazoa > Chordata > Mammalia > Artiodactyla > Bovidae > Bos > Bos indicus. The sequence continues at coordinate 37,432,488 of NC_091773.1, read as the reverse complement.
TCTTTAACCTTCTTGTTTTTCATATTCTTAGTACCTTAGGAAAAAATTCCTGACACATGCTAGGAGCTAATAAATATTTTTAAATAAATGAATGTAATCGCTTAATTTTCCAGGTACCTCTCACTAAGTCTTCCCACATTCTTACATTTTTCCACATGGTCAAACATATCAGATGATATATCAGTCAGAACATAGGTCAGGCTGTGGTAACAAATTACCCACAAATTCCAGAGATTTACAAGAGAGAAGTTGTTTTGTTTGATTTTTCTCATGATAGAAGTCTGTCCGAGTTTGGCTGCATGCTGTCTCTGCTCTGGGACTGAGTGAAGAGTAGCCTCTTTTTGGAACAGAGCCAGTTGGTGGGACAGCACACACTGGCTCTTAAAGTTTCCACTCACGTAACTCATCACGTTTACTCGCAATATGTTGGGTCAAGTAGGTTCTTTGGCCAGGCTCGCCATCCCAGGGGGCAGGGGTCTATAATCTCAGGAGTGGGCACTGAAAGGAGGGGTATCATGGAAAAAGCCAAAATATTTGGCAGAAGGGGGATGTAAGTTGCTCAGTTGTGTCCAACTCTTTGCAATCCTGTGGACTGTAGCCTGCCAGGATTCTCTGTCCTTAGGATTCTTCAGGCAAGAATACTGGAGTAGTGGGTAGCCATTCCCTTCTCCAGGGGATCTTCCCCACCGAGGTCGAACCTGGGTCTCCCGCATTGCGGGCAAATTCTTTACCATCTGAGCCACCAGGGAAGCCCAGAAGGGGAATAGTCTTCCACAGATGATTTATCAGGTCCGTTTTCTCTAGGAGTCATGCCCCCAAGGCCCGTGTCTCCTGTCTGCTCCGGGTTGCTTGTGCTTGGGCCGCCCCACAGCCGTGGTGGATCGTGCAGGCATTTCCCTTTACTTCATCCTGGGAACTCCCTTTGTGTGTCATGTAGACTGGACCCTGCTTACTGGATCCTGTGTTTTTCTTCTCCTTTGTTTACTTTATCATTTGGTTTCACTCTCCCTGTAGGAAGAGAAGGCAGGCACAGGAGGTAAATTTTGAAACCCTTCAGGTTTGAAGATGTCTTTACCAGAATTCCCTGGCGGTCCAGTAGTTAGGACTGTGCACTTCCACTGCAGGGAGCATGGGTTTGATCCTTGGTTCCTTGGTCAGGGAACTAAGATCCTGCATGCCACAAAAAATTGTCTTTATTCATTTTTTTTGTGCGTGGGTTTTTTTTTTTTTTTTGTCTTTATTCATGATTAACAGTTTCGCTGAGTATAGAATTCTAAGTTGGAGATCATTTTTCCAGAATTTTTTGAAGGCATGTCTTTACCGATTCTGGATTTCAATTTGTGTGTGTGTATGTGTGTGTGAAGCCAATGCCATTTTTTCTTGTTCTTTTGTATGTGATATGTTTCCTCTTTGGAAACAAAAGTTCCAGAAGATTTTTTTGAAGTACTAATTTCATGACAACATGCCTTTAAATGGGTCTCTTTTTAAAATTCTTTATTTTTAAAATTTATTTATTTTTAATTGAAAGATAATTGCTTTACAGTATTGTGTTTGGCAATACTGATGTTTCTGCCAAACATCAGCTTGAATCAGCCATAGGTATACATATGTTTCCTCCCTCTTAAATAGGTCTCTTTTTCAATCATGTGTGGGGTGCTTGATGGTCTCTTTCAATCTAGAAATTCCTATCCTTCAACTTGGGGAAATTTTCTTTTACTGTTTCTTTGGTAATTTCCACCCCTCATCTTCTGTTTTTGGAGCCCTCAGTAGAGGGATGTTTCATTTCCTTAACTGAGTCTCTATTGTTTACCTTTTTGCTTATTTATTTTTCATGTTTTATATTTGTTTTTCATTCTTTTGCTTTAATGTTTACTTCAGTTATTTTAAATTTCTAAGAACACATTCTTTCAGATTATAATTTTTTTTAAAGCATTTAATTCTTTTTTTTTTTTCCCCTTCACCATTTTTATGGCTCTGAAATACCAAAACAGGAGGGGCTTGGCTGACTTTCTGTTCCATACAGGGGGAGGGGTAGCTCAGACGGCTCAGTCAGTGGGGAGACTTTGGTTAGGTCCTTAGTTTCTTCTGCATAGACAAGACTGGGGTGTGGAGACATGGTCACACTCTGTGAAGTCCCTGGCTGGCTGGACCCAAGCCCGGAATGGTGTGTTACCTCACTCAACCACCAGGAGGCGACTGTTCCCTCTGGGTTTTTTTTCCTGTAGGGAAGCATCCAATTCTTTTTCTATATAATTTTATGTATCTATTTGGCTGTGCTGGGTCTTCCTTCCTGCAGAGGATTTTCTCTAGTTGTGGTGAGCGTGGACTACTGTAGTCACAGCGCACGGGCTTCTCATTGTAGTGGCTTCTCTAGTTGCTGAGCAGGGGCTCTAGGGCTCAGGTTTCAGTAGTTGCAACACCTGGACTCAGTAGTTTTGGTTTCCTGGCTCTAGAGCAGAGGCTCAGTAGTTGTGGCACACTGGGTGGGCTTAGTTACTCCATGGCAGGCGAGATCTTCTTCCACCAGGAATTGAACCCATGTCTCTTGTATTGGCAGGCTGATTCTTTTTCACTGAGCCATTGCTGCTGCTGCTACTAAGTCACTTCAGTCGTGTCCGACTCCGTGCGACCCCATAGACGGAAGCCCACCAGGCTCCCCCGTCCCTGGGATTCTCCAGGCAAGAACACTGGAGTGGGTTGCCATTTCCTTCTTCAATGCGTGAAAGTGAAAAGTGAAAGGGAAATCGCTGAGTCGTGTCCGACTCTAGCGACCCCATGGACTGCAGCCCACCAGACTCCGCCGTCCATGGGATTTTCCAGGCAAAAGTACTGGAGTGGGGTGCCATCGCCTTCTCCGACTAAGCCACTAGGGAAGCCAAAACATCTAATTCTTTTTAAAGGATACAGTATTGACTCTAAACTCTGATTAATGGTAATTAAAAAAAAGCAAACTTCTGTTCCTTGCATTGTCTCTCGTCTTAGTCCTGTTTTTCCCCCTGTTTTCATTTTCAGTCATTTTCTTTCATGTTAGATACTTTCTTCCTGTGTCTGGTAGGCACAAAAAGCTGGCTAGGTCCCTGGGCATATTGTTGTTGTTATTCAGTCACTAAGTTGTGTCCGACTCTTTGTGACCCCAGGGACTGCAGCATGCCAGGCTTCCCTGTCCTTCATCATCTCTCAGTTTGCTCAAACTCATGTCCATTGAGTCAGTTGCTGTCATCCAACCATCTCATCCTCTGTTGTCCCCTTCTCCTCCTGTGCTCAATCTTTCCCAGCATCTGGGTCTTTTCCAGTGAGTCACCTCTTTGCATCAGATGGCCAAAGTATTGGAGCTTCAGCTTCAGCATCAGTCCTTCCAATGAATATTAAGGATTGATTTCCTTTTGGATTGACTGGTTTTATCTCCTTGCAATCAAGGGACTCTCAAGAGTCTTCTCCAGCACCACAGTTTGAAAGCATCAATTCTTTGGTCCTCAGCCTTCTTTTGGGTCCACTTCTCACATCTGTAGGATCTTCCCTGGTGGCTCAGATGGTAAAGTGTCTGCCTACAATGCCTACCATGTGGGAGACCCGGTTCAATCCCTGGATCGGGAAGCTCTCCTGGAGAAGGAAATGGCAGCCCACTCCAGTATTCTTGCCTGGAAAACCCCATGGATGGTGGAACCTGGTAGGCTACAATCCATGGGGTCGCAAAGAGTCGGACACGACTGAGCGACTTCACTTTCACTCACATCTGTACATGACTACTGGGAAAACCGTAACTTTGACTATGTGGACGTTTGTCAGCAAAGTGATGTCTCTGCTTTTTCATACTCTGTCTAGGTTTGTCATAGCTTTTCTTCCAAGGAGCAAGTGTCTTAATTTCATGCCCTGTGCATGGGCAAGGCTTATTGACGTGTAGGATTTACTGCATATGATAAGGCGATAAGCCTGAGTGTTATTGCTTTTGTTTGTTATTGGGTAACTCCAGCAGTATCTGTAAATTGTTTCTCTGCAGCCAACCAAATTCTATAGGGAAATCTCTAGTCTCTTGCCTAGGTGTCAGCTTGCCTGCCGCAGTTCCAGAAGCGAGGTGTGGCTGTTCATAAGGATAGAACGCCAGATAGGGATCCAAAGTTCAGTGGCTTGAGGAACAAAGTTCTCTTTTGAATATCTGTCAAGCTTGGGTAAATAGACTGTTCCTTCCATCTGATTGTTCAGGGATCCAGTTTCCTTCTACTTAGGTACATTTCTAGGGTAATGGTTCATTAGCATCACCTAGAATATTGTTAGAAAAGCAAATTTTCTGGCCTGCTACCGTATCAGAACCCTTGAAGGCTCTGGGTGGGGCTCAGTGTTTTCATAAACTCTCAGATGATTTTGATCCTCGTCAAGGCTTCCCAGGTGGTGCTTCCAGATAAAGAACCTGCCTGCCAATGTGGGAGACAAAAGACATGTGGGTTAGAACCCTGGGTCAGGAAGATGCCCTGGAGGACTGCATGGCAACCTACTCCAGTATTTTTGTCTGGAGAATCTCATGGACAGAGAAACCTGGTGGGCTACAGTCCATAGGGTCTCAAAGAGTCGGACAAGAGACTGAGAACACACCAGCACAGGAGGTTTAAGAACTGCCCTAAGGCATTGTCCTCTGTAATTGAAACAGGATCTCAGACTAAGCAGATTCCAGCCTAAGTAAAGGGAAAAAACTAGGGGCAGTTCAGGTACAAGAAAGTGTCTGCTGACTATACTCTGGAGACAGCTTAGTCGTCTGGTCACTCTTAGCTGCTATGGATCAATTTCCCTGGAGAATAAGCCTCCCATCTCCTTGGGGGACTAAACAAGAGTTGTTCAGCTGTTTGTTGCAGGAGTACAAACTCATTTAATGGCTCCTGTTTTTCAATCACTTCTTATGCTGTGAGCTCAATGCCTTATCCCCTTTAAGCACTACCTGATGCCTCAGTTTCTGGGCTGTTCCTGGATTCTTCTTGTTAAATAAGTTCATTTTCCACTAGGCACTTAGGTTCTGCTTTCTTGGCTAACAGGTGATGATATTTGTCAGCACTTCATCCACTGTACATATTCTCTACTTTCTTAACTATTTTTTGTTTACTGGTGTTTTTTGAAAATTTTTCTTCATGAGCTTAGAATTTTCAGATTCTTTGACTTCATCATAAGAGGATGTTAGGGAGATGAGAGATAAATGGATGTGTTCAACCTGCCATTTATAACCAGAAATATTAATTTGAAAAAAAAATGGTTTCTATGTACCTTTCATATTTAGGAGGGAGGTGTATTATGGGAATATGGCAAGATAATGTTGCCTGCCATTCCGATAAACAAAGAATACTGCCATCAAGCCATCAGCCAGTGCAGCCACCAATCCCCACTCCCCACATCAGTGTGTCCTTAGGGGAATTCAGAATAGAGACAGACAGGAAACATTCTGTGTTCTGAATACTGGCCCCAGACCGTGAAGATGCATATCTAAGGAAAATTTTCAATGAGCCCAGACTCCTGTATCTTCCCAGACATAAAAAACCACTAAAATCATTAACTCAAGATGTCTGTTTCTGTGATTAGCAGTAACCTTTTGATATTTGACCACGTTTTTTTTTTTCCAGCAAAACTCAAATATATCCTGGCTCCTCCCTGATTTCCTTGGAGCAATTCTTCAGAGCTATATGAGAGGCTGCCTCCCCGGCTATCGTCCCCAGTAAAGTCTCCAAGTAAATCTTAACTTGCAACTTTTATGTTGTACATTTGTTAACATTGGACTTAACCACTGGACTGCTGGGGAATTCCTAGGTTGTGCTTTTTTTTTTTTTTCCAGTTGACAGAAGAAGGGGAGAGCTCTTTGAGAAAAGAGGAAGGAGGAATTTCCCTGGTGGTCCAGTGGTTAAGACTCTACACTTCCACGGCAGAGGATGCATGGGGTCTGGGTTCAATCCTTGGTCAGGAAATTAAGATCCTGTGTGCTGTGGTGTGGTCAAAGAATGAAAAAAAAGAGAGAGAAAGGAAAACTTGCAGAATACACAGAGATGGCTAATGCAAACAAAATATAATTAATCGCATCATTTCAAGTGTAAACTAGCAAAATTCACTGAAATATGATTTTGAAAAAGACTGAATACAGAACTAACACCACCTTCTATTTTCTCTTTTCAGTGAGGGCTGGCAAACTTTTTAATAAAGAGCCAGATAGTAAATATTTTCAGTTGGTGGAGGGGACGATCCTACAAACTCAATTGCAACTACTCAACTCTGTGGCGGAGAAGGCAATAGCACCCCACTCCAGTACTCTTGCCTGGAAAATCCCATGGACAGAGGAGCCTGGTAGGCTGCAATCATGAGGTCTTGAAGAGTCGGACGCGACTGAGCAACTTCACTTTCACTTTTCACTTTCATGCATTAGAAAAAGAAATGGCAACCCACTCCAGTGTTCTTGCCTGGAGAATCCCAGGGACGTGGGAGCCTGGTGGGCTGCTGTTTATGGGGTCCCACAGAGTCAGACATGACTGAAGCGACTTAGCAGCAGCAGCAGCAACAACTCTGTAGATTCATGAAAGCAACCATAGACAATATGTAAATGAAAGTGTGTGGCTGTATTTTGAATAAACTTTATTTACAAAAACAGGCAGCAGGCTAATTTTGGCCCATAGGCTGTAATTGCTTTAAAGCATCAAACTTTATATTTTTTAGACATTGGGCCATCAATAGTGCTTTCAAATTTAACATTTTAGATCTTAGAGTTAAGAAAATGGAGTACCAGGGACTTTCCTGGAGATCTAGTGGTTGACTCTGCCTTGCCAATGCAGGGGGGCATGGGTTCAATCCCTGGTCAGGGAACTAAGATCCCCATGTGGCGGCCAAAACAAAACAAACGAAAAAATGGAGTACAGAGAACGGAGAGAAGACCTATGAAAACATGGTCAGTTGGTGGATGTAGGTCATTATACCTTTGGCCAGACCCTTGAAAAGTACAACATACACAGTGACCCCTAATGTAAGCTGTGGACTCTGGGTGATCACGAGGTATCAGTCATCACAAATGTAAACAGGATGTTGGCACAGGTGTAGATGTTGATGATGGGGGACGCTATGCTTGTATGGGGCAAGGGATGAATGGGGAACCTCTGTACCTTCTGCTCAACTTTGCTGTGAATCTAAGACTGCTCTAAAAAAAAAATTTTATTTTTAAAAATGATCTGTTGATAAGTAAAGATACCAGGGGAATTAGCAATGTCTTATTTTACCAGTAGTCTTCCAGTACCTAGCTGGGAATTGGTTTCTTTAGCTCCATCTACAGGCAGAGTCTCTCTGTTTGATTTTTCAACCATGCCTAAATGTTTCCCAAAATGTGCTCCATGGATGTGCTCCCTGCCAAAGAGGTCCTGTAGCCAAATAAGTTTGGGAAACAGAACATAACCTATCCCTTCTTGGAGACTTCATCTATATTGGCAGAAGAAAGTCTCTGAGAAATTCTGCAGTAAAGAATCTTCTCTAACTTTGTTAAAGAATGTGTCTAACAGCTTCTTAGACACATTTAATCAGAGAACCCATTCGCCACATAACATCTATTAATGTCTGTTGAAATGATTGCATGGAATTATAGTACATGGTATTCTGGATCAGTCCTATTTAAGGTCTGGAATTTGCTCAAAAGATTCCATACTTGATATTGTTAACCCTGTTTTTGACTGGTTCTGGCTTTATAGTCTGAATTTAGGGGATCCAAGAATAATTCTGACGGTATCCATTGAGTCTGCTGCTAAAAGAAGTGCTGGAAAAACTGACCTGATAGGATCCAGTGATGAGTGTTTTGATTCCTTTTGTTCTATAAGGGGAGACAGACAGTCACTCACTGAATGGAAGTGGAAAAATGGCATTAACTTGGGAGTGGAATGGGAAGGGTTAGATCATTTCTGACCTCAGGGTATTGTCAGCCACCAGCTGGCTTCAGACAACTGACTGAGTCCGCAGCATGGAAACAGAGCGGTTACCATTTCTGGCTACCCATTCACAAAGCCCTAGCTGAGAGCCTAGTGGGGTTGGAGATCCATTGCATCTTCTCCTTATACCCATTTTCTTGGCACAAAGGTGATATTTACTCAATAACATTTGCGTCTGTGGAACTGTGACCACCCAGAGGAGTTATATTTTTTAAATTCTCACAAAAGGCATTTGTCATATAATAAGAAATATATATTTGATCTTTGCCCCAAGTTTCTGACACAGTGCTCCTGAAACTCTTGTAATTTCCTAAATGATGGGGGAATAGGAGTGTCTTTTGTTATAATATTTAGTCTTCTCTGACACCAGAAAGGGCTTCCCTTGTGGCTCAGTTGGTAAAGAATCCGCCCGCAATGCAGGACACCAGAAAGATCAAGCCAGTTAAATCTAAAGGAAATCAACCCTGAATATTCACTGAAAGGACTGATGCTGAAGCTGAAGCTCCAATACTTTGGCCACCTGATGCAAAGAGCCCACTCACTGGAAAAGTCCTTGATATTGGGAAAGACTGAAGGCAGGAGGAGAAGGAGACGACAGGATGGGATGGTTGTACGGCATCACAGACTCCATGGACACGACTCTGGGAGATGGCGAAGGACAGGGAAGCCTGGTGTGCTGCAGTTCATGGGGTCACAAAGAGTTGGACGTGACTTAGCGACTGAACAACAACGACACAAGAACTTCTAAGATTCTTGGAATGTCCTGAGTGATGAGTGTGTCTATTTTTTAATGTTAATGAGATGATGAGTAGCTGGGTTGGTCACCAGGAAAATCAAGTCTTAGCTAAAGTGTTAGAACTTTTAGCCTCACACTCTCAACCCCCTGACCGCACACCTCCATGTGGGAGAGGGCACAGCCAAGCATGGAGTACAGCGTGACAAAATTTCATTTTGTGGATTGGTATCAGCAGCTTTAAAAAAAACCAAAAACTATTATTTACTTTTTGGCTGTGCTACACGGCATGCAGGATCTTAGTTCCCTGGTCAGGGATTGAACCCATGCCCCCTGCAGTGGAAGCATGGAGTCTTGACCATTGGACCACCAGGAAAGTCTCTCTGCAGCTGTTGAAGAACCTTTACTAAAACATATTGTGAGAGTAATGTAGCAGGAGCATCTTTGGTTTTGAAGGCTGCAAATGCAAGAGCCTGTTTGGGTTTATCCATGACCCACAGCTCACTATGGCACAGGCCAGGTGGTGCTAGTGGTAGAGAACCTGCCTGCCAGTGCAGGAGTTGTAAGAGATGTGGGTTTGATCCCTGGTTCTGGAAGACCCCTTAGAGGAGGAAACGGTAACCCATTCCAGTATTCTTGCCTGGAGAATCCTATGGACACAGGAGCCTGGTGGGCTACAGTCCATAGGGTTGCAAAGAGTTGGACATGACTGAAGTGACTTAGCCAGGCACACACGCCTCACTATTAAACTGTGGACATAGAATGCCACCTGTTGTATCAGAAAACAGCCATCAAGCCGTCAGCCACTGCAGCCGTCCCCTTCTCCACCCCCAATGGATTCAGGATGGAGAAAATGAGGATTCTGTCCCTAGATAGTTAAGGTTGTTGGCTGGAAAAAAAAATGCATAACCTAAAAGTTGAGAATCATGTTTTATTTGGTAGACAAAACTGAGGACTTAAGCCCAGGACACAGCATCTCAGCTCTGAGAGACTGCACTGAAGAGGTAAGGGAGGATCACAATATAAAGGACTTTTTGCAACAAAGACAATAAATCAGAACATTAAAAGATGACTATTGATTAAAACAAACCAATCATCTCAACTTAAGGAATTTAATGCCTTTCTCTATATGGGAAGATGCAAAAGTCTTAAGGAATTTAATGCCTTTCTCTATATGGGAAGATGCAAAAGTCAGGACCCATTGAAACCATTCTTTTGATGTGCACCTCAGCTGTCTGGGGTCAGGATCTGTACTTTCTCACCCTGAGTCTCAGGGTGCTCTGTGGTGAGGGTGTCGGCTGCAGTGTCTGATGGCTCGGCTTCCTGTTTCTGCCCTGAGCTCCCTTAGAGCTCACCATCAGGCCAGCTGCAATGTGATGACTTGATGGCTGTAAGATTCTTTTTTTTTTTTTTTTACTGATAAGACAGGCAACTTTTTTTTTCCTTAGTGATAAGGTATATATCTACATATCCAAGGAATGATTTCAAAGAACCCAGACTCTTGCATCTTCCCATACAAAGAAAAGTGCTAACTTCATTGATTTGAGATGTCTATTTTTCTTTAATTAACAGTGATGTTTTGATGTTCTTACCACCTCATTTCTTGCAAAAACTAAATATTCTGGCTCCCCTCTTACCTCTCAAGAAAGCCCCTTGGAGCTATCTCCTGGGCTTAAGTCCTCAGAGTTTGCTGAATAAAATATAATTCTCAGCTTTTAGGGTGAGCATTTTTTTTAGTCGACAGATCATAGAAAACTATACTTGATCAAGACACAAAGCAGGGTATTCCTGAGGGAACAGCCAGGCTTGTGAACTGGATACAAGCCACGTAAGGTCTGTTTACCCTGAGAAGAAAGACTGCCAACTCCCTCTATAAACACCAGTGGAGCACTCTAGGTGAAGCGCTGCTGTGCTTCATGTGCATCCACGTGGAAGTGCCTTCCTGACAGGATATTCACCTGCTGACTGCCCGTCACCTGAGTCATGGTAAATGTTGGCGTTAAGGGGGCCACTTTTGCCTAGGTACCTCAAATAATCTTGTTGTTGTTTAGTTGACTATGCCAAAGCCTTTGACTGTGTGGATCACAATAAACTGTGGGAAATTCTTCAAGAGATGGGAATACCAGACCACCTGACCTGCCTCTTGAGAAACCTGTATGTAGGTCAGGAAGCAACAGTTAGGACTGGACATGGAACAACAGACTGGTTCCAAATAGGAAAAGGAGTACGTCAAGGCTGTATATTGTCACCCTGCTTATTTAACTTGTATGCAGAGTACATCATGAGAAACACTGGGCTGAAGGAAGCACAAGCTGGGATCAAGATTGCTGGGAGAAATATCAGTAACCTCAGATATGCAGATGACACCACCCTTATGACAGAAAGTGAAGAAAAACTAAAGAGCCTCTTGATGAAAGTGAAAGAGGAGAGTAAAAAAGTTGGCTTAAAGCTCAACATTCAGAAAACGAAGATCATGGCATCCAGTCCCATGACTTCATGGCAAATAGATGGAGAAACAGTGGAAACAGTGGCTGACTTTATTTTTCTGGGCTCCAAAATCACGGCAGATGGTGACTGTAACCATGAAATTAAAAGACGCTTGCTCCTTGGAAGGAAAGTTATGACCAACCTAGACAGCATATTAAAAAGCAGAGACATTACTTTGTCAACAAAGGTCTGTCTAGTCAAGGCTATGGTTTTTCCTGTGGTCATGTATGGATGTAAGAGTTGGACTATAAAGAAAGCTGAGTGCCAAAGAATTGATGGTTTTGAACTGTGTTGGAGAAGACTCTTGAGAGTCCCTTGGACTGCAAGGATATCCAACCAGTTCATCCTAAAGGAGATCAATCCTGGGTGTTCATTGGAAGGACTGATGTTGAAGCTGAAACTCCAATACTTTGGCCACCTGATGCAAAGAGGTAACTCATTTGAAAAGACCCTGATGCTGGGAAGGATTGAGGGCAGCAGGAGAAGGGGACGACAGAGGATAAGATGGTTGGATGGCATCACCAACTCAATGGACATGGGTTTGGGTGGACTCCTGGAGTTGGTGATGGACAGGGAGGCCTAGCATGCTGTGGTTCATGGGGTCACAAAGAGTCAGACACAAATGAGTGACTGAACTGAACTGTTGTTTAGTTGCTGAGTCGTGTTCAACTCTTGTTCAAAGCCATGGACTGTAGTCTCCCAGGCTCCTCTATCCGTGGGATTTCCCAGGCAAGAATACTGGAGTGGGTTGCCATTTCCTTCTCCAGGGGGTCTTCCCCACCTAAGAATTGAACCCACATCTCCTGGTACCTCATATAAACTTAGTGATGTATAATCAAGCGAGAATCTGGAATTGGCTTTCTTAGCTTCCCCTCATGGGTCTTGCAGATGCTTATAAAAACATTAGGTTAATTAGCAGGAGAATGGGGAGAGGCAAAGGCAAGAGGCAAGGGACTGGTCTTAGAAGTATGAAAACTGTAACATTGTTATTGAGAAAGAATCTGAATAAAGGAAATATTGATGGAGTGTAAGACAAAAGAAAAAGAAGGGCCATGGAATTCATCTCAGCCAGGTGGAAAGCTTTAGACGGTTATTTAAAAATGGGTTGCATAAAACTGACATTGATGGGGTTAAAACAGAGGTCTTACCACTGTGCTCTCAAAGGTTGGCCAGGCTAGTGAGACACCCAAATAAGTCAGCTCTGTTTACCCCAGTTTGGAGACATTTTAAAAGCTGGAAAGCAAAGTTTATAATGAAAAACCTGACTTGCAACCACTTGATGCAAATCTCAGGCAGATTAGTTAAGATAAAGATTGACAGAAGGGCCAGTGTCCATAGGCTCAACCCCCTTCACTGGGGACCCAAAGCCTAATGCACAAGAGTGGTAAAGTATGTCAGAAGACGGAGAAGAGAACTTTGCGAGTCTTGACGTGGGAGCCCTGTGCACTGAGTACCAGCCAGTTTGGTGAAATGCTGCCTCTCGGACCACTTAGTGGAGTGAATGGAGAAACGTGAGTGCTGATAGAATTATGATGACCGGAATGTTTAAGTGGGTTTATGGAAAGACTCCTTTACCTTCCATAGCGTTTAGCCTAGTGGTGGTCTTGCCAGTGTGAGTCTTAGAAGGTCAAGGAGACACTCCTTAGTGCAGTTGCAAGCAAATTAGGGAGCTAGGAGCATAGAGCCCTGAAAGGTTGGAGTGGCAGAGGGTCAGCAGCCAAGTGTTGAGGCTGCAGTGAGGCTGCGGACAGCTGGGATCACTTTTAGGGGAAGATACCCTAAGAGATGAGGATGCAGGTAAGTGTAGGCTTAGAGGTCAGCAGGTACTGGACAGAAGCTGTATATCAGGTCTTAAGAAATGAAATGTGTGTGTGTGTGTGTGTGTGTGTGTGTGTGTGTGTGTGTGTGTGTTGGAAGGCAGTTGGTAGGATGGATGTGAAACCAGACAGGACCCTGTGTGTATGTGTGGGTGTGTGTCTGTCAGAGGGCAGTTGGCAGGATGAATGTGAAACCAAACAGGACCCTGTGGGGCTCCTGGGCACAGAGGCCTTTCTGTGTTCCCTGCTTCTAGCTTGTAAGTAACAGGCTTCAGCTTCCATGACCTTCCCTGAGTTTCAGAGGGTAGGTTCAAACAGTTACTAATCAGGGAAGGGAGGGGAGGAGAAGACATGGGAGGAGCAGTCAAGAATCAATAATGCAGCCTTGGGAGAGAGTCTTGGTTCTGCCTCAGAGAATATATGACAATATCTTTAAACTCTTCTATAGAACTAACCCCTAAATGGGAGATACTCGATGAAGCATTGTTCATTCCAAGGAAAGTCACAGTTTGAGCATTCTGAGAACCACGGAAGCTCATTAGGAGACCACCTGAGGCCAAATTAAAGGCGTGCTTACCCCGCACATACACTGACCCTTATCAGCAACCCCACCTTTGAAGCTCTGCTATAAGACTCTTCACCAAATACTCCCACCCCCCTACCCTGGTGGAAGACACAGTTTTTGAGGGCACAAGTGTGCTGTGTCCCTTTTTGCCCATGGAAGCTATAAAGCTATTATTTACTATTGCACCTCAAAATCTGTCTCTGAGATTTGATTTGCACAGCAGCTAAGTTTTCAGCATCAGAGGGTAGCACACTGGAACTTGGGTCGGTGAGGCAGACAAATCTGCTGGCCCCGTGTAGTGGCAGGGGTACAGAGTGGCAGCAGACAATTTTAATACCCTGACAGACATCACTGTCACTGGCGGCTGTAGTGCAGGAAATAGATCTTTGTCTCCCCACTGCCAAGTTCTCGACTGGGACCCCGATAATAAAAGGCAGATCAGCAAGAGAAAAGCATGCAGATTTATTGGACACAAGTTTTACACGACACAGAAGTTTTCCTAAGGCAATGAGGACCCAAAGAAACAATTAAACCTGCAAACTTTTATGCTAGGTTTGATGAACAGTGGAACGTTGGGGAAAGATGTGATGGGACAGAGGTTATGAGGTAAGGGGAGCAAACTGGCCGAAGCTGAGCAAGGCTTGTTCATGCAAGTTCCTCTCCTTGTCCTTTCATCTTTGGAAGATAAGGATGCTCTTTCCTCTGGGTATAAAGGGGGCATGTTTCACATGAGGGTTTTATGACCTGTTTCAGGGGAAGGTCAGAAAGTTTTTCCATTACATGCTGTTTCTAAAATTCCTTTAGCTTAACATACTCCTCACGCCAAGCTGCCATATTTTGGGGTTGCCCCAGGCACAGCATGAACACTGAATGAGTAAATGAAAAAATGCGCCTGCCTGGTGGCTTCCCTGGTGGCTCAGACAGTCAAGAATCTGCCTGCAATGTGGGAGATCTGGGTTCAATCCCTGGGTTGGGGAGATTCCCTGGAGGAGAGCATGGAAACCCACTCCAGTTTTCTTGCCTGGAGAATCCCCAATGGACAGAGGAGCCTGGTGGGCTACAGTCTGTGGGGTCGCAAAGAGTCAGACATGACTGAGCGACTAAGCGCAACAGAGATGCTGAGAAAGGGATGGGAGAGGAAGGAGTAGCCCCTGTCCTGGGTGATGTATCCTCTTGACATTGCCAGTTGGCTTGACCCTGTCTTGACCCTGCCTCTGTCGGTCCCTCCCTGGGTCACTTCTCACCTCCTCGTTGGCCGCATGGCGCACGGCCAACTGCACACATTCCAGAAACACAGCGTGACTCGGTGTTACAATTGCACGTTACAGCCTGGGCCTCTCCTCCAGCATCCAACCTACCCGTTTCTCTCTCCCATTGCTGCAGCTGCTGACTACCTGACTTGCCCGAAGTCTCCCCCTTGACCTGAGGCAGGGAGTGGACTAGAAAAGTTTACTAAGCCCTCTGGAACCTGGTTTTTGTAGCCTCCATCATTCAGGTGTCTTCAGTGGGCGAGGGACACGTTCAATGAGAAATCAGTCGCCATGATACACACAGACCCAGGTGTCCATGAAAAGATATTTTCAATGCCATCGTTATTTTAACACAAGAGCAAAAGAGTGAACAGACAAGGAGATATATTTCAGTGAATGTGTAGAGTTTAAATGTGACTCTAAAATTCTTTGGCAGTCTGGTCTCACCCCTTGAATCTGGGCCCTGGGACTCTTGGACCAATAGAATATGGCAGAGTTCACAGCACAGTTGTGCCAGCTGCTGAGTCCAGGCCTTAAAAGAACACGTGTCTTTGACTTCTTGTTGTTTGGAACCGAGCCACTGTGCTTTGAGGAAGCCAAGCAGCTCACAGGCCACAGGTAGGTGTTCTGGCCGACAGCCTCGGATGAGGTCCCAGTAGACGGCCAGCATCAACCACAGGTGTGGCCTTACCCGGTTTGGGCTCCCAGCCTGTGAGCTGTCCTAGCTGATAACTGTGGGAGCAGTGAAATATAAAGTTATTGAGCTTTGTCCAGACTGCCTGAACTAAATAAACCTCTGTTGTTTTCAGTCACTAAATGTGGGGAGAGCTTATTTTATTCATTCATTCCTTTCCATGCTGCATAACTTGCGGGATCTTAGTTCCCTTACCAGGGATGGAACCTGGACCCCAGCAGTGAAAGCGCCAAATCCTAACCACTGGACTACCAGGGATTTCCCTGGGGATGGTTTATTACAACTGCAATATATTACTAATTCAGAATGCAATCACAAGTACCAAAGAGATGAAAGAGTGAGAAAGTATAAACAGCTAGAATGTTTATTCTCCACCCCCCACCCCCCGCCCCGCTCCTTTATAAATGGGAAGGGAGAAAGAATAATGAAGCCTTTTGAAGAGGGGATAGGACACGAAGGAAAGATGACAAAGTGCTAAATGATACCTTTCAAAATAGACACAATTAAAAAGGGTTAGGAGAAGTAATTGAACTTATTTAAGAAGAAACACCTGCTATCCCACGCCCCTGTGTTCAGAGATGTTACACATTTTTTCTATTTCAAGAAAATTTAAATAATTACAAGCAAGGCACAAAGAAAAGTATCAGGAATTAGAGTAACAATGGTAGAATAAAGCCAGATGATAAATTCTCTCTCTGGAATTTTTTTCCCGCACTACCAGCCGATTTTCTGGTTCTCTGCATGCCAACTTAATGAGAAAAACGAAACAGTCTTTTACTATTCATACAAACATTTCTAATACTGCATATATGGATTTTCCCATGTCTGGTGTTTTCACTGTAAGCATGTTTGTCACATGCTGCCTAGTGTAGCCAAAACTAAATTAAATAAATGAAATTTAAAAAATTCATTCGATTTGGGGCTTAAATGTAACACACCCATGGTCTCTCTCCCACCCCTTCAACATCTCTTAATTAGCAAGTGGATAACCAAAGCCTTAAAATTAATTACAAGTTACAGCAGAGATAAAGTTTTCAATCAACTATAACGACCTGAATAAGAGGGAATGACACTCCTGACCACTTCAGCGCCATTTCTAAAAGCATCAACTCATCCATTTATTCTGAAAGCATTTACTTCCACCTGTTGGCTGTTGGATGCTGGGACTACAAAGATGAATGAGACACAGAGCCTGGCCTTACACAAGGTACTGTTTGGCATATAGAATCAGGTTCAAAAACAATCTAATACACCTATCATGTCAGAGGAGAGAGAAGAAAAAGCTGGCCTGCTCAGAGGAGCTGCAAAATGGTCTCAAGAAGGTGATTTTGGAAGGATCTGAAGGATGACTTTTCCAATGAGTCAACTCTTCGCATGAGGTGGCCAAAGTATTGGATGGCTGGATGGCATCACTGACTCGATGCACATGAGTTTGTTTGGGTGAACCCCGGGAGTTGGTGATGGACAGGGAGGCCTGGCGTGCTGCGATTCATGGGGTCGCAAAGAGCCAGACACGACTGAGAGACTGCACTGAACTGAAGGATGACTTGCTCACAGGAGGATGGACTGCAGGGAGCGGGAGGAGCCCAGCAAAGGCACAAATGTGGGAGGCTTGTCCTTCCATATTGCTGGTATGAAGGGCATGTTCTCATTCAAAGCATTGAACAAGTATTTGAATGCTAGGCTTGAGCGCTAGAAGTCATTAACCAAGGACTAGGGCACATTTAGGGAGGATGCGCCACGTTAAGTTTGAAGGAACTGGCAGAGGTGAAAAAGAGGGAAGAAGCATAGGAAAGAGTTCTAGGAGGAAAACATGGCAGGAGATGATGTCCTTGCACGGGAGACCTACCACGGGTCAGGCCCTGCTTTAAAGGGCTTTGTGCATACTATGACATTAAACACACGTTATAGGGCTTCCCTGGTGGTCCAGTGGTTGAGAATTCGTCTGGCAGTGCAGAGGACACTGGTTCCACCCCTGGTCTGGGAAGATCCCACATGTCGCAGAGCAAGTAAGCCCATGTGCCACAACTACTGAGCCTGTGCTCTAGAGCTGGGGTATTGCAACTACTGAGCCCACCTGCCCTAGGGCCCGTGCTCAGCAGCAGCAGAAGCCACCACAGTGAGCAGCCTGCACACAGCAATTAGAGAGTAGCACTCACTCACCGCAACTGGAGAAAAGCACATGCAGCAAGGAAGACCCAGCACAGCCAAAATAAATAAATCCTAAAAAAAAAAAAAAATACACATTGCTGTCTCCTGGGCAACAAAAGAATAAAACTCATCAGGTAAATAACATCCCCATGGTCTTCTACTTGGTAAGTGGATAACCTGCCCTGGTTATCTAGTTAGAATGCCGTTTCTTGTAACCTGTATGCTACACTGTCTTCCTAGCTGTTCAGAGAACTATCGGTTTTACGCGATGACTGAAAGAAATCACAGGTCTGGTAGACATGTCTCAGGCAGAGAATTGATACTGGGAGAGGAACCCTGGGAATAATAATGCAAATAGATAAGTTTGTGAAACACAGTAATAATTCTATTTTTAGACGTACTTTATTACCAGATTATTTATGGTGCCATTTACTAAATGGAGTGTTGGATTTCACGGGGCTTAACTGGGTTGAAGTTATCCAGACATCAGTAACCCACATCAAAACCAGGACGAATCAAGAAGTAATTCGAGTTTTCTGGCGTTCTCGCCTCAACAATCTAGAATCTAGGGCACTATTCTAGGATGATCCTCCTCCTTTTTGGTTCGAAAGATATATCTTTTCGTGATTTTTCTGGTCGAGGAGGCTGTCTGGCCACGCTGCGGCTCTTGGAGAGCAGGTGATTACTGATCACTAGTGTTTTCTGGGCGAGACAGTTGCGCTAACCCCCTCCCCTTCCCCCGCCCCCTCCTCCTCCCAGTCTGGAAAGGTGCAGGATCCGCTAAACCGTGCATCGCACAGCGGCGGCCGGAGCAGACGCGGGATGGTAGCGCGTCCCCAGCAGAGCAAAGGGGGGCAGCGAGAAAGCCTGGGGAAGGTACGGGCGGGGAGTCGGGGTGCAGACACCGCCGGGAAAGAGCAGAGGGTCCATTGGGCGGGGGAGGCAGTGGCCGAGTTGCAGGTGTGGACGAGGCTGCCCCAGGCCCACCCTTTGCAGCCGAGGGGGCGGGGA
This sequence comes from Bos indicus, assembly GCF_029378745.1. Taxonomy (NCBI): domain Eukaryota; kingdom Metazoa; phylum Chordata; class Mammalia; order Artiodactyla; family Bovidae; genus Bos; species Bos indicus. Next base: position 37,413,852 of record NC_091773.1, on the reverse strand, counting down.
ACCGGGCCGCGGGGGCCCGGAGACTGCGGACGGGGCGCGATCACAGGGTGCTCGCTCGCCCCCGTTTTCCAAGGACCCGGGGGACGGGGCCTTCGCCCGGGGGCCCGGCCTGCCGGCGCCAGCACCGCAGCGCCCGGGACGGCCGCCACTGCGGCGCACTGCCGGCCGCCAGGGGGCGGGAGCGGAGCCTCGAACAATGGCCGCGCTCGGCCGCGGGCCGGCGAGAGGAGGAAGGGAGGGAGGGTCGGTGCCGGGCGCGCGGCGCAGGTCCGCGGGGGTTCGGGGGCGCGCGCGCGCGCGTGCCGGGAGGGCTGGGGCGCGGGAGCGGCTGCGTCGGCGGGAGCGCGCGGCGCGGGCCCGGGAGGGCGCGGCGGGAGCGCCCGAAAGGCGGGCGGAGGCGGGGGGCGGGGAACCCGAGGGGTGGAAGCCGGCGGCGGCGGCGGCGGCGGCGGCGGCCGAGCGGGGTCAGTTCTCTGTAGTGTTTGCCAATGTTGGAGTCGTCTGCAAAGTGTCCCCGGCGAGAAGGTAAATACCCTCGTTGGGGGCGTCCTGGAGGCCCCGACTTCCGCCCCGCCGGCGGAGGAGACAGAGGGCGCTGGGGAGCTCTGCGGGTCCGCGGCGCGCGGCGAACCCCGAGAAGAGCGGCCCCTTGGCGGCCTCCCCTCCCCCGCGCCTTCCCTCCCTCCTCGGGCCCTCTCGGGGCGGGAGGGGGAGGGGAGGAGGATGGCGGGGGGCAGGGAGCCGGGGAGGAGGTGAATGAATTGGGGGGGGGCGAATGTGGAGGGGGTGGGACGACACAGGTGTCCAGAGGGGAGGAGCCGGGAGGGAGGCGAGGAGGCCGGCACGAATGGATTGAGGGGGGCCAGTGGGTGAGGGGGAGCAGGGACCCGGGAGGTGGGGGTCGTAGGGGGGCCGGGGGGGTGGGAACGGCCGGAAGAGGGGACTGCGGGAGAGGCGACAGTGCGGGAGAGGGAGGGGGAGGGTCCCTGCGGAGGGGAAGGGAGGGGAGACGGTTGGGGGGGGTCCATCCTTGGAGTGTCTGCCAAGAAGGGGCCCGGGGGGCGCGGGAGGATCGGTGGGGCGGGGCGGGGGCGCGCGGGGGGCGGGCGGTGGTGGCTATTTCTGTATAATGGGCAAGTGATGAAGACGTAAGGCTCCGAAATGGGGAAGGTAGGTGGGGCCGAGGGGGGCAAAATGTATCCTATGATACGCAAGTTGTGCCGTGGCTCCTACGAACTACTACGGTGAGAGCTCGGCACAGAGGGGTGGTTGGCAGCTAGTGACCTTGCCGAGGTGAAGGGAGTTGGGCGGAGAGACAAAGATCGGTTACAGAATCCACCCGGAGAGGACGGAGCCTCCCGTCCTCGGGGGAGAGCCGGGCACTGTGTGGATTGGGTCCAGGGGGGTGTTCCGCAGAGGCGATCGGGGAAACGCTTCAGCTGGGATCCTTCTGGAGAGGGGGCGGGGATAATGGCCTTGGGATCTGAAAGTCCCTGAAAATATGTGCAGAATTTTGCACTTGCTGAGAATTTTCTTTGGAAAGGATCTTTACTTGGGGTGACGCGTTTCCCGCACCCCCCACCACCTTCCCCAAAAGGTTTAAATCTCCTTGGGTAGAGAAGGACCATTCAATTAGCGGAACATACTAAAGGATTTTAAGTTGGGTGATTCCTGCAGAAAAGATGAGATGATCTTTTAAAGGTGTTTAACTGTTAGCTGAAAACCTTCAATTTTAATGTTTGATTTCACGATTTGGGGGAACTTTGAGCATTAATCACTTTTTCTGATGCATCCTTATGTTTTAAGGAAGTATGATGAATATTTGAAATCAAAACTGTGATGGGCACGCGGGATAATAGTAACCTTGTAGGAGAAAAGATTGCAACATTGCTCCTGGAGGCTATTTCTTCTCTGTCCTTGCGTTCTCAAGATGATTCACACATACCACGGTGTACTGAGCTGCAGTAGGAAAAAAAAATCTTGTTTAATAAAACCATCAAAATCCAGATACTCTTGTTTTGTAATTTGGCAGGTTTTTCATTTTTCAATTTGTATTTTATTGCAAACCAGAGATAACACATACCACTTGAATTGTAAATTTGCTGCATTTTGCAGCAGGCCTACATTAAATTTGTGAAACTTAAAACAAACTATGTGATGTCTACGGTTTTATCCTAATATGTTTTCAACTCAAGGCACCGGTTGCCACATTGCATTCCATGGCAGTGTAGTTTGAAATTTATTCCTGAGTGATCATTAGTTGGTAGGACATGGTTCAGATTTCTTCACCCATCACTAAAATTTTCTTTAAAAATCTGTGATTTGTATTTGTGACAATGTTGCTGTATATTCCAGGTTTGCACTGTTAACTTCAGATAGACTGCCATGTAATTTTTAAGTTACATTTTTTTATTTGGAAATAATTTCAAGTTTACAGAAAAGTACCAATAATAAGAATAATGCAAAGAGTATTCTTGTAACCTTAACTCAGAGTCACCTGTTACCATTTTACAATTTATCATTTACTTTCTTTCTGTCACACACATAATGTATTTTTTCCTAGACCATTTGAGGATAAGTTACATACATCATAGTTCTTTACTCGGACGTAATTCAGCATGGAAGACCATGTAAATTTCACATTTTAGCTTACTTGCCATGCCTGGAATGAAATTCTAGGAAGGAGAGGCTTGGTCTGGTTTTCAACAAAGCATAAGACTATCAAAAATATCTAAGCTGATTATCAGTTATTAGTATACAAACAGTATAGAAAGTGAGGTTGAGTGGTTTTTCTGTATTAGAATCAGGTTCTGAAAGTTATAATTGGCCAATGTGTTGGGTTTTTTTTTTTCTCTGTAGTTAACCTCCTCTTTACATCTATTTCTGTGTCTTCTTTTCTTTTGTATACTTTGAGCACTGGATATCGGATCATTTATGTGTATAGATCATAATAAAAGTCTAGATATTGCAAAATTGAATTTTGTTATTATTAGACTGAATAGTGGAGAAATACACACTATAATCAGATCATATCTAGATATATTCATGCCTTTTCTAGATACTCAAAATATTAGGTATGTGTATAGAATTCATAATAATTATAATTTATATTTTTGTGTCATCGATTTTGAGTAATTCCCTGAAGTTCTATATAGGATCCTTGCCATTATTGTTTTAGAGATCAGGCCCTTTGTTACAGGAATATTTTTAAGGACTTGAGTTCTTTATAATTTAACATATAATGGAGGGAAGGGGACTTTGAACCAGACAAAACTGAGTTTTAATCCTAGTGATGTGACCATGGAGGAGTGACCCAACTTCTAGAAAAACGGAGGTATCACCTGCATTCCAAGGTGATGAGGATTAAAGGAGGTAATATAAATATGGCAAAATATGGCACCTGATATTTAAAATTGGTGTCTGATAACTATTTTCTTTTTTATTTGGCTGGTAGTATGTATGTGGATGTTTTCCACTGGAATGGTTCATAGAGTGAAACTTCTCTAGAATATATCATAGATTCTTTGTTGTTATTTAGTCCCTAAGTTGTGTCTGGCTCTTGCAACCCCATGGACTGTAGCCTGATAGGCTCATCTGTCCATGGGATTCTCCAGGCAAAAACACTGACGTGGGTTGCCATGCCCTCCTCCAGGGGATTGTTCCAACCCAGGGATCAAACCCAGGTCTCCTGCATTGGCAGGTGGATTCTTTACCACTAAGCCATCTGGGAAGCCTTCATAGTCTCTAGGGCACTGTTAAAATATGTACCAAATTGTTCTGTTTTTCTTACAGAAAAATAGTTATTTGTGGTACTTTGAAAAGAAATGAAAATGAAAAACTTTTTTTAAAACACTTTTTAAGAAGCCCATGAAAATTTTAGAGTAAGAAGCTTTGAGTTGGTATTCAGTTTTGTAGTGGCTTGGAATCTAAGAATGGGAATAGTAAATGTTTTGCTTTTCATATTGTCATATGAGACACTGAAGTGAGGGTTGCCTGTCGGTTGTGGGATAGGTGTCAATATAAGATGTTGTATAGATATAATAATTTAATAATGCCATTTTATAAAGCAGGATTTAATTGTTGAGGATTTTATATTTAATTTTGCACAGCTTTCAATTAATCAGATGAGCAGAATGTGATTCATAATACACCCAGCAAGTGATAATAGCAGTACATTTCAGATTCACGATGGACCTTTAATTCTTCATGAGTGGCAGGTCCCCTCCAGGTAGTGGTGCCTTGTATCCATAAACCATCCTGCCTGTTTTCACTTAGTAGCTTGGAATCTGGAACTACATGTCCTGATGTGCCTGACAGGGTATCACTGTAGGGCAATTTTGGGACACGTGAATAGGTTTCTCTAAAAGCACATAGTTGTAATTGGAATGAAAGGTAGCTAGAAACTTTTTGACAGATGAAGGGAAGGTGGATTTTATGAAGCTGTAGGCAGTATAAAATGCTCTTCATTGTATTGATATGACTTGATATTTTTATCAGATTCTTTTAAATATAGGACAGTAGATGTGGCATGTCTTTAAAGAAGAAATGAAGTTAAAGAGATGTGCTATGGTGGGCATTCCAGATTGTCTGTGGAATAGTTGAAATCTTTATATTGGTATAAATCTAATATAACTTGTTTGTGAAAAAAACTAAGTTCAGAGTTTTTATCCTGTGACTTCCCAGAGTGCTGTTACAGACTGATAGTTTCATGTTTTAATTTATACAGATCTTTATAATTGTGAAGGAAAGGCTTACAGAATTTTTAAAATTGTATCGTCAGTTTTGAGTGAATAGGTGCTTTTGTTTTTGCTTCTTCATAAAACTGCCTTTTGTATATCGGAAGATTAGAACTTCCGCTGTATTTTATTGTGCCTTTTTCTCAGGATCAGCCACCAGTGTTGCCAAACTCTAATATTGAATAAACACATACAGGTCTATAGATAAGCATTGTTAACTTGTAGAGGCATACATGAAAAACAAAATGAGATTTTTTTAACTTTGGTAAATTCTTATTAAATAATGTTAAATTCTGGGAAGTAAGGGATATTAGATCACTGAGAATGCTTTTAGTAGTTAATTCATATTTTAATGTCCAAGTGAACTTTTTTCGATTAAAAAAAGAAAATTGGTTTGGTTTGTAGTTTTACATATTGGTGGTGTATTTTAACACCATTTCACTAATGCTGTACTTTTTAATGATTTTCTCTTGAATAAAATGTAAATGTTTAAGTTTCATAATTTACCACTTTCATATTCTAGCATTAATTATTTATTAATGTTGAACAGGGAATTGATTTTTTGGGGTTTGCCTAAATATATTAGTTAACATCTAAAGCATCATAGAATTATAGAACTTTAGAGTTGACCAGGACTGTATTACTTATTGCCGCATAACAAATTACACCAGAAATTAAGAATTTAAAACAGCAAATATTTATCATCCCAGTTTCTGTGGGTTAGAAATCTGGGTGCAGTTTATCTGGGTGCCTGTGGCTCAAGGTCTCCTAGGAAATTGCAGGTAAGCTGTTTCTGGGGCTGTGATCTCATCTGAAAGCTTGACTAGAGGAAGATCTGCTTCTGAGTCATTCATGAGACTCTTGGCAGGACTGAGTTCTTGCAGTGTCTTGGACCAAAAGCCTCAGTTTCTTCTGGGTTGTTGGCTCAAGGTGTCCCTCAGTTCTTTGCCACGTAGGTCTGTTTACAGGACAGCTTACAACGTGGCACAGGCTTCCCACAGAGCAAACAGGTGAGAGGGAATGAGAGCAGGTGACTCGCAGGAGGGTAATGATGGTCTTTTTATAACTCAGTCTTGGAAATGGTAGTTTGTTATTGCTGCTTTCCTCTATTCATTAGAGGCTGCCTACCAGAGGACTTGCATTTACTTTTCAAAAATTAAAAAAGAAAAAAGAAAATAGAAGCAAGGGAAAGAACTCTGAAGATACACAAAGTAATTTACCAAGGCTCAAAAGGCAGTCTCCTGAAGAGCTTGGACTAAAATGCAAATTCACCGGTACTCAGGCCTTGTGCTATTTCTACAACATGCAGTTCTCTTGAAAAATGTAAAAACTGACATAGATGCTGAGGTCACTATTAGATAATTGAAAACTTTCAAAGGCATTTTGAATTGACTCTAGTTTGTCATCTTGAAAAAATGGTAGTCAGAAATGTATATACATATAAACACATGCATATTCATATGGTGTCTGTATATACGTATCTCAAGAACCTTTGCTTCAGAGGGAAAGTTCAGTATTAAAATTTTTTAGTATAAAAGTTTCTACACAAGTGATTGAATTTAACTTGCTGTATATAAAAGTTGTGATAATTTTTTGGGGGGACTGTAGATAATTTTGTGTCTTAACTTCTACCATTACAAGGTCCATTTATTTATAAGTTTGGGTTTTCCTGCCCTTCTTTGCTATCTTTCTTTTTGGTCACGGGATTTGTGGGATCTTGTTTGAGCCCTGGTAGTGAAACTATCGAACTGTGCCCCCTGCAGTGGAAGCACGGAGTCTTAACCCCTGGACTGCCAGGGAAGTCCCTGATAGCTATTTTTAAGTTACATGTAGAAGAGATTTGCCACATGAAGATAATACAGCCATCGCAAGGAGGTCAGACCCATAGGGAAACAAATCCAAATGTAAGAATGGGATGTGTCACAGTGGTGATTTTCTTTTTGAAAATGTTATATAAAGCTTTAATATGCATGCAGTTTTTTGGTAATGATATTAAAGCCAGAAACAGGAAAAAACCAAAACTAGGTAGCCTTACCATGTGCTCTTTTCCACTCCACCTAAGAGAGTATGCATGTTACATCTTCAGGCTTAATTTATCTTTTAGAGGATGGGAACAGAGCTGTTTAAAACCTTACTGGAGCAAGGGAAGTATATATTCAATATTAATCTGAAACTTTTAGATTGTTTTAACAGCTTCACTTTTGCTGAAATTGTTGTAGAACTCTAGAACCAGAAGAGACTTTGTTCAGCCTAGATCTGCTCCATCCAGTATGGTAGCTAGTCGACACTTGTGGTTAAGTTTAAATAACATTAAAGGAAGTTTAAAATTCACTTTCTTATTTGTTTTAGCCACATTTCAAGTGTTCAGTAGCCACATGTGGCTACCAGCTTGGACAGTGAAGATCTAGAATATGTTTATCATCATAGAAAGTTCTACGCTGATCTAGATCTGCTCCATTATATATTTGATTTTTGGTCACGAACATGTGTTTAAAGTGCTAATCATTGTGATCACCAACTAAGTTGAACTTTTATTTCTTCATTTTCGTTTTCTAGTTTTTGGAGCCGTGAGGGATACAGCACTTTGGTCAATATTGTTTTAACATGCTTCAGATAAATCAGGTGAGTTTGTGTTAAGGCATGTCACTCTTATATGGTGCTTGGGCCATAAATTGTAGAGCATTTTAACTCAGCTTTCCTATAACCACCACCTGACCACCAGTTTATAGAGCAGTTACATACTATATATTTGTCATAGGAAGGCTGCAGGGCAGGTTGTGTAAGAATTATAGCAATAGTCCTGAACGCTGGTAGATTTTGAGTGTTAACAGCAGAAGGTTCGTCTGTTCTTTCTGGTGTCACATCCCTCCAGGACTTGGTGTATTCAGGAGTCATGATCTAGCTTCAGTAGGTGGCAGTTCTGCAGACTGGAAGTACTTTCAGTGACAAATCTTGTGAAGTAGTTGTATCAGTGCTTTAGAAAAAGATTGCTTTTTCTGGGGTGCTGGAGAAGGCTAAAAGGAAGTGCTCTGCTAAATAAACTATAGCATATAATGCCTTAGACTCACTGTAAGAAATAGTTTCCTTAGGTCTTGGCATTTCTCCAAGAACTTTATACATTTAATCTTACCCTTTCTGAACAAAAAAGGGTATTGTATCATAACTGTAATTTTACAAAATTACTTTATTTCACATTTGCAAATCAAGAGAGGAGTAATTAATTTCACTGCAAGAAGAAATTACATTTTTTTGTGATTTGAGGGAGTAATCCATGACCTCCCCGCTAATCCCCGCTCCATGAAGTTCACCTTGCCTAAGAAATCTCCAGTTCCTCTGCCTCACGTATCATTTCTGAGTCAATGACTTTTAAGTTTATACCTCATCGAGACCTCTTTTCTGAGCTTCAGACTTAGGGAGCAGTTACCAAGTTGATCTCTTAGCTTGGATATCTTTCTGCGTCTCAGACTTAATGTGTGCCTAGGAAACAGTCTAAATGCTTCAGTGAAACTAGACTCTTTTAGGTCCTAGGTTAAGCATGGTTGTTCCTGCTTTACCTCTCCCTGGCCCTCTTCTCACTCTCCCCCCACCCACCTCTTGCCCTGTGCTTGGTTCAGTTGACTCACAGGCCTGGGATGTGCTCTCATAACACCCTGCCCTTTTATTTAATGACGCTCTGACATTTGAAATTCTGTTCAAATAGGTAATGTTAATTAACATCTGTCTTCCTTGTTACTTTGTTTACTGCTGAATCCCCAGGTCCTAGAATAGTTCTTATTGTCTGTGATATTTACGTATTTGCTGGATGAGTGGGTGAATGGTGCTAGGGTTGCCACTAAAGCAGGGAGATCTCCATCCTTGTCAACAGTAACCATAATTGTGTTGTAAGTTTTGGTATTGTATGATGCTGCTTCACGCAGATGCCATTAATGTAAATCTCTCCTTTATGCAAAGTTATCTTTGATTTTTTCCTTGAATTAGGCAGTTTTCTTGTGTAGCAAATACTGCTTTCCTCAAAGACATTACTCCACAGGCTAAAGGGAAGGTACTGTGCTTAGCGCTTCCTGTGCCTTCAGGGTTGCCGTCAAGTCCCACTGGCTGCATTGATGGCGCTTTATGGGATGTGACTTACAAACGGCGCTGTAGGTGTGAAGTTCCCCCTAAGTGACTGTATGAATACCTGCTGTTAATTATATGGGTACAGTAATTCTACCATAGATAGATAGAAATTATCATTTGTTTTATGTCAGACCACGTCATTGAAAATTATGGTTTATGGATCAGTCCTAATGAGGATTTACTAACCCTCAGTGCTGCTGGTCATGTTGAACCAGGCCTTGCAGACAAAAACTAGGCAACATTCTGCATGGCCACAGCAGTTCCCTGCACCTTGGCTAGAAATTGTCCACAGGGCCAGGAGACAGACATACTTTGCTTGTAGCAAATAAGTATTTCTCAGCTCGCTTCAGGACCCTCTCTTGTTATTGATTAAGTTTTATCCTCCCAAACTGTTCAAGTCTGAGAGAAAAAACTAACCTAATTTAGAATAGTAGAAGTTATAGAGAACATTTCCTCTTTGGCCAAACCTAAAGTCACATTGAATTTTTAAACTTACAAGTGATTTTTATGTTTTGTTATTTTCATGGTGATTGCTTTCGTATTAGAGAGAGAGTTCTCAAGATAAATGTGAAAAGATATGAAAAGGCGATTGAAGCTGGCATCTTGCAGCAGTTGAGATTTTTCACTTTGTGATTTTCAGTATTATCTTTAGGATTAGTAGATAAATTTTTATTCGGGAGGTGTTTTGTTTCTTAAAATGCCTGATTAGTACTAGCAAATTATTCCATATATGTTCCTAGAACTAATTAAAAACTAGAGTATTGAATACCGAGTTACTTGGTATCCTCTTTGATATTATATTGTCTCTAGCTGACATTATTACTAAGGAACATAGGAATGTACCATGTTCTGCTGCCATAATGATACTTCTGCCTTTAAATTGTTCTTCACAATTTTACTTTCACCTTTTAAAAGTGTGTGTTCTTATGCATGTACAACTCATGCAGAAAAATTAGGTGGTATAGATATGTAAAAAGGAAAAAAAAATCACCAGTAATTCCATTATTCTTTTACAGAAGTAATCACTGCTAACATTTTGGGGTGTATACTTCTAATTTTTTTTCTATGCAGTTATGTTTTTATGTGAATATGTATTATTTTTAAAAAACTGGAATTATGTAATACATAATACTCAAGTGATTTAATCCATAGTTTGAAAGTACTAAAATTTATTTAATCAAATCCTTATTGTTGGACAGATTTTGTATTATAGTTAATGCCACCATGAGTATTTTTTTATATACACCTGTGTTCCTTTGTCCATTATTTTCTTGCAATTAATTATTAGAAATGGAAATACTATTCAAAGGAATATGCAGATTTTAAAGATATTTGATGCATAAATACCAAAAATACAAAATTATATCTATTAGAAGTTTATCAGAATGCCTGTTTCCTTATTTCTGTGACAAATTTTCTGTCTCTGTCAATCTGTCTGACAAAAAGAGATATTTTAATTTGAATTTCTATGATTTGCTTACATTCTTCTGTATTTTGGCTTTTGTGAATTGCTTATGTTTTCACTGGCATCTTTATCTTTTTATTTGTAAAAATTCTTTGGATTATATCCCCTTCAGAATTTTCTAAGTTAGTCATTAGTTTATTTATTTTTTTCATTCATTCAACAAATAACTGATGGTAACCTGTGTTTCCAGCATACTGTACTAAGAGTTTGGATCTTTCTTCCTGATGTTTCATTACTAGCCCTTAGGGCTTCCTAGTGGCTCAGATGGTAAAGAATCTGCCTGCAATGCAGAAGACCCAGGTTTGATCTGTGGGTTGGGAAGATCCCCTAGAGAAGGACATGGCAACACCCTCCAATTTTCTTGCCTGGAGAATTCCATGAACAGAGGAGCCTGGTCAGCTATAGTCCATGGGGTTGGGAAGAGTCATACACGACTAAGTGACTAACACTTTTACTTTGAGGGAAAGGAAACCATTTCAGCATTAAGCTGCAGCAAATATAAATTGAGAAGCCACATGTGCTGTGAAATGATACTTGAAAATTAGTGACTGAAATAGGGCAAATGTTTTCGGATTAGTTGGTGAGGCACACTTGATTGGGCAGTTTGTCTCAGGGGGTTGGGAAGTCTGTGTTAGGCAACTGTAGTATTGGGAGAGCCCAGCAGCAGGGATTTAATAGAAGTCTAAAGTGGTGATTCCTTCTAAAGAGGTTTGGTAGTTGCTGTTGGGAACATGGAAACTAAGGGGAAGCTTTAAGGCCTGATTGAAGTGAAGTAGGAGAATAGGGAGGACAAAATAGAGTTTCAGTGCCAGAAAAGTTGAGAATCCTATAGAACAAGAGGGAGCCAGGTATTATAGAGAAAGAATAAAGTTGTATCAAGGTATACTGTAAAGTGTAAAGCCAGGGTTTGGTCATTAAGAAACAAAAGGTCTAAAGTTTAAGGGATAATGATAGTATCCCACAGGTCTGTTGTGAGGAATAATTGGGACAACAAAGGCCAGATGCTTAGCATTGGTCCTAGCACTCTTGTTACTTCTGTTAAAATTACTATGACTGGTATTGTTGCTATTGTTGCTCTGGAAATTGTTGGGAAAGGAGGGCAGATGTTTAAGTTGGTCATTAGAGTAAGTAATTGTTTGGGGGAGTGAAGCACTTGAATGTTTCTCAAGGCAGGTCAGCTGCAAGTGCTCTCTTCTTTCTTACCATATGCCCCAGAACTGTCCTTTTCACTTAAAAGCTGCTGGTACTTACTCTTAGTTATTTTTCTTCAAAGTCTGTCTTTGGAGTAGGGTCCACAGTCTGCCCATCCCTTTTTAAAGTCACAGGATGCAGTTTACAGTTAGGGGATTAAAAAAAGTAGTAATCACAGGGAGGATAAAATGTTTAAGAAAGATTTTGCCTTTCTGCCATGCTGGCGTAACAGGATTTGTCCTCTGGATAGCCAGCTTCCAAGATAGCCCCCAGTGATCTCTGCCACCCTTGTGTTAATGCTCTGCCAGGTCTGGCCAGTAGAATATGGTAGAAGTGACGGATCGTTTCCAGGGATGGGTTATAAAAGACCTTGTGGAAGACTTCCCTGGCAGCCCAGAGGACTGTGCTTCCACAGAGGGGGCACAAGGTCAGTTCCTGGTGAGAAACTAAGATTCTGCATGCTGCGGAGTGTGGCCCCCAAAAGAAAAAAAGCTTCTCTTCTCTTTCTCTCTGTGTCACCCTGCATTGCTCACTCTGAGAGTAGTTAGCTGCCATGTTGTGAATAGCTCACTGGAGAGGCCCACATGGTAAGAAATTGAGGTCTCCTGCCAACAGCTAACAAGGAACGGAGGCCTTTAGCTTACATTGTGTGATTGAGCCTTCTTGGAAGCAGGTCTTCTAGCCCTTGTGAAGCTTCCACCCCAGAGACTGCTGGCCCACCACCATTTGACTGCAGCACCATGAGAGATTCTGAGCCAGAACCACTAAGCCAAGCTGGTCCTTGACTGCTGAACCTTAGAAAGTAGATTTAAAAAATGCTTATTTTTTAAGCCACTAAGTTGAGGGTAATTTGTTATGCAGCAATAATATACTCTTTCTGCTTAAAAAACTTGAAAGCATATATATGTGTGTGTGTGTATGTATGTGTGTGTGTATATATATATATATATGTGTATATATATGTGAACAATGGTTTTTAGACATTGGATGACAGGTAGCAACAGACTGTGGTCTCTGAGAGAATAGAAACACATGGAAGTAAGCCCTTCTATTGCAGTAGTTTGAAACAGAGCCAGAGGTTGTTTGCATGCTGCAGTAGAAGGAGGAGGAATCAAAACAGAACCAAGTTTTGTTGGGATTAGGAAACAAAGATAAGAGTTCGGGAAGGCCAGGGTGGTTAGAATTGTAGGTCGGAGTACCAGAGAGAAGGGAGCTGTGGGGAGAAGTGGCAAATATATAATCAAGAGTGCACTCAAGCATATATGCATTCTAAAGTGCTTCAGAGGGTTCTTCTTGAGTCTTTGGCTCAGTTATGATCTGTAGATGCATGACAGGACCATATCAAAGTCAGGGAAAGAAGTACTGGAGAGTAGTAAGAAAAGAATTTCTGGAGCTCACACGAGGCTGGGAATAGTTTGTGTTTCCACTGTCTAGTTTATAAAGACCTTGTAATACATAGGGTATTGGAAAGTCTTCAGAAGACTCCAAGTGATCCCAAGTAATTTAACTCTGCACCACAACAAAGTCCAAAACTATATAGAGGAATGCCACACAATCCAGAACCTAACATATAAAATTCAGTGTTTGTCATCCAAGATTAAAATGCTGCCTCACCTTGAATAAGGGATAAAACATCTAGACAGAAGATCAGTAAGGACATAGAGGACTTGAACAGCACTATAAACTAATTAGAGCTAATGGACATATACAAAGCATTCAGCAACATCAGAATACAAATTCTTACCGAGTGCACATAAAGCATTCTCCAGGAATAGGCCATGTGTTAGGTCACAAAACAAACCTCAGTATGTTTTGAAAGATTGAAACCGTACAGAGTATCTTCTCTGGTCACAGTGGAATAAGGCTAGAAATCAATGACAGAATACAAAAAAACACACAAATATGTGGAAATTAACCAACATACTCTTATTAAACAGCCAGCAGATCAAAGGAGAAATCATAGGGTAAATAAGCAAATAATTAAAGACAAATGAAGGCTGTATATTGTCACCCGGCTCATTTAACTTATATGCAGAGTACATCATGCGAAATGCCAGGCTGGATGGAACACAAGCTAGTATCAAGATTGCTGGGAGAAATAATCAATAACCTCAGATATGCAGATAATACCACCCTAATGGCAGAGAGCAAAAAGCCACTAAAGAGCCTCTTGATGAAGGTGAAAGAGGAGAGTGAAAAAGCTGGCTTCAGAAGCATTCAAAACAATAGGATCATGATGTCCAGTCCCATCACTTCATGGCAAACAGATGGGGAAAAATGGAAACAGTGATAGACTTTATTTTATTGGGCTCCAAAATCACTGCGGACAGTGACTGCAGCCATGAAATTAAAAGACACTTGCTCCTTGGAAGAAAAGCTATGACAAATCTATACAGTGTATTAAAAATCAATGAAATCACTTTGCTGACAAAGGTCCCTATAGTCAAAGCTATGGTTTTTCCAGTAGTCATGTACGGATGTGAGAGTTTGACCATGAAGAAGGTTGAGGTGCTGAAGAATCGATGCTTTTGGACTGTGGTACTGGGCAAGACTCTTGAGAGTCCCTTGGACAACAAGGAGATCAAACGAATCAGTCCGGAAGGAAATCAACTCTGAATATTCATTGGAAAGACTGATGCTGAAGCTCCAATACTTTGACCGCCTGATGTGAAGAGCCAACACATTGGAAAAGACCTTGATGCTGGGAAAGATTGAGGGCAGGAGGAGAAGAGAGCGACAGAGGATGAGATGGTTGGATGGCATCACTGTTTCAATAGACGTGAGTTTGAGCGAACTCCAGGAGACAGTGACGGACAGGGAAGTCTGGTGTCATGCAACCATGGGCTTGCAAAGAGTTGGATATGACTGAACGCCTGAACAACAAAGACAAATGAAAATAAAAATACAGTATACTATAACTTAGGGGAGTCAGTAAAAGCAGTGCTCAGTGGGAAATTTATAGCAGGAAACACCTACATTTAAAAAGGACAATCTCAAACAAATAACCTAACTTTTCACTTTAAGAAAACCAGAAAAAGAGTAAATTAACCCGAAGCCAGCTGAAGAAAGAAAATAAGATTAAAGTGGAGATAAAATAGAGAATGGAAAGCAGTATAAAGAATCACTGAAACTAAAAGTTGGTTCTTTGCAAAGATAACTGACAAGCTGGACTGACAAAAAGAGCAAAGATGCATATAACTAAAATGAGAAATGAAAGTGGGGACATTACCATGACCTTAAAGAGGTAAAAGAATTATTAGAGAGTACTATGGCTCATAGTGGAGAAGGCAGTGGCAACCCACTCCAGTACTCTTGCCTGGAAAATCCCATGGATGGAGGGGCCTGGTAGGCTGTAGTCCATGGGGTCGCTAGGAGTCGGATACGACTGAGCGACTTCACTTTCACTTTTCACTTTCATGCATTGGAGAAGGAAATGGCAACCCACTCCAGTGTTCTTGCCTGGAGAATCCCAGGGACGGGGGAGCCTGGTGGGCTGCCATCTATGGGGGTCACTCAGAGTCGGATACGACTGAAGCGACTTAGCAGCAGCATGGCTCATAGTACAGTTGTATGCCAACATATTGGATAACCTACATGAAATGGACAGATTTCTAGAAACACAGATTACCAAAACAGACTCAAGAAGAAATAAAAAATTTCAACTGACCTATTAGAAGTAAACAGATTCAGTTTTTTTTTAAATCCCTCCCAAAGAAAAGTCCAGAACCAGATGGCTTCACTAATGAATTCTACCAAACATCTAAAGAAGAATTAACACCAATCCTTCTCAGACTTTTCCAAAACATAGGAGAGAAGGGAATACTTCCTAATTCATTCTATAAAACCAGTATTACTCTGATATCAAAGCCAAAACAAAGGCACCATGAGGAAGAAAAAACTGAAAATCAGTATTCCATATCAGTATAGGTGTAAAAGTCCTCAACAAAATGCTAACAAACTAAATCCAACAATATATTTAAAGGATTGTATACCACAGCCAAGTGGAATTTACTCCAGGAATGCAAGAGTGGTTCAACATAGGAAAATCAATCAGCATTAATAGACAATGGAAACCCACACCACACACAGATAATCACCTCCTGTGTGATACAGAAAGCACTTGGTAAAATTCAACACCTATTCATAATAGAAACACTCAAAAACTAGGAATAGAGGGGCACTTCTTCAACATGATAAAGGGCATTTATGGAAAACTCACAGGTAGCATCCAGTTTAATGGTGAAAGACAAAAAAGTTCTCCTTATATTCAGGAACAAGGCAAGGATGCCTGTTCTTACCACTGCTTCAGCATTGTACTGGAAGTTATTGCCAGGGTAATTAGACAAGAAAAAGAAAAGACATCCAAATCTGGAAGGAAGAAATAAAACCATTTCTACTTGCAGATGACATGTGCCATGTATATAGAAAATCCCAAAGAATCTATGAGTACAAAGAAAAAAAACAGAGCTAACGAATTCAGAAAAGCTGCAGTACAAGATGATACAAAATACAGTTCTGTTTCTCTATACCAGCAGTGTAGAATCCAAAAAGGAAATTCAGAAAACAGTTGCATTTATAACATCATCCAGAAGCATACAGAAATTGGAAGACCTGTACTCAGAAAACTATATAACAGTGTTGAAAGAAATTAAAGAAGACTCAAGTAAATGGAAAGATATTTTTTGTTTATGGATTAGAAGACTTAGTATTGTTAAGATGGCAGTACTATGCAAAATTGTCTGCATATTCAGTATAAAGTCTGTCAAAATTCCAGTGACCTTTTTTGCAGAACTTGAAAAACTGATCTTCAGCTGCTTATAGAATTGCAGTGGGCCCAAATAGCTAAAGCAATCTTGAAAGAGGACAGAGTTGGACAGCTCCTACATACTCCATTTCAAAACATACTGTAAGTCTACAGTAATCAAAACAGTGTGGTTCTGGCGTAAGGAAGGAGGACCAATGGAATAGAATTGAGAGGCTAGAAATAAGCTATTACGTATATGACCCACTGATTTTTGACAAGATTGCCCCAAACCACACAGCGCAGGAAAGAATAACATCATCAATATATAAGAGTTCTAAGACAACTGGATATCTGTATGCAAAAGGATAAACATGGACCCCTATCTCACACCACATACAAAAATTAACTCAAAATGGGTCAGTGACATAAGAACTATAATTCTTGTAACTCAACAGTAAAAAGAAACCCAACTGAAATGGGTAAAGGACTTGAATAAATAGTTCTCCAAAGAAAATGTACAAATGACCAACATGAATGTGAACAAAAATACTCAGCCTCTTTAGTAATTAGGGAAATGCAAGCGAAAACCACCATGAGTATCCTTTCTTGCTCTCTAGGATGGCTGGAATCAGAGAGACCGACAATAACAAGTGTTGGTGGTGTTGTGGAGGAAGCAGAACACTTGTACTATACTGGTGGGAATGTAAAGTGTTTTATTTTCTGTAGAAAACAGTTTGGGATTTCTTTAGAGTGTTTAGCATAATATTACCATGCAATTCCACTCCTGGATATATACCCCAGAGAATTGAAAACAGTTATTCAAATATATGCACACACATGTTCATATTAACACTATTTATAAGAACCAGATGGTATAAGCAGCCCAAATGGATGGATGAATGGGTAAACAAATTGTGGTACATACACACCATAGAATATTATTTATCTGTAAGAAAAGATGACATACTGATACATGGTATAATGTGATGCTCCTCAAAACACTTTTACTAAGTGAAAGAAGTCAAACACTAGAGTCACATATTATCTGATTCCATTTACATGAAATAGCTAGAATAAGTAAATCTATAGAGACAGAGTACAGATTGGTGGTTGCCAGGTCCTGGGGGGTAAGGATAAAAGAGGAATAACTGGCTAGTGGGTATGGAGTTTATTTTGGTGTGATAAAAACATTTTGAAACTAGGTAGAGGTGGTGGTTGCACGACATTGTGGCTGTACTAATGCCCCTGATGTCTTCACTTTGAAATGGCTAATTTGATGTTATGTCAGTTTCATTTCTATTAAAAAATTAAAATGCTTGCAAAGAAGCATGAGAATATAACCATAACTAGGGTAAAAAAATTAATCTCTAGAAAGAGACCCAGAAATGACAAAGATGATTGATTCAGCAGACAAAACTGTAAAAAGAGTTGCTATTAATAATGCTGTCAATGTTCAGGAAGGTAGAGGAAAATAGGAAAACGATGAGAATATAAATAAAAGGTATGAGTAGACTTAAATGGGAATTCTAGCAATGAAGAATGCAATATCTGAAGTAAAAAATACTTGATGGAATTAATAGCAGACACTGTAGAAGAAAAGGTAAGTGAGCTGGAATATGTAGGGAATAGCAGCTAACCAAAATGAAGCAAAGAGTGAAAAGACAGGAAAAAAATGAACAGAGCATCTGTGAGCTATTGGATAACATCACAAGTCTAAGATAAATTAATTAGATGTTCAGGAGAAGGGAGGGGGAACAGGAAAACATTAGACCAAATAATGACTTTTCCCCTGGAGAAGGAAATGGCAACCCACTCCAGTATTCTTGCCTGGAAGATCCCATGGACTGAGGAGCCTGGTAGGCTACAGTCCATGGGGTCGCAAAGAGTCGGACACAACTGAGTGACTTCACTTTCACTTTTCAATGACTTTTCCATTAAATATTATGGAAAAACCCAAACCAATTTATTGGCCAATCCAGTATAAACTTCATAACTGTGTAAAGCTCAGTGAATCTAATTTGAGAGAAACAATATTCAAATGACTGAAGATCAGTGATAGTAAAGGGAAATCTTCAAATCAGTCAGGGGGAAAAAAGACATTATATATAGAGAGAAAGAGATAAGGATGACAGTTTTTGTTGGAATGTACAAGCCAGAAAAGAGTCAAATGACATTTTAAACATACCATAAAATACTTGTCAACTTTGGATTCTGTTCCCTCTGAGAATGTTTTCTGAGAAGTTACTTGTCATACAAAAGAACTTACTACAAAACAGACTCACAGACATAGAAAACAAATTTATGGTTACCAAAGGGAAAGGTAGGGGAGGGATGAGTTAGGAGTTTGGAATTAACAGATACATGCTGCTGCTGCTGCTGCTGCTGCTAAGTCGCTTCAGTCGTGTCCGACTCTGTGTGACCCCGTAGACGGCAGCCCACCAGGCTCCCCTGTCCCTGGGATTCTCCAGGCAAGAGTACTGGAGTGGGTTGCCATTTCCTTCTCCAATGCATGAAAGTGAAAAGTGAAAGTGAAGTCGCTCAGTCGTGTCCGACTCTTCGCGACCCCATGGACTGCAGCCTACCAGGCTCCTCCCGCCATGGGATTTTCCAGGCAAGAGTACTGGAGTGGGGTGCCATTGCCCTCTCCACGCTACTATGCTTAAAATAGATAAATAACAAGGACCTACTATATAACACAGAGAACTGTATTCTATATCTTGTAATAATCTATAATTGAAAAAGAACCTGATGAATATATGTGTATATTTTTTATATAAAACAATCACTTTGTTGTACACCCGAAATTATCAGAACATTGTAAATCAACTATACTTCAATAACAATATATTCCAGAGGAAATGAAAAATAAGTGACTCTTTTGTTTAAAATTTTTTAATTATTATAAAATATTCAGTATATAACACAGAACTTAACATTTTAACTATTTTTAAGTTTTATTGTTATAGAGTTGTTAGGTTGTATCTGACTGTTTTGTGACCCCATGGACTGTAGTTCACCAGACTCCTCTGTCCATGGGATTTCCAGGCAAGAATACTAGAGTGGGTTACCATTCCCTTCTCCAAGGGACTTTCTCGACCTAGAAGTTGAACCTACATCTCCTACATTGGCAGGTGGATTCTTTACCACTGAGCTACCAGGGAAGCCCATTTTTAAGTGTATAGTGACATTAAGTACATGAACAGTGTTATGCAGCCATCACCATTATCCATCTGCAGAAATTTTGATACTCCCAAACTGAAACTCTATACCCATTAAAGCCCTAATTCCCCATTCTTCAATCCATCAGCCCCTGTCAACCACCATTGGCTAATACTCTGTTCTATGTGTATATCTCATTTTGTTCATCCATTCATCTGTCAGTAGATATTTGGGGTGTTTCCACCTTTTGGCTGTTGTGAGTAATACTGCAGTGAGCTTGGGGGTGCAAGTGTACGTTCAGATGCCCACTTTCTGTTATTCTGGGTATATATCCAGAAGTGAAATTGCTCGAGCCTATGGTAGTTCTCTGTTTAATGACTGTTTCCCATAGTGGCTGCACCATTTCACATTCCCACTAATAATAAACAAGAGCTTCAAGTTCCCCACATCCTCACCAGTGCTTATTTCTCTCCTTTGTTCCTTCCTTTTTCCCTCCTGCCCTCTCCTCCTTGCTAATGGCCATCGTACTAGATATGAAGTGGCATCTTAGAGTTTTTATTTGCATCTTTGATATTAGTGATGTCTAATGTCTCTTTATTTGCTTGTTGGCTTTTTGTATGTCATTCTTGATGAAATGTCTATGCAAATACCTTACCACTATAGGAAAAATTTTAAAGAATGTCCTTCAGGCAGCAGGAAAGTGCAAAAGATGAACAAAGAAAAAAGCAGAAATGGTCATTACTTGGGTAAATGTATAATCTTTTTTTATTAATCTTTTTGAAAGGTAATTTATTATTCAGAGCAAAAATATTAAACTATTGTAAGGCTTATAGCATACAAAAAAGTACAGTGCATAGTAACAGCTTGAAGGTTGAGGGAGAAATGGAAGATATTATTAAAGATTTTAATGCCCTTCATTAGGTGGTACAATATAAAGGTAGATAAGATATATGTCATAAACTCTAGCAGTTAGTAAAACAGCAAGACAAAAACTTATAGCTGATAAGCCAAAGCAGTAGATAGAATTGAATATATAAAATAATTAAGTCAACAGAAACCATGAAAAGATGAAGGGACCAAAGACCAGATGGGAAAAATATAATAATATGATAGGTTCAAACCTAGTGATATTATATAATCCCATTAAATGTAAATAGTGTTTGCTTCAGCAGCACATGTAAAATTGGAACGATACAGAGATGTACAAAGATGATACATAAATTTGTGTGGTGTTTCATATTTTTAAAAAAGTAGTGTTAAAAACCATCCTGATTTGAAGGCTGAAATTGAATTAAAAAGCAAGATCTGACCATATACTTGCCTCTAAGAAATAGTAACTGTAAACACAAATAGATTAAAATAATGGAAAAAGACATAACAGATTGACTTAGTTGAAAGAAACTTGGACTGGTTTTATTAGTATTACAATAGGTTTCAGAGCAAGGAATATTTCCTACCTGGGTTAAAGAAGATCACTTCGTAACAATAAAGGGATCAGTTAATTAAGAGGACTATTAGTGCCAAATGTTTTGTTGTTGTTGTTGCTGTTTAGTTGCTAAGTTATGTCTCACTCTTTTGCAACCCCATGGACTGTAGCCCACCAGGCTTCTGTGTCCACAGGATTTCCCAGGAAAGAGTACTGGAGTGCGTAGCCATTTCCTTCTCCAGAGAATCTTCCTGCCCCAGGGTTTGAATCCAGGTCTCCGGCATTGGCAGGCAGATTCTTTGTCACTGAGCCACTGGCAGCTAGTAATAGAATTTCAAAACAAACGAAGCAAAAACTAATAGAAATTCAAGGAAACACTCACAATTGTGGTCAGAGATTTCAGTGATCCCTCTCAATAACTGATGTAACAAATTGACAGAAAAAAAAGTTTCAAAGATGTAGTTGACTTGAATAACACTGTCAACCAACTTGACCTGGCTGCGTTTACAAACCACTTTATACAAGAAGGTCAGGATACCCATTTGTTCACAAGTTCATACCGAACATTTACCAAGATAGACTGTATTTTGGGCCATAAAACAAATCTCAATAATTCAGAAGGAATCAACTCCTAAAATGAACCTTCTCAGATAACAGTGCAGTTGAATTAGAAATTATTAATAGAAATATCCTTGGAAAATCTACAATATTTGAAAATTAAATAGCA
Source organism: Bos indicus (assembly GCF_029378745.1). Classification (NCBI taxonomy): domain Eukaryota; kingdom Metazoa; phylum Chordata; class Mammalia; order Artiodactyla; family Bovidae; genus Bos; species Bos indicus. Next base: position 37,392,288 of record NC_091773.1, on the reverse strand, counting down.
TCTTATAAGTAATTCATGATTAAAAGAAAAAACAAAAAGGGAAATTATAAAGTATTTTAAATTAACAGAAACACAATATATTAGATGTTGCTAAAACAGTACTTACTGGGAAATCCATAGCTTTAAATATTTATATTAGAAAAGAATAAAGATCTCAAATAAATGACCTTAGTTTCCACCTTAATGATGTAGAAAAAGGATAAATTAATGCTAGAGGAAGCAGAAGAGATTAATCTGAATAGCTATATATGTATTAAAGATACTAAAGTTGTAGTTAAAAAAAAAAACTTCCCACAAAGAAAACTGTAGGTCCAGTTCACCTACTGGACCAATTGGTGAATTTACTAAATACTGTAGGAAGAGATAATATTAGTTCTACACCAACTTTTCAAAAATATTTGAAGTGGAAGGAGTGGTTTCTAAAGACCTCAGTGTCAGCATTACTGAGATGCAGAACCAGGCAATAGGTTCTGGAATAGCAATAAAAGAAAGTCCTAATAAACAGATGTGACCTGATTTTCTATGTAGAAAATCTGATGGACTCCTACTAGACCTAATGAAGAAGTATAGTAAGATTGAAGGATACAAGATAAATGTGCAAAAATTGATTGTGTTTCTATACACTAGCAAGGCTTCCCAGGTGGCACAGTGGTAAGGAATCCACATGTCATTGCAGGAGACACAAGAGACGCAGATTTGATCCCTGGGTTGGGAAGATCCCTTGGAGTAGAAAATGGCAACTCACTCCAGTATTACTTGAAAAATCATATTGACTGGGTAGCCTGATGGGCTGTAGTCCATGGGTTTGCAAAAGAGTCTGACATGATTGAGCGTGCGCAGCAAGGAACAATCTTTAAAAAAAATACTATTTAAAAATAGTATAAAAAATATGAAATATTTATGGATAAATCTCACAAAGTATGTTAAAGAATACTGAAAGCTATAAAATACTGCTGAAATGAAAGAATACCTAAATAATTGAGATCCATTTGATCCTTATTATTCATGGATTCTGTATTTGTGAATTGGTCTATTTGCTAAAATTTATATGTAATCCCTAAATAATCCTTGCAGTGCTTTTGTGATCATTTACTGACAAGTGCGGAGTGGTGAAAAATTGAGTTGCCCTGTGTGCACAGTCTGAACTGGGGTTGAACCAGATGACAGGCTGCTCTCGTTTCAGTTCTCCTGCCATAAGCAAGTGTCCTTTTCTTGATTTATTTAGTGCCACATTTTATTTTTGTGTCTTTTGGTTGGTGATTTAGCTATTAGAATGGCTCCCAAGCATAGTGCTGAAGTGCTTTGTAGGGTCTTTAAGCACAAGAAGGCTGTGATATGTCTTATGGAGAAGATATATCTGTTTAGCTAAGCTTCATTCAGGAGTTATTGTTGGCTCTGAGTTCAGTATTAGTGAGTTCAACAGTATATATTAAGTAAGGGATCTTTAGCTAGATAAAACACATATAAAACAAGGTTATTTATTAATTGACTTTAAAAAAATGTTACGCCCAGATGTTTACAGGAACCTAACCTTTTATTTCCCCAGAAGCAATAACTCAGTATTTAATAATTCACTGTTTTGCAGGAATGTTAAAAAACATAGCTATCACTGAGATATCATCATCTCAATAAAGAAAATTGAGATTTTCATGTCATGTACATGGATTATATGTCATGTACATGGATCAGAAGCCTCAGCTTTGTTAAAATGTTGATTTTCACCAAATTAATCTGTAGATCCAGGGGAATTGTCTATGTTGACAATTTTTTAGTATCATTCCTGGTGTGTTCTGCTCTACAGAAGTTTTACATTTTTGTGTTGTTAAATCTATCAGTTTATCCCGTCATGATTTTTAGGTTTCTTTCTAGAAGTTTTCTATGTTGCAGGATTTTGACATACCTTTAGCCAAGTTTTCTTGTGCTTTTGACATATTTTTATACTCTTCACTTTAATGCATTTGGAATTAATTTTTCTGTCTATTTGAGATAGGGACAGAGGAGCCTGGCGGGCTATAGTCCATGGCGTCAAAAGAGTCAGACGACATAGTGACTAAAATACCACCACAACCATATGAGATAGGAACTTTAATTTTTCCTAATTAACAGGCAATTCTAGTACAGCAGTTTGATCCTTGGGTGGTGATTTTGCTTGGACAGCCTTAGGTTATGGTCTGATGTGAAGTTATAAGCTATGTTTTAGTTGCAGCTGTGGACAGACAGTTACATTTCTCTTAGAGGTCAGGACTCTGTGGAAGGTAAATTCCTTGTTCTATTTTGACTCTGTTCTTTCTTTTTGTTTTACTTGGGAATTCGGATGACCCCCTTCCAGTAGCAGGGAATAGGGAGAGGGGAGCCAGCAGAGAGACATAGACTGTGTTCCAGTCACTTTCTGTACCTGTGATGGACACGGATTCTTCTATGGAGAGACTTGCTTTGGCAGGTGAGGTTAGCCTCTGGTTTCCTGGCATCACTTCAGCTGTAATTTAACTACCTTAAAAATGGTGCTACTCTTGAGTTCTGGCTTAGGCAGCTTTTGGTATTTTGGTGGATTCTGGTCACGTATTTTTTCTGCTACATCCTACTCTGCATTCTACATTCTGCCAGTGGTCTGCTTGCATTTTCCAGAATGTGATGTGTTTAATGTGCTTTCTTCTGCATGTGTGCTCTGGAAAAGCTCTGCCTCTTTCTCTTTCCCTCCCTCACTAACTCGGTGAGTGCCTGCTTTCCTTAACTAATGTAGTGTAATCTAATCACACCCCTTGAAACCTGCCTTTCAACACCCCTTCACCTAAGGAGTCCCTTTAAAGCCTTATCTCAGCACCTTCCATGTTGTAGTCTAGTGTGTGTGTTTCTTCTCTCTGCGTGTTTTCTCACAGACTCTGAACTCCTTTGGAACAAGTATTCTTTGCCTGTTGATTGAAAACTGTCAACTGTATTATTTTGGCATATTTTGAAGATCAAGTCCCAGAGAGTTTAGGACATTTTATTAAGTATAGAAACAGTCTGTCTCAAAAAGCAGGGTAGGCCTCTGTTTTGCTGAGTGTGCAGATCCTGTTGTTACAGCGATTTTACCAACGTAACTTGTCAAAGTTACGGAGAGTTACATGTAAACAAACTTTATATCCAAGGTAAACACTTCCCCAACAGAAATATGAGAAATCTTACATGTAATATATATCACACTTGGGGATTTTTCAATGGAAGCAAGCTTAATATGTTATAGTAAGTCAGTGGAAAAATAATAGCAAATACATGCTTTTTATAGAATAATAAAGAAGTATAATAGTATGAATATAATCAACTTATCCTAACAAACATTTTAACTCTGAATATTTTAGCTTAGGAAGCCATGAAAAAAGTTTATGAAATCATATCATTTTCAGTGATAGTGTGCTAAAGATTATTTATATGCAGAGTAATAATGGATTCTTATTGTTAATAGTATCTTACATCATTTGATTCAACCAATATACTATAATCTAGTAAAAAACAATTATTATTTCTATTTCACTGTCCAGGAAAGTGAGATTTAAGTACTTTCTCAACGTTATGTGTAGAAGTCAGTCAGTGGCAGAGATACCCAAAACAGGCTCTTAGGCTCTTAAATATATGGCATTTGTTCTCTCAGAAGCAAAGTTTTAAAATTGTGAAATTCATTGTCATTAATTTTATTTACTTCTAAGTAGGTATCTACTATTCCAGCCACCAAATTGAATTGAAGCTTTCTTCAGTCTCTTGAAAACATATGAAACAATGTGTGTATATATATATATATATCTCACTTTTTGTACTATTGACTTTTCTAAAAAATAATAAAGTTTATGGATATCAACTTTTATAGACCAATTTGTTTTATAATTTTGTAGATATTTAATCAAAATTTTGGTTTAATTTTTTGTTACTACTTTGTCATTGAACTCTGTTAGTATTGTTAGTATTGTTAATAAGATATCTGATTGAATGCAGGAACAGCTATGGAAAATAAAGTTTTAATCATTTTGTAAAATAAAATCTGAACCAGGACTAATTATTTTTGAATTTACTAACTAAACATTTGGACTTGGAAGTTTTATTGATCTTACATGTATTTTGCACATCTTTCACACCAAAACTTAAACATTAAATCCATTTTTGGATTCCATTCTGTGAATCCATTATTGGATTCATGTAATTTTTATGAAGCAGAAAGTTAGAATGAGTGGAATATAAGTTTTAGTGCCATGTTATTATCATTTTCCTTTAAGGAATTTAGATCAGATTTTCTTACCAAACAGAGCTAAGTTTATAGAGCTATAAACATATTTTAAACACATTTAAACATGCTTAAATCCAGTGCTGTTACTTTTTATACTGTAAAATCTTCACATTATTCTTGCTATGATCTTAATATTTTTTGTATCATAACAGATGAATATGCAGCATTGCTGAGTTACGAAAATTGTCATAGTAGCAGTATAAATGCTGTTTTAGTATTATGCGAAATAACTCATTTTTACCAGGCTTAAATATTTTCTCATTTTCATTCTTCTTTTGCTTTTTGGTGTTCAGGTAGCTGTGTGATCTGTTGTACTTTAGTATTTAACACTATGGTTGCAAGGATCAGAATCTGACTATGGTCCCAGATCATTTTGTATTTTATATAATAACTGACTTCCTGGCACAGAAATGTTTATAAAATGTTTATAAATGCAGATTTCCTCAACTTTCTTGACTAGTAGTCTTTGCCTTTTTTGTGGTGTTCCTTATTTGTTTATTTTTGCTTTGCAAGCCATTTAGAATGGTTTAATTGTAGGATTAACTGTCAACTGTATTGGTCCTACAGTTGGTTGCTTATATTCTTTTTTTTTTTTAACTTATGCCTTACTAGGTATTTGTGTAGTATTGTTACAAAATATTTCTTAATAATGATTGAGATCGTTATTATACCAAATTATTAGTCCTGTAAAGCGTATTAAAAAGTAAATTAAAAGTATTAAAAAAGATGCTATTTTCTACATTAAATCTTGTCATAGAAAGTTTATAGATGAAGTTCCTAAAACCAGCTATTTCTGTTTATTTAATGTATTCTTTATATATTGTGGCTCCAGTTTAATTGAGCAGGAAGTAATCCATTTGCATGTTTTATGCTAAGGTTTTTTTTTTTTTTTTTTAAGTGTTGGTCCATACCCCATGACATGTGGGACCCTATTTCCCCAACAAGAGATTGAACCCCCGCCCCCTTTTTGGAAGGCAGAGTTTCAGCCACTGGACTGCTGGGGAAGTCCCTATGTTTAAGTTTTAAAATTGGAGGTAAAAGAAAAACTAAAAAAGCAGTTAAATATGTCTGTAAATGAGATGAAGGAAAAATACAGGATAAGATACTATAAAAATATTCTGAAGCTGTAATTGTGGTAGAATTTAAAGTACTATGTATTTTAAAATTGTAACCTTAAAACAACCTGTTAGTTAAGTAGAATATACTTATTACTCTTACTGTATAGATAAAAAATAATAGGCTTAGTAAATTTAAGTAAAAATAATTAAGACATTTCAGATTAGGGGAGAGTTTCTTAAGGTAGTAAAGTCACAGACCACAAAAGAAAAGATTGATAAATATTATACGTAAAATAGTCAGTAGAAAAAAGGACAGAACTAGTTCCCAGAAGAGGAAACCCAGATAATCAAAAACAGTTTTGTCAGACATCAGATTGTCAGAGATGAAAATATCTGACCATACTACACATTTTCAAGGTTGGAGGGAAATAGTAATTACCATGCTGCCGAGGAAAGGTACAATCCTTTTTAGTGATGTTTGGGGTAGTGTAACTTTAACTTGTAAGAGTGAGAAATTGAAGACAATCTATTAATAAAAGTCTTCTATCAGTAAGGAGGGTTAAAACATGGCTAAGGTATTGTGATGAAAATTATACATCAGTTAAAAAGTAATACACTGGATCTATGAGTTAAATCTCAAAAACATAATGAAGAGTGAAGAATGTTGTGAAAATGGTATGTCTGTTATATTACTATTTATATGAACTACAAAACCACATATGTCAGGATTATGTATTTCTTTGTGGATATATATGCATGCATATAAATGTATCTTAGATTATCCGAGAGGGATATAGTTTAAATTCACATAGTGGTAGTTTCTGCAAATGATAAAGGGAACTTAACTGGAATGTAATACTGTTTTTCCTTTTTTTAAAAAGTAAGACTAAAAGCAAACAAAATACTAATTTTAATTTTGGGTGGTAACTGGTCATTTGTTAAATTATTCTAATTTTTTCCCCAAAATTTCATTAAAAAAAAAAGTTATGAAAACATAATAGTCAGGAGAGCTAGTAATTAAACTTAGGACTTGATTCCCATGTCTGGAGCTTTTTCAATTTAATATGCTACCTTAGAATGAGAAGGAAGAAAGGAAGATTACATGATAAAACAGTCAGATAAAATTTAGTTTTATAGCAATAAGAATAAGAATTATGTGTTTATGCTAAAATTTCTTGAGAAGAAAGTTATAGGATAAATTAAAAGTTATTATATAATCTTATACTGTTTTTCAGTCTTTAAGCATGCTGTTATTCATGTTTATGTATAGAGAGCAATTTAGGTACTCAGGAAAAAAGTTACCTTAATTTGTTTTAAAATGTGATACATATTTCTATTGCATGTAATGGAAATTTAGATGATTTGAATGATGATCAAATGGTTTGATGATTTGAAATTTAGATGATTTGAAACTTTTATCTAAAATTCATGAAAATAATTTAGTCCAAATATACAATCTGATTTCAACCTGAAAAAGTCAAAACTAGTTTTTCTTCCATTTTGTAAAGTCATTCTTCACAAAAACTTTACAGCCTTTTTATTTACAGCTTCTCTCCAAGATAAAATGGCAAACCCCAAAGAGAAAACTCCAATGTGTCTGGTAAATGAGTTAGCCCGTTTCAATAGAGTCCAACCCCAGTATAAACTTCTGAAAGAAAGAGGGCCTGCTCATTCGAAGGTAAGGTTCCGAAGAGAGGTGGTGAGCCATGCTTATCAAATCTGTGAGATTTATCATCTCAGGTTTTAACTGTGCTTTATTTTGGGGGGAGGGGGTACTGGATGGCCTAAAGGGTCTCTTAGTTCTCTTTTAAAAGTATTTTAAAGTCTGTAACTGTATAGCTCATTATGGTTTGCAGAGTTCATTCTGATATAGTACTTCACAAAAATCTTAATGCAACCACATGAGATACGAATTTTTGATTTCCATTTTGTAAATTAAGAAACTCAGGCACAGAAAAGCTAAGTAACTTGCTTAGTAGTTCATGAGTGCCAGCGCCAGCACTTGTCCATGTATTCTGTGACCTCCAGGTATGGTGCTTTTCCCATGACATAGTAACTGATAACCTAAAAATGGATGCAGAGTAAAAACAGCAACAGTTACTTAGTGAGACGCCTTTTCCAATAGGATGTTTAATTCCGAGATTCACCATTTATAAAAGTTGTATGTGCCAGTTTTGTTGTTAGCTGTGTATTCATTTATAATATTGTTCTTTTAATGTAAAATTGATTTATATTTTTATATAGCCTCATGCATACATGTTTGCTTGTGTATACATTGCAAAGAAATTATGACTAAAGCGTTTATGCTTGAGCTCTGTCATCCTGTTTTTAAAAATACCACTTGTGCACACATATCCTTGGTACATTTTTAATCTTGGATATTGGAGATTATGATAATGATTATACATTTTTGTATGCAATGTGGAAGCAATTGATTCTCTAAAAGTTGGTTAATCTTCATACAGTACAGGCTATTGGATTATTTAATTGTCTTCTAGCATCTCCTTCAAAGTAAGGGAAATGAGATGAAACTGAAATCTGTCCATTTTGTTCCATATTGGAGACTTCTGTGAAGGATTTCTGGGCAGCACTTTAATTTGTTCAGAATATCTTTTGTTCAGAGACAAAGGTAGTAGCCTTTCTCTTCCATACCTGTTAATTCATATCTATTACACACTCTTTCTTTCTACCCTTAATCTTGTTGAAGTGTTTGAATTTCTTACAGTGTCTCATGGTTTTTCACATCTGTCAGATTTGAACACACATCTCACATCTTCCAGACCTTTGTGAAACTTCTCTGCTGCCTCCACTGGGCCTCTGGCAGGCCTTGACCTTCTTAGTTGTAGTTGTTGCTGTGCTGTGCTACTGTGCTGTGTGAGACCATTTCCTTAGAGCAATAAATACTTTATCCTACTACAATTCATAATTCCTGTAGTATGTCTCCTGTTTTTTTATTCTCATTGCCAATTCCAGGAATTCTTCCTTGAGATAGACCTCCGGGTTTGAATTTCATGTTAATAGACTCACCGCCCATGTGACATCACACTAGACATTTGCTGACCTCTGAGTGATTCCATCACATTTCTCATGGCTCACTTTCAGTCTCTACAATATTCATTCTTAATTTTTGGTGATACTGCCTAAATGATGGTTATTTCAGCATGCTGACATTTTAGTGTCTTACATTTCTCCAATTATCTTGTCTTCCATTCTCCTTCACCCACTCATTCCTATGATCAAAGTCTTGATTTTACCATTACCAGTAACTGCAAGACCCTCCAGAATTAGAATCGCAAGCATTCATTTGTCTCTGACACCCAGTTCATTCGGTCTAGTAGTCTGCCTTCAGTAGTCCTTCCACAACACAAGTCCATTGATTCTACCACCTTTTTACTATTTCTCAGTTACCTCAGTCTTCGTTTCCTTTTTCAGCTTTAATTCCATACACTTGGTATGTACCCTTAACTCTCTTCCATTCTTGATTAGAACACGCTTAGCAAAATGCCAACCCAAATCCCAACTCTGCCGTCCCTTCTGAGGTATGGATGAACGACTTGTAGAGGACAATGAGTAGTTGTTTCTATTTCTTTACCAAGTCCCAACTCCTCTTTGCCTAGTCAAGGTCATTCCTCCAGCTTTGTCTCCCCTCTCCTCCCTTAACTTTCTTCTGTGTCATCAAATTCTGCTTCTAATGGACCGGATTCTGCTTCTAATTTGGCCCACATTCTTCTTTGTAGACAGTCCTAGATTCCTTTGGGTTTTAAGGAAATGTGGAGATTCTTTTGGCAACCTCCACCTACTGCTCTGGGTCTTTGATCATACACCACACCATTTAGCCTGTTGCTCGTCTTAAAAAGAGTGAGAACAAGAATAAGTAGCATATTCTTGAATGAAAGGTAGTACTTACAAGTCTTAGTTCAGTTCAGTTCAGTCGCTCGGTCGTGTCCAACTCTTTGTGACCCCATGAACTGCAGCACACCAGGCCTCCCTGTCCATCACCAACTCCTGGAGTCCACCCAAACCCATGTCCATTGAGTCGGTGATGCCGTCCAACCATCTCATCCTCTATTGTCCCCTTCTCCTTCTGCCCCCAATCTTTCCCAGCATCAGGGTCTTTTCAAATGAGTCAGCTCTTCACATCAGGTGGCCAAAGTATTGGAGTTTCAGCTTCAACATCAGTCCTTCCAGTGAACACCCAGGAGTGATCTCCTTTAGGATGGACTGGTTGAATCTCCTTGCAGTCCAAGGGACTCTCACGAGTCTTCTCCAACGCCACAGTTCAAAAGCATCAATTCTTCGGTGCTCAGCTTTCTTTATAGTCCGACTCTCACATCCATACATGATCATTGGAAAAACCATAGCCTTGACTAGACGGACCTTTGTTGGCAAAGTAATGTCTCTACTTTTTAATATGCTGTCTAGGTTGGTCTTAAGTCATAATTAATTTTAATGTTAATATTAGTTGGCTAAGTCTGAGTCTTTTTTGTGGAAAGTAAAGTCATTTGCATTTATGCATGTATGCTAGTGGTTTTAAGTGAGACATAAAATATATTTGAGTGAAATAAATGATTATCTCTGGCATGAAAAATTTAAACCTAGCCCCAACTCATTAATTTTCTTGGGACATTAGCCGGTTATATGGCAACTTCCATAGGTATGTAAAGATGTGTTTATGTACACACACACATGTTTAACAGTAGTGGTTCCCAACCTTGGTTATTCATTGGAGCTTTAAAAAATACTTAAGCCTGAGTCTTACTCCCAGAAATTCTGATTTAATTGGTCTTGGATGAGGCCCAGATACCAGGACTTTTTTAAAGCTCTCAGATGACCCTGATGTGCATCCAGAGTTGAGAAACACAGGACAGAGATTAATATCTTCAAGGTGGTATAGAACTGTCTTCTCATACATACTTCTTGATGGGAAGTATTGATCTATATTTACATGCTTTCTTCTTTCCTCATTGAGTCTTACAGAATGTGAACAACTTGCAGAACTTTCAATGTGTGACTAGTAAATAAAAACTATTTTAATGTTTGCCTTGTCCCCTTTTATTTTTGTTATTTGTTATTCCTTATATTTATGTGAGTTATTATGACATTGCTGTATTGTATCTCTTAGGTACCTAAATCTAGTTCTTTATTTTCTTATGACTTGTTTAGATTTTCTCAAATCTCAAAAGAAGGCTATTATAATGCAGACAGCCATGAATAACATAAAGTGGTATTTTCTTTTTTTTACTTTATTTCCCTATTTTGATGAGTTGTAGATATGCATGGCTGAGTGTTAAGAAAGCTGCTGTCATAGTGACACTTGAAGAAAGTTTACTCTGGAATAAATATTGCTGAGGGAGGCAGTTCTACCCAGTGGCCTTGAAGTGAAGTATTTTTCTTCTTTTAATTCTTGCTAGATTTACCAGGCTTGATCTTTGCCTTACGTTATCTGGCTTGTGTGGCCTCAAACAACTTAGAATCTCACCTGTAATTTGAGAACTATTGTACCTGTTCTAGTATAGTATAATAGGATGATAGTTTGTAAATTCTTAGCAAGTATGTTGATAATGGAGATACCTGGATAATTGTCTCATTGTATGTTATTAATAGTTGTATACAGGATTTAAAAATCCTTGGTAAAATATCTGTTGAGTATAATATGACAGACACTGTTCGTTTTTGGAGCTTTCTGCTCTGCTGTTTTGCCTCTTTGTATATTCTGGATTCAAATCCTTTATTAGATACGTGCCTGACAATTATTTCCCCCTCTTCATGGCTTATCTTTTTCTTTCTTTTTTTACAGTGTCTTTTGAAGAGCAGGAATTGTTAATTTTGATGAACTCCAGTTTATCCATTTGTTCTCTTATAGATTTCGTTTTTGGTATCATACCTAAGAAATCTTTGCCCTATTAGAGGTCATAAGATTTTTCTTCTGTGCTCTCTTCTAGATGTTATGTAGTTTTTACATTTGGGTCTTATAATTAGATCTAATTGCCACCTTGAGTTAATTTTTATAGATGATATATGTAACAAAATTTATTTTTTATTTCTGTTTTTTGGTTACAGATGTTCAGTTGTTGAAGAGATTGTCCTTTTCCTACTTCATTGCCTTTGCACCTTTGTCCAAAATCAGCTGTCTATATATATCTTTATTTCTGGTCTCTGTTCTGTTCTGTTGGTCTCTTTTTTTCTGTCTTTAGGCAAATACTATGCTGTTTTGATTGTTGTTTTACTCACTAAGTCGTGTGTGACTCTTTGTGACCCCAGGGACTGTACCCTGCCAGGCTTCTCTGTCCATGGGATTTCCCAGGCAAGAGTACTAGAGTGGGTTGCCATTACCTTCTACAGGGGACCTTCCTGTCCAGGGATCGAACCCATGTCCCCTTATTGGCAGGTGGATTCTTTACCACTGAGCTACCTGGGAAGGACAACTATTTTGATTACTATAGCTTTATAATCTGGTAGTACCAGCCTTCTACTTTTGTTCTTCATTTTCAGAGTCGTTTTGGCTATTCAATACACTTTGCATTTTCATACAGATTTTAAAGTCCACTAGTCCATTCTATAAAGCACCTTGTTGGGATTTTGAATAGAACTGCAGTGAATAAATAGCTCAATTTTGGGAAGAGTAACATGTTAGAAAAATTGAGTCTTCCAACCTATGAACAAAGTATCTCTTGTTTACTTAGACATTCTTTAATTTCTCTCAATATTTTGTAGTTTTCAGTGGACAGGTATTTCTCATCTTTAGGTTTATTTCTAAATATTTCATGTTTTTGAAGCCATTGTAAGTGGTATGGTTTTTAAAAATTTCAATTTATAATTTTTCTTATTAAGCATTGCTAATATATAAAAATACAGTGATTTTTTTGTTCTGTATATTTTCTTTTATAAATTTTAAATCATTGAAATATGTATAGCATTTCTGTATAAGTATGCACACATGAGAGTGTGAAGAATAAAAGTACAAATAGAGAAATCTGAAGATTCCTAGTTTTTCCATAGCAGGTTAACTTTAATTTATACTGTCAAATAGTGCTAAAAATAACTGCCTTTCTAATATAGGGAATCCATACAGTGCCAAAGAATGTAGAAGAGAGTGAAATATATCAGATTATTTTTATGATACATTAAAAATTCTTTTTATAAATTTTTAATGTAATTAAAAATTAATATATTTATTTTTGGGTATGCTAGGCCTTCGTTGCCGTGCAGGCTTTTCTTTAGTTGCAGTTAGTGGGGCCTCGTCTCTGGTTGTGGTCACGGGCTTCTCATTGCGTGGCTGCTGCTGCTTGCGGAGCACTGGCTCTAGGGCGCGGGGCTCAGTAGTTGGGATTCCCAGGCTCTAGAGCACAGGCTTAATAGTTGTGGTGCACGGGCTTAGTTGTTGCACGGCATGTGGAATCTTCCTGGACCAGAGATCAGACCCATGCCTCTTAATATTGGTAGGTGGATTTTTAACCACTGAGCTACCAGGGAAGCCCTTTTATGTATTTTTTAAAGGTTACTTTCCATTCATAGTTATTACACAATGTTGGCTCTATTCCCCATTTGTACAGCACAGCGTTAAGTCTGTTGTATGATCAGTAGTTTGTACCTTCCATTCCCCCATCCCTGCATTTCCCCTCTTTTACCCCTACCCCAGAACCACTAGTCTGTTCTTTCTGTGAATCTGCTTCAAAAATACACTGATTTTTCTATATTGATCCAGCATCTTGCAGTCTTGCTAAACTCACTTATTAGTTCTAGTAGACTTTTTTTTTTTTTAAGATCCTGCTGTGTGTCCCACAAGCTATTTGTGACAGTTTTAAATCTTATTTCCCAACCTGATTGCCTTTTATTTATTTCTCTTGCTCAATTGCATTGGCTAGAACTTGCAGTGCAATGTTGAATAAAAGTGATCAGCACAGACATCTCTAACTTGTTCGTGACTTAGTCATTCAGTTTTCCCTCATTAATTGTGATGTTAAATGTAGCTTTTTCTATAGATGTCTTTAATTAGATTGAGGAAATTCTTCACTACTTTTATTTTTTTTGCTGAGAGTTTTAACATGAATTAATATTGGTTTTTGTCTTATGGTTCTTCTACATTGATTCTGATGGTCATATGACCTTGCTGTTCTTAATCTCTTATTATTGTGAATTACATTGTTTGACTCTCAGATGTACAATCAGTCCTTGTCTTTGTGGAGTGAAATGCTTGGTTATAAAGTATTATCTGATTTCTGTATTGGTGGATTCCATTTGTTAATGGAATTTTGATAAGGACTTTTATGTTTTGTGTGGTGTGTAGTTTTGTTTTGTTTTCCCTGGTAGTATCTTATTGTGGTTTCATTGTCAAAGTTATGCAAACTTCATAACGTAAATCAAGAGGTGTTCCTTCTGATTCAGGTTTTGGGAAGAGTTTTTATAAATTGGCATTATTTCTTCCTTAAACGTTTGGTAGACTTTATATCCAAATAATCTGGGCCTGGAATTTTCTTTGTAGGAAAGTTTTAAACTACAGATTCAGTTCCTTTAACATGTATTAATATAAGGCTATTCACGTTGCCTGTTTCTTCTTGAATGAGCTTTCATAACAGTGGCCTTTAAAAACTTAGGCTGTTGAGTTTATTGGCATAAAGTTAAATATTCCCCTGTTGTCTTTTTAATATTGTGAGAATCTGCAGTGATGTCCTCTCTCATTCCTGATGCTGGTAATTTGTGTCTTCTCTCTTTTTTCTCATAGAGGTTTACAAATTTTATTGATCTTTGCAAAGTACCAGCTTTTGGTTTTTTGGGTTTTTCTCCATTTTTTTCCTATTTTTTATTTTCTTATGTTTGCTTTTACCTTTATTACTTTTTTCCTTGTTTACCTCAGCTTCGATTTACTCTTTTTCTAGTTTCTTCAGATTAAAACTGAAGTTAACTTGAGACTTCACTTCTTTTGTGGTGTAGGTATGTAGTGCTGGAAATTTCCCTTTAGTATTTTTAATAGCATCATCTTTTGAGATACAGTATTTTCATTTGCATTCAGATTAAAATACTTTCTGTTTTCCTCTTTGATTTCTTCTTTTCTCCATGGGTTATTTAGAAATGTGTTATTTATTTAGGAATGTGTTATTTATTTTCTAAATATTTGGAGATTTCTAGAGATCTTTCTGTTATTAGTTTCTAATTTAATTCCATTGTGGTCAGAGAATATACTTTACATCACTTGAATCCTTAGAATTTGTTGTGAGTTATTTTATAGTCCAGAATATTGTCTGTCTTGGTAAATATTTTGTGAGAAGTTGAGGACAAATGTATATTTGCCCCTTTTGGGTAGAGTGTTTTAAAGACATTGCAGTCAGTTTATACTGGTTGATAGTGTTGTTCAGCTCTGTTCTGTTCCACCTGATTGTCTGCTGTCATTGTTATATCAATTATTGAGAGGGGATATTGAGTCTTTGACTTTAATTGTGGATTCTTTATTTCTCTTTGGAATTCTGTTCATTTTTGCTTCATGTATCTTGAAGCCGTGTTGTTAGTTGCCCGAGTGTTTTTTTTTTTAATTAATTTTTTATTGGAGTATAATTCTTTGCAATGTTCTGTTAATATCTGCTGTACAGCAAAGTGAATCAACTACACATATGTCCCCTCTTTATGTAGACTTCCCATTTAGTCACCACAAACATTGAGGAGAGCTCCCTGTGCTGTACCGTAGGTTCTCATTAGTTACCTGTTTTATACCTAGTGGTGTATATATGTCAGTTCCAGTCTCCCAGTTCATTCCATTCTCCCTTTCCCGCCTTGGTATCTGTAAGTTTGTTCTCTACATCTTTGTCTCTATTTCTGCTTTGCAGATAAGTTCATTTGTACCATTTTTTTAGATTCCACATATTAGTGATATTATACAGTATTTGTTTTTCTCTCTCTGACTTATTTCATTCTGTATGACCATCTCTAGGTGTATCCATGTCTCTGCAAATGACACTGTTTCATTCCTTTTTATGGCTGAGTAATATTCCCTTGTATATATGAACGCATTGCCCAAGTGTTTAGAATCTTTAGTCCTCTTCTTGATTAGTTGGCACCTTTGTCATTATGAAGTGACCTTTGTTATTATCGGTAGTAGTCTTTGCTCTGAAATCTACTTTGCTTAATATTATTATAACCAGTCTGACTTTTCATTAATTTATGTTATCATGATATATTTTTTCTATCCCATTGCTTTTAAACCATGTGTCTTTATAGTTGAAGTGCATTGCCTGTAAGAAGCATGTAGTTGGATTTTGTTTTCTTATCCAGTTTGACAGTCTCTACATTTAAAATGGGGGTATTTACACCATTTTAACTTTCATAACCATTCTGTGGTTATTACCCTGATTTCACTAAAGAAGTAAGAAGACAAATGGAAAGAGTAAATAACTTCCTTACTGTGACACATAGTAAATGGTGGATCTGTGACTTAAGCTCATAAGCAGTATGTCCCAGGACTCCTACTCAAAATTGCTACTAAATGTTTATTATAGTGGGACTTTTTTTCCTCTCCAGGTTTTTTTTTGGTTTGTTTTTCTTTTGAGATGTAGTTCATGTATAATGTTGCATTGTTTTTAGGTGCAGCATAGTGGAATTCTTAAGAGGTCTCAGAAAGCAGAGAATTGATTTGGATACATTTGCATTTTATAGCATGTTCATGTTGATGATGGCATGGCTTTCTGGATCTTAGTTTCCCAACCAGGGACTGCACCCAGGCCCTGGCAGTGAAAGCACCAAGTCCTAACCACTGGATGGCCAGGGAATTCCCAAGAGGGACAGTTTGATGGGAAAGTCTTATGTGAAAGAAATGGTGTTAGGGTGGTCTTGTAGTAATTTAGGAGAGAGATACATTGATACTCTTAACTGAGAATACAGATAAAGGCCAGATATGAGAAGTGTTTTTGAAATTGAATCAGTTGGATGCAGGGGAGAATGTAGAGAGAAATGGAGCAGACAAGGAGGACCATTCAAAGGTGTTTGGCTTGTGAACTGGAAAAGTGGTGACATCTCGAAGGTTAGGAGGCAGGAAACCTGAGTTTATAGGGCCTTAGACTAAGGTGGTGACAAAAGAAACGTCAGGGAACAGTTTTGAAGTGTTGCGAAATAAATCTTAAGAAGACAAGGATAAACAAAGGAGCTGTTGAGGTTTTGAACCTGAATTAATGAAAGAAAAATGGATGAAACATTCTGGAGGATGAGCTGATTTGGAAGAAATGGGAGAGAGAATATATCCTTTGTGGCAGAGTTCTCTGTTACATACTATATCATTTGAAAACCAAAAGACCTAGTCACTGAGAAATCATTTTAAAATTGGGCAAATATTTAAAATATGTTTTAGATAAAAATTTTACACTGAATCAAAAGAAAAATTACTTTTAAAAGATATGTATATATTTTGAATTTCAAATGATTGTAAATATTTTCAGCTGTATATTTTGAAAAATTGAAAATCTATGAAAAAAATTGAAAATCTGTGAGAAGAATTGAAAATCTGTGAGAAAAATTGAAAGAGCAGTATAATAATGAATCTTTCATATTTACTAGTCATTAATTTATTCAGTACATTGCTACATTTATCTCTTGCCTTGCTCCTTCTGTATAGAAATATATATACTCTTTCCTTGAACAGTTTGAAAATAAATTCCGACTATCATGACATTTTTATCCTGAATACTTGTATATCTGTCTTGTGAGACCAAAGACATTCTTCTTCATAACCATAATACTATCATCACTCAATTAATTGAAAACTGTAACTGAAGACATTATTTATTATATAGTCTATAGTCAAATTTCCCTGGTTTCCCCTGATTGTTCTCTAAATATGCTTTGTACTTTTTTTCTTTCTAGTACAAGTCTGATCAATAGCTTATTGATAGCTTATTGTGACCTTCTATATCTCTTTAGCATCCTTTCATCTAGGACAGCCCCTTTGCATTCTTCTGTCTTTCTTCTTTCATAACATGGACATTTTGAAGAGTTTCAGTCAGTTTCTTAGAGAATACACCATAATACAGATCTGTCTGATTGTTTTCCTATGATTAGATTCACAGTAAGCATTTTTGGCCAAGAATGCTACATATTTCTCATTGGATCCTGTCGGGAGGCGTGTGATGTTCATTTGTATGATTATTGATGATGCTAATTCTAAACACTTGGTTTTTAAAGGTATCTTCTACCTGCTCTCTTTCCTGTAAATTCACATTTATTTCTAAATAATTAATAAGCATTTTGAGGTTCTTACCTTGTATTCCTACAGAGCAGTGGGCTATCTAGAGAGGCAAACAGCAGATTGTGTGTGTATACTGTAACTTGATCCTAAATTTTAGAGGTGTTTGAGCCCATGTGGAAATACGGTGTAGATGGAGTGTTAGGATGTGCAAGGGGAGGGGTGTGTGTGAAGTGAAGATGGACAGGTCACTCCTTTGTGGCTTGCAGCACTGGGGGCAGTTGAAGGTTTTCAAGCTGGTGGTGTTCTGGGTGATGCAATGGGATTTGAGTTTTAGAAAGATAGCATTAGCAGCAATCAGATGGGAGATTATTACATCCAAGCTAAGATGATGAAAGACTGTAGCCAGTGCAGCAGAGTTCCTGGCAAAGAGAGGAAGGAGATTTGAGAAATATTTATGAAGTTAAAACTGATTGGATTTGGTGACTGGCTAAAGGTTGATTGTGGAGGATTGAGAGTTTCTAGGATTTCCCGACTCATTGACTAAATTGTGTTAAGTATAAAGTTTAAGTAATTAGTTTTTGTGACAGTTATAGAGACAGGTTCTTTTGGATTCTCTTACAATTTCTCTTATTCTTTGTTCTTATTCTACTTTTTTTGAGGACTATTTGAATGGCATTAACAATATGATTCCATTTAGGGAAGCTCTTTCTTCTTGATATAGTCTACCAAAAATGTACACTTAGAGCTGCCTTTCTAAGCCTCTGGATAGAACAGAATTCGACCTCTTAACATTCTTTCACTAGAGAGAATAAGATTTTTGTTACAAATGACCTATAAACTCAACCCTAGCTCTAACATTTTGATTCTGTGGTGTGTCTGTTTTTCTCTCAGACAGCACATTTTATTTCCTGAAAAATTTCAATGTTTTCCTGGTCTCTTTATGTTTTTCCAAGATGTTCTCAGTGCAACTGAGTCTTGGGGAGCAGACATGGGAATCCGAAGGGAGCAGTATAAAGAAGGCCCAGCAAGCCGTCGCTAACAAAGCTTTGACGGAATCCACGCTCCCCAAACCAGTTCAGAAGCCACCCAAGAGCAATGTTAATAATAACCCAGGTATGGCCCTGACTTGGTTCCTTGTGTTCTTGTCCTCTGCATGTGCTGTTCTTGTATTTTCCTTCATGCAGGCCTGTTGCATAGTCAATGGGTATTCAGACAGCAGTATAGTAACTGAAGATGAGAGAATGAAGAATGTAATTGGAGTTATTTTAAAATTCTGCTTTAATGGCTACTCTAAAGGTGTATTATTTACTTTTTAAATGTGACAAAAAGGCATTTGGATACAAAGACATGAAAACAGGACTGAGGTTTTTTTCTAAAGCAAAGATAGAAGTCATCAATTTCTCTTTCTAAGTATATAACATATAATTATTAATTAAAATAGTCTATATTTTAGTTTAATAGAAAATTATAAAATTAGTCCTAAGCATCTTACTATTTTGTTTGCTCATGTAGAGATGGTTGCCATTTACATTTAAAAACATTCATATGAAGTTTGTTAAGAAACCCACAAATCCAGTAAAACCTCCTGTGTATAATATTCTAAGAAAATGAGAGTTCTAGTTTTAAGCTCCTAAGAATAATTTTAAAAAGTTGTTCCATGCATCAACTTTAAAAAGTCGATTGCATGCAGTACCAGCAGCATTATATGTCCAGTTATCTATTGGGAAGAACAAACCTGTATTGGACACCATGCATGAATTGATAGCATCAAATTAATAAAGTTCTGTAAATTTAGTACCAGCGTTATGCCATTTACTCATCTGTTAACTTACTAATGCAAGTGGTTACCTTCTGACCAGTGTTGCTTTAGGTATTTTTGTGATGGAGTGAAAAAAGACATTTTGCCTGCCAACACTGACTCCATAGGCTGTTTAGTTAGAGTCCACATGCTCATACTCATAATCAGGTCAGCACTTCTTTCCCATGTGGCATGTGCTCTGTAGACAGTCTCCTTTTTCAAGGACTGCTCTTTTCAGAACTTTGTGACCTTCCTAATGGTAGTCCTTTTACATATGTTCAGCTTATTCCAGTATTTGTTAAGTATGGGTAAATAAGCCAAAATACTGTTAAAATTTAAAAAAAGACTCTTTTAGCTTAAAGCTAGGTAGAGGCTATATTTAACTTTCAAACTCTGTTCAGATTACTGGTTGATCATTAGCACCATACTACTAATTCTATTTATTAAGCATTTGTTTTAATACATCTGAGAGATGTAAAATAAAACCATTGTTCTTTTCTGTAAGGGTTTTAGTTATTTACATAAAACATGTAACCCAGTGGTAAAGATTAAGTACCAAGTGGGTAATAGCAGATTTCAGTATTATAGGTAATGATACACATGTACTGAGGTGGTTGAGGTGAGGTATAGGTCTTGAATAGAGAGCAGGCAGGCGTAGGGCAGAGGAAAGGGTATTCCAGGCTACGGGAATACTGAGGAAACTCCTTGGAATAGGAATCTGGACTGTGGGTTTGGCAAAAAAATATTTTCTTTATAGATGATTTTTTTCTCCCCTCCCCCTGTAGATGATTTTTAAGTAGAGTAGCTAAGTGGCTCGGAGAAGACAATGGCAATCTACTCCAGTACTCTTGTGTGGAAAATCCCATGGACAGAGGAGCCTGGTAGGCTGCAGTCCGTGGGGTTGCTAGGAGTTGGACACGACTGAGTGACTTCACTTTCATGTATTGGAGAAGGAAATGGCAACCCACTCCAGTATTCTTGCCTGGAGAATCCCAGAGACGGGGAAGCCTGGTGGGCTGCCGTCTATGGGGTCGCACAGAGTCGGACACGACTGAAGCGACTTAGCAGCAGCAGCAGTTAAGTGGCTAATAAGAGATAAGACTAGAGATGTAGTTAGAAAGCAGATAGTGATGGACTGGAATGCAGCTTTAGGAAATAAATGTTATCTCTATTCGGGGATTAATTTTTACCAGCAGGTGGATGATGTGTTCCAAAGAGCAATTTAGTTGCTCATGTTGAGTTTGACATATGTATGGAAGGTGGAAGATACTAGAAGCTAAATCAGTTAGGAAACCACAGCCATAGTTGATGGGTGAAGAGAAAGAGAAGAAACTCATGTTCATGGAATGGGCAGAAGGACAAGTGTTACTGATCCACTGGTGGGAGCCAGGCCTGTGGACCTGCCCCCTGGGGCAGAGGCTGTGAAGCACGAGCAGCTGTGTGCGGAGCTTCGGTTCAGGTCCACTCCCAGGGGCTATAGCAGGAGACCAGCGAGCAGAGGAGTCAGAGCAAGGGAACAGGAGAGTGTGAAGGCCAGTGGAGATGTTCCCACCATTGAACGTTGAACTGAGCTGACAGAATGAGTAGATTTTGGGGGGGTAAATTAGTTTTTTTAACTGAATTTTTTTTTTTGTATGACATTTTATACATTTATTTGTTGCTGAGGTAAAATTTTAAAATAAATATAACTATGTATCTGCAAGTGCACAAACTATGGTTGTGGAGCCTTGATGGGATTTTGCACTGTGAATGCTTTGCAGGGTTTCCCAGAGCCTCAGAAGCCTCTCTCATAGGGGTTAAAGCCCTTCTAGTTAACTAGGTTAAACAACTCCAAAGGGAACCGCTGTTCTGCGTCCTGTCATCCTAGATTTGTTGTGCCTGCTTGTTGGAATCGTCCGCCAGAGTCTTCTGTCATAGCTTATTTTTTTCAGTGTCATGTGTGTGAGATTCATCTGTGTTGTTAACAGTATAGTATTTTTTTGCTATGTAATATCCCACTGCATGGCTATACCACGATTTATGTATTTATTATACTGGTGGTAGACATTTGGGTTGTTTCCAGTTTGGGGCTGTTAGAGATAAGACTCCTGTGCTGTGAACTGGAGAAGGAAATGGCAACCCACGCCAGTATTCTTGCCTGGAGAATCCCATGGGCAGAGGAGCCTGGTGGGCTACAGTCCATGGGGTCGCAAAGAGTCGGACACAACTTAGTGATTAAACAACAACAATGCTATGAACATTTTTGGATGTATACATTTCTTTTGGGGGTGTAGCTAAGTAGGTTATGTATGTGTTCAGCATTATACATAATGTTCAACCTGACACATTTTCCTCCCTCTAGCAGTATATGCGACTTTCCCATGTCCTTGTCCACAAAGGGCATGCTCAGCTTTCAAAATTTCTGCCTATTCTTCTGGGGATATAGTAGTATTTCATTGTGATTTTAATTTGCATTTCCCTAGTAATTAAACTGAACATCTTTACATATGCCTGTTGGCAATAGGATCTTCTCTGAGGTTGATATATTTTTCCTGTTAAAAACCTGCATTGGCAGGTTGTTTATTTCTTTTCAGTTCTTTTATTGACTTACAGGTTTCTTAGATATTCTGGATTAATATCCTTTGTCAGATATGTGTATGGCAGATATCTTTCTGTATTCCTAATGGTACATTTTAGTAAACAGATTTTTATATTAATGAAGTGTAATATATTAGTCTTTCCCCTTATGGATAGTGCTTTTTATTTTTTTATTTTTATTTTTTTAAAATTTTATTTTATTTTAAACTTTACATAATTGTATTAGTTTTGCAAATATCAAAATGAATCCATCACAGGTATACATGTGCTCCCCATCCTGAACCCTCCTCCCTCCTCCTTCCCCATACCATCCCTCTGGGTCATCCCAGTGCTCTAGCCCCAAGCATCCAGTATCGTGCATCGAACCTGGACTGGCATCTCGTTTCATACATGATATTTTACATGTTTCAATGCCATTCTCCCAAATCTTCCCACCCTCTCCCTCTCCCACAGAGTCCATAAGACTGTTCCATACATCAGCGTCACTTTTGCTGTCTCGTACACAGGGTTATTGTTATCATCTTTCTAAATGCTTTTTAAAAAATTGAAGTGTAATTGAACATAGGTTTATATTAGTTTCAGCTGCACAACACAATGATTTGATATTTGTATATGTTGCGAAATGATCGTCACAGTGTCTCATTAACATCCGTCCCCATAGTTATGTTTTTTTCTTGCGATGAGAAGCCTTTAGATCTACCTTTCTTAGCTGCTTTCAAATATAAATTACAGTATGACTGTAGTCACCATGCTGTCATTGCGTCCTCTTGATTTGTTTGCTTTATAACTGGAAGTCTGTATCTTTTGACCCCTTTACCCACCTCCATCTCCCACCTCTGGCAACCCATCAGTCTGTTCTCTGTATCTGTGAATTCTGGTGTTGTTTTTGTGTGTTTTCTTTCTTTTAGACGCCACATATAAGTGAGGTCATGTGGAATTTGTCTTTCTCTATCTGACTTATTTCACTTAGCAAAATGCCTTCAAGAGCCATCCTATTGTCACAAATGGCAACTTTTTTTTAAATTGCTGATTAATAGTCTCTTGTTCATGTGTATCACCTCTTCATTGTCCATCCATCCATCAGCGGACACTTAGCTTGCTTCCGTGAACATGAGAGTGCACATATTAATATACTTTCAAGTTTTTTATTTTGGGGAGATAAATACTCAAAGGGGAATTGCTAGAATGGTAGTGGTTTTTTGTGTGCTATTTAAGACACCTTTGTCTCCCACAAACTTGTGAAGATGACCTCATATTATTTTTATTATTATAAAGCTTATTATACTGATAAATAATAATTATTTATATAAATATTATTATTATTATAAGTTTTATTATTTCATCTTCTAAATTTAGATCTAAGTTTGTCAGGAATTGAGGTTTATGTATGAGCTGAGGTAGGGTTCAAGATTTTTTTCTCCCTTTTAATACATAAACATTCAGTTAGCATTATTTACTAAAAAGGTAATCCATTCACTCCATTCTTCTCTGCACTGCAGAAGAGGGGAGATCCAGGCCTGACTTCATAGGAAGTAGATGGGCCTTAAATAGTAATTACATCCAAGAGAGGAGTTAAATTTAGTACTGCATAGGTAATCTGCCAGTTAATGAGGAGTGTATCTAAGAAGTATTTGCTTTCTTCTTCCTCTTTTTTTTAAACTTTTTTAAATAAATAATTTCTTTTATATACACACACACACTTTATAGAAAGAGTACATAGAGCTCTCAGGTAACCATCACCCAGAAATGATTAACATTGCCAAACCAATTGCGAATAAGTTATGGACATGGTGTCCCATTATCCCTTATTCCCTAAGTGCACAGAGACTGTCCACTCAGGATGCTGGCATCAATCTGGTATCACCAGACTCGACTCCCACAAACCACCAGCCCACAGACTCTCCTCACTTTTCAGTGATGACCCCAATACCGTCCTTTATAGGAGCAGCATCTCATCAGGATCACTGGCCTACTGTGTCTCTCCATTCCACTTACGTGAATGGAACTGGAACAGTTCCTCAGTCTTCCTTTTATGACCTTTACATTTCCACACACTGTATGTAGAATGCTCCTCACTTGAATTTGTCTGGTGTTTCCTCATGACTTACGCATTTTTAGCACAAACATCACAGAAGTGACCTGGGGTCATCTCAGTGTTTCATGTCTGGAGATCCAGGATGTTGAAATGTCCCATTAGTGATGACGTTGGTTTCTTGGTGGAGAGTGTGTCAGCCAGGCTTCTGTTTTGTAAAGTTAATTAATAAGTATGTTTTATTATTTTTTTTCTTTTTTTTTTAGTATGTTTTATTATTAAACAGTATAATTAATAAGTATTTTCTGAGGAGATACTTTGAGACTATGTAAACATTCTTTTCCTTATCAAACTTTCATTCACCTACCAGCTTTGGCATCCATTGATGATTCTTGTCTGAATCAGTGACTACTCTGAAGGTTGCCAAAGGGTGATTTTTAATTCCGTATTCTTTTTTGATTTATTAGTTAGTTGGAATTCTACCCAAGAGCTTTCTCATCCCCCTCATTTTTTTGTTTGTTTATATCACTATCGATTCTTGGATTCCTGTTTTACCTACAGGCTTATGATATGTGTATATGTGTGTGTGGTCACATGCTCAGTCATCCAGTCATGTTACACTCTTTGTGACTCTATGGACTGTAGTCCGCCAAGCTCCTCTGTCCATGGGATTTTCCATGCAAGAATACTGACGCAGGTTGCCATTTCCTCAGGCAAGGGGATCTTCCCAACCCAGGGATTGAACCTGTGTCTCCTGCATGGGCAGGCAGATTCTGGTATTTATCACTGAGCAACCTGGGAAGCTCAGGTTGCTTCCTGAATAAATAAATATTTATTTATTATTATCATTATTTATTTTGATGCTCAAATTGTCCCAGGCTTGGCCAGTGGTATGGCCCCTCAGGTTGACTCCTGTGTCCTTCAGATAGTTCCTCCTCATCCTTTGGGCATTGCTTTCTGGCAGTAGAAGTTGTCTCTAGGTCATCTTGCATTTTCTTTTCCCTGGTTACAGTCATTTTTTTAGGAGCCCTGATTGACTGACTAATCAGTTCATTCTTTCAGCAAATATTTATTGAGTGACTACTGTTATATGTTCCAGGGACTTTTCTAACTTCCTACAAAGTTGTTTCTTTAAATGTTAGCAATATGTTGCTCCTTGAGAACTAGTTGTGGCATCTTTTTTAAATCTGTCTCATAACAGGAATCCGCAATTGTTGTTATGTACTTCTGTATATTTAATTAATCAGTCTTTTTACGTTTGTCATCAGTAAATGTAGAAATTTCCTTTGATGTATCTAAAAACCACTAAAAACTGATGATGTGTTTGCAATGTTAACTTTATAGCCATAAAATATATGAGGATTTCTATGTAATGGTCATCTTTATGCAACTTGGGTCTTAACCCACACATGTTGAAAACCATGGTACTACTTAGCAGTTCCTGGAGGCAGCACATAGTTCGATTATTTAAATGTTTTCTGTGACAGCGTTACTGTGTAAGTATTGGGCTGGCCAAAAAGTTTGAGTTCTCTCATAACATCGTATGGAAAAACCTGAACAAAACTTTTGGCCAATCCAATATCAAAAGGTGTTCTCGTGTAGAAATGTCAGTCTTGTTCTGTAGGAAACAGATGGAGTCCCTCGCTCTAAAGGAATTGGGACCTTTTCCGTATGGTTTGTGCTTTTCTGTTTCTTTCCTCCTCTCCTTCACACCACCAGTTTCTAGCATTTCTGTGAAGATAATGTACTGTAGCCTTACTTTCAAGTGAGGAATTTACATGGGATTATTTCTTTATTTAAATAATATGAATACAGTACTTTTACCAAGTTTAAAATATAATTTTGGTGTGGGTGGCAGACATGCTGTATCCTGCCAGTGTGTTAAAATCATTTCACTGATCATTTTCAAAGACATTAGTTTTCTGTTCATGGTCACACTTAAAGGATGAGGTCTTTCAAGCTGCTGCTGCTTCTTCTTTTTTTTTTTTTTTTTCTATTTTTCCCCTTTGAACTTTATGCTGTTTGTGTCTGTGTGATTGTTGCAAAGAATTCATAATGACATAAATCATACAAGTGATTAGTCTGTTAATTAGTAAACAAATCTTTCTGAAATAAGAAAAGTCTAAACTTCTAAAGGCGTTCATGGCTCTTGGGGGTTAAAACATCTTTGGAAGACTGTTCGGCAGTTTCTAATGAAGTTAAACATAAGCCTACTCTGTGATGTAGCCGTTTCACTACTAGATGTATACCCAGCTAAAAAGAGTGTATGTATCTGCCAAGAGGCTTCTTGAAAAATGTTTGAAGTGGTTTTATACTTAATAGCCTCAAACTGAAAACAACCCAAATACTCCATCAATAGCAGGTTAGATAAACTGAGCAGAATATTATTCAGTGACAAAGTCTGAAATAGTGATATTCAACAAAGCCTTATTTTGAAGGAAAGAAACAAGACAAACTAATACACATTCAGAGTTGAAAAACAGGCAAAACTAATCTATGATGGCAGAAGTCAGAACAGGTAAGGTGGGGAGGTGGGTTTTGACTGGGTATTTCTGGGTGATGGAAATGTTCAGATCTTAATCTGAGCGGTGGTTATATGCGTGTGTACATAGATAATATTTCATGGAGCTGTATGCTCAAGATTTGTGTATTTTACTTATACCGTGGTAAAATACTGTAAGAAACAAGGAGAAGAGAATCCCTTTGTGCTTGACATACTCTTCCTCTGCTCTGAGTGTGTGCATTAAATTTGGGTTTGGACTAATTGGACTTATTTAATATGTTAACTTTTTCTTATCCTTTTTCTTTTTCTGCCTCCTCCTTTGTCCTCCCACCTCCTTTATTCTTTTTTCTTAGATCCTGTTCTTATTATACTCTTCAGCGATTTCATGTGAATTCCTTAGAAATGAGACATAAAATTAGCAGCTCATGACTCTTGGTGGCTTGCTTTCGGCCTGGCTGCCAGTTGTGCGTTTATGTCAGGCTCTACCACCCCTTAGCTGATACTGTGCCCCAGTTTCTCTTCTGCAATAAGTGGACCCATTTTTGTTAGTGATGAATGGAGTCTTAAATCTGTGATGCAGAAGGCATGCTATGTTATGCTCAGGTTGCTCAGTTGTGTCCGACTCTGTGCGACCCCATGGACTGTAGCCCTCCAGGCTCCAGTCCACTGGAATGGGTTGCTATGCCCTCCTCCAGGGCATCTTCCGAACCCAGGTCTCCTGCATTGCAGGTGGATTCTTTATTGTCTGAGCCACCAGGGAAGCCCAAGAATACTGGAGTGGGTAGCCTGTCCCTTCTCCAGGGGTACTTCGTGACCCAGGAATCGAACCAGGGTCTCCTGCATTGCAGGCAGATTCTTTACCAGCTGAGCTATAGGGGAGCCTGCAAAAGGCATAATTCAAATGAAATAATACAGAATTAGACTGGAAATACATTTTACTTTCTATTAAGGCTTTAGGTTCATTTTTGTAGTTTGTTATAATGTGTGCTGCAGCCCATGGGGTTGCAAAGAGTTGGACATGACTTAGTGACTGAACAACAACATGTGGAACATATATGTATATATTTTTAACTAAATAACCTTTTTTGCTGCTTAAAGTTGACGTAATAGTTGTACATTATTTGTGAATTATTATGGGATTTTTCAAACTTTTGTAAAAGTAGAAAGAGTAAGATAGTGAATATCTCTGTACTTGTCGTCAGGTGCAACAGTTACCTACACGTCCCATCTTCTCATCTCTCTGTCCTCTGAATTGTTTTGAAATAAATCTCAGATATGTCACTTCATCCATAAATGCTTCAGTATCTTTAAAGATTATTCACAGGGCATTGTTTTATGTACTATTTTTTCCTATTGTTGTAGAAAAAATTTATTTTCACTAGATAAGTGCAAGAATTACTGATAACCCTGTATTTTTTGCTAATTTTAGTTGCTTGATTACCAAAATATAAATAAAAATATTCAGATGATAATGGTTTTAATGATTAAAAATCATAAGCTTTCTGGAGGAAGTAACTGTCAAGTTCAACGGTTTTTATGACGTACAAACTAAGCGATTTATGAATGTTTGTTTCTCTTCTTTTGAAATAGTGTAACTGTAAAGTTCAATTTTTGGCCATTACTGTACAGAAAATGTTGCAAAAACCCTGAAGAGATTTCATTAGAAATGACTTTGCTGTTTATGCAGCTTGTTTATGCGCCTCCTTAGACAAATCAGACAAGGGGCCATCCACTCCTCTGTGCTAGTTATATGTAAAATAAACATACACTTGATGATTTATTATGGAAATATTTCATTTCTGTGC
Organism: Bos indicus; assembly: GCF_029378745.1. Classification (NCBI taxonomy): domain Eukaryota; kingdom Metazoa; phylum Chordata; class Mammalia; order Artiodactyla; family Bovidae; genus Bos; species Bos indicus. Next base: position 37,364,094 of record NC_091773.1, on the reverse strand, counting down.
CTTTAATATTTCTTTTAAACAGGTAGTATCACTCCAACTGTGGAACTGAATGGGCTTGCTATGAAAAGGGGAGAGCCTGCCATCTACAGGCCATTAGACCCAAAGCCTTTCCCCAATTATAGAGCTAATTACAACTTTCGGGGCATGTACAATCAGAGGTTTGTATGTCTTCTTTGGTTTTGTTCTTATTTATTATTTTATGCATATTATCAAAGTTTCTGAAACTCAAAAGGTATTTTTGTTGTAAAGAAAGTTCACTTGGGGTATTTTTCATGGAATATAGATATATCGGGCTTATAAAGAAAAAAGTAATACATTAAAAAAAATAACTTTTACAGGAGCTCATGAAAGCCCTACGTTTGCTGCAGGCAGGACCACGTTTTAAAGTTGTTCCACAGTGTGCTGTGGAATTTTCAGTTGTCTTGCTCATTTTTTCAGCAAGCAGATGCTTTTAGCTTAATTAGTACTTTGCTTAATTTGTCTGAATACATTGCAAACATGACTGTTTATAACTTACAGGAAAGTTATTAGGAGGATTTACTAAGTGTTTCTGCACATGGAATAATTTTGGGATAGTTTTAAGTGTAACAGAATTTTCTTTTGCACATGTGGCAGAATTCTGTAAAAAATCTAAGGGTTTTTATTTTTTCCTGATTATTTATAAAAGTCATATGGCTCATTGTAGAGAATGTGGAAAATGCAGAAAGTAAAAAAATACAGATAATTTGCAAACCTAGAATTAAAGACCTGTAATATTTTGATGTGCTTTACATTCTTCTTGTTCTTTTCACACAAATATATTTAACCAAATATAAATTATCCTTTATATGCAATTCTGTCTTAGTTTATGGAAGTATAATATAGGAACAGTAAAATGCACGAGTCTTAAATGTACATCTTGATGACTTTATTGTATTATTTATGGACCTATGTATTTATAGTTTATTTGATGGCCTTTCACATCTGTGTGTCCTCATGTGATCATCACCTGTCAAGCTCCAGAACATTTCCATCCCCCTGAGAGTTTCCTCATACCTATTTGCACTTGGTATTCTTCCTCCTAGAAGTAATAACCACTCTTCTATCTCCATAGACTAGTTTTGCCTGTCCTTGAACTTACATAGACTCCTACAGCTTTTATTCTTTGTGTCTGGCTTTTTTCACTTCATATAATGGTTTTCTTGTTTTGTTTGTTTTTAGTTTTTGATTTTTGGGATTCATCCATGTTGCTTATACCTAGGTTCTACCGTTTTTTTAATTGCTGAATAATGTTCTTTGTATGAATATATCATCATTTGTTCATTTTGAACGTGGAGTATTACACCTTCTTTTCACTTAATAGAGGTATCATTTTTCATATCTTTAACCTTTGAAAAACAGTTTTGATGGCTATATTCATATGGTTGAGGTATACTTTACAAGAATTTAGTAAAGTGTAAACAAGACTTGTTTACAAGACTTTAATATACTTATCATTAATATACTTAATGATAAGTATATTAAAAAACACCTGTTTTTGATCATCTAGATTGTTCCTCCCCCTATTTTTGGACAATTATAAATAATGTTTCAGTAAAAAATCTTTATATGCAAGTTTTTGTTTATATCATTGATTATTTCCTTAAGATAGATTACTATAAGGGGAGTATTGGGTTAAAAAGAGTAATATAAAACCAATACAATATTGTAAAGTTTAAAAATAAAATAAAATTAAAAAAAAAATAAAAAGAATAATATATTACCCAATTACATTGAAGTTTATACTAATTTCTTATAGTGTATTTCATACTATTCTGACAACATTGAGCTTAAAACATAGTCCTGATAGTTAAAAAGTGGTATATTTTTTGGTTTTATTGATAACCTGTTATGCTCAACAGTTTTTTAAATAAATATTTATTAGTTACTTGTCCATTTTAATTGGCTAATTTTGATTGCATTGCTTAATCTGTCTTCAGATGTTTGTGTGTTGAGGATATTAGCATTAAGAATATTTGTTTGATTTTCCTGTTTTTTAAAAATGGCTTTTTTAGTTTTGTTTTTTAATGTACTCCAGTTTTAAATGTTATATGGCATAATCTATAAAATTTTTGGTGTGATTTCTCCCACTGCTTCTATGCTTAAGAAATTATTTCTCATGTTTGATCAGACATTTGTTGATGCTTAAAATTTTTTTTTAAATTGAGGCATAATTGACGTGCAACGTTGTGTAAGCTTAAGGTATAGAGAACACTGATTCGATGCATTTATATTGCAGTATGGGTGCCATTGTAGTGTTAGCTTATAACCTCTCTCCAGTCACATGATTATCATTCCTTTTAGTGTTGGGATGCTGTTGCTTTTAAAAGCATTTTGTGTATTTGCTGACAAATTATTACCGTTCAGATAGGACAAGTTATTTGTTTAATCAATAGATAATCTAATACTTTTTGGTGTCTTGCTTGGTAGTGGAAAAATTACCATTCACGATTCAGTCTTACTCAAATAATAAATGGCTCATTTAAATATTGTTGTTCAAGTTCTCTAAGAAAAACGTCCGCCTCTTTATCTTTCCTCTCCAGTGTGTCTGGGGGGGTTTACTTTATTGTCCTGGTGAGAAGGGAGGGTGCCTCTCCCCCCAACCCCCTCTTAGTGCTGGCTCATGTGGTCTTTGTGGTGTGATGTCTCTTGTCCACCAAGTAGCTGATTCCTCTCTTGTCTGCCCTGCTGAAACCTGCAGTTGGTGACTTGTAGTCCGTCTTTTCCCCTCAGGTAATGCTGTGGGAGAGTATTGACCATCTTCCTCTTGCCCTTTTGGAGTAAGCTCTTAGCTCTCCTTGTCTCCTTTGGATGTGGTTCGATTCTTATCCTCTTCTGTCTTACTGGAGCATACACTGCCAGGCTTACCAGCCCTCAACTTGGTGTCCACGCTGCATGGGAAGCACGAGAGATATACCATTTCTCTTATGGTTGCTTTGCTTCCCTTTTTTCTGTTACATACCCTTGCCTTTCTCATCAGTTTGAGGTTACCGAATATAAATACAATTACTTGCCTACTTGAGCACAACAGATAGGTTTGATCACCTGAGATAGGAACACCTTGTCAATTTTATACTTATAAGATACTTTTCTTTTAATGTACTATAATGAATAATCAAGAGAATATTATATTTAAAGCTTAATGTATTTTGATATCTGTAGTCCTTTATTTGAAGTGAAGTTTTTGATTAGTGAACTTACTACTTTTAAATGAAAGCAGTCTAGTGCTAAAGCAATGAAAAAATCAGACAGTAATTTCTGTCTTAGGTGAGGTGACTATTTTGATCAAGGCCTAGGAGCAGAGGGAATAAGCAGTGTCAATGCTAAGAGAGAGGGGAGAACTTTGAGGCAGAAGAAAAAGCAGCACAAAGCCCGGTGCCTCGATGCCGCCCCCAGGAGGCCAGTGTGGCTGGACCGCCCTGGGCCTGGAGGAGAGGAGTGGGGCTGTGAGGATGTGACAGGAGTCAGGTGGTTTGCTGATGGTTTAGTTGCTAAGTTGTGTCTGACTCTTGTGACCCCATGGACTGTGGCCTGCCAGGCTCCTCTCTCCATGGAGTTCTCCAGGCAAGAATACTGGAGTGGGTTGCCATTTTCTTCTCCAAGGGATCTTCCGGACCCAGGAATCGAACGCAGGCCTCCTGCATTGCAGACAGGTGGTTTGGTTTGATTTTTTCCCCCGTTTTAGATTTTCTATTAAGTGAGTGCCTGCATTTGTGCTAAGTTGCTTCAGTCATGTCTGACTGCGATCCTATGGATTGTAGCCTTCCAGGCTCCTCTGTCCATGGGATTTTTCCAGGTAAGGATACTGGAGTGGGTTGCTGTGCCCGTCTTCAGGGGATTCTTCCCGATCTAGGGATCGAAGCTCCGTTTCTTGTGTCTCCCACCTTGCCAGGCCGGTTCTTTACCACTAGCACTACCTTAAGAACATTGTCATTTTTCCGTTCTTGGCAATTTCTGGTTTCAAGGTCTGATTCCATGGTTGTCATGAGGCTGTGAGAATTTTTTAACGACTTCTCCAAACGATTATGCCTTAGGCGGTTCCCATTTAATGGATCAAGTGGACTCTTCCTTCAGATTTTTGAAGAGTCTTTAGAATTTTCTGCAGATCATAAAAAGGGTAAAAAGAAAATAAGGAAGTACTGGTAAACAACCAAACCATGTTTCAACCTAAACACTCTGCTCACAAAAGGGCAAACCTACCCATTACTTATTAGGCTGTTAACATTATGGTTTCATATATGATCTTAATTTGCAGGTGACAACACCTGTGTGTGTGACAGGGAATTTGGAACCAAAGATCAGAGGAGACGCTCTTCTCCTTGTCAGACTCCAGATGAATTGGTAGCTTTTTACTAAGGCAGGTTCTGAAAAGTTAAGAAGTCAAAGAGACAGGTGTCATTTAGAGGGAGTTTTGAAAAGATCTTTTCATTTTCTGTTTAAAATAATATTATTTAATAATTAGATATTACTCATGCCTTTTTTGTTTTAAATTCTTTTCTGGTTAGGTTTCTCACTTGAACTTATTCAAAGGCCTAAACAGGAGCTCATGAAAAGGTCTCCCTCCCCGAGCCTGCCTCATTTTATGTTGATTGAGGGAAGAGGATTTATCCATGAGCAAACTCGGTGTATACAACTCGAATTCTGAAATACCTGGGTCTCCTTCTAATGTACCCAAGATGTTTGAAAATGAATACATCCAGGATATCTTTTTCTTTCTCATTTGGGGTAGTGTTAACTGACAGATAGGAAGTTGAATGCACACAGAAGTTTATATGACAGTACAAGATGTAAGATTGGTGAACATTTTATACTTTTGTTTATATTTTTGTAATAAAGACTTACATTATCTCAAGGAGTAGAATGGCTGAAATCAGGCCTCCTGCAAATAGTTGATTAGTTTTTTTGTATTCACAGATTAAAAAAGCCTTATTGCAGGGCTAATGGCCAGAAAGCCCCTTGGTCTACTGATGCAGATAGTCAAAGGGCCACAACTCAAACTGTATAGGCTGAACATGGGAATTTCTCTGTGTGTAACTGGACGTCTCTTGGGGAAACCTTCAGGCCTGGTAAACTGTAGGGCTTTCACCCTCATTTTCCCTTTCTCTTTTTCTAGCTCTTGTCTCATTTTTCTTCTGCTTGACTTGATTTTCAAAAACACTGTCTTCCATTTGCTATACCTCATAGGCCACATAGCCCTTAGACTTGTACTAGAGGAGGAACACATTTTTGTTTGTGGATAGCTCTTAGGCAAGTTCCAGGTAATCTGTTCATCCCAGAATTTGTCAACCTAGAGAAACAGGGTTTAGTCCCATCCAAACTGCTCTTCAGAGCACAGTTATTTTATAGAGTTGCTCCCTGAAGGCAAAGATGCAGAGGGAAAATTATTTCCATTATAGTCAGAATATTTGGTTCAAGTTCTTGTTCTGATGCCTTCAATCATATGATCTTGGGCAAGGCTCTCGACCTCCCTTACTTTCCTCTTTTGCAAGATTACACTCATTCAGCAAACATTTATCTAATGACTACTCTTTGCCACATGTTGTGTTAGAGTAGATAATTTGGTGAAAGACAATATGGTAGACTATAGTTGGCTAGAGGAGGAAGACAGTGAAGAGGAACTAACAGAGTGATAGATGTCTCCATAGACTGCTATGGAAATGTTGAGAGTAAGCACCTCACTCAGATTGGGGAATTAAAGAAGCCAATTGACTTGGAATTGGCTTTGAACTGAATTGACAGAAGGAATTGACACTTGAACTGAATCTTCGAGGTTAATAAGGCATCAGCCAGCTGAAGAAGGTTAAAAAAGCAATCTAGATTTTGGGAACAAGGGCAAGGAATCCTGAGAAGTTTAGTTTATTCATGGACATGCAGGCAGTTTGGTTTGAATGGAATAAAGAGGCTGAAGTTCAGGCAGGTCGCTAATCTGGATGTCCTCAAGCAGCATGCCAAGAGATTTAGAGGTTATCCTGGAGTTGATTGGGAGCCTTGAAAGGATTTTAAGTTGAGAGATAAAATAATTGTATATTTGTCTTCGAAATAATTGCTTTTGCACTATATGGGAAATAGTTTGGATAGGCTTAAAGTTTAAGGGAGAAGATGCATTACAAGGATGCTGTAATTCAGGCTTAATGTGATGAGAACCTGAAAGTGAAATGTAATTAATAAGCTATTTCATAACCTAAAATCCAGTTATTTCTAGTTTTACTGATAATTAACATAATGAAATTAAATCAGCTCAGATGCTTCAGAAAATCTGGTTCACCTATCAAATTTCTACTAACAGCCACAGCGGTCCACAAAGTTCTAAGTCTCACAGATTTATCTCCCAGGGAAAACGGGAGACCATGAAGCCTCAAGCAGTACCTGGATCTGCCTATAGGGACAAGTTTAACTTGCTGTGACTCATACTACACATGCTAAGAGAAAGCAACTTTTCTAACCTAGCTACCAGTGACTGGACCAGGACCTGGACACATTAGCCAAAAGCAACCAAATACTGTCTTGACACAAACATACCAAGCACACCTGATGACAAGGGGAACTTGGCACAGGAGCATGCTATGAAATTGTTCTAAATGGAACAACAGCAATCCAATATAACCAAACTCTTTGAGGAGAGATGCTTAAATACTAGATGAATGAATAACAGACGTGTCACTCAAACTTAGGTTGTATCCTAAACAATGCCATTTTATCCAAGATAATATTACACATCCCTATTATGGAAGCTGCTAAGTTGCTTCAGTCGTGTCTGACTCTGTGCGAGCCCATAGATGGAAGCCCACCAGGCTCCGTTGTCCCTGGGATCCTCCAGGCAAGAACACTGGAGTGGGTTGCCATTTCCTTCTCCAATGCATGAAAGTGAAAAGTGAAAGTGAAGTCACTCAGTTGTGTCCGACTCTGAGCAACCCCATGGACTGCAGCCCACCAGGCTCCTCTGCCCATGGGATTTTCCAGGCAAGAGTACTGGAGTGGGGTGCCATTGCCTTCTCCATATTATGGAAGCCCTAGACCCTAAAACTCCTCTTTCCATATGTACTCCCAACAAACCCTCAATGCCAAAGATAGATCTTCTAATACCCTTCACTGAGGCTTTAAAGAGTGATAAAATGGACTCTTTATAAGGATCTCATATTCAGTTGAAACTGAACATAGTCAAAACTGAATTCCTTCTCTCTCCAAAGGTCTACTCCAACTCCTCTCATTGTGAACACTATTACAGCATATGTGAAAGTCACCCTTCATGGCCTCTATCGTGCAATCCCCAAGTCTGCCTCCTAAATATCTAGTCACTGTCCCCTCTTCTCCATCTTCAAAGTTCATAGGCTGATGACTAGCTGCTAATTATTGTGATGTTGGCTTACTAGGTATTTTGAACCTGTTTAAACAATCAGTCTAAGTGTTACCAGTTTGTAATGCCTTTCTCAAAAGTCTGTTGGAAAGTAGAACAGTTGGGAAATTGAATGTTTGTAAGGCAATGGCACCCTACTCCAGTACTCTTGCCTGGAAAATCCCATGGACGGAGGGAAGTGACTTAGCCGCAGTAGTATTAACAAGTACAGAGCTACAATTTTGCTTTCTGCCACTAGATGGCGCTTGTGTACTGATAAAACAACCTACACACTTTTTAAGTTCTGTTTGGTTAATACTCCAAGGCTTATGTTTATTGATTAGTGACAGGTTAAATTATATAAAATTGCCAGTTTTGACCTTGCTTTGACCTGTAAATATTACAGTTTCGTATAGTTCAACCTAATAGGAAAAATTTAGCTAAGTACATAATTCTAAAGCCTCTTGGATAAGTGAAATAAATCAGTTCAGTTCAGTCACTCAGTCATGTCCGACTCTTTGCAACCCCATGGACTGCAGCACGCCAGGCTTCTCTGTCCATCATCAGCTCCCGGAACTTGTTCAAACTCACGTCCATTGAGTCGGTGATGCCATCCATCTCAAATAAATATGAAGTGGTAAAAAGCAGAAATTCATTCTAAATCTGATTTTACCTGTTATGTATTATATTTCTTGATTTGTTGAATATATTCTTTCTCTTTTATCATATGCTTTATTCATGAAATGTATGTCAGAACTTTTCAAAATGATACTTCTTTTAAAAATAGTATTTTTTTATGAAGATATCACTTTATAGAATAGATGTAGAACTGAAAGACTGCAAGACAAAACTTTCAGTACTTCCTCATATTTTTATATAGGATTATATTAATTAAATTAGGGATGCTTTTCATTTTGGGAAATAAGTCTAAACCCATAATAAAGAAAGATTAAACTCTCATAAGCCAGAAAAGAGAATTTGAATAGGTTACCAAAGCAAAAATGAGGGAGAATGAACTGGAATTCAGTGAAGCCAGGAATCAGAGAGCCAGGGAGATAAAGGTAAAGGAAGAATTATTTGGGTCAGAAGCTCTTGTCTTAGGCAGTCTTATTTAAAATTAAGAAGAAGAACTAGTAACTGAAAGAAAAATAAAGAATAGGAACTACTGTACATTGTAACCCTTTAAATAAAACAAAACTAATTGCTTAGTTAAACTAGATGCAACACTCTTCATTTTATGAAATCGAAATATAGCTTTTTTCTTTAAAGTGCAATATGAAGAGGGTCTCTCAACATCTGTTTCCCCAAGTATAGGATTAAAAATCAAATTATTAAAAAATATTTTGGGGGTTTATGTTCTGGCTGTGATGAAATAACTGGGACTAGATTTACCCTCTCACTATAAAATCTAGAAAACCTGGATATGTTTTTATATTATATATGAACTGATATGATATGAAGAGAAGTTGTGAGTTAAAGATGTATATTGATGCAGGGCAAAAAATAGTTAAGAATACAATAGTGGAGATAAAAATGGGATCATAAAATGTAATCTAGAAGAAGGCAGAAAAAAGGTAGAAAAAGGAGTAATGAACTCATAAATAGAAAACAAAGAACAATGTGATAGATCTAAACACAGTTATATTGATAATTATGTTAAATGTAAATGGTCTAAAATACTGGTTAAAAGTTAGAGTGTCAGATTGTATAAGACAGCAGGAGATATAACTATATGATGTATAAAGAAATCTACTTTATTTAAAAATATTAAAAAAATTTTTTTTAATTTTTTATCAGGTATAACCAATTAACAATGTTGTAAGAGTTTCAGGTGAACAGTGAAGGGGCTCAGCCATACATATACATGTATCCATTCCCCCCAAACTCTGCTCCCATTCAGGCTGCCGCATAACATTGAGAAGAGTTCCCTGTGCTATATAGTAGGTCCTTGTCGGTTATCCATTTAAAATACAGCAGTGTATACATGTCCATCCCAAACTCCTTAACTATCCCTTCCATCCATCCTTCATCCCCACCCTGTAACCATAAATTCATTAAGTCTGTGAGTCTGTTTCTGTTTTGTAAGTAAGTTCACCTTTATCTAAAGAAACCAATTTTAAATATAGAGACGTAGATTGGTTAAAAGGATGGGAAATGATATTCTGTGCAATCATTAATTATAATAAAGCTGGAGTGGCTATATCAGATAATGTAGACTTCAGGACAAGGAATATGACAAGGTATAAAATTATCAGTGATAAAAGGGTAAAATCATCAAGAAGACTTAACAGTTCTAAATATACATGCACCTACTAACAGGCTTTAGAGTAAGTTAATAGAAATACGTACTGCTGCTGCTATGGACTGAATTATGTACTCCCAAGATTCACACCCCCCAAAGTAATGGTATTTGGAGATAGGATCTTTGGAGGGTAATTAAGCTTAGATAGATCATGAGGGTGGGGCCCTCAGCGTGGAATTAGTGTCCTTATAAGGACAGCCGCAGACAGCTGGCTTTCTGCACTTTGCCCCTCTCCCTATGTGAGGACATAAGAAGTTGGCTGTCTACAAGCCAGAAAGAGAGCTCTTTCATCAGAAACTGGCCATGCTGGCACCTTGGTCTTGGACATCTGGCTTTCCACAACTGAGAGAAATTTAATTCCTGATTAAGCCTCCCAGTCAATGGTAAGTTACTAGGACAGCACAAGCTAAGACATTGATAGAATTCATTAACACTGTCATCCAGGGTTATGAAACCCTCCTTCAATAACAGCAGAATATACATTATTTCCAAGTGCACATGCAGTGTTCAGCAAGACAGGATATGCTGTGCTATTAGACAATTTTCAGTAAATTTAAGAGACTTGAAATGATACAGACTCTGTCATCTGACCACAAAGGGAAAAAGTTAGAAATACCATAAAAATATCTGGTAAATTCTGTAAATATTTGGAAATTTAAGGACACATTTCTAAGTAATGCACGAGTCAAAGGAGAAGTCACAAAGAATACTAGAGAAGTATTTTGAACTAAATTAGGGTAAAAATGAAACATTGAAATATGTGGGTGCAGCTGAAGTTGTGCTTGGAGGAGAATGTGTATTTTTAAATGCTTACATGAGGAAAAACAGATCCAAAATTAATGCTTTAGGTTTCTACCATAAGAAACTGGAGGAAGAAGAGCACATTAAATATCAAAATACAGAGAAGGAAATGGGAAAAATAGGAGCAAAAGGTGATGACATTGAAAACGGATAAACAACTGAAAAAAAAATCTCAGTGAAATCAATGAAATAAAAAGTAATTCTGGGAAAAGATCTATAACATGATAAATTTCTAGCTAGACCAACAAGAGAGAGATTGTGAACTTATATTACTGCCAATATCAGGACTAAAAGAGGGAATTCTACTGATACCAAAAGAATTATAAGGGAACCTTAAGAATGACTGTTGCTAGATTTGATCACTTAGATCATTGGTTGGCAAACTGTGACCTGTAGGTTCGTTGCCTGTACTTTTATTCGAACATAGCCATGTCCATGTATTCATATATTGTTTTGGGCTGCAACTGTAACAGTAGAGTTGAGTAGTTGTGACAGACTATTTATATATGCCCTGCAAGCTTAAAGTGTTTACTGTCTGGTTCTTTAAGGAAAAGTTGACTGACTTAGGTGCAAATTTGTAAGAAGGCACAAATGACCAAAACTGACTTAAAGACAATTAGAAAAATCTCAGTAAACCCTATTAAAGAAGTTGAGTTTATTTTAGAAACTTTGCCAGAAAGAAAATTCAAATTGCAAACGAGTTCACTAATAATTTCTACCAACATTTGAGGAGGAAATACTGTCATTATCTCAGAAAACAGAGGAAAAGAACACTTCCCAATTCATTTTATGAGGCCAGTGTTGTCTTGTACCAAAATCAGTCAAAAGACTTAAAACTTGAGATCAGTATCCTTCATCATCACAGATAGAAAAACCCTTAACAAAATATTAGCAATTTAAATTCAGTAATATTTAAATCATACAATACACATGATTAAATGGAGTTTATCTTAGAAAAGCATTAACCATATTTATAAAGGTGAAAAACCATATGAGCACCTTATTAAACACAGAAGCATTTGATGAAAGTCAGAAATCATTCATGATATAGACTCATCAAACTAGGAATGCCAGAGAACTTAGTCTAATAAAGGACTTCTCTAAACAACCTTTAGCTAACATGTTTTGTAGTGAGAGATTGAATACTTTTTAAGGTAAAGAACAAGACAGCGATGCACACCATTTTCACTTCTGTTCAACATTGTGCTTGAGTTCTAGCAAGTACAGGAAGAAGAAGAAATAAATAGAAAATATTGGAAAAGAAGAAATAAAACTGCAAATTACATGATCATATATGTAGAAAATTATAAGAAATCACAAAAGCTACTGAAATAGAGGAGTTCAGCAAGATCACAGGTTACAAGATCAAAAAATTACAGTATTAATTTTTATACAAAAAAATCAACAGTATTTCTGTTTAATAGTAAAGAACAGCCAGAAAATTTAAAAAGCATAAAAACATATACTCAGGCTTAAATGTAGGAAAATATGTGCATAATCTGTATATTGATTGTGAAAAAATATTGCTCAAGCTAAAGAACAGTTGTATTATTAAGATATCAATTTTCCTAAAGTTAACATGAAGATGTGATAAAATCTCAATCAAAACCCTAGCAGGTTTTTTTTGTGAAATAGTAAGATAAAATTAATGTTCAAATGGAGATGCAAAGGATCTAGAGTAGTGAAAACAATTTTGAAAAGGATGAATAAATTTGCAGAGCTCACACCACCTGACTTCAAAATTTACTGTAAACCTACAGTAATCAAGACAGTGAAATATTGGCATGGGGAATAATATATGATCATTCCTAGGTATCCGTGGGGAGTGAGTTCTAGAACCCCACTCCCAGCCCCTGCAAATATCGTAATCCAATGATGCTCTCAAGTCTTTTATATAAAATGATGCAGTGTTTGCATATAATCTGTATACATTCTCTCATACTTTAAATCATCTCTAGATTACTTATAATCCCTAATACAATGTAAATGCTATATAAATAGTTGCTAGGGCGTGTGGTAAATTCAAGTTTTGCTTTTTTGGGACTTTCTGGAGGTTTTTTTTTTTAATATATTTTCTGCACATGGTTGGTTGAATCCAAGGATGTGTATGTAACCCACAGATAATGAAGGCTGACTGTGTAGATCAGTGGAACAGAGTAGAACAGAAGTTGGCAAACTAGGGCCCATGGACCAAATCTTTCCTGCCTGCTTTTGCATGGTTTGTAATCTAAGAATGTTTTTTACATTTTAAAATGGTTGAGGAAAAGAAATCCAAAGAGTGATATTTTATAACATGTGAAAATTAGATGAAATTCAGATTTTAAGGTCTGTTAGTGAAGTTTTATTAGAACACAGCCATGATTATTTGTTTGTGTTTTCTCTGTAGCTGCTGTCTTGCTGCATTAGCAGAGTTGAGTAGGTATAGCAGAAGTTTTATGGCTTGCAAAGCCCAGAATATTTATCATCTGGCCCTGTATAGAAGTTTGCTGATCCCAGGAATATAAAGTCAAGAAATAAACATACCCACATATGGTCAATTTGTTTTGTTTTCAAAATTAATTTCAGTGAAGGTGTTAATAGGCAGAGTCTACTCCTTCCAACAACCAGTGGTAATACAGTTTAGTATCCAGATGGGAAAAAGTGATCCTCAACACTTACCTCACACCATAGACAAAATTAATTAGAAATAGATCATAGACCTCCATGTAAAAAGCTGTAAACTTTCTAGAAGAAAGTGTTTTGTTACTTTGGAGACCGAGATTTGGAGCACAAAGAACACAAATCATAGAAGAAAAAATTGAGATACTGAACTTGATCAAAATTTAAAACTTCTACTACCCCAGAGTCACACTTTTAAGAGGGAAAAAGTCTGCTGCACTCGCACGCTGTGATGGCCCTCTTGTCTGTGGAGTGTGTTTCTCTCTGAATAAATTCACCTCTTACCTTAAAAAAAAAAAAGTGCAAAAGTGACGGGGAAATTCCTTGGCAGTCCAGTGGTTAGGGTTTCCCTTGCCTCTACTGCAGGGGGCACAAGTTCGTCACTGGTCGGGGAACTAAAATCCCACGTACCATGTGGTGTGGCTAAAACAACTCAAAAAAGCAGGACAGACTGGAAAAAAAAATTGCAGTGCTTATGTTGACAGGATTTGAATCCAGAATGATATAAACGAACACAGGAAGACAAGTATGAGCAAAATATTTGACTAGACACTTCAATGAAGAGATAAAGAATGGCTAATAAGCACATGAAAAGATGCTTGAAATCACTAGTTATCAGGGAAATGTGGCATAAAATAGCTAAAATTTTAAAAGGTTGAAAGGAATTTCCTGGCGGTCCAGTGGTTAGGGTTCTGTGCTCTCACAGCGGTGGGTCCAGGTTCAGTACCTGGTTGGGGAACTGAGATCCCACAAGCCATGCAGCCAAAACAAACATACTCCCTCCCCAATTGAAAAAAAGCCAAAAAGGCTGATAATACCAAGTATCAGGGTGGAATGACTGGCGCCCTCGTAATTACCGCTGGGAATATTAATGGTATGGCCATTCTATCGTGGTTTCTCACTCTAGTTAAATATACACTTACATGCCATCCAGCAGTTCCACTCTGGTATTTACCTAAGAGGAAAGAAAATATGTGGCTATTCAAAGACTTGTTCATGCATGTTTGTAGCATTTTTTCTTTGTAATAGCCCTGAGAAGGGGACGACAGAGAATGAGATGGTTGGATGGCATTACCGACTTGATGGACATGAGTTTAAGGGAACTCCGGGAGTTGGTGATGGACAGGGAGGCCTGGCGTGCTGTGATTCATGGGGTCACAAAGAGTCAGATACAACTGAGTGACTGAACTGAACTGAATAACCCTGAACTGGTCATATCCAATAGCCCTGAACTGGTCATATCCACCACCAGGTAAATGCTTAAATTGTGTCATACCCATGGCATGGAATACTACTTGGAAGTAGCACTTCTGGTCCAAGTCACAGTATGGGTGAGTCCCCACAACATTATGCTGAACCAAAGAAGCCAGATGCATAGTGTATATACTAGAAGATTCTATTTTTGTGACATTTTAGAAAAAGCAAAACTAATCTGTTGTGACAAAAAAAGTGGGAATTTTTTTTCCAACATACCAGTGCTTTTCTCTGGGTGATAGAAATATTCTGTATCTAGATTTTCAGTTCAGTTCAGTCTCTCTGTCGTGTCCTACTCTTTGCAACCCTGTGGACTGCAGCACGCCAGGCCTCCCTGTCTTTGGGTAAACTCCCAGAGTTTACCCAAACTGTCTAGATTTTGGTGACTGTTAAATGGATGATGTAAAAACTCATTAGTTATGAGTTTTGAAGTAGGCCTATTTCATTATATGTAAAATACACCTCAATAAAGTTGACTTAACAATACATTTTGTAATTCTCAATTTTCTTTGATGCTAAAAATATTTCTCAGAAAGCATCTGATTTTTGCCTCTCAAGCATTTGGCTAAAACCATTATAAATGTCTTACTAGGGGCTAAAGTAATATTTACCTCATAGAGTGAGGCTAAAATGTCTATTAATTGCTTAGCTTCTGCGTTTCTTCAATAAATGGTATTTAATTGTTAGCCTTTATTATATTATGGGTAATATTGTTTGGTTACAAATGCATACTCTGGAGTTGAAATGGTAGCTGTGTGGATTTGAGCAGGTTACTCAAACATTCTCATTCTCAGTTAACTCACCTATAAATTGGAGAAAATAAATTTTGCATCCTCATAGGGTAGTTTTCAGAATTAAACTAACAATTCCGTGACTGCACATGGCCCATTACCTTACTTTACCATAATGTTTTTAGTTCCTTAAAAATAATTTAAATAACTGTGTATTTGTTCCAGGACATTATTTTGAGAGGTTTTCAAAGTTTCATTTCTATCCAATTAAAAAAATTACACTATAATTCTATTATTATTTCTGAGTATATGCTTCAGAGAAGGGATGGCTGATTCTGTAATACGGATATGCATACTCTTGGCCGTTTGTTGGAATTCAGTTGGCCTTGGATAATGCTGTCATTGCAGCTCAGAGTCATTTCTTTGGAAACTACTGTGTATTTCGGCGGTTGTTAACTTAGGGTTTAAATGCAGGCCTCGGAGAACCTGTGCCTTTTATGTAGTTGTCTTATGCACATCCCACTGCTGCCTCGCCATGGCATTATAGCCATCTGTTTTACCTTTGCTCTTTCAACTTTCTCACTTTCATTCCTGAAAAATGGCTAGTCTGTGTTTCCTTGCCACTGAGTTAGTATTCAAGTACTAATAACTTGTTAATGAATTTCCCATGATACACATCCAGAACTTCCTATTCCTTGGCTCTGCTGTTGAAGGCAGTCAGGCAGGCAGGCTCAAGGCTCACCACATAACTAGATTAGGAGGGTTTAAATGATCTGGTAGGTTTATTAAATAAAAAGTATTTTCATGCCACATGAGTTTAACATTTTTTGTGTCCCCCCCCCCCAAAAAAAAGTCCCCAAACAAAAGCAGACGTGAACAAAGCCAATTCTTAAATTTAAAAAGTTACTTTTTATAATTCTTGCTTGACCTTTGTCTGAGTTTTGTTTAGTCTCTTAAAAAAAATGCTCGTGAAATCCTTTCTGACTTTTTTACTTTTTGTCTGCTGTGTAGCGTTCAGGATCTTATTAATAGTTCCTCAGCCAGGGGTCAAATCCATCTCCCTGCATTGGAAACGTGGAGTGTTAACCACTAAATGTTGAGGGGAGTTCTGTTTTTGAGTTCTTTATACTAAAAGTTTATGTATTATTTTCCATAAATGTGAATATAAGGAAATTGCATCAAAAGAATAATTGTTTTTCCCTTCTCAAGTTCATCATGATTCTTTAGGAAAATGCAACCATGATTTCGGAGAAGGCAATGGCACCCCACTCCAGTACTCTTGCCTGGAAAATCCCATGGACAGAGGAGCCTGGTAGGCTGCAGTCTGTGGGGTCGCTAAGAGTCGGACACGACTGAGCGACTTCACTTTCATTTTTCACTTTCATGTGAAGGAAGTGACAACCCACTCCAGTGTTCTTGCATGGAGAATCCCATGGATGGAGAAGCCTGGTGGGCTGCCGTCTATGGGGTCGCACAGAGTCGGACACTATTGAAGCGACTTAGCAGCAGCAGCAGCAGCAGCAACCATGATTTAAATGTGATAAATGCTAAATTTATTATATTTAAACAATTTTTACCCTAGTTTAGGGGAAATAAACCACATCCTCTATTGAGACATTTTATTAATCTGTTGTTCAGTCTCTGAAAACCAAGCACAATACTTAATTTCCTTTGTGTTTGAAGCAGTACGGTCTCACAGATGTCTTCTTTTTGTTCACTTGAACAGAATCTTGCTTCAGCAGTGCATATTATTTATTTATTTGTGTTTTAAGGAAATATCTGGGCAAAATGACAGATCAGTTTACAAAGCTCTTTTTAAGGTGGCGTATCAGGTGAATGAGGGGCTTTCATTTTTCAGAATTGTGCAAAGAAAATTTGTATAGGTTCCTTATATTAGTTCTGAGAAATTTGAAAATTCTGAATCTTTTTTTCCTTTGTTTTGGAGAGTTCCTTTATGAATTGAGAAACAGTGTCATCTGGTGTTTCTCATTAATAATCACTTTTTATATATCTCCTTCAACTATGGGGGCTTCCCTGGTGGCTCAGACTGTAAAGAATCTGCTCGCAATGTGGGAGACCTGGGTTTGATCCCTTAGTCGGGATTATCCCTTAGAGAAAGGAGTGGCTACCCCTATCCAGTATCCTTGCCTGGAGAGTCGCATGGACAGAGTGGCTGGTGGGCTACAGTCCTTGGGGTTGCAAAGAGTCAGACACGACTGAGAGACTAACACTTAATGATATTTAGTGAGGGGTTTGTGAAGTTTTTAACTTTAATTGGACTTAAAAAAGAAATTGAAGTATAGTTTTTAATGCAAGTGCTATGACTTTTAATAATAAGACTTTATGCTATATGTTTATAGAAGTTTATGTAATAATAGGACTTCTTGGAAATGGAATATTGTGTCTCATAAATTCTGGGCAAGATTTGGGTGATCGTCAAAATAGGCCATGGTGCAGAGTTTGTTTTTATGTTGGTGACTGGAAACTTGAATGTATTTTATCATAGAAAGATTGTGATAAATGGTAGCAAAGTTCCCAAGATAGCCTATAAAAACTCGTTTTAATTACAGTGAGCAGCATACTTTGTAAACAGTTCTAACTTCAAGGAACATGTTCTTAATGCCACCTGATCTATAGTAATGAGCTTATTGCAACTCTAATAGTAAGTATCAGGAGTAGAAAAGAAAGGGGCTGATAGAGGGAGTTTCCTCCTCCACGGTTTTAATTCAAATTGTTTATTAATGGAAACAAATTTAGTCAGTCACAAAGAAGAGCCTTAAGGTTGGCTGTGCTTTAAGAGAAGGCTTAAAGACAGCAGTAGGCTAAATAACCAGATGTAAAAATTGTAGAAAGGACCTGAAGATGAAAAAGTGATAATGGCATTAATTTTTTTCCAGGGTGTTGTGGCTAAGACATGCCTTATAGCAATAGTATGAAATATAATGTTTAGTGCAGTGTAAAGTTGTTAAGAAGTGGGAATGGCATGTTGGAACAAAACAGTTCCCATATTTTGTAGGGAAATTTCTGCTTTATAAGATAAAATCTACATCATCCAAATTTGTTTTTGTGCAAGGGTTCTAATTTCTCCACCTTTCCCATACTTTTTTTTCTTTTTTTTAATAGTCATCCTAATGGATATGAAGTGATCCCCACCAATTTTAAAACCACTTCTCCATTCCTGATTCTTGTCTGGGGACATGTTCTTTCTCTGATTCATTGACAGAGGAATATATTTATTAGTAAATTGATTCATTCAATATGTCAGTGTCAGTCAGTGAGAGCTCTTGAGGAGCAAGATGGTGGTGAACATGAAGATGAGTAAGACATCACCTTTATTCTTGAGTTTATAAGTTAGTGGGAGAGGGTAGATGATTATAATTCAGAGTGATACATGCCATGACAGCAATTACCACATACACCTCAAAAATAGAGTGTTTTTAACTTGTTTAAAACATTTCCGTTAAGATATGGAATTTAACTTGTTTAAAACATATCCATTAAGATATGGAATAAGGCACACCATCTCCAGAACTATTCAGCATTGGCCTAGAGGCATTAGTTGGTGCAGTTAGAGAAGAGAGAGAGTGAGCAATTTAGAGGCATAAGGCTTAGAAAATAATTGAAACCAAGAATTCAGCAAAGTGGCATGATAAAATTATATCTAGAATCAATAGCCTTCAAATATACAAGGACTTATAAGTAGACTTCCTGATGGCTCCATGGTGAAGAATCCACATCCGCCCATTTGGGAGATGTGGGTTCGATCCCTGTGTTGGGAAGATTCCCCTGGAGAAGGCAATGGCAACCCTCTCCAGTGTTCTTGCCTGGGAAATCCCGTGGACAGAGGAGCATGGCAGGCTACAGTCCTTGGGGTCTCAGAAGAGTTGGGCACGACTTAGAGACTGAAACAACAACAAAACAAATATAATGATAGAGAAAACTTCACTTACAACAACAACAAAGAGGAGAAAACACTGATGAATAAACTTACGAAGAAGTGTGTAAAAACGCATGAGGAAAACTTTAGAGTACTTTGGAAAGACATAAAAGTAAACTTCAATGAATGAAAAGATATTTTTTGTGTGGATAGGATGGCTCAACAACATAAAAGCCAGTTTGAAAAGTAAAATAAATGAAAGTATAGAGGAAGAAATAAAGAAGATGGAAACAGAAATAAATGAAGTAGAGAATAGAGGGAAGTAAATCTAACTGATAAATCAAAACTGTGATTTTTAAAATTGACAAAAGAGACAAACCACTAGCTAACTATCAAGGAGGTAAAAGGGAGAAAGAACAGATGAAAAAA
The DNA here is from genome assembly GCF_029378745.1 of Bos indicus. Taxonomy (NCBI): domain Eukaryota; kingdom Metazoa; phylum Chordata; class Mammalia; order Artiodactyla; family Bovidae; genus Bos; species Bos indicus. Next base: position 37,344,691 of record NC_091773.1, on the reverse strand, counting down.
GACAGAGAAATGACAAAGAGAAAATAACCATGGGGTTGGAGAAAAATGTGAACAAATTATAAGAGACTACTTTGCAGACTTCTGTAAAAATATGTTTAAAAACCTAGATGGTATAGATAATTTCCCAGGAAAATATTATGCACCAAATCAGCCCATTAGAGATAGAAGCTTAAATATGTCAATATACGCTGGAAAAAAATTGAGAAAGTTAATAAGCCCATAGAAAAGCAGTGGGCCCACATGGTTTCACAGGGGAATTCTATCCCTCAAATTATCAAAGACCAGATAGTTTTAATGTTATATTGACTAGACAATAGAGAGGAAGGGATAGAGAGGAAAGTGGAATTTCTAATTTTCTTTAGAAAACAAATATAACATTAATACCTAATCCTGGCAAGACAGGACAGAAAAAGAAATTGCAATCTAATATATAAACATATGAGAAAAAAACTTGAGCAAATAGATTCTGATACCAAATTAATTAAAGTGTATATCTCTCAGAAAATCTTCTTGAGTTGAATTCAACCCATTTATTCTAATGTTTTCATTTTTATAGCTTAACTGTTGACAGCTCTGCAGTTTCCTTGATCACTGCTTTACAGGTGTCCCTTAGATTCTGTTATGTAGTATTTTCATTATTGTTAACGATTCTATAGTTCCAAGAATTTTTTCTTGTTATAAAGTTGTTTTACTACAGGTTCAATTTCAGAGTTAGAAGGGTCTTCTTTATAAAAATTTTTAACTCATTTTTGGTTTATTATATTTTGCTCCTAGACTGTTTTTTTGGTAATATTTCTTTTTGTAGAAGCTTTCTCATGCTTTCTTTGAGATGTAGTGTAGGATCAGGGGGAATATTGCAGATGCTCTTGACAGCAAGTATAAAGGATGTGAAGTTTGAGATATATACGTGTGTGTGTGTCTTGGGGGCATTAGTTAAAAAGACTCTTTAGAACCCCATGGACTGTAACCCACCAGGCTTCTCTGTCCATAGAATTTTCCAGGCAAGAACACTGAAAGAGGCTTGCCATTTCCTACTCTAGGGGATATTCCCGACCCAGGAATCAAACTCGTGTCTCCTGCATTGGCAGGCGGATTCTTTACCACCAGCGTCGCCTGGGAAGCTCAATAAACCTGTAACACACCCTGTTGTAAGTCAGGCAGTTTCTGGTTCTTGAGGAGCCAGTCAAGTTGTCAATTGCCATACCATTAAAAATAATTTTTGATGATAGATCACAATGTAAGTTGTGATAGAAAAAATTTTTGCTATAACAAAACTCAAGGATGATTTACTTGTGAATAATTGTCAGTGATTATGCCTAGAAAACTCTGAAATAAGAATAAAATAGAGAAAATTATCTTTTTTAGTAGTAAGAAATACTTCCTTAGATACAGCTGTGTACATTTTTTTAAAAAGCCCTATCTATCTCATTGAGAAGCATGCCTATTAAGATTTTACATTTTTAGAAAGAGTTATTTATCAAAATTTGTAATATTCATGTTCCATTACTTATCTGCTAATACTAATTGGAATAATGGCTAATTCCACAAATTTTTTAAATGTTCATGTGTATGATCACAGGCAGTACAAATTTCTGAAAATTTGAATTAATATTCATGTTTTTGATGCATAGGTTTGTGAGAGTGAGCAGCAAAATGTAACATTAGAATAGAAATCTATGGAAAGTAGAATTAAAAGGAAGATCAAGAAGAAAAAATTGATGTAAAATTCCTAATGTATTTAACAGAATTTATGTATTTTTGAAGTAAATAAGGGTGGATATCAGCTTACTGTGATATTTAGATTCTTTTCAATACATTTAGAGGAGTGACATAGCGCCTTTATTTTGAAATATTAATATTTACAATAAGCCAGAAACTTCATCCTTTGTATTTCAGCTGCTAATGAAAAATTTTAGATACTAATTAAAATTTTAAATGTAATCAAAAATGTCGAGGAGTATATATATGTAGTTTTCAAAATTCTTTTATGAGGTATGAGCATTAAGTTTGAAGACCATTGCCATGGACTGATTTGAAGAGAAGCTGAGTTAGAGATGACCATTGCAGAATGCACAGAGGGGTGTACAGTTTCATTTTGCCTTTTACATACATTAGCAAGTGTGGCAATGAAAATGGATGGTGAAATGGATGATGAAAAGAAGTAGATGATGATTGGTAATTTAAAAAGTCTTGAACATGAATATGGCAGTCGTAGTTCATCTTTTGAGTTTAGTTACACCCAAAAGTGAAATCTTGTTTTCTTTCTATAGTATTTAAAATAATTCTCCCATTTATGAAATAATAAAATTGTATCCACCATTGATATTTCTGGCATAGTCCAGGTAAAAATATTTGTCTTGACCCATTAGAGGGCAGCATAAATTTACCTTTGGAATTAGCTTTCATGGTGTATGAATGCTTTTGAGTCACAGACGTAATGTCAGCATCAGTTAAATAAACTGTGAAGTTTCTTAGTTCAAATTAAAATCTTTCATTTGGAATTTTTGTAATATAATAAAAAATAGCTGTATAAAAGTGAACCTTTCTTTTTCTTTTTTCCCTCACTTTCCCTATCCCTGGTAAGCACATTAGAGCTTTAATAAATTTGTAAAACTACTCAATTTGATTCCAGACTTAAGATTTATCTTGATGAATTACCAGGTACTCCTTGAGAAATGGATTTGAAGATAAGTTTGCAAAATGCCGCATCCTGTATCCCTCTGAAGACTCCTTACAGATTCTTAAAGATGTCACGCAGAAAATGATTTGTCCAAGTGGTTCCTAACCCTGACTGAATGGCAGGCTCTCCTGGAAGGCTTTAACACATCTGATGGCAGGCTCTATCTGGACTAATTAAATCAGAATTTCTGGTTGGGGCATCTGAACATCAGTGTTTAAAAATGTTCCCCTGGTGATTCTAATGTGCAGTCATTGGAATACTAACCCAAACACACGGTACCCTCTGTTAATATCAAAGATTACTTTATGATATGTTGGTTTAAAGTAGTCATAGAACTTTTGAAAGAGCTAAGTAGAAGGTAAAAGTTACAGTTAACCACAGATCTCAGGGAATCAATTGTTTCTGGACAGCCAAGGGTTCCAAATCGTGGAGGATTTCACCCTTTTTTGAAAACTAAACTTTTTTTACTTCAGTGATTGTGGAGAGAAAATTTTCTAAAGGTTAAGGCATACCTTTTTCATGTTAAAAATGTTAACAGTGCAGTTATCCTCCCACTAAAAATAAATTAAAAAGATGCTAACAGTTATGAACATAAAGAATCTCACATGCTGACTCAGTCTGAACCATATAAATGGCAAGTGTTACTCTAAGCCTCATGAGACTGTGGCTTGTCCTTATGCTTGACATCAGTTTCTTGAGCACCTTGTTACTCTGTAAATCATCCTTGACAGTCAGGTTGTCACCTTATTTCTTGTTGCATGTCAGCACTTGTGTACACAGTGCTTGCCTGCTAATTTAATGTTCTTAAACTGCTATTGTCTTGGAAACTGATATTAGAATTGGGAGCAGAGTAAGAGTAACAAGGTTTTGGATTGGGCTCTGAGGTGCTCCTATAAGTATGAGGTTGTTTAATTGCTAAATCGAGTCCAACTCTTTGCAACCCCAGAACCCCAGGACTACCCCTGTAGCCCACCAGGCTCCTCTGTCCGTGGGATTTCCCAGGCAAGAATACTGGAGTGGGTTGCCATTTCCTTCTCCAGGGGATCTTCCTGACCCAGGGATCGAACCCACATCTCTTGCATTGGTAGGCACTGGTGGCTACCTTACGGTATTCCTTACGGCTAAGCCACCTGAGAAGCCCAAGTGTGAAGTTCATGAGCTTTATTTAGTTCATGAATTTTTTAATGTCATAAGTTTTCATGTCATGCATTTTGAATCTTTTATTCATTTTAGGTAGAATGAGGTTGCCAGCTAACTGAATACATGTTTGGATAATTATATGTTTATAAAATAATGTATTTATATATATATTTATGTATTTAATGACAGGAAGATTGGACAGAAATAATAATTGCTTTGATAAATTTCAAATAATGGCTTCCTCACAAGTTAATGAGAGGGTATCATTTGTGCACAATTTTTTCCTCTTCTTTTGAATATAATTCTTTTCTCTCTCTCTGTGGATGTGTGTGTTTAAAAAAAGATATGTCTCATTTCCAAAATGAGACTGTTTGCTGGTAAATAATGCGTAGTCTCATGAAATTGTCTGCAGAGTCTGATAGTTTTATTCATGTCATCTCTACAAAGATACTCCTTTATTGACTTGACCTTTTTATTCGGTATTGCTTTTTTTCCTCAAGTCAGGGTCCTTATGTACTTTCTCTGTTCCTTTATTGCCCTTTGTCTCCAGAGTCTCTTGGGAACCAAAAGAAAAAAAGTTGCTTTTGTAGTTTTTGAAATTTAGGTGTAACTGTCTCTGTTCATTGATTAAAAAAAGAAAAAGAAAAGAAACAGGACTGCAGAGTATTTTTCTTTGGAAGAAAAAAAACCTTTTTTCTCTGAATTGTGTATCAAAAATCAATAGAGAAAGATGTTGGTTCTACATAAAATATTTCCTAACATTACTGTCTGAAGTATAAGTAGTAAATATCCTACTTTTGATGATATTTAAAGAGAGGTGGCACTATCGTCTGGCAAGGATATCCAAGAGAGGTTTCTTTCTGTGGCTTGATGTAGGTGAATGACTTAAAACTTTCTTGACTAACCTGTGGTAAGGAATAATTTTTTCAGTAGTGTGACCTAGTACCTATTTATGTATACATACATACACATAGGTGGCTCAGTGGTAAAGATCAGCCTACCAATACAGAAGACACAGGTTTGATCCCTGAGTGGGGAAGGTCCCCTGGAGGAGGAAATGATAACCCACTCCAGTATTCTTGCCTGGAAAATCCCATGGACAGAAGAGCCTGGTTGGCTATAGTCCATCGTGTCACAGAGTCAGATGCAACTTAGCTATGAGCATGCATGCACATATACAAATGAAACAGAAGGTCTGTGATGCAGTATGTGTGTGTTGTAGTCTATAATATTTTCTATTTGGTTTTATTAAAAATGCTAGTTGTAATTCATTAAATTTATTTCATGACTCCTTGATGGGTCATCATTTGTACTTTAAAAACACTAATCTAGATGACTTCTAAGATTTCTTCCAACACCAAGAATCTATGTTACTGTGAATCCACATTCTTATGCAGAATCAAAGTTCATCATAGGGAACTATGATCTGAATTCATGAGATGGGAACCATCTCATCCTCTTATCGCCCTCAAATTTTCATCCTGTATTCTATTACCTTGCTGAACTCACTGGTTCTAGGTGATTTTTAAAATAGATTTCCTGAAATTTTCTCCATAGATAGCCAGCCATCGTCAAATAGTTTTGTATTTCTTTCTTATCTGTATGCTTTTTATATCCCTTTCTTGTCTCATTGCACTGACTAGCCAGCATTTATAGCACTATGTTGAATACAAGTGATGGGGCATACCTCTTTGCCTCATTCTTGATCTTGGGGAGAAAAAGTTTAATCGTTAATGATTAAGCATCATTTTAGCTGTGTGTTTTAACAGTAGATTTTTAAAAATTAAGTTGAGAGTGTTTTTCTTAACTAGATTTTTGAGAATTTTTGTAATGAATGAGTGTTGAATTTTGTTAAATTCTTTTGTTGCAGCAATTGATCTAATTATGTGACTTGTCTTTTTTAAGCTGTCATTGTGATTATATTAATTGACTGTTGAATATTGATTTTTGAATATTTTATGCTTTCAATATATGCCACTTGGCCATGATCTGTAATTTTTATGTATGTTGTTGAGTTCTATTTACTAATATTCTGTTAAAGATTTCTGCTTTTATAGTCAAGATGGATATTTGTCTATAGCTTTTTTGATTTGTTTAGTACATTGCTTGATTTTGGTATCAGGATAGTACTGGACTCAAAAGGATTGGAAAGTGTTCATTTTTCTGTTTTCTGGAAGAAATTGCACAGAATTTTTTAAATGTTTGATAGAATTCTGTAAAACGTATGGATTTGGACTTAACGTTTTTCAGGAACTTTAAAATTATGAATTCAGGTTCTTGAATACTTACAGGACTATTTAAGTCATCTGTTTCATTTTAAATCACTTGTGACAGTTTGTGCTTTTTGAGGATTTGGTCCATTTTGTCTAAGTTGTCAAATTCATGTGTGTAAAGTTGTTCTTAGTATTCCTTTATTATCCCTTTTATGTCTGCAAAGTCTGTAGTGATATCTTGTTTCATTCCTGGTATTGATAATTGTGTCTTATCTTACTTTCTTTGCCAGACTTGTCAGAGGTTTGTCAACTTTATCAGATTTTTCAAAGGACCAAGATTTTTGTTTCATTGCTTTTCTCTATAGTTTTTGTTGTTTTCAATTTTATTGATTTCCATTTTAGATTTGCATCTTACTTTGGGTTTATGTAGCTCTTCTGTGTTCTTTAGATGGAAGCATAAGTTATTGATATGAGAGTTTTCCTCTTTTCTAATGTACACATTTAGTGCTATAAATTATCTCTTAGCATTTCTTAGTTTCAGCTCACAGATTTTGATATGTTGTATTTCATTTGCATTCAGTTCAGTATGTATATACTTATTTCCTTTGATACTTCTTCTTTTACCCAAGGATTGTTTTAGAAGTGTGTTGTATAGTTTCCAAATATTTGGAGATTTTTCCTGTTACCTTTCTACTACTCATGCTTAGTCCGATTCTCTCGTGGTCGGAGAGTGTACTCTGTATGATTGTACTTCTTTTAAACTTGAAATTTATTTTATGGCTCAGGATATTGTCTTTCTTGGTTTATATTCCATGGGCACTCGAAAGGAATATATATTCTGCTGTTGTTGGTAGAGTGTTCCATAAATATTGATTAGGTCATATTGGTTAAAAGTGTTAAGTTTGTATCTTCACTGATTTTCTGTCTGGTTGTTCTGTTGACTGTGAGAAGTATATTAGTGTCTCCAAATAAAATTGTGGGCTTTTCCGTTTCTCTTCCATTTCTGTTTTTGCTTCACGTATTTTGTAGCTCTGTGGTTTGGCACATACACTTTTAGGATTACTGTATCTTCTTGGTAAATTGACCCTTTTATCTTTATATTGTTTCCCTTTTTGTTTCTGGTAATTTCTTTGCTTTGAAATCTACTCTTATATTAAAATAGTACTCTTTTATTACCTATCATTTTATTCTCAGCCTCCGTGTAATCTTATATTTTCAGTACTTTGTTACAGTATATATTTGGATAATGTTTTTAAATTCACTCTGCCAGTTTCTGTCTTTTAGTTGGAATATTTTGACCATTTATATTTACTGTAATTATTGATATGTCAAGGCCTAAACCTACCATTTTATTTTGTTTTTCATTTCATCAGTTAATTATTTTCTGTTTTTCTTTTGTCTGTTTTCTTTTTTCCTGCCTTCATATGGGTTGCTTGGGCCTTATGTATTCTATTTTGATTTACCTGGTGTTTCAGTGTGTATCCTTTTGTATAGATTTTTAAATGCTTGCTCCAAATATTATGTTATACATGCATAACTTATCAGAGTCTACTGGTATTTGCATGTTACCAGTAAAAGTAATGTTAGAAACCTTAGCCTCCCTGTAAGTCCCTTAATAGTCTTTCATTTGTAATATGGTTTTAAATGTGTACTTTGAGAACCATATCAGACAGTGGTATTATGTGTTTTTTTCCCCAAGCATTAAATACAGCATAGAAATCAAAATGGGGAAAAATCTCCTCAGTTTATCTATAATTATTCCCTTGTTCTTTTTTCCTTTTGAATGTTCCAAGATCTTATCATTTTCTTTCCATTTCAAGAACATTCTGTTTTTATTCTTTCAAGATAGATCCACTGACAACAGATTCTTTTAGTTTAATTTCATCTGAAAATGCTTTGATTTCCCCTTCATTCCTGAAGGATAAGCCTAGTTGATGTTGAATTTTGTGTTGATAGTTTTTTTCTTTTTTTCAGTACATGATAAATGTTATGTCACTTTCTTCTGGCCTCCATGGTTTCTGGTGTGATATCCACTGCAATTCAAATCGATTTTCCTTTATTGATAGGTTGTGTTAATGTGTCATTTCTCTCTTGTGGCTTTTAAATTTTTTCTTTGATTTAATTTTCAGGAGTTTGTCTTGGCATAGTCTTCTTTGGGTTTATCTTGTTTGGAGTTTGCTCAGCTTCTTAAATCTGTAAGTTTACATCTTTTGAAAACTGGTAATTTTCCAACCACTTTGGAAGAGGACTTACTTTCCAACCCTATACACTGTTTCTTTTCTTCTTCTGAGACACCAGTTATACAAATGTTTAGATCGTTTGTGATAGCCCTGCAGTTCTATGAGTCTTTGTTAATTTTTTTCTCCAGTCTATTTTCTCTCTGTTACTCTGATTGAGAAATTCATGTCCTAGGCTCACTTTTGCTGATTCTTATCTCTGTCATCTTTGTTCTGCTCTTGAGCCTTTCCAGTGACTTATTCATTTTGATTATTGTATTTTTTTTTTTTTCAGTCCTTAAACTTCTACTTGTTTCTGTCTTCTGGTTTTTGTTTTTCTGGACACAGACTTCCTATTTTTTATTTGTTTTAAGTATGTTTGTAATTGTTTAGTGAAGTATTTTTATGACAACTGCTTTAAAAATACTTGTCAGTTGATTCCGACATCTGCGTTGTCTTTCCTTGGTATCTAGTGATTGTCTTTTTTCATTCAGGTTGAGGTTTTCTTGGTTCTTGGTATGATGACTGATCTTGCTAGAATCTGGACATTTTGGGTATTATGTTGTGAGACTGTGGAGCTAACTTAAATCTTTTTAGTAGGCTTTTTCTGATACTGCACCAGCAGGAAAGTGAGGACTTTGTCATGCGATTGCCAGGTCTGGATGGAAATTCAGGTTTCCTGCTTAGTGTCATAGACACCTCATAGGGGAAAAGGAGGCTCATTACCTCTGGGTAGGAACGAAAGTCCCAACTTCACATGGCTATCTCTGACAGCATTCCAGCAGGGGGAAAAAGAGCTCCTCATTATAGCTGGGGAGAATGGAAATCTAGGCTCCTTACGTAAATCTTGCTGGCAGAGATGGGATGGAATTGCAGCTTTTTTGTGGTACATTGTTGGAGTATAGCAATTATTATCTAAAAGCTCTCTGTCCTGCATGATTGCCCTTTTCCTCATCCTTTGGCTGGAGAGAATAAGCCTTTCTTTGTGTGTGCGTGTGTGTGTGTGTTTTGTCTGTACACACTGACATTTCCAGATTGCTGGCTTCTTAGCACCCAGTTCAGGGTATATTAGGCAAAAAGAAATCCCGGTGTGTTGTTCGTCTGGTCCCAGTTTCTTTAGCCAGCTTCCCTTCTCCAACCTTCAGAATTTTCTTAAGTTTATGGTATGTGTAACGATCTGGAGTTTTAGTGTACTTAGCGTGAGGGGAGGAGAGAAGTACATCTACTCTGTCTTATCCTGGAACCCATAATTTCCTTTTATGTGTATAAATTTTATTAGACTTCAGGAGTAAAGCATCATACATAGCTAATTTAATGTTTCAGTAAAGATAGAAGTTTGTATTTCATTGCTAGAAAATTTTTCACAAAAGGTTTTTGAATAATAAGACTACCAAAAGTGGAAAGTAGGTGTCAGAATCTGTTTTTAGTAAAAGACTACAGTAAGTCTCATAAAATGTAGTTTTAAAAAATCTGTGTCTGATTTTGTATTTTTCCTTCTTAGCTCCACATTTTCTTAGCTCCTCTTGCTACCTTCTAGGACAAGCATATATACAAACCTTTGATTTAACTATCTCTACTCTTACCTTTCAGAGGTGCTGCTACTAATATTTTGTTTGGAAATCATATATTCCTCTTTCACTTAAAATGTATTAAGATTTTCCATGTAGCTGTCTATCACTTAATAAATTTGCTTAGCATTCACTGTAGTAATACACCATAATTTATTGTTATTTTTGTGTGAAGTTGGTTGCTAGTCACCATGAAGTAATAATAACACAAATAATAATCATGGGGAAGTTTCCAAGCAGTACGGTAGTTCCTGGTCTGTGGTTTCCATTTCTTTTTAGAGAGTGTAAAAATAAAGCAATTTGGGACATTTGATCCTACTGGATAGGGTTCACTGGATCTCTCTTGTTTAGACTTAAGACTGTCAAAGGCTGTAGGGTCCCCTTCCTCTGTGACTGCTGCCTCCTAGCCTGAAGCTACTGTTAGGGTTGAAAGCTAGGTGATGTTCCATTTTTGTCTTAGGTGAACATGTGGCATTTCAGGGACACCCAGGTTAAATTTCCCACTTCACCCAGCCTCTGCACCTACAGGAATGTTAATTCCTTCCCGTGGGAATCAGATGCAAGTATGTGTGTAATATATGCCTGGAGGCAGTCATCAGTGGAATACTCTGTGTATGGGGTTAGGTTCTTCCCCAAGTTTGCTCTGCTAATCAGAGGAAATGGCCACTGAGCATGGAGAATGTTCATTACATTCAATTCAGTGGGAGGCACTTTCAAGTTTCTGGCTTTTGCCAGTGTGTGGAAGTCATTGCCCTTTGCTGAGATGGGGAAGAATGGAGGAGAAACTGATTTGAAATGGAAAGTAAGACCTCAGATAAACGTTCCAGTAAGACATCCAAGAGGAGCTGTCAAATCTAGATTGATACAGGAGATGACCCCGGAGGCGGTAGCAGCTAGCTGCGTGCCCAGTGCCCTCGAAGGTCCTGGTGTACTTTTCTGACCTCATGGGCTGCTCTCCACCATGTCAGCTCCCCTGTAGCCACACTGGCTGCATGTTCCAAATGAGTTGTCCAGTCTCATAGTTTCAAGCTGTTTTTCTGTTCCCTGTCACTAGTGGAACATTTTAGTCATGCCATTCATGGCCGCACACCTGACTTCACCCTGACATTCCCAGTCCCTGTCCTGTCCTTCTCGTGTGTGCCATTTAGTGGCATCTGTACTGTCTTTGTGTGACTGCAGTGTATAAAGCAGAGAGGAGCAAAGATGCAAAGTGAAGCTGGAGAAGGGTGGATGAAGGTGAGCTCCTCCAGGGCTGTCCTATGGCATTTGGCCTCTATCTTAAGAGGAGTGAGAGATGAAGGTTTTCAAGGAGGAGGAAACGTAACCATAGTTGCATAGAGAGGCGATAAGAGAGGGGTTAAGAGTGGTTATGAGTTAATCAAATAGGAATCTGTTGCATTAGAATAAAGACAAAAGCAAAATATTTAATAAGCCATGCACCCTGTTAGGTGTTGAAGAAACAAGAATGATGGAGTATGATTCTCTCTCCCAATTAAGGAGAGTCTAGATGATTAGAGAGGTGATTTCAATCCGAAGGTAAGTGCTCCAAAAGAGGAAGGGCCCAGTGTTGTGGGAGCATAATGAGTTTGTTTGGCCCAGAGGGTTCAGGTTTGTGAACTTGCATTAAATATTGAGCAGCTTTCACAAATAATCTCTCAGAATTTTATTTTTTTTTTTTTTTTTTTTTTTTTAAATTTTATTTTATTTTTAAACTTTACATAATTGTATTAGTTTTGACAAATATCAAAATGAATCCACCACAGGTATACATGTGTTCCCCATCCTGAACCCTCCTCCCTCCTCCCTCCCCATACCATCCCTCTGGGTCGTCCCAGTGCACTAGCCCCAAGCATCCAGTATCGTGGATCGAACCTGGACTGGCAACTCGTTTCTTACATGATATTTTACATGTTACAATGTCATTCTCCCAAATCTTCCCACCCTCTCCCTCTCCCACAGAGTCCATAAGACTGTTCTATACATCAGTGTCTCTTTTGCTGTCTCGTACACAGGGTTATTGTTACCATCTTTCTAAATTCCATATATATGCGTTAGAATACTGTATTTATGTTTTTCCTTCTGGCTTACTTCACTCTGTATAATAGGCTCCAGTTTCATCCACCTCATTAGAACTGATTCAAATGTATTCTTTTTAATGGCTGAGTAATACTCCATTGTGTATATGTACCACAGCTTTCTTATCCATTCATCTGCTGATGGACATCTAGGTTGCTTCCATGTCTTGGCTATTATAAACAGTGCTGCGATGAACATTGGGGTACACGTGTCTCTTTCCCTTCTGGTTTCCTCAGTGTGTATGCCCAGCAGTGGGGTTGCTGGATCATAAGGCAGTTCTATTTCCAGTTTTTTAAGGAATCTCCACACTGTTCTCCATAGTGGCTGTACTAGTTTGCATTCCCACCAACAGTGTAAGAGGGTTCCCTTTTCTCCACACCCTCTCCAGCATTTATTATTTGTAGACTTTTGGATCGCAGCCATTCTGACTGGTGTGAAATGGTACCTCATAGTGGTTTTGATTTGCATTTCTCTGACAATGAGTGATGTTGAGCATCTTTTCATGTGTTTGTTAGCCATCTGTATGTCTTTTTTGGAGAAATGTCTATTTAGTTCTTTGGCCCATTTTTTGATTGGGTCGTTTATTTTTCTGGAGTTGAGCTGTAGGAGTTGCTTGTATATTTTTGAGATTAGTTGTTTGTCGGTTGCTTCATTTGCTATTATTTTCTCCCATTCTGAAGGCTGTCTTTTCACCTTGCTAATAGTTTCCTTTGATGTGCAGAAGCTTTTAAGGTTAATTAGGTCCCATTTGTTTATTTTTGTTTTTATTTCCAATATTCTGGGAGGTGGGTCATAGAGGATCCTGCTGTGATGTATGTCGGAGAGTGTTTTGCCTATGTTCTCCTCTAGGAGTTTTATAGTTTCTGGTCTTACGTTTAGATCTTTAATCCATTTTGAGTTTATTTTTGTGTATGGTGTTAGAAAGTGTTCTAGTTTCATTCTTTTACAAGTGGTTGACCAGATTTCCCAGCACCACTTGTTAAAGAGATTGTCTTTAATCCATTGTATATTCTTGCCTCCTTTGTCGAAGATAAGGTGTCCATATGTGCGTGGATTTATCTCTGGGCTTTCTATTTTATTCCATTGATCAATATTTCTGTCTTTGTGCCAGTACCATACTGTCTTGATAACTGTGGCTTTGTAGTAGAGCCTGAAGTCAGGTAGGTTGATTCCTCCAGTTCCATTCTTCTTTCTCAAGATCGCTTTGGCTATTCGAGGTTTTTTGTATTTCCATACAAATTGTGAAATTATTTGTTCTAGCTCTGTGAAGAATACTGTTGGTAGCTTGATAGGGATTGCGTTGAATCTATAAATTGCTTTGGGTAGTATACTCATTTTCACTATATTGATTCTTCCAATCCATGAACATGGTATATTTCTCCATCTATTAGTGTCCTCTTTGATTTCTTTCACCAGTGTTTTATAGTTTTCTATATATAGGTCTTTAGTTTCTTTAGGTAGATATATTCCTAAGTATTTTATTCTTTCCGTTGCAATGGTGAATGGAATTGTTTCCTTAATTTCTCTTTCTGTTTTCTCATTATTAGTGTATAGGAGTGCAAGGGATTTCTGTGTGTTGATTTTATATCCTGCAACTTTACTGTAGTCATTGATTATTTCTAGTAATTTTCTGGTGGACTCTTTAGGGTTTTCTATGTAGAGGATCATGTCATCTGCAAATAGTGAGAGTTTTACTTCTTCTTTTCCAATTTGGATTCCTTTGATTTCTTTTTCTGCTCTGATTGCTGTGGCCAAAACTTCCAAAACTATGTTGAATAGTAATGGTGAAAGTGGGCACCCTTGTCTTGTTCCTGACTTTAGAGGAAATGCTTTCAATTTTTCACCATTGAGGATAATGTTTGCAGTGGGTTTGTCATATATAGCTTTTATTATGTTGAGGTATGTTCCTTCTATTCCTGCTTTCTGGAGAGTTTTTATCATAAATGGATGTTGAATTTTGTCAAAGGCTTTCTCTGCATCTATTGAGATAATCATATGGTTTTTATTTTTCAATTTGTTAATGTGGTGTATTACAGTGATTGATTTGCGGATATTGAAGAATCCTTGCATCCCTGGGATAAAGCCCACTTGATCATGGTGTATGATCTTTTTAATGTGTTGTTGGATTCTGATTGCTAGAATTTTGTTAAGGATTTTTGCATCTATGTTCATCAGTGATATTGGCCTGTAGTTTTCTTTTTTTGTGGGATCTTTGTCAGGTTTTGGTATTAGGGTGATGGTGGCCTCATAGAATGAGTTTGGAAGTTTACCTTCCTCTGCAATTTTCTGGAAGAGTTTGAGCAGGATAGGTGTTAGCTCTTCTCTAAATTTTTGGTAGAATTCAGCTGTGAAGCCATCTGGACCGGGGCTTTTGTTTGCTGGAAGATTTTTGATTACAGTTTCAATTTCCATGCTTGTGATGGGTCTGTTAAGATTTTCTATTTCTTCCTGGTCCAGTTTTGGAAAGTTGTACTTTTCTAAGAATTTGTCCATTTCTTCCACGTTGTCCATTTTATTGGCATATAATTGTTGATAGTAGTCTCTTATGATCCTTTGTATTTCTGTGTTGTCTGTTGTGATCTCTCCATTTTCGTTTCTAATTTTGTTGATTTGATTTTTCTCCCTTTGTTTCTTGATGAGTCTGGCTAATGGTTTGTCAATTTTATTTATCCTTTCAAAGAACCAGCTTTTGGTTTTGTTGATTTTTGCTATGGTCTCTTTTGTTTCTTTTGCATTTATTTCTGCTCTAATTTTTAAGATTTCTTTCCTTCTACTAACCCTGGGGTTCTTCATTTCTTCCTTTTCTAGTTGCTTTAGGTGTAGAGTTAGGTTATTTATTTGACTTTTTTCTCGTTTCTTGAGGTGTGCCTGTATTGCTATGAACTTTCCCCTTAGGACTGCTTTTACCGTGTCCCACAGGTTTTGGGTTGTTGTGTTTTCATTTTCATTCGTTTCTATGCAAATTTTGATTTCTTTTTTGATTTCTTCTGTGATCTGTTGGTTATTCAGCAGCGTGTTGTTCAGCCTCCATATGTTGGAATTTTTAATAGTTTTTCTCCTGTAATTGAGATCTAATCTTACTGCATTGTGGTCAGAAAAGATGCTTGGAATGATTTCTATCTTTTTGAATTTACCAAGGCTAGCTTTATGGCCCAGGATGTGATCTATCCTGGAGAAGGTTCCATGTGCGCTTGAGAAAAAGGTGAAATTCATTGTTTTGGGATGAAATGACCTATAGATATCAATTAGGTCTAACTGGTCTATTGTATCGTTTAAAGTTTGTGTTTCCTTGTTAATTTTCTGTTTAGTTGATCTATCCATAGGTGTAAGTGGGGTATTAAGGTCTCCCACTATTATTGTGTTATTGTTAATTTCTCCTTTCATACTTGTTAGCAGTTGTCTTACGTACTGTGGTGCTCCCGTGTTGGGTGCATATATATTTATAATTGTTATATCTTCTTCTTGGATTGATCCTTTGATCATTATGTAGTGACCTTCTTTGTCTCTTTTCACAGCCTTTGTTTTAAAGTCTATTTTATCTGATATGAGTATTGCTACTCCTGCTTTCTTTAGAACCCGAAGCGATATTTGTCTCATCTCTACTGATGAGAAAATTTCCCAAATTGTGGTTTAAGGAAGTTTAGTTTGGGGGGATGTTAATGACTACTTCTTTAAAAAACCAATTGAGTCACTTTGGAGAATCTGGATTAAACCAAAAAGTTTCTTTAATGCACAGCTTCTCAGAATTTATGGTATGCTTGTGTGTGTTATAAATCTAGAAATATATCTAGTGTATAGTATTTCCCAAATTCATTTGGTGATGGATTCTGTTATTTTAAAGATTATCTGTGGATATAGAACAGACTTTAGGTAATGCTGGTTTATGTGATTCCCTTGGGATCTTAACTAGTTAAAGGTAACCAGTGTGGTTTCCATGACTGTGTCTCGATTTTTTTTTCTAAGACATTTCAGTATTAACATACAGAATGACATTAATTATGAAAATGCCAGAATTATTGTGGCCACGTTTTAATACTGTTTTACATGTGGGGTAAATGAAACTCGTTGCTTGCAAAGTCGCTTCAGTCGTGTCCCACTCTGCGACCTTGTGGACCATAGTCTGCCAGGCTCTTCTGTCCTTGGGATTTCTCCAGCAAGAATACTGGAGTGGGTTGCTGTTTCTCACTCCAGAGGATCATCCTGAGTCAGGGATCAAACTCCTATCTCTTGCCTCTCCTGCATTGGCAGGCAGGTTCTTTACCCCTGCGCCACTGGGAAGCCCCTTACAATGCTATAGACTAAATCTTTTTAAAAAATAATTATTTCAAATGATCTTATAATCAGCAGAATAATATTCTTATTGGATTTTGCTGGCCTAGCAAATCACTAATTGACTTTTCCTCCTAAAGTAGCCAGAGTAAATTTTCTTAGATTAGTTCCTCTTTGATATATGGTGCTACCAGTTCAATGGCACCCCACTGCAGTACTCTTGCCTGGAAAATCCCGTGGACGGAGGAGCCTGGTGAGCTACAGTCCATGGGATCATGAAGAGTTGGACACGACTGAGTGACTTCACTTTCACTTTTCACTTTCATGCATTGGAGAAGGAAATGGCAACTCACTCCAGTGTTCTTGCCTGGAGAATCCCAGGGACGGGGGAGCCTGGTGGGCTGCCGTCTATGGGGTCGCACAGAGTCGGACACGACTGAAGCGCCTTAGCAGCAGCAGCAGCTACCAGTTTAGTTTTGCATAACTTTGTTTCTATTATGTATTCTGTTTGATAACTCTCTTCTTGACTCTATAGAGAGTTGATTTAATTTTTGTTTTGAAATATATGAACGCTTTTATGGATGAATTTATTTCTCTTAACAAATTTTATGGTTTGGGAGAAACAAAAACAATATCAAACCAGAATAAGAATAATGGAATTGTGCCTGTCTTGTTCAAAGTTACCTAAAGCATGATGTTTTTAAGAATCAACTTGGAATATGTAGATACCTCTAAAGTGCTTAAACATTCCTTGTCAATATAATTTTTAGTTTAATTTGTAATACAGAAACTTATTTTCATTCTGAGTCATCTGAGAGGGTTGTAGAGAATAGCTATCAAGTATGGGTTAACACCTCACTATCAACACTTCATTTATGAAGAAGAAAACCAGCCAAATATAGTAGGCGTCTGTTTCTTTTATTTTAGCATCTCATCCCTTTCCCAAATTTTTTCATAATAAATTCTCATTGTTAGCACAGATGAAACTGGGATCATGTCCTCTCTTCAAATAGCATAGAAACATATACAATCTCCTGATTTAAAGAACTTCTGAGTATTCACATACTGTGGTCTTACTCCTTTGTTCATATAGGTGCAAAGAGAAATTGCATAAAATACACTATTAAAGAAGATTGAGGGCTTCCCTGATAGCTCAGTTGGTAAAGATCCGCCTGCAATGCAGGAGACTCTGGTTCAATTCCTGGGTTGGGAAGATACCCTGGAGAAGGGAAAGGCTACCCACTCCAGTATTCTGGCCTAGAGACCATACAGTCCATGGGGTCTCAAAGAATCGGACATGACTGAACGACTTTCACTCACTCACTCACTCAAAGAAGATTGACTAGTGGATTATTTAAAATCCAGAGGAACCCAGAATCCAGAGAACTAGTAAAATGAGTGTATTATCAGATGGAAAGATTATATATTAACCTGTAACACCAAGATGGATACATTCTAATAATACTAATTGAACTTAAATTTTTTCATCCTTACACCAAAATAATGGTCATAATTCATATCAATCTTTAGGAAGTAAAACTTTAGGAATTAAAAATGTATTGTGGCATTTTTAATGGAACCTATTTGTTCAACAAACAAAGTTTCTGTGCTTTCAGAGATAGTTAATTCATTCAGTTTGGCCAGGAATGTCAGAGACACCCAAGACAGACTTTTTAAAATAAATAAGTCATGGGATAGTGACTGCTTTTAAGTGTATCTTGGAAGATACTGAGTTTAGACTTTCAGTGGATGCAACTTTGTTCAACTGCCAGTGCAATTGCAATTATAATTAGAGTTACTCGGGTGGTCTAAGTCTTTTTTAAAAGTAGTATTTCAAATGACCTGAGTAGTTTTCTTACTGTATTTAGTTAGCTTAATTAATCCAAGATTGATTTTTTTTTTGAGTGATTTTTTTTTAAAAAGCCACTACCTACATCACTAACCCCTCTTGAGATAGAATAGCTGTTATTTTAAAAAGGGAAGGGAGTGGCATTCTTTTAGTCATATAGGTTTGGGAAATGATGAATCAAGGACACTGTAAACATTTTCTTACTGTGTAACTTCTCAGAGCTTTTGCTTTTTGTGTATATTATTTTTAATTTTTTGGTATTACTTTTATATATTACAAAATTTTTAAAAGTTGAGTATTAGTGTGAACACTGTACCACCCATGCATTCCAGTACCCAACCTGCCCTTGCCAGATTCATGCTTATCCTTTCAGGATATCCTCTGGCTGAATGTGTATATTTACTTTAACAGAGCATCATTCTGTAACAATATTCTGAATCTTTTTAAAGTTTGAGTTACGCCTTAAAGAATATTCCATGTTACTACACGGAGTTGCATCATTTTTTATAACTTAGTGTGAAGATGTTAGGAACTGATAACTGTGGGGGTTTATTTAACCCCTCAGCTCCTCTGTTAATTGTATTGTTCTTTGTATTACGTGTGCATACCCTATGAACTGCCACAATAATTTGGAATTTAAGTAGTCTGCATATCTTAAAGAAAGTTAAAGGAAAAAAAAATAGTCTTTCACATTTTCTCACAAGTTCACCATTTTCATTCCTTTCTCAGGATCCAGGTTTCCATCTGGCTTTACTTTAGCCTAGAGTTTTCTTCTTCAGCATTTCTTATAGTACTACAGGTTTTCTGGCAGTAAGTTCCCTCAGTTTCATTAAAATAGATGTCTTTATTTTACTTTTATTTTTGAAGTATATTTTCAGTGAATATAGGCTTTTGAATTGACAGCTTTTTTATTTTTAGCACTTTAAAGATGATGTTCCTCCACTGTCTTTGGGCCTCACTTTTTTCCCTCATGAGAAGTCAGCCATTTAAAAACAACCATATTTTTTCCTTAACTGACAAAGAAGGAAGTCAACCATCCTTTGAATGATCATTTCCTGTGTATAGTGTTTAGGTTTTAACAATTCAAGTATATGTGTCTTGTGTGGTTTTCTTTATATTACTCACTGAATTTGTTGACTGTGTACTTAACATCTTTTGCCAAGAGATGTTTTTGGCTCTTATGTCGTTTAATATTTTTCTGCCTTCTTTATCTCCTTTCTTCCTGGTAGACCTTTTAATATTGTCTCACAGATTCCTAAGGCCCCATTCATTTTTTCCAATCATTTTACCTCTGTTGTATAATTTCTGTTGATTAATTATACAGATTGTATAATTTCTGTTGATTAATCTTGACTCTGTCATCTCATTTCTGTTATTTTGCCTATCTAAGTGAATATGAAAATTTTATTTTTCAGTTTTGGAATTTCCATTTTTGTTTTAATAGTTCCCTTCTGAGATTTCCCATCTGTCGTTCAGTCACTAAGTCGTGTCTGACTCTTTGCGACCTCGTGGACTGCAGCATACCAGGCTTCCCTGTCCTTCACCATCTCCTGGAGTTTGCTCAAACTCCTGTCCATTGAGTTGGTGATGCCATCCAAGCATCTCATCCTCTGTCATCCCCTTCTCCTGCCCTTAGTTTCCCAGCATTAGGGTCTTTTCCAATGAGTTAGCTCTTCTCATCAGGTGGCCAAAGTCTTGGAGCTTGAGTTTCAGCATCAGTCCTTCCAATGAATATTCAGGGTTGATTTCCTTTAGGATTGACTGGCTTGATCTCCTTGCCGTCCAAGGGACTCTCAAAAGTCTTCTCCAATATCATAGTTCAAAAGCATCAGTTCTTCAACACTCAACCTGCTATCTAGTCCAGCTCTCACATCTGTACCTTACCATTGGAAAAACCATAGCTTTGAGTATATAGCATTTGTCAGTAAAGTGATGTCTCTGCCTTTAATATGCTGTCTAGGTTTGTCATAGCTTTTCTTCCTTGAGGTCACTGATCATGCCAAGTGTTGGGACGTTCTTAGAGTCCACTGTCACAACTGAGCATGTCTGCTCCTGGCACGCTCCCTCACCGGACCTCACAGACAGTCGTTTAGTTTGAACTCAGCCTGCTGCAAGGGCTGCTTTGTCCTCTCACCTCTCCATTTGTCCTCTCTTCACCCATTATTCCCATAGACTTAGAGCCTGGCCCTTGCTTGGCCAGTTCGCTCCCCCAGCCGTCCACTCTCATGTGGAGAGGACTGCAGCGTATGGAGGAGCCGTCACGGAGGCTGTGGAGCTAGTCTGACCTCCCTCGTCCAAGTTACTTTAGCTTCTCTCTTCTTCAGTTTCCTCAGGTGTCAAATGGAAGGGAGAATAGTATTTACCTTCTAAGGTTCTTGTGTGGACTAGATGAACAGTGCTGGTGTAGGGTCACTGCTTAGTAAATGCTAACTGTGGTCTTTTCCCTTAGTTAACAAAGATTTGTTGGACTCCTTTTTTTAAAATTCATTTTATTCTTTAAAAATATTTTTTATTATTTTATTTATTCATTTTTGGCTGTGCTGGGTCTTTGTTGCTGCACATGGACTTTCTGTAGTTGGGGCAAGTGGGGGCTACTCTAGTTGCGATGCACAGGCTCCTCATTGTGGTGGCTTTTCTTGTTGCAGAGCACAAACCCTAGAGTGCCTGAGCTTAGTAGTTGTGGCACAGACTTAACTGCTCTGTGGCATGTGGGATCTTCCCGTGTTCCCTGCATTCTCAGGTGGATTCTTACTCACTGCGCCACCAGGGAAGTCCTGTTGGACTCCTTTTAAGTGCTCAGCGTCACGCCAGATAAGAGACACTAAGACTACAATGAATAAGATTCCCCTTTCCCCTGTGTTTGAGCAGAAATCAGTCCATTTACAGCTTTCCTAGAATATCACCTCCAGAAGAGTATGTGAATTATTCATTCTAAACATTTCTTTTAGTAAAGGAGTTTTATGGTTGGTTACAGGGTTCACAGGCATTTTCAGGGGCGGCCTTGCCTTCTTAAATTTGAGAAGTAAAAGAATGTACTTATTTTGGTGTTATTAGAATTACATTTTCATAGAACAAGAGTCAAATGACAACCAAGATGATAAGATTCGCTCTTCATCTGGTTGACGTCATCATAAGTTCCCCAGCTCTGAAGTGCTCAGTGTCTGGCCGGGATTTCTCCTGCATGTGTGGGTGATTTTATTCCCTGGGGATCACTGCACTCATGCACTTGTCAGTCTTGTTGCCTCTATGACTGGGGAGTTCCCAGTTTTACCATCTGAGATTATACTGCAAGTTTCTCTCCTTGTCTTGCAACAGCTGTCACTCTCCACAAGTAAGACTCTATAGTCTTTGTGTGTGTGTGTGAGCCTTTCTTCTGTTCTCTTCAGTGAACTTTTCAGAAGAGTGATAAAAGTAAGAAAAAGAGAATAACGGAAATAAGTAAAATTTGTTCAGGGTGCGTTCTTACTTTACTCCCATGTGGGTCTCAGGTTTTCAGAATTCTCTTGTGTTCCTCAGAATTCCTCAGATACTTCTGGAATGTTATACACACTAGGTTTGAATGACCCATTGATTGACATCCTGTCTTTTTAAGATCATATGGAAGACTTTGTTGAAATCAGAAAAGTCAGCAGGTCATTTTTTTTTTTAACTGTATTGAACTTTTTAGATGTCTCCATATCCCACTGTAAAACAAAAATAAAACTCTCTCATGTTCTGATCTTTCCTAAATCCAGTACTTGCTTATGTTGTTTCAGTGGTCTTTATTTCTAATGGAATATAATAAAATAATTTAATACCATACCTAGCGTCATCAGGTATTTTCCACCCTGTTGCCTTCATGCTTTTTCTCTGCCATTTCCTCATCCCTTGTCTCTCTCATTGAGATGGAAAAAAGCACCCTCACCTGTTTAGTTGTTCTCCTTTACCTCTGGGTCAGGGCTTCCCTGGTGGCTCAGCTGGTAAAGAATCTGCCTGCAGTGAGGGAGACCTGGGTCTGATCCCTGGGTTGGGAAGATCCCCTGGAGAAGGGAACAGCTACCCACTCCAGTATTCTGGCCTGGAGAATTCCATGGACTGTATAGTCCATGGGGTCGCGAAGATTCGGACACGACTGAGTGACTTTCACTTTCTCTTTCCCCTCAGAGTCAGGTTTAGGATCCTCTGCTACTGTTTGGACTATATATGTGATTATCTCAGGTGTTATTGTTATGATGGTTTGCTGCTTTTCTCAGTGCAGGTTTCCTGGGAGCTTACTGCTCAATAATTTCCCAGGCTTTTTCTTGGCTTCAGTTATCAGAACCTTGACCCACTCGCTTTCTTTATTTCCTCATTATTTGTTGACATTCTCACAGTCTCTGGTCAAGATGCACTTCTTCAAAGATAAATTAATTACTAGACTCCTACACTGTGGTTGACTGACACAATACAGAATAGTTTATACGGATAGAACATAACCCCAAACATGTAAATAGATGTCCTTGAGACATAAGACAGAATTTTCAAAAGTATAGTAAAAGTAATGTTCATTACTTTACATTAGATTCATCGGAAGATTTATGTAGTTGATTTTTCCTGGTCTTTGTAATATCCGGACATGTCATTATGCCTTCTGAACACCACCTGATATTTTGATGTGCATCAGCATTCTCAAATGACTGATGAACCAACTGGCAGTGTTCCTAGGCAGTCACAGAGTGCTGTTCTCCCTGATGTGGTGAGTCCTGACGGGGGCACCACCCAGCACGTGAAGTGAAACGCTAGAGACCCACCAGTATCACTGCCTCACCTCCCTCCTGGGCTCCCCTGGCAGACATAGTTACATGGAGCTGGTGGCAGGGTCCCTGGGTTTGAGGAGCTGGTGGCAAGGCCCTTAGTTTAATTAAGGGGAATAATAAAAAGCATGAGAGGTGCTGAAGTATCATAAAAGCACTGTGGAATGTCTAAGAAGGACGATGGGTTAGTTGCCAAGAAAGAGGAGGGCAGACAACCATGATTTCTTACTGTGTTCCAACCCCGAGTGTAACTTGCTGTGGGTTATAGGCCAGTAGAGGACCAAGGTGGTCCTCGAGCCCAGGATTACATGTCTGCAAAACTCATGCTTTATTTCTGCTGCGTTATGCTCACTCTTATAAATGTCACCACTTTTGGAATATTAGGAGATCATGGCAGACTGATTCAAGGATAACCTCAAAAGCTGCTTTGCCTACAAAAGAGAATTTGCAGCGCGTGACTGAAGTATAGTCTCTTATCCATACTGTGATCAGGAATAAACTATCTGAATAATCAGAGGTTAGAACTGCTAATCTTTTATTTTTTAAATTGATTTGTTTTTAAACTTTTTAGTTGGTATTGAAGTACAGCTGATTAACAATGTTGTGATAGTTTCAGGTGAGCAGCAAAGGGACTCAGCCCTACATATACATGTGTCCATTCTCCCCCAAACTCCCCTCCCATCCAGGCTGCCACATACACTGAGCAGAGTTCCCTGTGCTATACAGTAGGTCCTTGTTGATTATCCATTTTAAATGCAGCAGTGTGTACATATCCACCCCAAACTCCCGAACTGTCCTTTACCCCAGCAACCATGAGTTTGGAACTGTTAGCCTTTTAAAGTTCTAAGTGCAAAACTAATACAATATTGTAAAGTTTAAAAATAAAATAAAATTAAAAAAGAAAAAAGCAAAGACATCACTTTGCCAATAAAGGTGCATATAGTCAAAATAAATAAATAAATAAATAAAGTTCTAAGTGTTACTCAGCCTGTTCCTTTGTGCAGTAGTCATACTGAGTATCAGTGTCACAGCTTTCAGTATGATCATCTGATTTGTTGCCATGCCATGTTTTTTCCTCAAAGTTCATGGCAGAAATGAAGATTTCATGTTTTGCAGGTTAGTGCAGATTCTGAAGTAAGGATGTTATTTTTTTTAATTTATTTTTTATTATTGATGAAAAGCATACCTAGATCATCTGCATCTATTGTGGAAAGGGGTACATAGACAGTTGCAGTCCACATAGTATTCCCTGGAGAATTTGTGCAGAAAAATTAACAAATTAATTTAAAATGACTGAAAATTGAATTGCTTAGCGTTACCTGAAACTATTTATAGTTAAAAGCTGGCAAATTTTGTAAAAGTCCCAGGTACTCTTCTACTTTAGCAGAAGGTGCTTTTCACCCTTTTTATACTGTAAAAGGATCCCAGGTAGTTGAGCATGTCCTTTTTTCCATTTCTTTGAAAAGTAATCTTTGAGTCAGATGATGGTGTTGGCTCCAATGGTCAGTATAATTCCAGTAAGTCATCTGGTATGGATTATAATAAAATGCCAAGTATATTACCGATAACCAGAAGAAATTTCTAAGACCCTTTAATGATTATTATCAATAATCTGAGACTACTTGCATTGCCTGAATCTGACAACATGTCTCCCTGTGGCAATTTTAGGTAATAAGTTATATTTCTACTTTCAGTTTCTATGAAGTCACCCAAAACTCTGCATTTGTTGTTGTTATTTTAATGTACAAGCCCTTCTAATGATTGTAGGAATGTGAAACAAAATGGCTATCCATTTGATTAATCTTTATTGCAGGTGAGAGGATAAAATGTATTTTGTAAAATAATTGATTAAATGTACCTATTCTTTGGCATACATCTTTAGATGTTTAATTATAATTTTTATGATGTGTTGGAGCCAACATTTTCCTGTAGAAATACAACTCAAGATTTAATATTGGGCAACAGTGGGAAAATGGGATTTAGTATGAAAATATTTGCTTTATGTAAACCTTTTTATGAATGCAGCTAATGCATAAGTGAAGTCAAGCTGTAAAAACAATTAGCTGGGAAAATGCCAAATAAATTTTTATATTCCAGTGAATATCTGTTAACTACACATTTTTGTTGTTATTAAACTATATGCAAATATACAAGTAGATTCACTTAGATTTAGGTAAAAAAGGCAAAAATACTGGAAGTATGCAGTAAGTATAATTACTGTTTGCATCTCCAAACAAAGCACATTAATCTTCCTGCAATGACGCTGATGTAATGTCTCCATGTTACTTTTGGGAGTATTTGAAGTGGGCAAGCGTCCAAAGTTGATAGTTAATTCTGATCAGTAAAGGCACTGGAGTAGATGTCTGGGTTCGACATTGTAACAAAGCAAACAGTTTCTAAAGCTCTTGGAAGATTCCAGTGCAAACAGTCATGAACTTGAATCTTTTGTTCTAGACATTACAAAATTAATTTATCCACAAAGCATGTTAGACCCCTTTTAGAATTATAATCTATTATGTTTGTAACATAACATACATCGTTGGGGCTTAAGCTAATGAAGAAACAGAAGTATTTAAAATATTTTCTGGAACTAGTCTCAAGAACTGGAAAGGATTTGAGAGGTTCTCTTCACCAATGGTTTTCAGAGAACACTCTCAGACAGCCCCCAACCAAAGCTGATCTGTTGATGGAATTGAATAAGAGAATCTTTCAACTCAAAGAAAAAATAAGCCACGTGTTCCATAATTTCCTTAAGCTAAAGGATCTGCTGTTAGACTAGTAGCGTGCAGTATTTAGTAAATACATATTAAAATTTTAAATTGTGTTTCTTTAAATGTTTTACAAAAGTTTTGAAGTGCAAAGTGCACTCGAGGTGCTTGCATACACACACACACATTTGAAAATTGTTCCTGAATAAATACACAGATGTGCTGTGATATTTCATGAAAACTGCAGTCATTTCCCTCTGGTTTGCCACTTGAATCAGATGAAGAAAGTTGATACAGACAAAATCTTTCATATTATTGATGAGTCTTAGAAAAAGTTCCTCCTCTTAACCCAAAGAGCTTATAGATGAGAGAGAGATATATATATGAGATATGTATTGAGATGGAGCCTCAATCCGATTGATCTTAATGTAATCTAAAGATCTCTGTTCACTCTCTTAGTGTTTATCTAATTTGATCAATCTTATAAGTGTACTTGATAAATATTTTTAATTATATTTCTTAAAATATTAAGTAATCTTTATTACATTTAAGATAAAAAGCTTTAAGCAGATTAAGCAGTAACCCAGAGGGATATGCAGAGTCCTAACTAACGCAGTATG
Organism: Bos indicus; assembly: GCF_029378745.1. NCBI lineage: Eukaryota > Metazoa > Chordata > Mammalia > Artiodactyla > Bovidae > Bos > Bos indicus. The sequence goes on along the minus strand of NC_091773.1, from coordinate 37,318,580 downwards.
TCTCTAGGTGTGTTTTGTAGAATGCTAGTTCACTAGAAAGGGAGTTTCATTACCAAAAATATTTAGGAAGCACTGTATTGTGTATTTCCCTCTTGAAGACATTACAGTTCCGACAACATAAGGCCTATTAGAAGGCAGGTTCATTAACCTTATATCTATGATAAATAGTTACCTTGAAAATTAATTGTATGTCCAACACAAGAAGTTAGGAAAGGAGTAACAGAAGTCTGAGGAAGGAAGATGAATGTATTAATAGATAAATTAGAAAACCGAAGAAAAATAGAAAAAAACATGTATAATCCAACATCTTATTCTTAGAACCAATACAATATATGAATAGGTGACTTAAGGCAAGCCATTGTGAGGCAAAAGCGCAGATACGCATAACACAGTCTGAGGATGGGAGAACACTGCAGATGCAGAACTGAAACCCCTCCTGACAGGCGGCTGTGTGCAACTCAGCGGGAAAGAGTTCAGAACCTACGATCACGGGTGGGCTGCTTTTGTAGGAAAATAGACAATCAAAACTGACCTCAAAAGGAGAAAATAAAGATGCGATGTCTATCCATGTTAAAGGATAAGTAGTTGAAGAGCTAACTCCCGCCACCTTCCGCCACTGCCTTGAAGGAAAGGCACCCGGCCTCAGTGCTTTCACAGAGGGATTTTACTGAACCTGTGAAGAATAACCTTGATGTCTAGCTCAACAACCCAAGTTTGAAACAGCAAAGGACAGAGCTTCAGATCAATATTGTGTGTTAGAATACCAGTGGAAAAATCTTAATTGAAATATTGGCCAACAATTGTCAGTATGTAGAAGTAAGTACCCTTACTGAGTGGTATTTATTCTTGGAATGTAAAATTGTTTCACTATTAGAAAATATGTTAATAAGATTCACCTTATTAAAAAGCAAAAATTGTTAATTACACAGATGCTGAAAAGACATTTAAAAACCCATTCTTGACTTAGAAATCATAGTCTCTCTCTCTTTCACACACAACCATCCCATTCCATCTTGACCCAACCCAAAAGCCAGCATTATGCTTATAAGGACACGCTAGTCACATTCCCATTAAAATAAGAAACAAGACCATCCGTTATCAGTTCCTCTTCAGTATTCAGTTGGAGGTGAAAGTGAAAGTGTTAGTTGCTTAATTGTGCCTGACTCTTTGCAACCCCATGAATTGCAGCACACCAGGCCTTCCTGTCCATCACCAACTCCCAGAGTTCACGAAAACTCATGTCCATTGAGTCGGTGATGCCATCCAGCCATCTCATCCTCTTTCGTCCCCTTCTCCTTCTGCCCCCAATCCCTCCCAGCATCAGGGTCTTTTCCAATGAGTCAACTCTTCGCATGAAGTGGCCAAAGTATTGGAGTTTCAGCTTTAGCGTCAGTCCTTCCAATGAACACCCAGGACTAATCTCCTTTAGAATGGACTGGTTGGATCTCCTTGCAGTCCAAGGGACTCTCACGAGTCTTCTCCAACACTACAGTTCAAAAGCATCAATTCTTCGGCATTCAGCTTTCTTCACAGTCCAACTCTCACATCCATACATGACCACTGGAAAAACCATAACCTTGACTAGATGGACCTTTGTTGGCAAATAATGTCTCTGCTTTTTAATATGCTATCTAGTTGGTCATAACTTTCCTTCCAAGGAGTAAGCGTGTTTTAATTTCATGGCTGCAGTCACCACCATCTGCAGTGATTTTGGAGCCCCCAAAAATAAAGTCTGACACTGTTTCCACTGTCCCCATTTATTTGCCATGAAGTGATGGGACCAGATGCCATGATCTTAGTTTTCTGCATGTTGAGCTTTAAGCCAACTTTTTCACTCATCAAGAGGCCTTTTAGTTTCTTTTCACTTTCTGCCATAAGGATGGTGTCATCTGCATATCTGAGGTTATTGATATTTCTCCTGGCAATCTTGATTCCAGCTTGTGCTTCTTCCAGCCCAGCGTTTCTCATGATGTACTCTGCATATAAGTTAAATAAGCAGGGTGATAATATACAGCCTTGAGGTATTCCTTTTCCTATTTGGAACCAGTCTCTTGTTCCATGTCCAGTCCTAACTGTTGCTTCCTGACCTGCATATAGGTTTTTCAAGAGGCAGGTCAAGGGATCTGGTATTCCCATCTCTTTCAGAATTTTCCAGTTTATTGTGATCCACACAGTCAAAGGCTTTTTGGCATAGTCAGTAAAACAGAAATAGATGTTTTTCTGGAACTCTCTTGCTTTTTCCATGATCCAGCGGATGTTGGCAATTTGATCTCTGGTTCCTCTGCCTTTTCTAAAACCAGCTTGAACAGATATCTGGAAGTTCACAGTTCACGTATTGCTGAAGCCTGGCTTGGAGAATTTTGAGCATTACTTTACTAGCGTGTTCTGATGACTGCAATTGTGTGGTAGTTTAAGCATTCTTTGGCATTGCCTTTCTTTGGGATTGGAATGCAAACTGACCTTTTCCAGTCCTGTGGCCACTGCTGAGTTTTCCAAATTTGCTGGCATATTGAGTGCAGCACATTCACAGCATCATCTTTGAGGATTTGAAATAGCTCAACTGGAATTCCATCACCTCCACTAGCTTTATTCGTAGTAATAAAGTTGGAAATATAGACCCATTTAATTTAGGGAAAAATGAAAAGAATATGGAAAGAAGTAGAGAAAGTTACCAGTTTTTCGCAGATGTGATTATCTAGAAAATTGCGAGAGAACTAAAATCTTGTTACAGGCAGCGGGAGAATTCGGTAAGGGAGATAGGACAAAGTTAACATTTAGAAATTGAAATCCTTTGCATTCATAAGCAGGGGAAGGGAAGAAAAATAAAAAAAATCACCAAGGCAGTTTGTTAATGGTGTTGATTACTGGACTCACCTGAAGAGTCTGATTGTCAGTCTTGAATCTGCCTTTTAACTGGTGTTCCTCGACCCCTCCAGGAGAACTCTGATGATTTTTTTCTTTTTAATCTTTTGGCCACACCAGGCAGCATGTGGGATCTTTGTTCCCTGACCAGGGATTGAACTTGTACCCCTGCACTGACAGCTTGGAGTCTTAACCACTGGACCACCAGGGAAGTCCTGGACTCTGGTGGTTTTTATGTGGGCCTTTGAGGGACTTCCCTGGTGGCTCAGATGGTAAAAGTGTCTGCCTACAATGCAGAAGATCCGGATTTAATCACTGAGTCGGGAAGATCTCCTGGAGAAGGAAATAGCAACCCACTCCAGTATTCTTGCCTGGAAGATCCCATGGACGATGGAACCTGGTAGGCTACAGTCTATGGGGTCGCAAAGAGTCAGACACGACTGAACAACTTCACTTTCACTTCACTTTGAGACACTCTGTCCTGAGGGCCCCAACCCCATTCTTGTACCATCACTCCTCACATGGCTGGCTGCGGTGCCAGTCATTTACCAGTCTCAGACGGTGTGCCTCAATGCCCAGAGGGACACAGCAGCAACACACTCTGGCAGGGGAGCTCCCTGCAGCTTGCTCTGCTGGGGACCCTTCTTTCCAGTCACAAGTTCCAGCACTGCGTGTCGGCCATCACACGGGAGGCGCGCCTAGCTGCCCTGGTCCACGCCCGCCGTTCATCGGGGTGGCAGGAAATAGAGGGTGTCCTCTGTTACCCGTGCTTAGGGCACACGTTGCACAGAGCTCCAGGACAGTTGCAGCCTTTAGTAACCTGCCAGATTCTGCAGGGCTGCATTTCATGGGCGCTTATCACTCTTTTCTTACCATCCTGGTCAGTCACTTAACTCCTGTGCTTCCTGCTTCAGTGATCACTGATGCTTTGCAGAACTTTAACTGGTTAAGTCCAGCTCTTCTGCCTCTGTATTGGGCTTCCCTGGTGGCTCAGCAGGTAAAGCATCCACCTGCAGTACAGGAGATGCAAGGGATATGGATTTGATCCCTGGGTTGAGAAGATCCCCTGGAGGAGGGCATGGCAACCCCCTCCAGTATTCTTGCCTAGAGAATCCCAAGGACAGAGGAGCCTGGTGGGCTATAGTCCATAGGGTTGCAAATATACCTCAGAAAGTATAACTGTGCTGACCTGTCTCATCTTAAAATAATGACCATAGTCTTTAGGTGGGCTTTCATCTCTGCTGCAATTCTGCTGTATCCTCCTGGGCAAATTCAGTCTCATGTGCTCAGAGATGACTTCTCTGGACTATGCCATGTCCTGCCAACCACTCTCTTCTTGCCTTTCTTTGGACAAACAGCAGTGAGAGACTTTTCAGTAAGAAGTCAGACCGTGTCACTTCCTTGCTTACCTGTCTTCCCCCGCCCGCATGGCTCCTGTCACACGTGGAGTGAAGGTATGACTAGTTTCCTACCACTCACCCCTTGACTCACTGCTTCTCAGGTACAAGAACACTTGCTCTTTCTCAAAGAATGCCCCCCTCTGTTACCGCCCCAGGGCCTTTGCACTTGCCGTGCTATTTGCTTGAGACACTTTTTCCTCCTGGCATCTGGATGCCTAGAATTCTTACTCCATCTGTCTCTTTATTCAGGTGTTACTTCCTGAATGAGCCCTTTAACTTTGTTCCCTTCCTCTGCATTACTTTTCTTCCTAGTACTCTTACCAGTAGATGCTGTTTGATTTATTGTCTCCTGAGTCCTATCCACCATCCCTAGGACTAAAACAGTGCCTAGCACAAATTAGGCCCTTAATCAATATTTGTTGAGTCAATAATTTGATTCATATACCCCACCTACCCACACCCCTGGCAACCAAACAAGGGCAGGAAGAGAACCAGGTTATTCATTCCTGAGCGTTCAGAAGGGAGGAATGGTTTTATTCTCTCTCCCCTGTGCTCCCCCAGTTTGGCAGGCTAATTTCTGGGAGTCTGCCAAGAATGTAAGTAGGAACAGGTGACATCACCTAGGAAGACTGTCTCGTCTATGAGAAACAGAAGATTGAAGCCTAGGGAGTATGAACATTTTTTTAAATTGTTTTTTATTGAGGTAAAATCCACAGTAACATAAAATTCGCCATTTTAACCACTTTGTAGAGTTCAGTGCATTGTGAATTACTACATTCACAGTGTTTTACAGCCATTACCACTATCTAATTCCAGAACATTTCATCACCCCTGTAAGAAACCCCATACTCCTTAGCAGTTACTCCCCACCTTCCCTCTCCCTAGCCCTTGACAACCGCTAATCTCCTTTCTGTCTCGATGGAGTTGCCTGTTGTGGACATTTCATCTGAATGCAGTCATACAATATGTAGAGTTTGTGTCTAGCTTTCATTTAGCTTAATGTTTTCAGAGTCCATCCACATTGTATCATATATCAAGATTTCATTCCCCAGTGGTGTTAGTGGTAAAAGAACCCTCCTGCCAGTACAAGAGATGCAGGAGACATAGGTTCGATCCCTGGGTCAGGAAGCTCCCCTGGAGGAGAGCATGGCAACCCACTCCAGTATTCTTGCCTGGAGAATCCCCATGGACAGAGGAGCCTGGCAGGCTACAGTCCATGGGCTCATAAAGAGTCAGACACCACTGAAGCAACTTAGCACCCACACATTCCTTTGTATGGCTGCACAATACTCCATTGTTTGGATATGCTACATTTTGTTTTTTGATTCATCAGTTGGACAGACCTTTGGGTTATTTCCACTTTGGGGCTGTTACGAATAATGCTGCTATGAACATTTGCATACCCATTTTTGTTTCAGCACCTTTAACATTTTCTCTTAGGTTTTATACACCTGGGAGTGAATTGCTGGGTCAAATGGTAATTCTGTGTGTAACTTTTAAGGAATGCAGTGGCTGCACAACTGTTTCCATCCTGGTGGATGTGAGGTGATATGTCCTTGTGGGTTTGATTTGCAGTTCTCTGATGGGAACTAATGCAGTTCCCTAATGGGACTTTGGAAAAGTCCCTGATGCTGAGAAAGATTGAGGGCAGAAAGAGAAGAGGGCATCAGAGGATGAGATGGTTGGACGGCATCACCCATGCAGTGAACACGAACTTGGGCAAATTCTTGGAGATAATGAGGTGCAGGGAAGCCTGATGTGCTACAGTCCAAGAGTCATACATGACTTATCAACTGAACAGCAACAATGGGGTTGTTAGCGTTTAAGCATGGATTCCAACAAGGTGGGTTAAGAGAGGAGGCAAAGCCTGAGAAAGATCAGTAGGCTGGTGTCAGCTCCATCTCCTGAACTTACCGCCCCCAGCTTTCTCTTTGGAACCGATGTGAGCACTGATTTCTTATATCTAGTTTGACTTAAATTGCCTTGATGTCCTAGGTCTGTCATGATCTCTCCAAAGTTTAGGGTTAGTAGCTTTGAAATTTATAGTGCTCATTTATCCATTTCATTCAGAGGCTGCATAATACAGGCATTAAGATCTTGACTCTAGAGTGAGACTGTGGGTGCTTAGTCACTCAGTCGTATCCAAGTCTCTGCCACCCCATGGACTGTAGCCCTCCAGGCTGCTCTGTCCATGGAATTCTCCAGGCAAGAATACTGGAGCGGGTTGCCATGCTCTCCTCCAGAGGATCTTCCCAACCCAGGGATCGAACCGGGATCTCCTGCATTGCAGGCGGATTCTTTACCAGGTAGGCTACCAGGAAAGCCCCTATCTGGGTTTAAATGCTGACTCAAGTGGTATGGCCTTGGGCAAATTAGTTAACATGTTTGTTCATTTCCTCATGTGTGAAGTGATGTTGAGGTCGTTATGGTGACTGAATGAGTTGAGTATGCACACAGCTTGGAATAATGACTGGCACGTAGTGAGTTTTGTGTGTTTGCTGTGATCACAGTGATGGTGGTGATGATGATTTATCTAGATAACCATTTAGGGAAGGGGCAAGAATAGTTTCGTGCTGGATCCAAGTTTGGGATTGCGGGTGCTGATTATGTGTTTATAAAGTGGGGCTCTTTGATAACATGCTCTGGTTTCCATAGTCCTGGTCCTGGCATCAGTGACCTGGTACAAATCACTCACTCTTAATGGCTCATATTTTATATTCTACAAGTCATTCCACTAATTCATCAGATTTACATTTTGAACACAGGTTTACCTTTGGACAGCACCTAGACTTACTTCAGTTCAACATTTTCTTCTGTTTATACACCAGTACAGCTATATTATTTTAAAACATTTGGGATTATGAAAGAAACTATCATTTATAATTCAATCACTTCAAAACATCCCATCCCAGCTTTTAGTGCATATCTTTCTGTATTTTTCTTTATGCATTTTAAACATAACATTGGGTTGGCCAAAAAGTTTTGTTCGAGTTTTTCCATAAGATATAATGGAAAAACCTGAATGAAACTTTTTGACCAACCTAATAATTTAACAAATAGAATAGAATATTCTAAAAACTCTTTTAAAGCTTGTTTTCAGCTGCCCTGTGAATCTTTTCTAATATATGTTCATTTTTGAAATTTCTCAAGACTAAACATTCCCATAAAAGATATATTTTCAAAATTTATAGATGTGAATAGAGAAAGAACTCTCTCCTATCTGGACATTTTATATACATACAAGCTTGAAAATGTGCCAGGGACTATTTTATAGCTTTGTGATAAAGCCTATTATTTTTCTATAGCAAGAAAAAGAATGCTTCGTTGTGCCAAAAAGTGTACAGAGCATCAGAATAATCAACAGGACATTTGAATTCTCAGTTTTGCTTTTTAGAGTCCTTTAAACATAAATTCTGCCAACATCTTACAGCTAAGTAAACTGAGATAGAAAGATTAAGTGACATTGCTGTTTTCAGTCCATGTTAGAAGTAAACACAGAAATTCAAGGCCCTTCTTTATTAGATCAGAAGATAACATGTTCATATATTTAAGACATAAACCTGTAGGGGAGATATGAACACTTAAGCTGGACTGAGATTTATGAATAAGGCTATCAAATAAAATGAGGCAATTATTTTTCAATTTTTAAGAGTTATAATGTTATTTGGACTATATCTTTCTCACCTTGTAAAAATGATACTTAGAAGAGTGGTGCTGTTGGAGAAGAAGGCAGAGAATAATCGGGAGGATTCTGGTTGTTTAGAAAGATAAATATAAAATGAGTCTGCAAAGAGAGCATTAATGAGGTAACTTTAGGGAGGATGGCAAGGATCTATGGTATGGAAAGTCATTATAACTGACAGTGAGATATAAGACTAAGAATATCATGTTCTCACGAGAATATATAAGAATGTAAAACCTTCCCTTTGCTCAGAAACAAAGCAAAACTGTATAAGGAATGTCAAGTACTAATTCAAAAGAACCAAGTACCATTCTTTTCTTTATTGTTGTAGTGACTTGTGAAATGTTGAAGACAGGCCAAATCTAAAGACTTTTGAGGTCTAAAGAAAAGGGAAGCTTTTATTTTATTTGAAATTGTGCTTGTTTGTTTTTTATAAGACTATTAGCAGACAGAGGACAAAGAGGAATGGGGGGAAAATGTGGTCTTACAAACAGCCTTTATAAAATTTAAGACTGTTAGGCAGGGTGGTACTTGAGCCCATTTTTCTGATCGTTTGCTCCTTTCGGTGTGTGTGTGTGTGTGTGTGTGTGTGTGTCCATTTTTCTGATCTTTTGCTCCTGGGGGTGTGTGTGTGTGTCCGTCCGTATGTGTGTCTGTTGGACTCTTTGTGATCCCATGGACTGCAGCCTGCCAGGCTCCTCTGTCCATGGAATTTTCTAGCAAGAATACTTGAGTGGGTTGCCATTTCCTACTCCCGGGGATCTTCCCCGCCTAGGGACTGAACCCGTCTTTGGTGTCACCTGCATTGGCAGGTGGATTCTTTACTACTAGTGCCTGGTAGGTTACCCAGTTGTGCCTATTTTTGTCCCTGCTTGGCCTGACATACCATAAAAATATAAAATCTCATTGTGGAGTTCTGTTTGTTCAGCAGCTTGTCAGTAAAGCACAACTGACATCTGTTAGTAGACCTTATTATTAGGTTTAGAAAAAACCCAGTATTATATTCTCTTGCCTGCTAAGGATATAACTAGTATCATAAATATATGTGAACAAAAATAGAAGAAGATAAGGCAGATTATCAGCAAATGACTTGAGCATCCTACGCTCTGAAGTTAGGAAGACTGAGTTTGACCCCCCAGTAACTGTTGGGGAGTTTTGCTACATCTCAAAGTGACCATAAAACCTTCCCTAGTAGCTCAGATAGTTAAGAATCTGCCTGTAATGCAGGAGACCTGGGTTCTATTCCTGGCTCTGGAAGATCCCCTGGGGAAGTAAATGGCAACCCACTCCAGTATTCTTGTCTGGAGAATTCCATGGACAGAGAAGCCTGGTGGGATACAGTCCATGCATTCGCAAACAGTCGTACACGACTGAGCGACTAACACACACACAAGGTGACCATGGAGACGTCAATCTCACCAAGCTGCCTTTAGGATTAGATGAGAAAGAGATGCAAGAAACCTAACTGTGGCGATATAGGGAGCGAGTTCAGTCCTTTGCTTGCACTGGGTTTTGAAGCAGTCATCAGGTTGCATCAGCCATCCTGTAGGCTGCAGGTACTCTCAGACTATAGTGTGCACGCTCACCAGGGCAACTTGTGCAAGTGAAGCCTTGTGTTCCGTTCTCAGAGATGGATTCAGCGCATCAGGGTTGGGACACAGGAACTTGCATCTGTAACAAGCACCAAAGATGCTTATGAAAGCAGAATCATGCTTTACAAAACATACTCTGGAAGAAGCGGTGGGTAGAAATCATTTGACCTTGAACGTTTAATAGCCTGGATGGGTGAGTTTTCATGGCTCATCTTTTAACAGTAATCACTATGGGGATTGAAGCATTGATCACAAAATCCTAATTAAGGAAGATCATTCAAGAAGAGCAGCGTAAAATGGATAACCAACAAGGTCCTACTGTAGAGCACATGGAACTCTGCTCAGTGTTATGTGGCAGCTTGGATGGGATGGGATGAGGGAGAAGATACATGTGTATGTACGGCCGAGTCCCTTCACTATTCACTTGAAAGTAGCACAGCATTGTTAATCAGCTGTGCCCCACTACAAACTAAAAAGTTTTCATAAAAATAAAACCAAACTGATGAATATTAAAAGAGAAAAGAGGAGAATAAGATTAGGTAAGTATATATGTACTAATTTGTAAAAAAACATGCATCACTTATTATACACACTTTATCAAAAATAAAATAGAAATAAATAAAAATAGAAAAAGGAACTCCATTAAATGGACCATCAGTTCAGTTCAAGTCGCTCAGTCGTGTCTGACTCTGCGACCCCATGAATCGCAGCATGCCAGGCCTCCCTGTCCATCACCAACTCCCGGAGTTCACTCAGACTCATGTCCATCGAGTCGGTGATGCCATCCAGCCATCTCATCCTCTGTCCATACCAGCTTTTAAAGTTAAATACCTGAGTTTTTTTTTTTTTATTAACCACGGGAAATGAATATTTAGAGACCAGGACCTAACATACAAAACGAATTCTTCATCTTCTCTCCTATAATTCAATCTGGGAGCCATTAATGAGAGTGCTCTGGTTAATCGTAATAGTCATGATGGTATGAGGAGATGTGATATATAAGGTATTCAAACCACGTGGGGTAAATTATTAAGAATCATTGTTAAGTAAGAGGATGGAATGAAACTGGAATGAAACAAGTCAGTCGTTGGGTCTTGGTATTTCCTGCTGTTAGTGCTAGAGCATTTTACTTTTTACGTTAAAAATACAACATAGTTTTCCCTCTGATATTTATGTGATACTATTTATATATATATATATGTATACACACACACACACACACACATACACACACATATCCACATCACACACATACACGTACATAGAGCCATTTTTGATGGCCAAAAAGGAAGAGGCCCCAAGGGCTCTTTAGTGTGCAATTAATAATTTGGTCAGAAAATCAGCAGATTGTTTCAGTATGGTTATGTGTTATGACATCATATTCCAGTAAAGTTATAATGAACAGAAATTTTGTTTGTCTCTGTGGCAAACCAAAATGAGTTTTGTAATTGTCAGCAGGCCTTAGTGATTATAGTGGCGCCCGCTCCCTCCACTGTAGTTAAAGATCTGTTAGCATTCCAGCCGGGGACCTCTGTTTTCAGAAGTGTATAATTAATTGTAAACATTTGCTCTATGGTGAAAGCTTGCCACATAAGATCTCAGTCCAGGAGTAAATTTCTGATTTCAGGTTGTCTGTTTTCAAGTTTTATAGTGGAACCAGTTAGAAATATGCATAAAGTTCTGTGAAGATAGGAAAACTGAATCTTGTGAGAAGGAAGATAACCTGCATTCATGATATTAGTCTGTCAAAATTTCTGCATTAAAGGGATCTAAGGTAAAATAGGTATTAGGAAATTATATAATTCAATACATCATTAGTTTTTGCAATCAAAGAGCAAAAAGAATTGTGGCTTTAATGCTTTGTAGTCTCTGCATGTTAAAAATATCTTTTACTATAAGTGATTTTTCTTCCTTTAACTTTTTTATATTTAGCAATTAAAAATGGGAACATATGACATATAATGAAAACACGTTTAACATATTTTATCTTAATAGAAAACTGTGGGCCAAGAAAATTGACTTTAAAAATGTAAAACAGTGCCATTTTTTTCATACTCACTCTGGATTTCTCTGCTACATTTGACATTGTTGATTATCTCTTCCTCTGACATTGTGTTTTAATTTCTTTTCTAACTCTGACCCTCTTTCATCTCCTTCACTGCTGTCTATTATTTCCCCTGCCTTTTGATCATGGGTATTCATCAGATCCCAGCCTTAGGCTCTTTTTTTCTTTTTTTTTTTTTTGGTGCTTTTACACTTACCCTCTCCAGGTGCTTATCCACTCAACATGGTTTCAATTATTACCTCCCAAATCTCATCTTCAGTACTGATGTACATTTCTAGTCCTTCACCTTCAGTAAACCTTCACTGATGAGTCCCATCTGCCTGTCAATTCTTATACAGTGGGCTGTGTGCAATTTATCTCAGGTTGACTATAGAGGTCTGCCACTTGGACACCAATAATCGTCTAAACCTTAGTGGTAACTTGATTGGCTTTTCTTTGCTTAAAAAGAGACATTTTCCAGCACTGGAGTGATTTTTAACTTACTTTTCAGTGTTTCAATGATAAATTCAGCATTCCATCAAAATTGATTCTGTTAGTTTTGCTCAGTTGCCCAATTCAGCGGTCATAGTTCTGTCTTCATTTCACTTGACTTGTAAAGTAGCATTTGATAGGACTGACTCTTCCCTCCTCCTGGACATTCTTGTCCCCATTTGGCTTTTAGGAAGGATATTCTGCTTGCTTGGTTTTCCTCCTATCACTCCCTCCCACAGAGTTCTCACTGTCTTGTAGCTTTAAATTTCACCTATATATATATATATATATATATATATATATATTATGGAGAAAGCAATGGCAACCCACTCCAGTACTCTTGCCTGGCAAATCCCACGGACGGAGGAGCCTGGTAGGCTGCAGTCCATGGGGTTGCTAGGAGTTGGACACGGCTGAGCGGCTTCACTTTCACTTTTCACTTTCATGCATTGGAGAAGGAAATGGCAACCCACTCCAGTGTTCTTGCCTGAAGAATCCCAGGGACGGAAGAGCCTGGTGGGCTGCCGTCTATGGGGTTGCACAGAGTCGGACACGACTGAAGTGACTTAGCAGCAGCAGCATATATGCTGCATTGATGATTCCCAAATTTTATCTCCACCTTGGACCTCTTTCCTGAAATCCAGACTTATTAGATCTGACTGTCTAACATCTTCATTTGGATGTCTAAAAGACTGAATAACTCAACATCTCCAAACCAGAGCTGCTGGTATTCATCCCCAACAAACCCATTCTTTTTGCAGTTTTCACCAACTTAATGTGTGGGCACTCCATCTTCCAGTTGCTCATGTCAGAAATTCTGGTGTCTTCCTCGACTCCTCTCTCATATTTCATAGCCAGTGCTTCGGTAAACCCATCTTCTCTACTTTTGAAATTCGTCCAGAATCCAGGTACTTCCCATTACTTCCCTTGCTGTCACCCTAGTTCAGGCCCCCGTATTATTGCAGTAGCTTCTTTACAGATATCCTGTGTCTGCCATCATTCCCCTACAGTCTGTTTTCAACATAATAGATGATCTTTCCAAGGTCTAAGTCAGATTATGTCACTTCTCTCCTTAAAGCCTTCTGGAGGCTGGCCATTTCACTCAGGGTAGAAGTCAGATCCTTGCAGTGATTTCTAAGGAAGGCCCTATGGCATCTGGGCACCGGTTCCAGCTCGTAGCCTACCTTCCTTTACACCCTCAGCTCTCACCGGGTGGGAATCCTCCGAATTGCTTCAATGTTCCTGACGCTCGGCTGCCTCAGAGCCTTTGTGCTTGGTGTTTTCAGTGCCTTATATGCCCTGTTCCGGATATCTGTATGGTTTCCTTCTTCACTTGCTCAAGCTCTTGTCACAGTTGTCACCTTCTCAGTGAGATACTCACTGATCACTCTATCTGCCCCTCTTTCCTCACACCTCAGCCCAATCAAGGGAAGAAGAAACAACAAGAATTTCATATTTTACGTTTACTGGGACTCCAGGCAACAAATATGAACGACTTCAAAAGAGTAGTTGGCAAAAAAGGAGAAAGCCACTGAAGGTACAAACGACACCGGAAGACCATATTGCAATCAGATCTACAGCTCTTGGATAATTGCTTGATTCTCTCCAGAGACTTTCACTATTTCATTCACTGCCATTACTAGTGAATGAATTAAATCACTGCTTTTGTTCAGATGGTGTCACTAATGTTTCTATTGTAATCTTAATATATGCAATTTTTAAAAAGTTCACTTTTGAACCTTTCCTTCTTTTTCTGTTTAAAATGTATATGGAACTTCCATGATGATCCATTGGCTAAGACTCCATTCTCCCAATGCAGGGGGCCCAGCTTTCATCTCTGGTCAGGGAACTAGATCTGTGTGCCTCAACTAAGAGCTGGCACAGCCAAACAAATAAATATTAAAAAGCAACATGTATTTCTAACATCCTAGATATTCTGCCTATTTATTTTATTTATTGTCTGTCTTCTCCACTGTAGGGTATGTTTTTGTTTGCTGTGATAGTCCCTCATCATAAGAAGGTGCCCCATAAATAATTGTTAATAGATTATATTGCAAAGCCTCTTAATTTCGTTTGTTTGTCCTTTCTTCTTACAACCCCCTTACAATCTCCCCTCATGTTGGCATCATTGCAGCTTTCTAATTATGCTTCCTCTCAGTCTCATTAAACACAAACCTGCTAAAAGTTTTCACCTTAAATACATTTTATTATGGTTCTTTCTGCTTTAGAATTGGCTGAAACTCCCCATTCTTTCTTGTGTTGAATCTGCTCTCCTTAGTACTTTGCAGAGTGCTTATTACTTTACAGTGGTAGTTCCATCTCTCTGCCCTTCCCATGTCTAATCATGGTTACCCTCTGCTAAAAGCATGGCAGTCTGCATATTCACCTGGATGGTCTCGCCTGTTTCTGTCTCTGTGGCGGGTCCCCATCCTTCAGCCCCAGACCATATGGCTCACTTCCATCAAAATGTAACTGAAAACTTGTTGCCAGGAAGTCTTCTGTGATATAATGAAATAATTTTTACAGTATTAAGTTATGTTTAATGTTTTCCAAAATACATTTTTCATGGAGATCAGCATACATGCTGTATTATCAATATATATGCTGACTCACATTTTATCTTTTATAAATACATTTGTGAGGTAAAACTTTATTGAGGTTAATAGGAGGTTATAATGGATCTGAGCTTCCCAGGTGGCACTCGTAAAAAAACCTACCTGCCAGTGCAGGAGACATAAGAGACTTGGGCCTGATCCCTGGGAAGCTCCCCTGGAGGAGGGCGTGGAAACTCACTCCAGTTTTCTTGCCTGGAGAATCCCCATGGACAGAGGAGCGCAGCAGGCTACAGTCCATGAGGTCACAACAGTCGTACACGACTGGAGTGCCTTGGCACACACACACATAGTGGATCATGCCTGTTTATTAATATTTCAAACAAAACACATTTTACTAATGATTACAGAGGGATTTTTATTGAACTTATATTAACATTTTTATTTTCTTATTTTAGGTATCATTGCCCAGTGCCCAAGATCTTTTATGTTCAGCTGACTGTAGGAAATAATGAATTTTTTGGGGAAGGGAAGACTCGACAAGCCGCTAGACACAATGCCGCGATGAAAGCCCTTCAGGCACTGCAGAATGAACCTATTCCAGAAAAATCAGCTCAGGTGGGTCCCTGCGGTGTGTGGCAGCCTATCTAATAGCCGCACAAAGACAAAGAAATGCTCCTTTACGAATAGAGGACGTCTCTGCTAATAGAAGGGAACGCTGGATCGGCTGTGGCGGCGCCTCAGTGCACCTGTGTGTTCGGTTAGACTCGTGTCTTGTTGGGATAGCCTTGCCTTTGAGCACTTTGGCTCAGCCTAGGGAGTCCACTTCCCAGGCAAGTCAGGATTTGGGAATGTGAGCAAGGGTGAGAAATAACGTTCATTTACTTTGCATTGAGTGCTTGTTTTATTGAGCATGAATTACATTGTGTTAATTCACCTAGAATCAAGGAGTTTAAAGTGGAGGAGATATTTATGGATTTTTTTAGTCCTACTTTATTTTACCAGTGAGGTTATTCAAAGTAGATATTCAGTAATTTTACTCATTCCCATGGTTTCAGCTGCTTTCTCTGTTGACTTCAAAATGGTATCTTTAGTTCAGGAGTGTCTAATAAGTCCCCTTCTTGTTGAGTTCTCCACTTCGTTATTTGAAGCTAGAGGTCCAGCCTTTAGTTTGCCTTTCCTCAAGCCTGTTGTC
The DNA here is from genome assembly GCF_029378745.1 of Bos indicus. Lineage (NCBI taxonomy): Eukaryota > Metazoa > Chordata > Mammalia > Artiodactyla > Bovidae > Bos > Bos indicus. Next base: position 37,302,761 of record NC_091773.1, on the reverse strand, counting down.
TCTCCCCCTTTGAGATTTATCTTAGTTAATGGCAGACTTAGTATTTTTGTCCTTGTGCACTCTCATCATGACTCTTATGTTTGCTTCTCAGTCTTTCCACTAAGTCCTAAGCTTCTTGACAGCAAGAATACTGTCTCTTGATCTCTTTAAGGCTTACATGGTGTTCAGCATGTGTAAGGCTCCAGAAGTAAGTGTTAAATAGGTGCAGAGCCAGACACAGAGCTCCAGCATCCTGGTTTGCATCCTATACTCTTTCTGCAACTTAGTCTTCATAGAAGATTAAATATCACACACTTGTGGAGATACTATGTGTGTGTATGTGAGAGAGAGAGAGAGAGCAATGGAGGTCTGTAAAGAAAACTAGGTCTGGGGATATCTATATCAGATTAGTGTTTGAGTAAAAGGTTTCCACACTCAGCATTTATCCTTCTACTCTGAGGGAAAAAAAAACAAATCACAAGAAGCCTCTCAGCAAAGCCCTTGACTGCGGTGGTTCCATGGGAATCCACAGGATCCAGTCTCTGGTTTCCTGTGATGTGTAAGATAGGTTCTCTTGATTGTTCAGTACATGTAAAGTTTGTTACAAAGTGAAGATTCAATGTCGTCCTATTTTTTTGTGATTTAGAATTGCGAATCAGGAAAAGAAATGGATGATGATAAAGATGCAAATAAGTCTGAGATCAGCTTAGTGTTTGAAATTGCTCTGAAGAGAAATATGCCCGTCAGTTTTGAGGTATGTGTTCAGCAGCGATCTCCCATTTTTTTCCCTCCTTGCTCCTCATTGTTTTAAACAAACAAACAAATAAAACAAAATTTTATTTGACAAATAAAATTTTAGCATCCTGAAAGAATTAATGTGCTCCCTTCTGTTTGAGCTGTCTATCATGAAATGATGCAGGCCCTAAGAAAACAGAGCTTACAATATCATGGAGTCCTCTTGATCTCTTTGGCTTTTCTGTATTCAGCCATTTGTTTCATCATAAAATTTATTTTCCAAATTTAAGATAATTTATAGTAACCTATAAGATTTGGCATTTTGACAAGGTCACATTGAAAATGTTCAATATATAATTAATATTTAGTCACATTTATATATTAATATTTAATTTCTTTTAAAGTTATGGAGGCCAAAATATAAATTTAATCTTTTAACTTTACATTTAACCTTTACTGATAAGTCACTAAGACATAATTAAGCAGTTCTCTAGTTTAAAACTGGATAAATATGTCATAAAATATTTGTAAAACTATGTGGCATTTAAAAAAGAAAAAATATTAAATTGTTATAATACCTCCTTTATTAAGAGATCACTAATTTTGCAACTCAAGTATTTAGGAAATAGGCAAAACCCAGGAATAAGCTGAAACAGTTGAGGAATATTTTCCTTCAAATTATGTTCTGTTCCCCAATTGGAAAGCTCACGCTTTACTCACTGGCAGGATCTACTCACCTCAACTGAGAGCCTGTTTTCTTTCTTAAACATAATTCTGTTACAAGTTGTGTTACCTGATTTCTCGGCCCATAGCAGATTAAAGGCAGCAGAATGAAGAAGGCAGGAAGAGAATGTACCTGAGGGCCTATTGGTCCCAGCGAGAAATGATAGGGAAAATATGGAAAACCTATCAAAAGTAACTGCATTTACTTGAAAGTCTTTGGAAGATGGGGCCTTTTAAACGCTAGATGAACAGGAACAGTTTTAAAAATGTTAGATGTCCCTAGAGGCCTTAGATGTCCTTAGTGTAGAATATTTCATGTTTATAATGGTGATCTAATGTGAGCAGTAACAGGTTGAATATTTAGTCAGTAAAATATACATGTATATTTTTTTAATTGAGAAAGATGTCCATCAAAGTGGTTAAACAGTTTTGGTGTTTCAATCTGTAAGCTTAAATTACTTGAAAAGTATGCTTATCATAAATTCCTTTATCCTCAATAGTACTGGATTATTGAGATACTGTATCTTTTCTTCATTGGTATCCAATATTAGAAGATAAAATTTTAATATAATGGTCAATGGTAAACTATTTAAAGAGGGTATTTTTTTAATAGGTCAGGCTTTTTGACAGACATAATGAAGTTTTGAGCACTTGGGTCTTAGAAGGCATTTTGCTTTCCCAAATTGGCATAGTTTAAAAAGAGCATGTTAAATACAGGATTTAGGAACATTCATAGCTGACAGATTCATAATCCTTTACTCTAGAAAGCTAGGTATTTTTATGGCAAACTTACCTATTTAAGACCATGTCACAGAGAGTAAATATTCCTTATTGTAAAATAACCTTTGAGGTCTCCATCAAAAATAGGTGATTTTTCATCTATCACCTGTTTGTGAGAAGCTTCCACATGCAAGATGTTTCATAAGTTATAGAACTCCAGTGAGACATACTCCTTATACTCCAGTAACTTATTCGCACAGAGGAGAAAGTTAGATATGTACGCAGTAATGGTATGTTTTATGATCTTAATTTTCTGTCCCATAAGAAACAGGGCAACCATAATTAGAATTGCCTTTTTTAAACTAGTAAAACACAATTTTGACCATGACTTGAATATGTTTATTTAGATTTCTATTTTTTCCAATGTAATTCATTAAGCATCATAAGTATAAATGAAGAGTCTCTGTATAATGAGTTCATAATAGCTTTATTGAAGAAATCCATAATTTTGGTATAATTCTTAATAATTTCAATTTTGATTTTTATATGAACATTAAGAAAGATTCATGCCATAAAACCCATCTTAAGTCCCTGTATTGAATCTTTTGCCTATATTTAATAGGTTATTAAAGAAAGTGGACCACCACACATGAAAAGCTTTGTGACTCGGGTGTCAGTGGGAGAGTTCTCCGCTGAAGGAGAGGGAAATAGCAAAAAACTCTCCAAGAAGCGCGCTGCAACCACTGTGCTACAGGAGCTTAAGAAACTTCCACCTCTGCCTGTGGTTGAAAAGCCAAAACTATTTTTTAAAAAACGCCCTAAAACAATAGTAAAGGTAAGTATATGCTTGTGAATGTTAGACTATATATATATATAAAATATATATATATTTATTATAGTGCATGCATGCTAAGTCGCTTCAGTTGTATCTGACTCTTTGCAAGCCTATGGACCGTAGCCCGCCAAGCTCCTTGGTCCATGGGATTCTCCAGGCAAGAATACTCGAGTGGATTGCCATGCTCTCCTCCAGGGGATCTTCCCCTGGTAACTCTAGCTAAAAGTTTTTCCATAGGGCAGGCACCTAAGCCTGTGGGTTATCAGCAGAATCAGGGTTGGACATGTGTCTGTAAGTGAATAGTAATTCTGTTTTGCTTTTAGACACTTGTATACTTGGGTTCATTCATTAAATAATAATACCTTGCGTATTTATAGTTTTTTATGGTTTAAAAAATACTTTCTCAGTCATAAGCACCTTTGGTAAAATTCTCATCACAATGAAGGCAGATGTTGCCCCTCATTTTACAAATAAGGTTTTATGAAACACGTTCAAAGACTTTGCTTGCTTGTGTTCACCGATCACGTGTGGCAACCTGAACTGCTGATCCATAATCCAGCGTTCTTTGGGCAGTCCACACTGCTGTGTGGCAACTTCCCAAGATTTTAGGACATGGTGATAGGATGCAGAGTAATAATTGTATGAGTAACACTCACACTGATGATAGCAGCCGCAGCAGCAGACAGCAAATATAAAGCACTTGGTGTGCCAGATGGGGCTCCAGTGCTTCATGTGCTGTATCACGTTTAATCTACAGAGCAGCCCTCGGGCTTCCCTGTTAGCTCCGTCGGTAAAGAATCCTGCAATGCGGGAGACCTGGTTTGATCTCGGGGTTGGGAAGCTCCCCTGGAGGAGGGCATGGCAACCCACTCCAGTGTTCTTGTCTGGAGAGTCCCCATGGACAGAGGAGCCTGGCGGGCTATAGTCCATGGGGTCACAGAGTCGGACACGACTGAGTGACTGAGCACACCTGAGGGTCATGGGATGGCTTGGTTTCTGTTCTCTCAGGCGTGAGTACCTTTTCAGAAAAATGTAGAGCCACACGGCTTTTCAGGAGGTTGTGATTCTCTTTTATGGAATCAGATTTTGCGTACATTAATCAAAAAAAAAAAATTAAGGCATAGTTCAGAGGAATGAGGTGAATAATAATTGAATTATTGTTACATGTTACTCAAGATGATACATAGAATGCATTAGTTATTATTAAATATGTATTAACAGTAGAAATAGTAAGTACTCAATAAATATTTTTTGCATGTTGTTTAGTCAGTAAGCTATGTCCAACTCTTTGTGACCTCATGGACTGTAGCCTGCCAGGCTCCTCTGTCCATGGGATTTCCTGGGCAAGAATACTAGAGTGGGTTGCCATTTCCTCCTCCAGGCCACCTTCCCGACCTAGGCCCAGACTCCTGCTTGGCAGGTGGATTCTTTATCACAGAGCCACCTGGGAAACCCATTCAATAAATACTAGCTTTTGTTATTTTGTATCTCATTCTGTCTGTTCATATTTTATATGTATATGAACATATCCGTGGTCTGTTTTCCTAAATTCCTTTGTATATAAAATCTACATAAAACTTCTTCATAGTGGAAGAACAGTGCTCTACATTACTGCAAAACTAGTCACATTAACTTGCACCTAATCTATTAAACTAACTCTAATCTCAAATTAAGAATAACCAGCCTTTAGTCTAAAAAAAGATCTATCATTTTTATAGTAGACTAAAAATATAACTCCTGTTACTTTTAACTGTAGCCATTAAAAGCAAGAATATTGTTGAAATGTTATTTCTGAAAGAGGGGAGAAACATTTTGAACTTTAAAAATGATTTTTTGCTACTACCTCTATTATATATGCATTTAATTGCAGAACTTTCTTCTTGTCCACCATTGAGATCTCAGCTTACACTTGACTTCCTCAGGGAAGTCTTCTCTAGTTCTCTCTGACTCCCACATTCATTTAGCCCCCTGCATTTTTCCTCACATACATCACACTTGGAATTACTTGTATCATATCTGTCTTATGTTAAAGTCTATAGATATTCTCTGAAATATAAGGTTATTTTGAGAAAGCAACACGGATACAATGAGTTGAAATTTAGGTTAATTTTGAGTATGATCAGACCTTATAATGGGCCAGTAAGTGGATCACCTTGGATAGTATCTTGGTTTTCAACATTTTAGTCACTTCCTTAAATGTCTTTTATATCTAGGTTCTACCATTCCTTATTATGCAATAGAAACAGGGAAGATATCTGTTGATGATTTACCTTGATTTTATTTAGAATAATGAAGCTATCACATTGTCTCATTTGAACCTCCTAATCACTCTGAGATGTAGATATTATCCTCATTTTAAAGATGAGGTTCTTGGTGTTTAAGAAACCTCCCTCAGATCACAGAGCAGAGTCAGGTTTCGAGTCCAGTCACGTCTGATGCCAGTGCCAGTTTCAAACTGGGTGGTTGTGAACTCCTTTTGGATTTTAATTTACTCTACAGAGTTACCTTGTTAAAATGTAAGACTACCTGATGGTGTCTTTGAATTTATATTCTCAATTTTAATGTAATTCTCTTCTACAAGGTAAGGCCTCAGAGAAGGTTTTCTGCTGTTGGAGATAAAAGTTTTCTGGATAAGATTATCCTTACTGGTTTGTTGTTATTATTATTATTACTGCTGAATGTGATTTTGGTGTTGTGTCTAAGAAATAGTTAACCTAACCAAACCAGAAAAATTTCTTCTGTATCTTCTTTATGAAGTTTTAGGTATTACATTTAAGCCTATGAGCCATTTTGAGTTAATTTTTCTGTGATGTGTGGATTGAAATTTATTTCTGCACGTGAATATCCAGTTGTTCCAGTACCATTGGTTGAAAGGCTACTTTTTCTCCACCGAATGGCTTTTGCACCCTTGTTGGCCACGTGTGTATGGATCTATTTCAGGTTGCTGTTCTGTTTCATTGATTTCTTTCTCTCTCTTTATGCCAGTACCACACATACTGTCTTTTTTTTTTTTTTTTTAATTTATTTGGCTGTGTCAGATCTCTTAGTTGCAGCACACTGAATCTTTGTTGCATCATGCGAGATCTTTTGTCGCAGTGCATGGCCTCTGGTTGTGGTGCACAGGCTTAGCTGCCCTGTGACATATGGGATATTAGTTCCCCGACCAGGGATTGAACGTGCATCCTCTGCAGTGCAAGGCAGATTGTTAACCACTGGACCGCCAGGAAGTCCCGGTACCACACATACTGTCCTGATTATTATAGCTTTATAATAAATCTTGAAATCAGGTATTTGGATTCCTCCAACTTTGTTCTTTTTTTCCAAGGTGTTTTGATTATTTTTCCTTTGTATTTCCATGTGAATTTTAAACACTGGCTTATTAGTTATTACCCAAAAAGAGCATGCTGGGGTTTTGATTGGGATTGCAGAGAACTGGTAGATCAGTTGGAAAACAATTGACTTTTAAAAAATATTGGATCTGTTGCTCCATTCACCTGTGCCTGTCCACCTATTGAGACCTTAGTTAATTTCACCAGTTTTTTATGTTTTAATGGAGTGTATCGGAGAAGGCAATGGCACCCCACTCCAGTACTCTTGCCTGGAAAATCTCATGGAGGGAGGAGCCTGTTAGGCTGCAGTCCATGGGGTCGCTAAGAGTTGGACGCAACTGAGCAACTTCACTTTGACTTTTCACTTTCATGCATTGGAGAAGGAAATGGCAACCCACTCCAGTGTTCTTACCTGGAGAATCCCAGGGACGGGGGAGCCTAGTGGGCTGCCGTCTATGGGGTCGCACAGAGTCGGACACGACTGAAGCGACTTAGCAGCAGCAGGAGTGTATATAAATTATATTATAGTTCATATATTCTTCTGTACTTGTTCTTGCCACTTAACTTTTTTTTTTCTTAAATTCATTCATCTTGATGCAGGTAGCAGTACTTAAATCTTAATTTCCACTGCTGTATGCCTTTTCACTGTATGAACATGCCATAAGGTTATTTTAGTTTTTCTTTTTTGCTATTTTAAATAATGCAGCTGTGGATATTCCTGTACAAATGAATTGGCACATTTGGGTAACAGTTTTTTAGATGAATAGACTACTGAAGAATGGGTCATGGGCTTTAGAGACATTGCCAAATTGTTTCCTAATTTATATTAGGATCAGCACTGTATAAGTTTTTGTTACTCCCCATCTTCACCAGTTGGCGTGGTCAGACTTCTTAATTTTTACTAAATTGATAAGTGTGAAATAGTACCTCACTATGGTTTTAATATGCGTTTTGAATCTTAATGAGATGAATTATCTTTTTATATGTTTTTTTCTTCTGTTAAATATCTGTTCATCTCATTTGCTCAATTTTTTTAGATTGTCTTTTTCTTAATAATTTTTAGGAGTTTTAAAATATATATTTTGGATACTGGATACATCTTTTTTTAGTTATACATATTGCAAATATCTCTTCTCAGTTGATAGCTTGTCTTCTTTCTTTTTGGTGTTTTTTGATGAATACAAGTTGTGAAACAACTCCCACTGTATTAAAGCGTTTAAAAGGATAGTTGACCCAACTTACCAATAATACCCGTGAGCCCTAAATCCTCTAGAAACCCTACTTTCAGATTCACTTTATGATTTTCCTTTATAAACTGTCTTGATTTTCATTTATTACCTCCAGTCACAGTTTTGGGGTGCAGGGGAGGAGGTGAGAACCATGGTTTCTTTAAGGATCCAGTAAGAAGTTTTACAAGCATGTTTCATATTTTGAAATTTTTTTCTTCAATTATTTTCTAGGCTGGACCAGAATATGGTCAAGGAATGAACCCCATTAGCCGCCTGGCTCAGATTCAACAGGCCAAAAAGGAAAAGGAGCCAGATTACGTTTTGCTTTCAGAAAGAGGAATGCCGCGACGTCGGGAATTTGTGATGCAAGTATGTCTCACTTTCATATTAAAAGATTTTTTCTAAACTACTGAAAACATTTAGAAATCCTAAGGCTAGAATAAAGATATGGTGGGAAGGAAGACTAGGAATTAATAGTAGAAGATAAAACTGTTTACACTTAAAGTGTTCATTCCCTCCAGATCCATCTACCAACTTGGTTGGAACATTCAAGTGTCAAGGACATGTCAGACTGGAGAGTGTGAGGTTTCAAAGGGACTATGAGCTCACCCAGAGTTCCTCATTGAGAACGCCTATCTCTAACTTAATGTGTTGCAATTTGCAGCTGGAGTCTGTTAACTACTGGGAATAAAAGACAGATGGAATTAGAAACATAATTTAGAAGGATGGAGGTAGTAGGTGAAACAGGGCCAAGAGCATGAGGTTGCTTGTCATTGGAGAAATCGAGAAAAGAGGGATAGCTGGCTGCCTGGTGAGCACAGAGGGGCTCTGAGTTGCTGAGAGATTTAAGTGCTGCTTTGTACAGCCTGGAAACTTGAAGAGTGGCTGCTGGTGTATTGGTCTAGGGATGGGGACTGGGAGTGAGGTAGAATGCCTGAAATGCCCTCCTTTTTAAATGCTACCTATCCATCTTCATTTACCAACTCAAGTCTCAGTATCATAGAAACGTTTCATTTTTATTATGAAAATTTTAAGCATATCCAAAGGTGGATGGATATGTTTAATAGTACACAATAAAGGACAGTATAATGGAAGAGCATAACGGCCTCTTGGGGACTATGCCCATCATCCAAAAACAACAGTAAAGATTTCTGCTGTGCTTGGCTTTGGCTATCAGTTTTTCCTTCTTCCCTTCCTCCCTCCTTCTTTTCCTTCTTCTGAAGTTTTCTAAAGCTAATTTGTAACCACATGTCATTTTAGCCTGTATGCTTAGTGTGTGACTCTAAAACACATAGAAGGTTTTTACTTTTTCTTGCATTAGGTATGGCTCATTAGAATCCTCTAGCACCCAGTCTATATTAAATTCTCTTTATGGTCCCAATTGTTTCTGTTAGGTTATGGGCTTCCCTGGTAGCTCAGCTGGTAAAGAATCCGCCTGCAATTCACGAGACCCCAGTTCGATTCCTGGGTTGACAGGGGAATGGCTACCCACTCCAGTACTCTTGCCAGGAGAACTCCATGGACAGAGGAGCCTGGCAGGCTAGAATCCATGGGGTTGCAAGGAGTCGGACACTACTGAGCAACAACAGGCTTGTCAAAGAAGCTTTTCCAGCCAAACCTGTGGATCTCACATTTGATATAACCCAGTTACAATCAACAGATGTTAATTAAGTGCTGACCATATATGGCAGACATCTAGACTCAAACATGGTATCTCATGTTGACTAACTTCTTGTGCATGTCTAAGTTTTACCTTCCTTCCCAATTTATAACCTCCGTGTTTCTTTATCTCACAGTACCTAATATGGTGGCATGTGTATAGTAGGATCTTATAAACCTATAAGGTATATTTGTTGCCTGCCTGACTGAGAGCTAGTATGTTTGACTTTTGTTGGAGATATAAACTTATGTTGTAGTTATAAGTAAACCATGGTTGTTAACTTAGATGTCCAAGGAGGAGGGATTCTGCTGTGGTTACTAAACACGTGGTTTTCTAGATGTCATTAGGACCCAGAGCAGTGTTGTTCTAGTATTTTTTACTCTGTAAAGAATGTGCACCATTTTTCTTTTTACATTCTTAACTTTGAGGAATTCTAGAAAGTATTTTTTGAAGTCCAAAACTTGAGGGAAAAAAGATCCACCCACCCCCACACACACATTTTAGACCTGTGTTACAAATAAAAACTGGCTTTGACTTTATTAAACAATTCCTTTCCTGTGGAATATACCGAATATCCCTTTTGAAAGAGGAATTTAGAATATCTTAGGCCAGCTTCCATTTTATGGGTATTCATAAACATTCTAGTCAAACAGGAACATTTGGCTGTGCTTTTAAATGTTTTCACACTGAATTCATATTGTTTTTTCCTTCTTCTCAAAGCCCCAGTGGATTCATTACAGTGTTGCTGTAACTTCATCAAAGTAAAGGGTTTTGTATAAACTGCTTAAACAATGTTATCATTTGTTATAATGGAATCATTATTATTGAATGTGGAAGTAAATGATGTAAAGATAATATGCTCATATTTGTCTATCACCAGAAAAACGCCACAAATAAATGTGTGTTATAAAATGGATGTCCTTACTTGTATTGATTACTAGGTACAGGAAAATTTCCAGTGACACTATTTGGGCATTTAGGTCCAGAGGAAATTTTTTCATTTTTTGGAAAGGGGTATTTTAATTTTTCAAAGAGAAAATAATGATAACTAAATTAATTGTGTGTCTGCACATTTTATTATTATATATCATATGTTAATTTTTCTACCTGTCTGTGATTAAGATCTCAGGTTTGGGTTTTTTTTTTAAGATTTCAAGTTTTAAAAAATATGTATTAAGGAAATTTCATTAATTTTTTGGTAAATGCTATTTTACCAGACTTCTTGTTAGTTTTTTGTAGACTTCATTAATGAATTAATTTATTATTATTATTTTAAAAAATAGTATCTTGAATTTTTGTTGAGGAGGGGACTGCACTGTATGGCATGTGGGATATTAGTTCCCTGCTAACTGCTAAGTCGCTTCAGTCGTGTCTGACTCTGTGCAACCCCATAGACCACAGCCCACCAGGCTCCCCCGTCCCTGGGATTCTCCAGGTAAGAACACTGGAGTGGGTTGCCATTTCCTTCTCCAGTGCATGAAAGTGAAAAGTGAAAGTGAAGTTGCTCAGTCATGTCCGACTCTTAGCGACCCCATGGACTGCAGCCCACCAGGCTCCTCCGTCCGTGGGATTTTCCAGGCAAGAGTACTGGAGTGGGGTGCCATCGCCTTCTCTGACCAGGGATGAAACCCATGCCCCCCCAGTGTGGTAGTGCAGAGTCTTAACCACTGGACATCCAGTGAAGTCCAGAGGATTTAATTTAAATGATTTGTTTAAAGACAAAAATCTAGTCATCATAAAATTATTGCATAGTAAAATAATTGAGCTTCTTTGTAGAAAAATTTACATTTTAATGTAAAAATCTTACAGTAGTCATAAATCTTGGAAGGTTTTTAGGAAGATGACTTTTGGAGGTTTACTTACATGCTTTGTTGTTATTTGGTCACTAAGTTATGTCTTACTCTTTTGCAACCTCATGGACTGTAGCCTACCAGACTCTTCTGTCCATGGGATTTCCTAGGCAAGAATACTGGAGTGGGTTGCCATTTCCTTCTCCAGGGGATCTTCTGAACCAGGGACTGAAGCTGTGGCTCCTGTATTGGCAGGTGGATTCTTTATACCACTCAGCCACCATGGAAGCCCATTTACATGCTTACTGACTTTTATAATGCGGTAAATTTTTTTTTTCTTTTGAGTGCTCATTGTAAGTGCTGGCAGGGAACCAAAGTCCTTTAGCACAGTGGTCTTTTTCAGTCCTAACAAATAACTCTGGGGTAACCAGCTACTCACAAGCTATTGAACTATGGAACTATAAAAGCTCGTGTTAGGCAAGGGGCGAATGAATAGGAAAAATGAATCTGAAAGTACTTATTCTGTAAGTAAGTCTTCAGGTGTCAGAGTAGGTCAGATGGAAAGCCAGCAGACTCAGATCTAAAATGAATGCTGTGATGGGAACCCCCTGTCCCAAGAATAGGAACCTAGAGGCAGAGGGTCTCAGGCTTGGGCAATAACTGAGATTTAAGGATGAAGGAGCCAAAGATTTGAATGAGAATGAGAAAAGGTATATAGCTTGTGAAAACAGTTGAAACATTTTTTTGCTGCTCCATTATCTTTCACTGCCATTTACTTTGGCAAGTCTTTTGACCCTCAGAGCAGTAGCAGAAGCTTCTTTCCAGCTTCAAGTTTTCCAGCAACAGCACAGGGTCTCGTGAAGCCAGGGAACAAACCAAGCACTGGAAAAAACAACAGGCAGCAGAGGCTGGCTCTAGCCAGGGACTTGAGACTTTGTGTATAGGGCCTGCTATTCGGGTCAGGAGCAGGCCAACAGATACGGAAGGTGGTGCGTGTTCATCCAACCCCAGGCACTAGATCGGTGCTTCTAAGTGGGGTCCATAAGACTACTGTTGATTTGTTATAATGTGGTTTCAGCAGAAAAAGCAAGATGAAATGTTTCAAAAACATTGCACAGATCTGAACTATAAAATTTCTGATAGCTGTTAAGACATCCTTTAAACATTTTTTTTTATTTGTTTATTTTTATTTTTTTTCTAAATTTTATTTTATTTTTTTAACTTTACAATATTGTATTGGTTTTGCCATATATCAGCATGAATCTGCCACAGGTATACACGTGATTTTTTTTTTTTTTTTAGCAAGCATTCTGAATTTATTTATTTTTAAATTTTATTTTATTTTTAAACTTTACAATATTGTACTAGTTTTGCCAAATATCGAAATGAATCCGCCACAGGTATACCTGTGTTCCCCATCCTGAACCCTCCTCCCTCCTCCCTCCCCATACCCTCCCTCTGGGTCGTCCCAGTGCACCAGCCCCAAGCATCCAGTATCGTGCATCGAACCTGGACTGGTGACTCGTTTCATACATGATATTATACATGTTTCAATGCTATTCTCCCAAATCTCCCCACCTCTCCCACAGAGTCCATAAGACTGATCTATACATCATTGTCTCTTCTGCTGTCTCGTACACTGGGTTATTGTTACCATCTTTCTAAATTCCATATATATGCGTTAGTATACTGTAATGGTGTTTTTCTTTCTGGCTTACTTCACTCTGTATAATAGGTTCCAGTTTCATCCATCTCATTAGAACTGATTCAAATGTATTCTTTTTAGTGGCTGAGTAATACTCCATTGTGTATATGTACCACAGCTTTCTTATCCATTCATCTGCTGATGGGCATCTAGGTTGCTTCCATGTCCTGGCTATTATAAACAGTGCTGTGATGAACATTGGGGTACACGTGTCTCTTTCCCTTCTGGTTTCCTCAGTGTGTATGCCCAGCAGTGGGATTGCTGGATCATAAGGCAGTTCTATTTCCAGTTTTTTAAGGAATCTCCACACTGTCAGTTGTATGCTGGTTTCTACCAAACAACATGAATCAACCATAGGTTTATCTATGTGCCCTCCCACTTGAACACCTCTGCCGCCTCCTTCCCCATCCCATCCCTCTAGGTTGTCACAGAGCCCCGGTCTGAGTCATACAGCAAATTCCCATTGGCTCTGTATTTTACATATGGTAATGTATGTTTCCATATTGCTCTCTCCATACATCCCAGCCTCTCCTTCCTTCCACCCCCCAGCTACGTCCTTAAGTCTCTTCGCTATGTCTGTGTCTCCACTGCTGCCCTGCAAATAGGTTCATCACTACCGTCTTTCTAGATCCTATATATATGTGTTAATATGTGGTATTTGTTTTTCTCTTTCTGATTACTTCACTCTGTATAATAGGCTCTAGATTCATCCACCTCATTAGGACTGACTCAAATGCATTCCTTTTTGTGGCTGAGTAATATGAATGAATGTTGAGGTTTTGCAAATGCTCTTGTTCAATTTATGTGGGTGATCATATGATTTGTCTCCTTAACTGATTAATATAGCAAATAACATTGATTGATTGAATTCCGAATGTTAGACCTACCTTACGTTTTTGAAATAAACTTAACTTAGTCATTATTTTTCTTTTTTTTTCACATTGCTTTGTTCAGTGTACTATTACATGGTTTAAACTAGCATTTATGTTCATGAATGAAACTAGTCTTTAAATTTTTTTTCTTTTTTTTATTTTTTAAACTTTACATAATTGTATTAGTTTTGCCAAATTATACTTTTCTTGTTGGATTTTGAAACCAAAGTGATGCTTCACTGAATAATTGGGGATGGACTCCTCTTTTTTTTTTTTTTATTCTTGGATGCATTTTTGTAAGAGTAGCATTATTCTTCCTTAAATATCGGGTAGAACTTGCTAGAAAAACTCTCAGAAGTTTTCGTTGTGAAAAAGTTTTTAATTGTGGTTTTAACTTCTTTGTAGTTATAGATTTATATAGTTAGGGGTTTATTCTGTGCCAGTTTTGGAAATGTGTATTGTCTAGAAATTTTCCATTTTATTTAAATATTAAAAAATGTTAGCTGAATTATTCGGTATCCCTTATTATTTTGTGATGCTGTGGAAGGTTCATAATCTCCCATCTTCATTCTTGATTGTGTCTTCTCTCATTTTTTCTTGATCAGCCTCACCTTTGGTTTATCACTGTATTAGTCTTTTCAGGGAACCAGCTTTTGGCTTTTTGAACTTCTCTGTTGTACTTCGTTTTATATTTCCTAAATTTTTGCTCTTGTTTTTAATGTTCTGTTTCTTTGGATTTATTTTGCTGTTAGTAACTACTTAAGATGAATGGTTAGCTCATTACTCTTTCTAAGCTTTTATGGCTTACATGTTTTCTTCTACACCCTCTTTAGCTGCATCTTTCAAGTTTTGACATATTGCATTTTCATTATTACTTATTTAAAATATTTCCAGTGAGATGTCTTTTTTGCCCATAGATTATTTAGATTACATTCTTTAATTTCCAAAATTGTTATGATCTTCTTGTCTGCTCCTTCTATCACTTACTGAGAACAATCTGTAAAAATAAATCCCACTTTCACTGTGTATTTTCTATTCATATAATTTTTTTCCTTTTTTGTTTGCTGATTTAATTTTTATATTTATATTATCTCAGCATATACATGACTAAAAAATCATTACCCAGCTCAGGAAATGTACATGTGGACATAAGATGACTGATGTATATTTGAATGTATGGAAGTACATACATGTGTGCATCTTGCTCACAAAAGAGAACTGTGGGATAGTTCTAATGATAAAAAGCTACTGTTTATTGAGCAATTACGCTATAATACACACTGTAGTTTACATACATTTTCTTGTTTAATTTTCAGAGTAACACTATTAGGTCATTGTATTACCCCTCTTTTACTAATGAAAAAACTGGGGCTTAGAGATATTAAATAATTTGAATCAGTTCATGGGAAATAATGGAGTTAGATTTCATACCCAAATCTGACTCAGAAGTCTTTGTTTTTAACCACAGTATTGTATTAATCTTTATATGTACTCTTCAGAAACTACTTAATGTAATCCTTTGTAAACTATATAATTTTTTAAATTTATTTTTTTGGATTAAAGATTTTTTATTGTATATAGTTGATGTACAATAGTATATGTTACAAGGGTACAGTATAATTTATAATAATTTTTAAAGGTTATATTCCATTTATAGTTACTATAAAGTATTGGCTATATGGTCTTTTCTGTATAGTATATCCTTACAGCTTATTTTATATATAATAGTTTGCACCTCTTAATCCCCTGCCTCTATAGTGCCCTTCCCTGCTTCCCTCTCCCCACTGGTATCTACTAGTTTGTTTTCTATATCTGTAAGTCTGTTTATTTTTTTTTTATATTTACTAGTTTGTTGTATTTTTAGATCCCACATATAAGTGACATCATACAGTATTTGTATTTCTCTGACTTATTTCACTTAGCATAATATCCTTCAAGTTCATCCATGTTGTTTCAGATGGCAAAATTTCATTCTTTTTATGACTGCGTAGTATTCCACTGTGTATATAATTACCACAACTTCTTTATCCATTCATCTGTTGATGGACATTGAGGTTGCATCTTATCTTGGCAGTTGTAAACATTGCTGCTATGAACGTTGAGGTGTGTGTATCTTTTTGAATTAGTGTTTTTGGCTTTTTATATATATACCCAGGAGTGGAATTGCTGGGATATATGGTAGTTCCTTTTTTTTTTTTTTTTTTTAATGATTTTTACTGGAGTATAGTTGTTTTACAGTATTGTATCAGTGTTAAGTGTACAGCAAAATGAATCAGTTATACATATACATGTTGTCGTTTAGTCGCTAGGTTATGTCTGACTCTTTTGTGACCCCGTGGACTGTACAGCAGGCTTCTCTGTCCATGGGATTCTCCAGGCAAGAATACTGGAGTGGTTTGCCATTTCCTTCTCCAGGGCATCTTCCAGACGCAGGGATCAAACCTGCGTTTGCTGCATTGCAGGCAGATTCTTCACCACTGAGCCACCTGGCAATCATACATATCATATATTTACTCTTTTTAAGGTTCTTTTGGAGAAGGCAATGGCACCCCACTCCAGTACTCTTGCCTGAAAAATCCCATGGACGGAGGAGCCTGGTAGGCTGCAGTCCATGGAGTCGCACAGAGTCAGACACGACTGAGCGACTTCACTTTCACTTTTCACTTTCATGCATTGGAGAAGGAAATGGCAACCCACTCTAGTGTTCTTGCCTGGAGAATCCCAGGGACGGGGAAGCCTGGTGGGCTGCTGTCTATGGGGTCGCCGAGAGTCAGACACGACTGAAGTGACTTAGCAAGGTTCTTTTCCTATATAGGTCATTACGAGTATTGAGTCGGTTCCCTGTGTTATATAATAGGTCCTCACTAGTAACCTGTTTTATGTATAGCAGTGTATATATCTCTAGTCCATTCTCCCAATTTATCCCTCCCCCCATTCTGTTTTTAGTTGTTTGGAGAAACTGCCACATTGTGTTCATAGTGGCCGCACCAATTTGCATTCTCAGCAGCAGCGTACAAGGGTTCCCTTTTGTCCCCATCCTTGCCGGCATTAGTTATTTGGGATATTTTTGATGATAGCCGTTCTGACAGGTTTGAGGTAATATCTCATTGTTTTTTGATTTGCATTGCCCTCATGATTAGCAGTGCTGAACATCGTTTCATGTGCCTATTGATCATCTCCGTATCCTCTTTGGAGAAATGGGTATTCAGGTTTTCTGCGCATTTTAACGTTATTTTAAATGGCAGCAATGTGAATTTTAGTCTTTTCAGTTTATTAATTTAAGTGAAGAATACTAAATGTAGTCATGATCAACTCTCTACAATGTGAATTTTTTTTTCTTACATAAATAAGTTTATTGTTTAAAAATCAAAGAATATAGAAATATGTAAGGAAATAAAAATGTTCTAAAACTGTTGGTTGGATGGCATCACCAACTCGATGGACATGAGTTTGAGCAAGCTTCGGGAGTTGGTGATGGACAGGGAAGCCTGGCATGCTGCAGTTCATAGGGTCGCAAAGAGTTGGACACGACTGAGCGACTGAACTGAACTGAACTCAAGATTCTGTCATCCTGATATAACCCCTCATAATGTCCTCAATTTTGAGGACCAGATTTCCATACTTTTCTCTGTGTATGCATTCTCATATATATATATATATATACATATATATATATAAAAAATATAAAAGGGATCGTAATTGCTATTTTATTATGGACTGAACTTTATATTTTTGAATGCTAGAGAGCAGAACACATTGCTTAGTGATGTTAATGTTTGTTACCAAAGCAGCTGTCATTACATTTCTTACTTTATTCCTACCAGGTCAAGGTAGGGAATGAAGTTGCTACTGGAACAGGACCTAATAAAAAGATAGCCAAAAAAAATGCTGCGGAAGCTATGCTGTTACAACTTGGTTATAAAGCATCCACTAGTCTTCAAGATCAGCTTGACAAGGTGAGAGTTAAATTTACATGGAGAAGTTCTGTCCTGTCAGAATATAAAAATAATGAGCAAGTTCTGTTCCAGTGTTCTTGACTCAGTATTGTCTTAACTAGTGTAAAGTAGATGTCAAGTTTTAACTTTTCCAAGTTGGTACTCTTATCTTCATATCTTTAAAGATACAGATTCTCCTGGTACAAAATAACCACTGTTTAGGGGTCACAATAAAATATTATAATCTTACAATTAGAAAATATTAAAAATTTGCTGTATAATTGTATATATTTTATATAATATTAGTACCAGTGTAGTGAGTTTTACCATACTGACTAATGATATATATACCCAGTTTTTTAATTTGTGCTTTTTAAGAATGGAGGTTGTTAGCCTTTATTTCTGGAATACAGCTGAAAACCCTGGAAATAAAGATCCTGAGTTATCCCTTTAGGGCAGGAGCTATATAGGACAGACATTCTATAAACTGATTTTTCTATTTACTTTAAATTAAAGGTAAACTCAGAGGGTGTTTATTTTCTGCCAAGACTTGTGTTCATGGTCCCCTATTTCTTCTGCAGCAGGTAATGACATCATTAACACCTGCCTGCATTGCAAGAGAAGCTGAGAACCCTGAATTCAGGCCTTGGCAGTTAACTTGGCAGGAACTGACTTCATTTCACTTTGTATTCAATTATCATTTTATCTATACATATGTAGAAATTATTTTTATTAAACATTTCATTTGTATGAACATTCCCAAAACAAGCTTAATAATTATTTCTGTCATAAACAATACGGTTTTTTCCATGCCATTTTCTCACATATGGATTCTATTTCAGGGATATTTTCAGTTTCTGCAGGAACACCTTTGTGAAGTTTGGAGTAAAAATGAAATTATCTATTAAAAAATACTTAGATACACTTTTTAAGGTGCTGTAAATATCTAGGCAGTTATTTTGAGTGATTAAAAATTATTTATCTGTGTGATATCACTGGAGATTTCAGTTCTGTTTTTATAACCTGGCTAGTGAATGTGTTTTCTTGTTTTAAAAGTACTTGTAACATGAAACCTAACACGTGTTCAAATTTCTGTAGTTCTTACATTGTGTATATGTTGTTTTAACTTAACACATTTATATTGACTTAAAACTGGTAAGTGATTTATAAAAATATGTCAGAATAAATCTCGTAGACCTTTATTTGTAAGTTAAATGAAAATAAAACAAAAAAACACCGGCATTAATTTCATTAATAAGAAAAACATATTTTTGCATACCCACTGTGTTATTAGTTAGGGTTCTCCAGAGGAACAGAGTCCCACAGGGAGTGTGTGTGTGTGTGTATGTGTGTGTATCACACAGAGACTTATTTTAAGGAATCGACCCATGAAGTTTTGGATGCTTGGCTACTCCAGAATTTGCTGGGGATGCCAGCACGCTGGAGACTCAGGAAGGAGCTGCAGAGTCTGGAGGCCATTGACTGGCAAGCTGCCTCTCGTTCCAGGGAAGGTCAGCCTTTGCTGGCCTTCAACTGACAAGGCCCACCCACAGTCTAGAGAGTCAGTTTTTTTACTCTTTAGAGTTCAGTGATTTAAATGTAAATCTCTTCCAAAAACACCCTCACAGAAACACCCAGAATAACGTTTGACCAAATATCTGAGTACCTTAGCCCAGACAAGTTGACACATAAAATTAATCATCACACTCACTAAATGCCAGACACTTAAAACTGAAGATAAGATGACTGGAATTTGGTCCCTGCACTCACGAAACTGACCAGTAAGTGTTAGGGGTGAGGAGCTTATATCACGTAACAAAAGTTACAGTATAATTAAAATTCTAGATATGTGAAGATGAGTCTGGAAAGTCAGGAGTAGTGAGATGACTATTTTTATGTGAAGTAATGTGCTTTTGAATTACTGAGATTTGAGCTTGAAAATGGCATGATCTGGTTTGCTTTCTACATAGGACAGTCCTATAAGTAATGTAGTGAATGGATATGGGCAGGACAGGACTGAAGGCAGGGAGGCCATGCTAGCAGAATTGTTCAGGTGAAAGATACTGAGGGTCTGAACTAGGGCAGTGGTGTAGAGAGGAGAGGGAAAAGACACCAGCCATGCTTCTTAAGTGTATGTGTTAAGATTTCAGTAGCAGATACAGTGCATGGAGGATACAGAAAGGAAGAATACCTGTAAAAAAGAGAGTAGCAAGAGACTTTACGGAAGAGGTGCCTGTACTTCCTTGGTGGTCCAGTGTTTAGGACTTGGTGCTTTCACTGGCCTGGCCCTGGGTTCATTCTTTGGTCAGGGAACTAAGATTCCCACAAGCAGCATGGCATGGCCAAAAATAAAAACAGTGGTAGTTGTATGCTGCAAAGATCAAGTAAGAGGAGTTAGTTAATACCTTGATTTGTCAAAAGAAGAGCTTTTGAGAATGTGACAAAAGCAATTATAAAAATAAATCTTTAAAAGTAGCTTTTGAAAAGTTGGCTTTTTAAAAAAATAATCAAGGTATGTACATAACTGAGTGATGATGGTGGTGGTGGTTTAGTTGCTAAGTTGTTTCTGACTCTTGCGATCTCATAGACTATATCCTGCCATGCTCCTCTGTCCATGGAAGGATTTAAAAGTGCAAAAGAGTGGACAGTGAAGAAAAGATTAGCCTCACTTTACCCTGAGACCCTCAGACTTGGTCTCTTCCTAAAGGTATCTCCCATGTTTAGTTAATGTTTGTGCATCTTTTAGAATAGTGTCTGAATATAGTGAATCTTGTATAAGGATTAAAAAAAAAAAGAAGATAAATGTCCTCACAAAGATATTCTGTATGTATGCACGAATATATCTCCACTTTAAAAACATTAAGATTTAGTGAATTGCAGCTTAAAGAATTTTGACAAGTGTGTGTATATGACCACATCACAATTAAGATTTATAACATTACTGTTACCCCAGTTTCTTAATGCCATTTTATAGTAAATGTCTTTCCTTTTCCTCAGCTCCTGACAAACGCTGATCTGATTTCTGTCTCTACAGTTTTGCCTTTTCCAGAATGTTGAATAAATTGAATGGTATATTGTGTAGCCGTTTGTGTCAACCCTTAATTGTTGAGATTGATCCATGTTGTTGCATTTATCATGTTTATCATTTGTTATCATGTATCTTTTCTGTTTGTTATTGTTTTATTCTTTACCAACATTTAGGTTTTCAGTTTGAGGCTATTGTAAATAAAGTGGTTATGAACATTCATGTACAAATCTTGACTGTATATATTCTCTAATATAGCCTGTTAGGTACATATTCATATAATAGTGCACATGGCACTTTATTAGAAACTGAAGATGTTTTCCAGAGATGTTGTACCATTTTCATTTCCACAAGCAATGTTTGAGATTTCTGCTTACTCCACATCTTCTCTAGCTCTTGGTATTGTCAGTTTTTATAGTTTTGATGATGGTATTAGGTGTTTAATGTTGTTTTATTGGATTTCATTTCCATTTTCCCTAGTTAATAATGCTGACTAGTTCATCATATATTATTTACCACTCGTGTCTCTTTGAAGTATCTGTTCAGAATTTTTGTCTTTTAAAAAATTGGATGGTTTACTTTCTTATTATTGAGTTATAAAAGCTCTTTATATATTTTAGATGCCAGTGCCTTATCAGATAAAGGATTCTTGTCTCTCACCTTCTGTCTTCTCTTCTTCTTTTTTTACATATGTTGTCCAGTTGTCCAAACACCACTTGTTTAAAAGATTAATGCTTTTTCCATTGAGTTCGTTAGACCTTTGTTGAAAATGAGTTGACCACTTATGTGTGGATCTGTTTCTAGATTTTCTGTTTGTTAATCTGTATGTCTATTCTTCAACTGTACAACTGTATATAGAGTGTACCTTTTTTGGATAAGGTTTGAGATCAGATAAAGAACTTCATCTTTGTTCTACTTTTAAAAAATGGTTTTGGCTAATCTTTGTATCTTCATAATAAATTTTTAAATCAATTTCTACCAAAAAAATATCCAGTTGGAATTTTTCTTTGGGATTATGTTGAATAGTACATAGATCATGTTTGCATTTATTAATATATCTTAAAAATATTGAGTCTTCCAACCTTTGAACAAGATCTTGATCTGTTTATTTAGGTTTTTTGAAATATATCCCAACAGTGTTTGTACTTTTTTATAGAAATATCTTCCACATTTTTTATGTTTATCCCTAAATGTTTCATGTTTGTGGGTCCTATTGGTAATGGCATTGGTTTTTAATTTCAGTTTCTAATTCTTCTTTTCTAGCATATAGAAATACAGTTGTTTTCATATATTGACTTTGCATCCTATGACCTTGCTGAACTGACTTATCTGTTAAAGTAGCTTATTTTGTAGATTTTTTGCAATTTTCTGCATTGATGATTGTGTTATCTGTTAATAAAGACAGTTTATTTTTTTCTTGCTAATTTGTATGCTTTTATTTACTTGTCTTGCTTTATTGCCTTGAGTGAAACATCCCATTCAGTGTTGAATAGAAAGTTGATTGTTGAAACAGAAAAACAGGTATCTTGACTTTGTTCCTGATCTTACAAGGAAATTGTTCAGTGTTTGCTATTATATACATGATGCTTGTAGGCTTTTTATACACGCTCTACATCAGCTTGATAGTTCCTAGTGTTCCTGCTTTGTTGAAAAGTCTCCCCACCGTAACTATCAGTGAATGTTGAATTTTGCTGAATGTTTTCTCCGCATCTGTTTGATACTTGCATGATTTTTCTGTTTAGTTTGTGGATATGGTGAATTTTTTTTTAATTGATGGATTTTTAAAATTTATGTGATACAGGTTTCCCCCACTATCTGAAAGTAAAGCAATTCCTGTGAAACCTTTTGTAAGCCAAAATGGCCTGATACAAAGAAGCAATTACCTTAGGACTCATCTTGCTAATGAATGGACAAAATAAATCCAGACAGAACACAGATTCTCACACACGGTTCAAAGCTGTGGTGACTGGATGCTGAGATACTGAGTATAGTTGCCACTCTCCCTGCTCCTGGTGTGTGCTGCCTCAGTAATGGCTAGCTGGGAAGTAAAACACTGAATGCTATTTTTTGTTTTTCCATAAAAGTGAAAATCCTCTTTGGATTTCTTTTAGTTAGCAAAAACAGGTATTAGTGCATGCCTTTCATAAAAGCAAAGTGACATAAACTTTTGAAAAGTGTGAAATACCTGTATATACATACACAGCAAAAAATTACCATTTTAACCATTTTTAGGTGTACAATTCAGTGGCATTAAGTACATTTACATTGTTTTACAACTATCTCAACTATCCACTTCCAGAAAGTTTTCATCATCTGAAGTAGAAATACTGGTTTTAGTATCATTATCAGGGTAGTGCTAGACTCATATAGTAAGTTTGGAAGTATCTCCTTTTCTTTCATCATCTCAGAGAGTTTGGTATTCTTCCTTCATTAATCGTTGAGTAAAATTTACTGGTGGAGCCATCTGGGTTTATAATTTTTTTTGTAAGAAGGTTTTAAGTATAAATTGATGTAAAAATAGATATAAGACTACTCAGATTTCCTACTGTTGAGCGAGCTTTGGCAGTTTGAATCTTTCAAGGAGTCTGTCCATTTCCTCTGAGCTGAATTTAATGGTATAAAATTGTTCATAGGATTCCTTTGTTATTCTTTTAGTGGCTATAGCATCTATAATGATATTTTCTCTCTCATTTCTGATATTGATAATTGTTTCTTCTCTTTTTATATCCTGATGAATCTAGCTAGGGGTCTGTCAATTGTTTTTATCATATTCAAACAACAAGATTGTGATTTCATTGATTTTTTTCCCTGTTATTCTGTTTTCAGTTTTATTGATTTCTGTTCTTTATTTTATCCTTCCTTTATTTGCTTTGGGTTTAATTTTCTGTTCTTTTTCTAATTTTGTAAGCCAGAAGGTTAGGCTGTGGATCTGAGAATTTAGTGATATATATTTCTCTTTAAGTACTGGTTTAGCCCTGGCCCACAAATTTTGAGAAGTTGAGTTTTTACTTCATTTCATCAAAATATGTTCTAATTTCCCTTTGGTTTCTTCATTCAAGTCCTATATTTCTTCTGATTTTGTTTACTTCTTTTATCAAGTGCTAATGTCACCAACTATAAATTTGAATTTGACTACTTTAAATTTTATCGGTTTTGTTTTATATACTTTGAAGCTATGTTGTTATATACATATACATTTAGGATTGTTATATCTTTTTGATAACTTTACAACTTTATTATTATGTGATTTTCTTTCCATCCCTGGTAATATTCCTTGTTCTAAATTCTTTTTGATATTAATAGTCACTTCAGTTTTATTTTTATTAGTGTTTGCATGGGGTATTTTCCCCCCACCATTTTATTTTTAGCCTATCAGTGTCTTTATGTTTAAATTGATTTCTTTTAGAAAGCATATAATTGAGTCTTGTTTTTAAAAATACCCTTTGACAATCTCTACCTTTAGTTGGGAGTGATCAGACCATTTGTACTTATTGTAGCTTTTGGTATGGTTGGATTTAAACGTTTCATTTTTCTAATTGTTTTCTATTTATTCCATTTATTCTTTGTTCACTTTTTTCTCTTTGACCTCTCATGTAGTCGTGCATTTTACTTACCTTTATATGTATAAAACCCATAATTCATTGTTACAAATTTCGCTTTATATAGTTAATTTTCTTTCTATGTGGTTAGAATCACAGAAAATACATTTACCCTCATTTTTACCATTTTCAATACTGTTCATTTGTTTAGATCCAGATTTCTTTCTGGTATTATACTCCTGTTTGTAGAACTTCCTTTAATACTACTTGTATTAGCAGGTCTGCTGGCAGTGATTTCTGTCAACTTTTGTTTGATGAGAAATTTATTTTGTATTCATTTTAGAAGTTACTTTTGTGTGGGTATAGGATTCTGAGTTTTTCTGTTTCTTTCAGCACTTTCAGAGATCTCATTCAATTGTCTTATGACTTGCATAGTCTTGTATGAAGTCTGCTGTGATTATCTTCTTTTTCATCTTGACATGCTTTGTTCCTCCCTCTAAAGGCCTTCAGAAATGTCCTTTTTTTATTAGTTCTTAGCAGTTTAACTGTGATGTATCTAAATTTGATTCTTTCCTTTCTTTCTCCTCTTCTTCCCTCTCCTCCTTCCTTTTCTTTTTTCCCTGTCTCTTCATTTTCATCCTCTTCCTCCTTCCTTTCTTCTCCTTTTTGTATTTTTTTCTGCTTAATGAATATGAATATATTGGATCTGTGATTTGTTGTTTTTTTTAATTTTTGTCAAATTCTCAGCTGTTATCTTTCTTTTCAGATATTTCTTCTTCCTTGTTTTCTCTCTCCTTGAGAGTTTACAGTTATATATAACTGAAAATGCTGGGGAAAATGAAATGTTAATGAATTCTAAAAGACTGTGTGAGGGACAGCACAGCAGTTTAGAAAAATTAGACCATTAGTATTGTCTTATGGATCCAGGATTTTCTGTTCCTTTTTATTTTTCACTCCGTTTTTTTTTTGTGTGTCTCAGTTTGAGTAATTTCTATTAATTTATCTGTAATATTACTGACTTATTTCTTCAGGTGTGTCCATCTGTTAATAATGTTATCAATATTAATTTTCATCTGTGGTATTTTCCCCCTAGGATTTCCATATGCTTTTCTTATAAGGTTTCTGTTTTTCTAATGAAATTCTCCAAATATTCATGCATGTTGTCTGCCTTTTTCATTAGATCTTTTATCCTGTTAATCATAGATATTATAAAACTTATTTCTTAGAGTTCTAGCGCTTGGGTCATCTCTGGGCTCTGTTTTATTGACTTGTTTTCTTTTTAATTTTCATTTATTTATTTTTAATTGGAGGATAATTGCTTTACAATGTTGTATTTGTTTATGCTATATAACAACATGAATCAGCTATAAGTATACGTATATCTCCCCCCCACCACCACCCTTGAGCCTCCCTTTTATTGACTTCTTTATCATTTGACATATTTATTTTTGCAATTTTGGGTGTCTTATAATGTTTGAATGAACACTGGACATTGTGTATTGTGAAACAGTAAAGGCAGAGTTAAGTAGTACTTATGTTAAGAAACAGGCATGTCTCCCTTTCTGTCAGACTGTTAACATGGAGGGTGACATCAATCCAGTTGGTAATTAAGCTCATTTTGGGTGTTTTGTTTCCACAGTCACTATTAACTTCAGGTTCCTTTAGCTTTGGTTTGCCAGTGTCTTTGTTTTGTGTGGGGTGAGGTTTGGGGAAGATTTTCCTCAATATTTCTGCTCCATCCTCTGGTTTTATCAGTCCTCTCTTTGCTATGCCATGAGGTGAGGGATAGCTCTATGCTCCATAGTCAATTGCTGTTGTTTGTTATTTGGTTGTAGGATTGTGTTGGGTATAGAAGCATAGCTCTTGATTTTCTTGTACAGCTTCATTCTCAAACTCTGTGTGCCTGAGTCTCAGAAGTGGGTTTTTCCCTAATGTTTCTACCTCCGTCTCCATGACAGCCAAATTTTACTTTTGAACTGGAGGTTGTCTTAGGTGCAGTGGAGTTTTCCAGCCCCTTCCCCAGCATTTTCAGAAATCTGCTTAATATTGGTGCAGGGATTTGCTCTCAAGGTTTTCACCTCCTTCTTTTTTTCCTAGGAGCAGGTAACTTTTGCTTCTAGTCTTTTTGCAGAAACAGTGAGTCCTTGCCTGAGCTTTTGGAGCAACAAAATTTCTTGCCTTATCTCAGAGGCAGACAGGATTTGTTTCTTCCTTTTCTCTTGTAGCTTGTGCTGTTTGCTTTGTGTAAAAGAAGAGTCTAGTGAGTGAAGTCGCTCAGTCGTATCTGACTCTTTACAACCCCATGGACTGTAGCCTACACCACTTCTCCATCCATGGGATTTTCCAAGCAAGAGTACTGGAATGGGTTGCCATTTCCTTCTCCAGAGGAGTGTGCAGATTTCTGAGCTGTTCTCTGTGCTTCACACCTGCACCACTGAGTGAGGCTCTTTGGTTCTCTGCTGTATCTCCAGTTGTCCTGACTTCCCAAAGGAAGCCCATAGAAAAGAACTTCTCTCTGGAGTTCCTAATTTTTCTAAACTGCTGTGCTGACCCTCACACAGTCTTTTAGAATTCATTAACATTTCATCTGCTTTCTTCTTACCAATATTTTTGATATTCATCTCTTTTTTCTTTGCCAATGTTGAAATATTTTGTGAGCTGAACCTCGCCTCAGAGGGCTTTGTCACTCTCTAGAATTCATGTCATCTGTTTGCTTTACAATCTCAGATCTCTGATGGGTTTGAGAAAAGTTATGATTTCTTACATTGTCTGAGTCATTGTTATATTTCTACATTCTAAGGAAGAGCCGAACACTCTTTACTTTTTAAAAAATACACTGTTCTAGCATCTTGGTTTTTTTTTTTTTTCAATTACATGGGGTTTCGGTTACAACTTAGAGCTTGTTCCGCATCAAGATGTAACTGGCATGTGCTTCATTCTTTGTTATATTTGATTATTATATATTGTTCAAAGTAATACTCATATATGCATAACAAATCAAGACTTAGTCAAGATTAATGATATAAAGACTCAAGATTTATAATAAACCATGCTGTCCTGCCCTGGGACTGCCCATTTCTGTTACCTTTTTTATAGAGGCAACCACTTACTACCTGTTTTAGCTGTTCTGTTATTTTGTACTGTTAATAACTTACACTGCAGTTTCTTGATTTTTTTTCTTTTTAGATGTTATCTGGGTTCCTGCTTTGAAAACCAGAGAGTTAGTTTTCTTACTCAACATGTATAGTTTTCTGTGTCTCTCTAACTTATCCCTGTTACCCTCTGCCAAGTAAACGCTTCATGTACTGTTTAGTTTCTTTGTTTTTTCTTTGTTGGAGTTCTTTATCTTCCTCTTCTGTGTTGGATTATTTGTTTGATAGATCTGCTGAAGACCCAGTGTTTTGGTTCTTCTCTTCACGATTTCCCTGTTAATTCCTTTTGCCTCTCTCTTGTTGAGTTGCCTGCTTTCTGGACAGTTTCCTTGTTCTTAATTTATTTTCTTGTGTTGATGGAGTACACATTTTCATCGTTTCCTGATAGAGAATGCATGAGTAATATAGTTTTTTGAGACCTTGTAGTTCTGATATATCTTTCTATTTCCCCCACACTTAATTGGTAGTTTTTCTGAGAGATAATTCTAAATAGGAAATATTTTTTCCACAGTTTTGAAGGCATTGTACCAATGTTTTCTATCTCTCAGCATTACTGTTGAAATTCCAAAGTCTTCAGATTCTTTAGCCAATTTATGAAACTTTTACATTTCCTCTCCCTCGTGATGCTTTTCTCACATCTTTTCTCGGAAGTTCTGAAATTTCTTGAGCGACTGACTGTATTTGTGTATTCTTTGATAAATTGTTTTTGGGTGTTTGGGTTTTAATCCGAAAATTCGTGTACTTTAAAAGTGGAGAAACTTATATTTTTTCTCTGATGATTTCTTTCCTTCCATTTTTGCTGTTGGTTCTTTCTAGGATACCTGTTAGTCTAAGGAATGATTTTTTGCTTCTTTCTTTCTTCCTTTGTTTCTTTTCTGTTTCTCTTTTTGTTCTGTTTACTGGAGATTTTTTCAGTTTTGTCTTCCAGTCCTTCTTTGAAATATTTTCCTTTGGATACTGTATTTTTTATTTCCCAGAGCTATTCTTCATTCTCAGAATATTCCTTTTATAACCTCTTGTTCTTGTTTAATGGGTATAATACTTATGTCTCTCTGAGAGCTTTTTTTATTTTAATGATTTTTGAGGTTTTATTCTGTTCCCTGTGTTATGCTCACCATTCCTTGTGGATTGGGAGACTGATTATTGTCTTTAGAGGCCCAGTGATAAAGGGAGCTGGGGATCTTATCTTCCAGGATGTAACTTTGGAATCCATCTCTCTTTTCAATGTGGTGTATAGATCCATCCCATCCTCAGCTGTACCTGGTGTCCAGAGTCTCTTTGTTTTAGTCCTTTCTGAAGAGGCAACATTTTAGGAAATTTGTCTCCTTGGGGTCACAGAAGTGACCTGAAAGTTTCATAACATTTGAAAGACTTCCAAACAATCTTCCTATTTTCATACTCTTCCAGGATTCATCTTTAGAAGTACCAGGTGTGCTTCTGATTCCTGAGGCTTTCTGGGGTCCTGAAGCACAAATCAGTTTACTCTTTGTAAGCTCTTTGTTAGCTTCTAGCTCTGCAGGTGAGGTTTCAGCCGGCCCACACCTGCTAAGTTAGTTATAATTAATCTACTCTCCATGTTACAAATTTTGACTTTTCTCTTCTCTTGATTCCTTTCATATTCAGGGGAGGCTAGGGGCAGAGGGAAGGAGAGAGAGTTTATGGATTATTGGATTATCAATTTAGAGTTGTTTGGGGAGAGAGAAGAGATTACTCTTAATGTTTACTCTGTCATGTTAAAGCAGAAACCTTAGAAAAGCAGTTTCATTAGAGTGTTGAGATAGAAATCAGAGAGCAGCAGGCTTGGGATTCAG
Source organism: Bos indicus (assembly GCF_029378745.1). Taxonomy (NCBI): domain Eukaryota; kingdom Metazoa; phylum Chordata; class Mammalia; order Artiodactyla; family Bovidae; genus Bos; species Bos indicus. Next base: position 37,273,722 of record NC_091773.1, on the reverse strand, counting down.
TTGATGAAAAATCAGGCTTAGGGAATAAAACAATATTTAAATAACTTTGGTTATTAGTGGAAGGAGAGAAAAGGAGGAATGAAGTGCTAAATATATTATTACCAACTTCAACTGAGCCCTCAAATGCCTGAGGATCTGTATTCTTCTAATCGTTGAGCTCTTTCTTTCCTAGACTTTTTGCTTACTGTGTACACTTTCCTTAGATTTATAACCTCCCTCCCTCCCGCAGCGCCCCCCTCTCTCTATGATCCTGTCTTGTGCTTCACAGAGAACATGTGTGTGGGAGTCTCGTCAGGCCTTCCCATCCATGTGTATCTGCATTTACACACGTTACCTTCTCTTCCACCCTTTCACAGTTGCAAGCTATTTGCTAGAAATGTAGTTTGTGTTTGGAGAAGGCAATGGCACCCCACACCAGTACTCCTGCCTGGAAAATCCCACGGACGGGAAGCCTGGTGGGCCGCAGTCCATGGGGTCGCTAAGAGTCGGACACGACTGAGCGACTTCACTTTCATGCATTGGAGAAGGAAATGGCAACCCACTCCAGTGTTCTTGCCTGGAGAATCCCAGGGACGGCAGAGCCTGGTGGGCTGCCGTCTATGGGGTCACAGAGTCGGACACGACTGAAGCGACTTAGCAGCAGCAGCAGCATAATATAAAATACCGATTATAAAAATAAGTATGTCTCCCCCACCCCGAAGTACTTTATATCAATAATACCAGCTCCACAAAAAGAGAACATAACCAGTTAATGTCACTTATAATTTGATTAAAATACTACTTGAGAATGTCTGAGCTCAGAGTGTATTTTTTTTAATTAAAATTTTTAATTTTTTTAAATTTTATTTTATTGTTAAACTTTACAACATTGTATTAGTTTTGCCAAATATCGAAATGAATCCGCCACAGGTATACACGTGTTCCCCATCCTGAACCCTCCTCCCTCCTCAGAGTGTATTTTACACTAAATGTTGACCAAATCATCTGGCAAAAGCCAGGATATTCCAGATTTTGCTTCGAGTTAGGGTTTAGTTTTCAGTTTTTTGTACCTGTCATTAGCAGTATTCAGTGACCCTTATCATGACGTTTCCAGAACAGACATAATAATATTTCTATCATTAATTTAACTTCAGAAGTGATAAAAAATCTCTTTTAGTTACTTTAGCACTTGCGATGATTATTGTTTACTGTTTGAAAACAAATTATTTACTTCTTCACCACCTTGATAGTGCCCATGTTATACATAATATATATACTAAATATTATGCTAAATACAGGGCTTTCTTGATGATGTAAATTATAAATTTAAATAGATAAAATCAGGAGGCATAAGAAACAGATACGAATGTAGAAAAGGGATAGATGTTATAGTTCTTGTTAGTAATTCTTGTGTCCGTGGTCCTGGGGTCAGCAGTGGAGAGGATGAACAGAATAACCTGTACCCTTTTTTTATTAATTAGGATTAACTTTTTTTTTGAATTTACATTTCTTTCCTGAATTTAAACAATCGGTTTAATTTTTCAGACAGGGGAAAACAAAGGATGGAGTGGTCCAAAGGCTGGGTTTCCTGAACCAACAAATAACAGTAAGTTTCTACGTTTATATTAGCTACACTTGGTGTTCGTCAGTGGTTCCATGACATGTCCCTCACTGGGAATTTACTGGGTCTGAGATGCTATGCTAAGTGTTTTGAAGGATGCAGGAAGTTGTGGTGTTTGCTTTCCTGCAACTGACAGAAGACACAGCAACTTATATCTTTAACATGGTTAAGTCATTGCAGACAGAAAACCATTTTATCCATAAAGTGATGATGTTGTTTTTTTTAAAGTTGTTTTTATTGTGACATTATCACAGTAGAAAAGAATCAAGAAAGAGAAACAGTTATCTACCAGTCCAATGTAACCCAGCATTAACTGTATTCACAGTTCTACTTTTTTAGGTACACACACAGGTACTTTAACATAATTAGAATATAGACAAAAATTTGTAGTGTGTTTTCATTTAACACTGTAGTACACATTTTTTAGGTTGTGCTGAGTCATTAGAATTTTTGGTATTTTATTAAAGTAACTAATTGAAATATCAGAAATGTAAGGATAAAATTGCTCACAATTTTATTCCAAATAATAGTATATCATCATTTAAAAATCCACTTCAGTTCTGAAGTGGGAGAAGGGAGCTGTGGTGATAGCTCCCTTCCTGGAGTGAATCCTCTAACTAAATACTTCTAAGTAGTTAATGGGAAGATGAAAGGGTCTTCCTGAGTCTTTGGGACCTTGATTGTTTTCAGCTCAAAATAATCTACATGTCACAGAGAAACATTTTAGGATGGCAGGCAAATTTTGCTCACCTAAGATAATTCCCAGTGTTTGGAGCATCCTCCTGGTTGCTAGATAGTATGCTGCCTGATTCATGAATCATCGAATAAAGCCAATTCGTTCTTCAAAAAAATTTTTAAAGAATAAAAATAAAAATCCACTTCAGGTATTTCTGTTTTCAAAGGTACATGATCAATGTTATACATTGAAAGTGTAGACATTTTTAACTTCCTCCCCGCCTCTCCCCAAAAGCATCTGTTTTCACTGAAGTGACCATTTAACTGTAAATCAGTAAAATGAAACAGCCAGCCAGTGAAGACCCTGGCAAAGTGAAGTCCCCAGTAAAGTTGGATCTCTCTCATCTCTAACCCCAGTTCTCTTCCTGATAACCTTCAGAAGCAGAATTAGCTTAAATACGTAAATTGTTGTCATGAAGAGTATATTCTTTCATATTAGTAGCTCATCTTTTGATGTATAATGAAATTTGTGACAATTCTTATCAGAGCCTGCTTATGAGAATTGAATTCTTGGATTATCAAAACTAGCCTCTTGAAAAAACTGTTTCAGTGAGGCAATGGTATTCATGAATTATTTTCTGGGAATAATTTCAATAATTCAGTATGAGTCTGGGCCTTTTGTCTGTGTATGTAAGGATGTTGAATGTGATAGGCTCAGCACATTGCCCGAAGGAAAAATGGAATCAGTTCAGGATTCTCAGAGAGTTTTTAATTCCTTTGTTGTTTGAATATAGAGGATTGAATTTACTTGGGCTTCCCTGGTGGCTTAGACAGTAAAGAATCTGCCTGCAGTGTGGGAGACCTGGGTTCGATCCCTGGGTTGGGAAGATCCCCTGGAGGAGGGCTTGGCAACCCACTCCAGTATTCTTGCCTGGAGAATCCCGTGAACAGAAGAGCCTAGCGGGCTACAGTCCATGGGGTTGCAAAGAGCTGGACATGACTGAGTGACTAAGCAGAGCACATAGTTATTTGGTCAAGGAATGTGAGAAACATTCAGTTGATTTCAGTTTTATGTAAAGTACTTAGCACAGGAGCTATTTCTTAGCAAACACATAATGAATGTTAGTTTTCTTCCATGCCTTCTTCCCCCCCACCCCTGTTTTTTTAATAAAAATTCTATAAATTTATGTAGGCTTGCCAAAAATGTCATTCTTAAACTTCTTATCTCAGATTTTTCTGCATGTACACGTGACCAAAGAATATGTATGGTTTGTATTTGAATGATTACTTTTGACATTAGATTTTTTTTCAGAGAACATGAACATTACATATTTAAATATGGAAGTCAGATAGTTGTTAATTTGGTAGTTTTAACATGAAAGCACATTATAGATGACCTGAAGCCTCCATCACTAAACAGTGGTATTTTGACCCTCATCTTTACGTCTGTTGATTTTTTTTTTTTTACTTTCTGAAGGATTTGGAGCTCCTTTGCAATTAGGGGAAGAAATATCACAAAAAGGCCAGTGAGTTTCACTGATGAGAAATGTATAAGCATGTCTAAAAGATTTGCTTTAAACATAATGTTGGAAATGATAAGCTGTTTGAAGCATCCTTAAAATTTAACCAAATGTTAGCACTTTAGGACTTTCTCTGGTCTCCAGTAGTTCAAAATCTGAAAGAAGAATGCTCCCTGGCCCCTTCCCAATATTGTGGAGGTGAGAAAGCTGATACAGAGGTTCTCTGAGTGGGCCCCGCCCAGGTTACCACAGACAGCGAGGGCAGTCCAGCTCTGACAGTCAACTGTCTCTCTTCTCCTGAGAGAAGTGTAGTAAAACCCCTGGGTTCTGTGTAGTGGAACCCCTGAGTCCTCTGGAGCCAGCTCCTAGCTACTTTAAATACAAGAAAAAGTAGATCACTATGATGACTCCATCACTTAAAAAGTAATTTAAATTCACATAGTATGATAGCTTTTAGGTTAAAGTCTCTTCTACTTAATCAGTTCCTTAAGTTTGAAATTCTGCCCTAGGTGTTTCCTGTCCTGTGGACAATATGTGTCTTAGTGTTTTGCAGGCAGAAGTTAGAGCAGGGGTTGCTCAGGATGGCATGTGAGGGGAAGACAGGAGTTTGAGACTGCCTGAGCTGTCCGCCTCACTACCCGCCTCACTACCCGCCTCACTGCCCGCCTCACTGCCCGCCTCACTGCCCGCCTCACTGCCTGCCTCACTGCCCGCCTCACTGCCTGCCTCACTGCCCGCCTCACTGCCATATTGTATGACCTTGAGCAACTCAGTTTACATCTTCTTGTTCAATGTGCTCTGTTATGAGTTACACATATCAGTTTATAATGTTAAGTGTCTTTGATTTTCTAAACTTGACTAATCACCCTTGAATAACATCTAAAAAGGTAACATTACTTTGTAAACAACAAAATGTCATAAGGTGACTCTCTTCATTGTTTTCTTGGCTAAACTTTACTTCACAAATTGTAGTTAAAAAGAACAAAATTTTAACCACTCATTATTTGGATAAATACTATGAAATTAACTTGAAGCTATAGTATACAAAAATTAAGAGAATGCAGAATTGTAAAGGGGAAAGAAGACAATTTTAGCCTGGTGCAGTTAGCACCTAACTGTCTGCTGCTGCTGCTGCTAAGTCACTTCAGTCGTGTCTGACTCTGCGACCCCATAGATGGCAGCCCACCAGGCTCCCCCATCCCTGGGATTCTCCAGGCAAGAACACTGGAGTGGATTGCCATTTCCTTCTCCAGTGCATGAAAGTGAAAAGTGAAAGTGAAGTCGCTCAGTTGTGTCCGACTCTTAGCGACCCCATGGATTGCAGCCTACCAGGCTCCTCTGTCCATGGGATTTTCCAGGCAAAAGTACGGGAGTGGGGTGCCATTGCCTTCTCCAGCGCCTAACTGTAGGTAGACAAAAAAAAGTTAACGTACATGTGCATTTAATATTTGAAGTGGGAGATATTTTTTTAAAAAGATTACAGTCATAAGAAACTGCTAACAAGTACAGCTAAGAAATAGTTTAAATGGTTTTGCAAGTGATTGTGATTGCATAGCCGGGTTCCTGGCTTGATTGGCTGCAGATTTAAAATATGGACCTAATTTTTACATCCTTCCCAGGCTTTCTTCATTGTCCTGAGTTGCAGAACGTAGACCATTCTAAGTGTATTTTCACCTTGTGAATCACTGTCATAGTCATGTCAAAGTGTAAGAACACATAATTCTGTAATGTGAGGTTTGTGTTAAATTTAGCATGGGGGCAATTTTATGCTTGGCATGCACATAAAAAGCTAGATTTTTACAGATGAATGACTAGCAAGTTTTTTAAAAGATCATGTGTTTTAAAGACTTACTGATGGCTCATGGAAAATTTTGTAAAATACTTAGATACAGTTCAGTTGATAAAATCTTTTTTTTAAATTCACATTCCATGTTTCTTATTAATACAGGATTTTACTTAAAAGCAGGTTCATTGTTTCTTAAAGGTAAACTCCAGCTTAATTCAGAATTGGACTCAGCTCAAAGGTATTCACTGGTATGTGCCGAATCCACCCACTAAAACATTATTTGGAGGCATTTTTCACATAAATATTTTTCCGTTAACCTTTTAAAAAGTTTTATTTAGCCCCTGTGAAATATGCTGACTCTTCTAGGTTCATTAGAGATGACCCAAGACAAATACTTTTGGGATGGGAAAGAATTCTTATTAACCTTTGCAGTATTGAAGTTGACTTACCAAAATTTTGTCACTTTTGTGTTATGCTTAAGACACTTCACTCATGTCCATTTCTGTGCCTGCCAGGCTCCTCTGTCCATGGGATTCTCCAGGCAAGAATATACAGTTCCCTTTGGGGCCTTCCATAATAGAAGCTTCTTTGTAATGAGACAGTTAAATTACTTGGAGCCAAAACGATTTAAATATAAAGCCAAGTGATTCAACTTAATTATTTACTTGAACATAAATACTGTGTTGGAAATCTAAGAGTATAGCTTACTTGTGGCAATCTTATTTCTTTTTTCTTCTTCCAGTTTTACTGTTATAATTGACATATAACACTGTATAACTTTAAGGTGTACAGCATAATGATTGACTTGCCTCATGAAATGATCATCACAATAAGTAATGTTGGTGACTGCTTTCTAGTCGTGGTGTGCAGGCTTCTCATCGCGGTGGCTCCTCTTGTTTGTGGAGTACGGGCTCTAGAGCACAGGCTCAGTAGTTGTGGCACACGGGCTTTGTTGCCCCATGGCCTGTGGGGTCTTCCTGGACCAGAAATAGAACCCATGTCTTCTGTATTTGCAGGCAGATTCTTAACCACCAAGGAAGTCTCAATTCATTGGTATTTCGATTAGGGGTATGAGAGAGTGTTAAACTTATCTGTTTAAGGCATACCAGTTGAGTTAATAATCAAATGCCCATTTATTTAAGGAAAAATAACCTGAAACTGGAAGGAAAGTCTTTAATCAGATTAACACAGTATATTTTTCTGAAATATTCTCAAGAAAGATCGAATGAATTTAAATTTTCGTGATTTAAAAAACTTGCTTGACTTACATTTTTACATGCAAAACGATTTCGGATACATGTTTTTTGAAAAAAGGAAACCACATGCACAATTTAAGGCTGCATCCCTTGATTACAGGATGACAGTGTTCTTAAGCATAAGAGCAGAGAATGAAATCATAAGAAAGGTATGGATTTAGATATATGAAAACCAAAAATGAATTCAAGGAACAGCATAAGAAAGTAAAAAGTCAAATGATAGAAGGCATAACTTGCATCCTATATAGCCACAGGTAAAAATACACAAAGGACACTTAGAGATTGATAAACTGGTGGCTCAGTAGTAAAGAATCTGCCTTCAATGCAGAGGACACTGGTTCAGTCCCTGGGTCAGGAAGATCCTCTGGAGGAGAGAGTGGCAACCCACTCCGGTATTCTTGCCTGGGAAAGCCCGTGGACAGAGGAACCTGGCAGGCTGCAGTCCACAGAGTCGCAAAAGAGCTGGACACACCTAGCTGCTGAACAGCAATAGAAAAATGACCAAAGAACTTAGGGAGCCATTTAAAAAGAACAGAAATTAAATAATGAAATTGTTCAGCAATCAGGAAAGTCCAGTTTAGAAGTAAATGTTCCATAATTTCTGATCCATATAATTGACGAGAGTTAAAAAATGATTATTCCAACCATTGAAGCAACAAGCACTCACCAGCTGTTAGAGGATCGTGAATTAGCTGTGCCTTTCTGAAGAAGTAAGAATACAAAGCTTAGGCCCACTTTTTCTTATAACTTAACTAAAAGATATGGAAAAATATAAGAGAATTTTTTTCTGTAATAAACATACCCTGGTTTATAATCAGAAAAAAAATTGAAGTATATTTATAACACTCACAGATGTACAAACTTTGGCCTGAATTGCACAATCTGTTTGAATTTAAACAAATGATATATATACTAAATAGCTAGGGAGGTAGTTATCTGAATACCTAAGGCTCTCCACTTGAGCCTTTTATGACTTTTTTTTTAAGAAGAGAAAATGAGTAGTTTTCTAAAGTTTGAATGCAATTTCAGTTTCTGAAATGTGTTTTGGAAATGTGAAATATGTGCTCTGTATTCTCAGAGGCCTATGGGGATCAAAGGTGTTTGGAACTAGGATTTTTCCAACTGAAAAAGAGCAGAGCAGTGACACACAGATGAAAGTCTCCCAGACTGAAAGTTGAGGTATTAAGAACTACAGTGTTGATTTTCTCTGTTATCAGAGAAACTCTACAATAAACAGAGGAGAAAATAAGAGTAGTAAGTACTCATTCATCAGCATGTCTAGAAAGATGGAGGTTTATAAACTCCCAGATAATATATTGTAATTTTCCAAGAGATGTTAAACTGTGTGTTATTTTTAAAGAAAAAATATAGGTAATGCTTGCTATATAGTAAATTTAACACAAATAAGTTATGACACATGATAATAAACACTTGAGATTCCTACCACTCCATTTGAGACCCACAATGTTGCCAGTGTCGTTACCTTCTTTCACGTCTCTTGGCTGGCTTGCCTTTTCCCACGTGAGGTCACTGCTCGCTCTGGATTTTACATATAGTCCTCCCAACTTGTTAAGTATGTGTCTTTAACAGTATTTGTTTAGTTTGCTATTTTAAACTTTAGGGAAAAAATGACATTATGTTGTATACTTTCTGGAACTTTGTTTTCCCACTTCAAATTGTGATTTAAGACTTTGGTTAACATATGGTTATTCCATCCACTGTGCCACTGTGCGCATATTCTGTAATTGATTTATCCTCCTGTTAAGCCACTGAGGTTATTTGCAAGATTCTGTTATTATAAACAGCATCACTGTAAACATTTTTGACCGTGTCTCCTGGTACACTTGTGTAAGAGTTTCTGGGAACACACCTTGGAGTGGTATCTGTGTATAACTGGGTATGTGTAAATTCAGATTTACAGGAAACACTGGTTGTTTTATAGAAGAAGAACTGGAGTGCCCTTCAAAATATCTAGTAGAAATAGAAACATTTTAAACTCACTTTTATACCTTTGACTTCATTTTGATGATGTTTTAGTTGGATTAGTTCAAATTTAGTTCAAATTCTATTCTATCATTGTTAGTCTCTCAGTTGTGTGCTACTCTTTGCGACCCCATGGACAGTAGCCCGCCAGACTCCTCTGTCCATGGAATTCTCCAGGCAAGAATACTAGAGTGGGTAGCCATTCCCTTCTCCAGGGGATCTTCCCAACCCAGGGATTGAACCTGGGTCTCCTGCATTGCAGGTGGATTCTTTACCATCTGAGCCACCAGGGAAGCTGTACTATATAAGAGTAAAATAAATAAGACTATATCATTAATCTTATTTATTTTACTCTTCTATTGTTACTTAGTCTTTTGAATGGATAAAAATTTTAAGTGCAAAAAAGGTCAGAAATCTCCCTTTTGTCCTCTTTGGCGCAATTTCCACCCTGTCTCTCAAACAAGTAACTTTTGATTAGTTTCTTATATATTACTCCAGAATCTTTTTATACATATAGAAGCAAATTCAAATATGGATAAAATAATACATACCTTTATTTAATATGTTTTCTAGACACACTCTTCTACAATTTTCTTTTCATTCAGTGATATGTCCCAAAGATCCTTCCAAATTGATTATATGTAGGACTTTAGTCTTATTGAACTAGTTTTGAACTGACGGGCATTGGGATTGTTTACTTCCCAGGCATCTCAGTGGTAAAGAATCTGCCTGCCCAGCAAGCAACTTAGGTTCGATCCCTGGGTTGGGAAGATCACCTGGAGAAGGGACCAGTTACACACTCCAGTATTCTGGCATGGAGAATTCCATGGACTATATAGTCCAGTGACCAGGGAAATTGCTCAGTCATGTCTGACTCTTTGCGATCCCATGGACTGTAGCCTACTAGGCTCCTCCATTCATGGAATTTTTCCAGGCAAGAGTACTGGAGTGGGTTGTCATTTCCTTCTCCAGGGGATTTTCCCAACCCAGGGATTGAACCCAAGTCTGCCACGTTGCAGGGAGGTGCTTTCAGTTCAGTTCAGTTCAGTCGTCAGTTGTGTCCGACTCTGCGACCCCATGAACTGCAGCACGCCAGGCCTCCCTGTCCATCACCAACTCCCGGAGTCCACCCAAACCCATGTCCATTGAGTTGGTGATGCCATCCAACCATCTCATCTTCTGTCATCCCCTTCTCCTTCTGTCCTCAATCTTTCCCAGCAGCAGGGTCTTTTCAAATGATTCAGCTCTTCACATCAGGTGGCCCAAGTATTGGAGTTTTAGCTTCAACGTCAGTCCTTCCAGTGAACACCCAGGACTGATCTCCTTTAGGATGGACTGGTTGGATCCCCTTGCAGTCCAAGGGACTCTCAAGAGTCTTCTCCAACACTACAGTTCAAAAGCATCAATTCTTCAGCGCTCAGCTTTTTTTATAGTCCAACTCTCACATCCATACATGACCACTGGAAAAACCATAGCCTTAACTAGAAGGACCTTTGTTGGCAAAGTAATGTCTCTGCTTTTCAATATGCTGTCTAGGTTGGTCATAACTTTCCTTCCAGGGAGTAAGCGTCTTTTAATTTCATGGCTGCAATCACCATCTGCAGTGATTTACTGTCTGAGCTACCAGGGAAGCCCACTGTATAGTCCATTGGGTCGCAAAGAGTTGTACACGATTGAGTGACTTTCACTTCACTGTATTTTTATATCATAAATAATCCTGTTGCATAAAACCTCATACCCACATCCATTTACATGTTTGCTAGTGTTTTGGATAAATTCTCACAAGTGGAAATAGTAAGTCAAAGAATACATGCACTTATAATTTTGATAAACATCGCCAGATTATGCTCAATAGAGATTTCCCTGTTTACATTCCTACCAGCAGTGTATGGGATTTCCTGTTTCCCCACAGCTTCAGTAAGCATGTGCTCTCAAACTTCTGGATACTTGCCAATCTGATAGCTGAACTATGTTATTCAGCGTAGTTTTATTTTGCATTTCTCCCATTGAGAGTAGGATTGAGTATATCTTTTGTACATTTATGAGCCATTTCGACACTTTTTTTTGTTTCTAAACTAGTTTATGTCAGTGATATGGTTATATCTGTTGCTCATTTTAAAATTAGTTTGTTGGTCTTTTTTTCCCCCTTACTTGAAAAGAGCATGTGTGTGTGCCTTTATGATATGAATTGCCAATATTTTTCTTGGTCTCTTTATTTATGGTGGAATTTTCTTTTAAATTTTGGTTTTCTTTTTAATGTATTTGAATGGCCTTTATTTTATGATCTTTTATAGCATTTGTAATCTTAGCATAGTTAATAATGCCTGCTCCATTCTGAGATTATAAAAAATTCTTTAATTGCCTTCTGGAAATTCTGTAGTTTTTTTTTTTTCTCTCTTTTTTGTCCTTAAATCTTTGATACCTCTGGGATTTATGCTAAAAGTATGGATTCAGCTTTCATCCCCGTTGCATTGACATGACTATTGTATACTAAGATTCTTGTGTGTATGTGGTTTTATTCTGCACTTTCTGTTGTCTTCTGTTCATTTGACCATGGTGTATGTGCATGTTCTCAGTTGTGGCCGACTCTTTGCGACCCCATTAACTATATAGTCAGCCAGGCTCCTCTGCCTGTGGGATAGTCCAGGCATATCCTGAATACTGGAGTCCAAGAACCCATAGTCCAAGAATACTGGAGTGGGTTGCCATTTCTTTCTCCAGAGGATCTTCCCAACCCAGGGACAAACTCGTATCTTCTGCATTGGCAGGCAGATTCTTTACCACTGAACCTCCTGGAAAGCCCTCATTTATCTATGCACCAGTTTTAATCATTATTTTAATATGAGTAAACTTAACTCCATTACTCTTGCCTGGAAAATCCCATGGACGGAACAGCCTGGTAGGCTGCAGTCCATGGGGTCACGAAGAGTCGGACACGACTGAGCGACTTCACTTTCACTTTTCACTTTCATGCATTGGAGAAGGAAATGGCAACCCACTCCAGTGTTCTTGCCTGGAGAGTCCCAGGGACGGGGGAGCCTGGTGGGCTGCCGTCTCTGGGGTCGCACAGAGTCGGACACGACTGGAGCAACTTAGCAGCAGCAAACTTAAACTTTGTTTAAAACATATGTGAATGAAGGTATGTTTGGTCTATGTTCTTTTCTGCACATACTACATGGAGTATAAATAATTGAAAAGATAAAAATCCCCTTGATAAGAAATGAGAGGAGTGTGGCTAGTCACGTTATCAATTAAGAGCACTGAAAGAGGCGGCAGGGGACTGTATGGTTGAAGGCAGTTAGGGTCTGGAAAGGCAGCGGTGATGTCTCCCTAAAACCTCTTTGTGTAATGGGTGTAACATTCATTCATTCCTTCAGAAGGTATTTATAGACTACATTGTAGTATTTTGGGGCTTCTCCAGTGGCTCAGTGGTAAAGAATCTGCCTGCAGTGCAGGAGATGCAGGAGACCTGGGTTTGATCCCCGGGTCAGGAAGTTCCCCTGAGTAGGAAATGGCAACCCACTCCAGTATTTTTGCTCAGAAAATCCCATGGACAGAGGAGCCTGGCGGGCTACAGTCCATAGAGTGGCAAAGAGTTCGACACAACTGAAGTGACTGAGCATGCATGCATGTACTGGTTTTGGTATTATTGCTGATTTTAATGAAGTTTTTAAAAGTTGAAACTGCTAAAAAAAAAAAAAAAAAAGTTGAAACTGCTTTTTGAGAAGCTACTCAGTCTGTAAGATAAACAGGGTTAACTATTCCTCTTCTGCCCATAAGAAAAGGAAAGAAAACTTAAAAAGTGGAAAGTGTAATTTGAACAAAAAAATCAATTGCTTTTATAATTTTAAAATAAAATAATATAGCATAGTACCTGACATTGTCAGTGTTTAATATTCGTATAAATGAAAAAAAAGCAGTGTTTCACTTTTCTTCCCACTGTATTAATGGTCTTAGATATCATCTAGACTTATAGTTCTCAGCATGGTGTTGCCAGACTCTTACATATAATAGGTATCATTATTGGTATTTCAACAACCTAGTAGAAATAATGCATTCATTCTTAGTAGACTGCTTTGCTTTGGGTTAGAACAGTGTATATCTGAGTTCATATATCAAGCTGTTCTGAATCTCACATTGGCAGTCTTTGGTGGAAGAAACAGAAAGATCATTTATTGTTACTAAAGAAATGCAGTCTGTCTGAAAGACAGATCCTTGAATCGTGGTATTCATAGAACAAAAAGACAACAGAAGTCCTAAGACTGAAAAGATTGGAGAACATCCAGCTCTTATACTTTATAAACAGGAAAATTGAGGTTGCAGGTGATTTTATAACTTGCCTGAGGATACTCAGTTAGTTAGAGATAGTGAAAACTTGAACTCGTGTCTTCTGATTCTAAGATCTGCGTTTGCTACTTGACAACGTATTTATTTCTTAGATATATCACTTGCTGATAATTAAGGGAAAATTGAATAATGTTTTCTTAAAGAAATTCCACTAAAATTAAATACGCATTTTCTTGAAAGGATGTTTTATAGGATGTTTCATAATGTGGAAGATGTCCAAACTATTGTTTCAGATACCAGTTTGATATTTGGGTGGATCATGTAAAAACACTAAACGGCTGAGAAAGCACGTGCAGTGTTTGTTTTACCAGTGAAACCACCATCTGCCTTATATGACTTTTCTTAAGACCTAAAAACTTTAGTAATAGTCCATTTTTAAAAACACTCAACAGGCTTTTGGGGTGATGTTATTCAAGCATATTGTTTTATTCCAAGCTTTCTGGTTTGTGTTAAGATGATTCATAAACTTTTAGAGCTGAAAGAGATTTTCAAGTTCCCTTAGTATAATTCATTTTACAGATGAAGGAAACAAGGTAAAGAGGCAATTTGTAACTTGACCTCTGATAGCTGGGCTTCATTCAAGTATGTTTACCACTGAACTGTATCATCTTTCCTTTGTTACATTCTGTGCTAATATTTTTTTGTTGTTGTTACTTAAAAGCATTTTAGTTTTTTTAGAGCAGTTTTAGATTTACAGAAGAATTGAGAAAGAGATATAGAGATGTCTCATATACCTTCCATCATCATATATGCATAAATTTTCTCATTAACAACATAGCTCAACAGATGGTACCTTTTTTTAAACAAATGATGAACCTGCATTGGCATATCATGGTCACTCAAAGCTCATAGTGAGCCTTAGGGTTCACTCTTGGTACTAAACATTTTATAGGTCTAGACAAATGTGTACTAATGTATATCTGTCATTACAGTATCATACATAATATTTTGACTGTTCTCAAAATCTTCCCTTTTGTCTTTGTGGCTCTCCTAACCTCACATCACCCCTGGCAGCCATGTTCTGTCTCCGTAGTTTCGTCTTTTCCAGAATATCATGTAGTTGGGATCACAGACCTGTAACCTTTTTATATTGACTTGTTTCCCATAGTGATACGCATTCAGGGGTCCTCAGTGTCTTTTCACGACTGATAACTCATTTCTTTTTAGCTCTGAAAAGTGTATCACAGTTTATTCACCTACTGAGAGACATCTTGCTTGCTTCTAAGTTTTGGCAATTATGAATAAAGCTGTTATAAACATCTGTGTGCAGATTTTTATGTGGACATAAGTTTTTAACTTTTTTGATTAAATACCAGGAAACATATGCTAGTAAGAGTATGTTTAGTTTTGTGAGCAACCGTCAAATGAATTTCCAGAGTGGCTGTACCATTTTGCATTCCTGTCAGCAATGAGTTAGAGTCCTTTAACTCCATGTTCTGACAAACACTTGGTGGTCATGTCAGAGTTTCAGATTTTAGCCATTCAAATAGTTATGTAGTGATATCTGTTTGTTTTTGTTTGCATTTCCCTGATGACATATGATGTGAAACATCTTTTCATATGGTTATTGGCCATCTTTGTATCTTCTTTGGTGAGGTGTCAAGGTTTTTGGCTCATTTTTAAAATGGATTGATATCTTATTTTTCAGTTTTAAGAGCCTCTCATAAAATATTTTTAGATAATAGACTTTTATTAAATGTATCTCTTGCAAGTATTTTCTCCTAGTCTGTAACTTCTCTTCTAATTCTCTTGATAATGCCTTTTGTGGAGCAGAAATTTTAATTTTAAGAAAGTCCAGCTTATCGGTTATTTTTTTCATGGATCTGTGGTGTTATATCTGAAAAGGCATCACCATACCCAAGGTCATCTAGATATTTTCCTGTGTTATCTTTTAGGAGCTTCATAGTTTGAATTCTACGTTTATTACTATGGGTTTTGTGACGGGTATAAGGTCTGTGTCTAGATTACTTTTTTTACGTGTGCATGTCCAGTTATCCCAGCATCATTTGTTGAAGAGGCTGCCTTTGTTCCATTGTATGCCTTTGCTCCTTTATCAAAGATCAATTGGCTGTATTTATGGGTGTCCATTTCTGGGCTCTCTCTTCTGTTCCATCGTATATTTGTCTGTTCTTTCACCCATACCACATTATCTTGATTACCATAGCTTTGTAGTCAGTCTTGAAGTCAGGTAGCATCAATCTTCCAACTTTATTCTTCACTTTCAGTATCGTGTTGCCTTTTACAGGGTTTTTTGCCTCTCCATATAAACTTTGGAATCGGTTTGTTGATATCCATAAAACAACTTGCTGGGATTTTGGTTGCGATTATGTTGAATCTATAGGTTCAGTTAGGAAGAACTGACATCTTGACAATATTGAGTCTTTTTATCCATGAACATGGAATATCTCTTCATTTATTTAGTTTTTCATGATTTTGTTCATCAGAGTTTTCTTCATATAGATCTGTACATATTTTGTTAAATTTATACCTAAATATCTCATTTTGGGGCAGTGCTAAAATAAATGGTATTGTGTTTTTAATTTCAAATTATACTTTTTCATTGTTGGAATGTAGGATATTTACTATAAGTTTCACTATTTTTTATTGTGATAAAAATAACATGAGCTCTTTCCTCTTAATAGTTTTAAGTGTACAATACAGTATTGTTAACTGTAAGCACAGTGTTGTACAGCAGATCCCCAGAACTTTTTCACCTTGTCTGACTGAAACTCTGTACTCAATGAACAGCAGGTCCCCATGTCCCCTCTATCATCGTGCTTCGTGTTTCTATGAGTTTGACTGCTTTATATACCTCTTCTATGTGAAATCAACTAGTTTTGTCCTTCTATGACTGGCTTATATCACTTAGCGTCATCTCCTCAAGGTTCATTCATGTTGTTGCATATGATAGGATTTCATTCTTTTTTGTGATTAAGTAATATTCCATGGTGTGTATAAATCACACTTCCTTTATCCATTCAACCATCGATGGGCATTTAGATTGTTTCCATTTCCTGAATTTTGTGAATTATGCTGCAGTGAACACTAGAGTGCAGATATCTCTTTAAGAACTTGTTATCAGGTTCTTTTGGGTAAATACCCAGAAGTGAGATTGCTATTTCATGCGATAGTTCTTTTTGTAACTCTTTGAGGTAGCGCCGGCCATAGTGGCTATACCATTTTATATTTCCACCAGCAGTGCACAAGGGCTCCAGTTTCTTCCACATCTTTGTCAGCACTTATTTCATTTTTGTTAAAATAATGGCCGTCCTACCAGGTGTGAAGCAATACTACATTATGGCTTTGCCTTTGCATTTATTTCTCTGATCATCAGTGATGTTGAGCATCTTTTCATATCTATTGACCATTCATATGTGTTCTTTGAAGAAATGTCTATTTAAGTCCTTTCTTGGTACATTTTTAACCAGATTAGTTTTCTTGCTGTTAAATTATAGAAGTTCCTTATATATCTTGGATATTAACTGATTATAAAATAGTTGGTGTGCAGATATTTCCTGTCATTCTGTAAATTGCTTTTTCACACTGTTCATTGTTTCCTTTTCTGTGTAGAAGCATTTTAGTTTGCCATTGTTCCACCTGGTCTATTTTTGCTTTTTTTTTGGTGGGGTTGGGGGTGCTGTGCTTTTGGTATCACACCTAAGAAATCATTGCCTAGACCCATGTTGTAAAACCTTTGCCCTATGTTTTCTTGTGAGAATTTTACAGTTTGGGATCTTAAGTCCTTAACCTATTCTGAGGTGATTTTTGTGTTTGGTGTAAGATTGAGGATCCAGTTCCCTTCATTTGTATGTGGATATCCTGTTGCCCATTTGTTAAAGAAAACTGTTCTTTCTTCATTGTGTAGTCTTGGCACCATTGTTGAAGATCACTTGACCATAAAGCATGTCATTTCTAGGCTCTCTAACCTGTTCCGTTGGTCTGTATGTCAGTATTTATGCTTTTATCCTTGTGTTTTAATTACTACAGCTTTCTGATATATTCTGAAATCAGTAAGTGTGATGCTTCCGGCTTTTTTCTCCTTTCTCAAGATTGATTTGGCTATTCAAGGTCTTTTATACTTGTATATGAATTTTAGGATTTTTTTTTTAATTTCTATAAAAAATGCCTCTATGATTTAGATAGGAATGACATTGAATCTAGAAATTGTTATGGTAATATGAACATTTTAATAGTATTATTAACATATTTCACTATCCATGAACACAGGATCTCTTCATTTGTGTGTTCTTTAATTTCTTTTAGCAGTATTTTATAATTTTCAGTATGAAAGTTTTACTTTTTTGGTTAAGAGAATTCCTAAATATTTTATTCTTTTTGATGCCTTTGTAAATATAATTATTTTTGTAATTTCCTATTTAGATTGTTTATCTTTCGTGTATGGAAAAAACAACTGATTTTTGTCTATAGATTTCATGTATTGCTACTTTGCTGGAATTCATATATTAGTTCTAAGCAGGTTTTTTTTTTGTGGAATCTTTCATGTTTTCTACATGTAAGAAATCTGCAAATAGAGATAATTTTACTTCTTTTCCAATTTGTGTGTTTTTTTTTCTTGCCTAACTGCTTTGATTAGCACTTCCAGTATTTGTTGAATAGAAGTGTCAAAAATGGGGAATTCTTGCCATGTTCCTGATTTCAGAAGAAAAGCTGGACTATTTTTATGAAGTTTATTTCTCTTGTAGAATGAAGCCTCTGATGTCACCTCTCAGGAGGGAGCATCTTTAGCATGCTCATAGTCACATGGAATGACAGATTTAGTAGGGCTCTCTTTTACTCTTTCTCACTCTAATGTGATAAACGTTTTGCCTGTTTTGTGACACGACACTCAGCTGTTTGATTCCACTGATTGCGTGCCTGCGTTCTAAGTCAGTTCAGTCATGTCTGACTGTGTGAGCCTATGGACTGTAGCCCACCAGGCTCCTTTGTCCATGAGATTCTCCAGACAGGAATAATGTAGCTGGTTGCCATGCCCTTCTCCAGGGGATCTTCCCTACCTAGGGATGGAACCTGCATTGGCAGGCAGGTTCTTTACCATTGGTCCCACCTGGGAAGTACTGCTGGTTATTGGCATAAAACCATAAATTGCTCTCATTCGGATACAATCAAGTTTGAGTCCCTTTTCAGGATAGTTTTTGAAACCAGTATTTCAGATTTGTTCAGTCCCTAGAGGCGCTTTTCCTAGCTCTTTCCCTGGTTCTTTCTGGGAAATTAGCTGGTTTATGTTGGAGCTCACTGCTAGAGCTCATTGGCTGTGAATTACTTACTACCAAAACCTCCAGTAGAGCTTCCTAGGTGGTGCTAGTAGTAAAGAACCCACCTGCCAATGCAGGAGACATGAGACCTGGGTTCAATCTGTGGATCAGGAACAACCTCTGGAAGAGGAAATGGCAACCCACTCCAGTATCTTTGCCTGGCAAATCCCATGAACAGGGGAGCCTAGAGGGCTCCAGTCCATGGGCCAGCAAAGAGTTATGCATGACTGACTGCCCCTAGGCTTGAATTTTCCTATCTTCTATTTAAAATAAAGTCAGTTCTTTTGGGAAAACTTCAGAACTCTGTTCTTATGGACTACCTCAGAATTTCTGAGCTACTGTTCTGGAGTAGGAATGGGGACAGTGGCCCACTTCTTTGAGTTGACACTGCTGCTCTGTGAGCAGAGTGTTGGTCAGGGGTGGTAGTCTCTGGTATTGTTGGTTTGCCTTTTCTGACGTGAACTTCCATCCCATGAGCAAGCTGAGGAGAGAGCAGTCAGTTCTCAGGTGCTCTCAGCTTTCACTGTGTGAGTGGTGGCTGGGTGTAAAAAGGGACTGCCTGACTTTTTTGGCTGTATACGTGAGAAATTTAACTTCTGCAGCTCGGAGCTGGGGGAAATGAGAAATTCTGGTGACCTGCCCTTCTAGTGAGTTACCATATTACTTACAGGTGGTTGAGGAGAAAAAGAGCCCCATCTTTGTAGCTGCAGGTGGTGGAAGGAATGAGTCATAGCTCAAGTACCAGAGCCTTTTATTCTGAGATTTATTACATTTCCCTGAATAAAGGTGCAATGACTAATGATACAAACCCTGGAGCTAGGCTAGGTATCACAGGTTAAGGGCATAGTCTTCTACAACACTGCTTCACTTCAAAAGACACCAACCAGGGCTTCCCTGGTGGTCCAGTAGTTAAGAATTCTCCTGTCAACATAAGGGACACAGGTTCAATCCCTGGTCCAGGAAGATCCCACATGCTGTGGAGCAATTAAGTCCGTATCCCACAAATCCTGAGCCCGCACTCTAGAGCCTGTATGCTGCAACTACTGAAACCCACACACCTGGAGCCCGTGTTCCAAAATGAGAAGCCACTGCAATGAGAAGCTTGTGCACTGCAGCAAGAAAGTAACCCCAGCTCTCTGCAACTAGAGAAAGCTCACTCACAGCAACAAAGACCCGGGGAGGCCAAAAATTAATTACAAAAAAAAGACACCAGCCACTATTGGGAGGATTTCCAGGGCCACCCTCACTTCTGACCAACTGACTATAAAGTCAGGGCTTCCCACTGCCCTTTCAATTCAGTCCCTCAGTCATGTCTGACTCTCTGCGACCCCGTGGACTGCAGCATGCCAGGCTTCCCTGTCCATCACCATCTCCCAGAGCTTGCTCAAACTCATGTCCATCAAGTTGGTGATGCCATCCAACCATCTCATCCTTATTGCCCTCTTCTTCTGCCCTCAATCTTTCCCAGCATCAGAGTCTTTTCAAGTGAGTTGGCTATTCTTATCTGGTGGCAAAAGTATTGGAGCTTCAGCTTTAGCATCAGTCCTTGTAATGACTATTCAGGGTTGATTTCCTTTAGGATCTCCTTGCTGTCCAAGGGACTCTCAAGAGTCTTTCGATACCATAGTTTGAAAAGCACTACCCTTCAGATAAGATAATTTACTAGAATGAATCACAGAATTCAGGGAAGTCTTATATTTATGATTACAATATTGTTACAGCAAAAGTGATTCAAATCAGAACCAGCTAAAAGAAGAGACACATAGGGTAAGATCTGAAGAGTCCCGGACACAAATCTTCCAGTGTACTTTTTCTGATGTCCTTTCCCATGAAGTCAGGAACATGTTGCTCCCTAACTCAGTGATGTGTAATATGCACAGAGTATTGCCAGGTGGGGGTTCACTCAGTTTCCAGAGTTGTGCAGTTTTTGTGGGGATTTAATATCACAGGTGTAACTGATTGAATCATTGGTCATAGAGGTTCAGTTGATGCCACGTGACTCAAAGCTTCAACCCTCTACACACATGATTGATCTTTCTGACATAGCCATCCCCCATTCTGAGTTATCTTGTTGGCATAAATCCTGACATGTCCGAGGGGTGCACCATGAATAAAGAAGACACTTGTGTCACTCACAGAATTCTAAGGACTTAGAAGCTGTCTCCCGGGAACGGGGGACAAAGTCCAGCCAAATTTTTTATTACATGGGAGGATGTTTTATTTGTTATATGCCCTTAGAATAATTTCCAGAGACTTAAAAGTATTTTATAATTAATATTCATAACTTATGGTTGTTTGTTGGGGTGGGTCCATAGACCTCCATATGTCATTATTTAGAAATAGAATGTCTTGCTTTCTTTTGATTAATATTTATAAGATATACATCTTATCTCCTCATCCTTTACTCTTAGCTTGCCTATATCAGTATATTTGGAGTGAATTTCTTTTAGGCAGCATGTAGTTGGGTCATGTTTTTAATCTACTTTGCTAGTTTCCTGTTAATTGATATATTTAGATCATTTACATTTAATGTAATTATGTGTTTAGGACTTAAGTCTGCCATCTTATTTACTTTTTCTATTCTTTTGCTTTCCTTTACTCACTCCTTGTGGGTTACTTGATCACTTTTCAGAATTCTACTTCAGTTTCCCCGTTCTGCCTCCATTGGTGTCCAAGGTGGTAGATTCCTTGTTATTGCTGGGTGGAGTAGGAATTCTGGTCCTTACATGATCTTCACTGATATCACAGAGAGGATAAGCTCTTTATCCTCTAGGTGATGATTAATGTCCTGACTTCCCACTCTTTCTCTTATGACACTACTCATTATTGCTGGCTGGGAGTAGAAGTCCAGTCTCCCTGTGGTCTGCGTTGATATCAAGAAGCAGTATCAAAGTCCCAGCTCTCTTCTAGGCTGTGTGCAGCACTACCACAGGGTCCAGGGGAACCTCATTACAGCTAATGTGAGTACGCATGTATGTTAGTCGCTCAGTATCCAATTGTTTGTGACCCCATGCTCCTCTGTCAATGGGAATCTCCAGGCAAGAATACTGGAGTGGGTTGCCATTTTCTTCTCCAGGGGATCTTCTCAACCCAGGGATTGAACCCAGGTCTCCTGCATTACAGGCAGATTCTTTACCATCTGAGCCACCAGGAAAGCTCCAAAATTGACCATGGATCTGTCCATGGAATTCTCCAGCCAAGAACACTGGAATGGGTGGCCATTCTCTTCTCCAGGGGATCTTCCTGATCCAGGAATTGAAACTGGATCTCCTGCATTACTGCCTGATTCTTTACAGTGAACCACCAACGAAGCCTTGGTGAGGTTCAGAGCCTAGGCTCCCCACTTGTCCTTTGGTGGCATGGTGCTTCCCTGCTAAAGAACAGAAAGCCAACCACGAGGTCCACACTCCCATCATGTTCTTCCTTATTATCATGGAACCAGAGTTCAAGCAGCCAGAGCCCAGGGAGCCAGGGCTGCACATTAGGCAAGGCAGTGGCCGAAGCTGGAGCTGTCAAGGTTCTCTCCACCTTGAGGTCTCCGCACAGCCTTGTTCTAGGTCCTCTGTCCTGGAAATGCCCAGAGCAGCCTAACAGTGCTTTCATGTAGATGGGTTTTTAAAGCTTTTTAAAGCTGTAAAAATGGTACAGTGTGTACCCATCACCCAGCTTCTCCCTGTGGCGACATCTTATAAAATCATAGCACTTTATCAAAATGAGAAGATTGACACAGGAATGATACAGTGACCTAGACTATAGACCTTACTTGGATTTTTGTGAGTTTTCATATAAATGATTTTTAAAATCACTGTCAAACTGATAAATCTTGCTGTTCCTGCTCATCCTTTTCTCACATTTCCTGTTTTGAACCAGCAGTTTATTTTTCCAAGTTTTAAGAATTTTTTAATGATAATTTTTTGATACCTTAAAAATAAGGTTTATTCAACATTGGAATGATGATGAGATTTTGCCACCATCAGGACACCCTAGGGAAATTCACTGAGCAGCAAATGCCAGGAGAGGTGGACTTTACAGCAAATGCTATGAGAGGCGGATTTCACTTTCACCATCAGGAAGACCAGTCACAGAATGTGTTTATATCTTCCTGGCTGTCACTTGAAACTTTGAACAAGAAATGTTAAAATGAAACTCCTCATTAAGAGTCTATTTTTTCCAGTAACAACCAAGTAACTTTTCAGATATCCAGTTCTAAATTGGCAAACCTCAAAACTAGGTTGTGGTTTAAGATAATTGATGCCTATTAGGAAGCAAGACTCTGTCTTCTGAGATAGTATCAGTACTAAACAAAATGTTCTGTCTGATCAGAGGAGGAGTATAATTCTAAGTCCTCAGCTTTCAAACCATATACAAACAATTGACTTTCTTCTTAACATTTGGTGAGTCATCCTTGATAGTATCTGCATTGAAACAGTCATACATCTACCCACATGTCGTAAATCTCAATCAGAAGAACCCGTCATCACTGTTTCTGCTCTTTTTTTGCTATGAAAAATCTCACTGAGACAGAAGTAGATGAATATTGTTGGGTACTTGAGTATTTATAAATAAAACATTTAGTCCAGCAGTATTGTGGCAAGATTCAAGCTGATTTATGGAAACATACAGTAAGATTTTTCTTTTGAAGCTTTGGTATAAAAAGTGACAAGTTCATTTTATTAAGCGATAGCTAGGTACTCATTCCATGGCTCAGTAGTAAAGAACCTGCCTTCCAATGCAGGAGATGCTTGTTCAATCCCTGGAAGATTCCCTGGAGAAAGAAATGGCAACCCCCTCCATTATTCTTACCTGGGAAATCCCACGGACAGAGGAACCTGGCGGGCTACATTCCACGGGGTCACAAAAAGTAGGATGTGACTTAGTGATGAAGCACACACAATGCATTCATTCAATGGATGTGCATAGAAACTCATTTTTATAGACTAACATTAACCGCTTGTACCAGTGAAGTGACGTTATCTTTCTTACTCCTTTGGTTTGCCCTGTTGTTCTGATACCCCTAGTACCAGTTACTACTCATTTATGTTCTTCAGCCTCTCAAAGAGTTACGATGTTAGTGAACATCAAAAGGCAAGGTTCTGCTAAGTTTGCTGATCTATACATATGATAAGACCTTTTAAGAGATCTCAATTCAGAATGTCCTCTTCAGCCCTTCCAGTAAGAACTGGAGCACTGGGAAAACGCTGTGGGAGGCTAGAGGGTTTACACACCCATTTGAGAGAAGCATAAACCTAGTGGGGAAAACAAATAGAAAGGGCACCATGGCCTGGCATTCCTCATTTGTAGGATGTCACTGTCCCTGGCACGTTGGGGCTTTTAAAATCCTGTATGACGTCATATAATTTAGGGAAGATTTTGGTGAGGCTATCTCTGGAACATCTAAGAACAGCCATGGTGGCATGGATCAACTGTGGAGCCAGTCTGGGTAAACTTCACATGTGGAGTTCACTTCCTGGATTAAACCTGGGTGTTTAGAACTGGCTGGACTTTTCACTTTTTTCCCTCTACTTGTTCTTTTAGGAAGTCATTTAATGTAATGTGTCCAGACTCGAGTGATAGACCACCTGGAGTTAAAATCTAGCATTGCTAAACATTACCCATACCCTTAAGCTGTGTTTCCTGACTTTTCTGTGCTTCAGTGTTTTCATCTATAATCTAGAGAAATAAAAATCCGTTTCATGTGGTGGTTGTGTGGATTAAACGACATATGCGTGTAAAGTGCTAGAATAGTGCCCGTGTTGTCTCTGCAGTGCAGCTGTGTACAGTGGTTACAGATTGACAACACCAAGATGGGAATATTAAAGGCCACATCAGGGACAAAAGGTAGATGATGGAAGAACGGTTCAGAACATCTTCAAATAGAGGGTGAAAAGAACAGACGTTACAAGGCTGAGCAGGGGAATTCTTTTCCAAGTCCATGAGCAAAACTGAGTTCAGAGCCAACAAGAAAGAAGGCATGGGCCTAAGGGGGTCACATGAGAGAAAGTTTATCTGTGCAGTAATCAAAAAAATGTAAATTAATAGAACAACAAAATGTTGTAGAGTAATAGTAATTATTTAGAATAACTAAAGCCTGTTTTGACAGATGTGTAAGAAAGCAGGTTTAGTCACACATTGCTAATAGCAGTATAAATTGAGATGGGTGGTTTTTCAGGAGACAGTGGAAAGTCCTTAAATATGTATACTTTAAATTACTCGTTTTATTGTTTTTATTTATTTTTAGCTCGGCTGAGTCTCCACTGCTGCACACTTTTTGTAGTTGAGTGAGTCGCTGCAGAGCATGGGCTCCAGGTGCACAGGCTTTCAGCACTTGTGGGGCACAGGCTTAGTTGCCCCATAGCATGTGGGATCTTCCCGGACCGGGGATCAAACCTGTGTGCCCTTCATTGGCAGGTGGATTCTTAACCACTGAACCACCAGAGAGTCCTTAAATTACTCTTTGATTCTTGTTTTAGGTCTTTACCCCCACTGAAAAGTGACTTAAATTTACAACAGAAAGAACCTAAATGAATTGTGACTGATCCAAACAGTTACTAATATTCACATTGAAAATCATTCGGTAGTTGACTGCAGACATCTACACATATCTTTACTCTCTCTGTGACTATTATATTAGTTGATCTCCATAGAAAGGAATCTTCTTTATTCATGAAGTCAATTCAGGCTTTACAGTGGAATAAGGGAGCCTGTACCCCACATGAGTTCTTCTGCTGTGATGTAATCCCTCTCCAGAGTGCTGGGAGAGCATTTTTGTTGCTTGATAATATTGCTATTGGCAAGCCCGTTATTGCTATATAATAACATTGCTGAAATAATGCTCTTAGCTTCTTGATTTCTTAAATTAAGTGTAGAATTTAGAGTCATACGTTAAGTTATCCTTTAAATAAGAATTGTGTCTGGTGTTGGTACACCTAGTGAAAAAGTAATATGTCATCTCACTTATCAAATTGGCAAATGTTTTTTGTTGAGATAAAATTGAACATGAAACTGCACATACATGTCTAGTTTGATCAGAGTTGACATATGGCTGTTTTTACCGCATTTCTGACACTAACTGTGTAGGGATTCTTTTCCTCCATAGCAACCAGTTCTCCAACTTTCTGGACACTAACAGGGTGTCCTACAGTTTGGTTCCTTTGCTCCCTGGAATCAGTGCAGACCCCACAGATTAAAGGCTCAGGCTCACAAGATGCCCCACTTTGCTAGTCACAAGCCCCATATTCCCATCTGTACTCCTGACCGAAATGGTGTAAATTCAGGGGGTTCCCACAACCGTCTTCTCAAGTTGGATGACTTGCTAGAACAGCTCACACAACTCAGGAAGATACTATCATGGGTTTATTATAAAAGATTTAAAATGAAAGCCAGAGGAAGAGGTAGGTACACAGGGTGGGGCTCAAAAGGAGCTGGAGCACAGAAGCGTCTGTCCCAGTAAAGCTGGGAGACACGACCCAAACTCAAACACTGTTCAAACCTCCTCGTTTATGGGCGTTTGGGGCAGTTCCATTATGTAGGCATGATTGATTAAACCATTGGTCACACATGAAAGTGAAAGCGAAGTCGCTCAGTCCTGTGCAACTCTTTGCAACCCCATAGACTGTAGCCCGCCAGGCTCTTCTGTCCATGGAATTCTCCAGGCAAGAATACTGGAGTGAGTTGCCATTCCCTTCTCCAGGGAATCTTCTGAACCCAGGGATCGAACCCGAGTCTCCTGCATGAGAGACGAATCCTTACCATCTGAGGGCTTACCAAGGAAGCCCTCAAATCTCCAACCTCTCTCACCTCCCCAGATATCATGGGGTGAAGCTGAAAGTAGCTTTTTCCCCCTATTTTTATATTAGATATTATTATTTTAAAAATCTTTGCCACTTATCTATACTAACAGCAGTGGCAAAGGTTTTTTAATAATAATATCTACTACTGAAATAAGAAGGAGAAACTTTCACATATTTGTATGGAGGTGTGAAATTGGCACAACTACTAGCGTTTGTACCAATTTAGAGCAATTTATTAGTGTAAAAAAAATGCATTTTCTTTGAAATAGCGGTTCTGCTTCTGAGTTAAGGAAATCAATTTTCATGTGAATAAAGATGTAATTTTAAAAAATGTGTCCCCCTGTGTTGTTTTTTTTTAAAAGGAAATAAATTAGATGTCCAGCAATACGAAACTGTTTAAAGAAACAACTGATATAATGAAATTTTAAGCTTAAAGTTATTAATGAAAGTACATAGTTTTATAAATAACAAAAGGATCATGTTGTATTTCTGTCTTTTAACTTCTTTTTTCAATTAACAAAAAATGTATAGGAAAAAAGACTAAAAGTATATGTTTAAAGCAAAATGTTAAAAGTAGTTTACTCTGGCTAGTGAGATTTATCTGTAATTTTTCCCCAACGCATATGTTTTCTTTTTAATTTTTTTGTTAAAAATTTTCCTGAATGTAAAGCTAATACAAAGATAAATTAAATCCATAAAACATGTGTGTGTTAGTTGCTCAGTCGTGTCCAACTTTTTGAGACCCCATGGACTGTAGCCTGCCAGGCTCCTCTGTCCATGGGATTCTCCAGGCAAGAATGCTGACTGAATTGCCATTTCTTTCTCCAGAGGATCTTCCCTAACCAGGGATTGAACCCACGTCTCCTGCATTGCAGGCAGATTTTTTACCATTTGAGCTACAGGGAAGTCCTTTAAATCTGTAAAATAGGATGATATTTTATGCTGTATAATTTATGTATTTATTCATTTGGCCATGCCATGCGGCATGTAGAACCTTAGTTCCCCAAGCAGTTTCAAACCTGTGCCCCCTGCAGTAGAAATGTAGAGTCCTAACCACAGGAATGTCAGGGAAGTGCCATATATAAATTATTTTTTAAAGCAACCCCTTTATGTTTTGGGCTTCCCTTGTGGCTCAGCTGGTAAAGAATCTGCCTGCGATGCTGGAGACCTGTGTTCCATCCAATGAATGGTAACCACCCACTCCAGTATTCTGGCCTGCAGAATTCCATGGACTGTATAGTCCATGGGGTCACAAAGAGTTGGACATGACTGGGCAACTTTTACTCACTCACTTTATGTTATAACACCATCAGGGTGAAGTTCCCTGGAGCTTGGCCCCTTCCAGCCCTCCACTTTTCCTTGTTGCAGTCCACATTTCCCCCTTCTTGCTCCAGGGCAGAGGTTCCCAGGTCTGCTGATCCCTGTGTCTGTTCGTGCCTCCCCCTGCCTTCAGTTCTCTCCCTCCTGGGCCCAGTTCTCCTTGTCCCTTGGGATGTGCTGACAGTACCATCTCTAGGAAGCCTTTCCTGAGCTCCCAGTGCTTCTCCCTTCTCATTCCCACTGCTCCCCAACCCGTCTCTGCAGAGGTACCTGCCACACCATGATATTTATCCCTTTCATTTTCATCTGAGAGACTGAGGGTGACTTGAGGTCAGGACACTATTGGTTAGCACGGTGCCTAAAACCTAACAGTAGGAGGCTAACTGGTGTGTGGGGGAGGGTGTGGGGGGGGTGGGGGGGAGGGTGGGTGTGGGTGTGTGTGAGAGAGAGAAAGAGAGACTGAACAATAGAAATAAGGATGTGATGAGATCAAACAAGCCAGAGTATGGGGAGAGGTGTGACTATATTTGCATGGGTGGAACATGGGGTCTCCATGAAGATTTTAGTAGGATGGGGAGGAAAGGAGGAGCCGGAGCACTCAGGGCCTCATTTGTCATCTGAGGGATTCTGATTTGATGTGTAAGTGATGGAGAGCCAGTAAAGATTTTAAAGTGAGAGAATGTCTAGCCTTAGCATTTCCTAGGGTGTTGTTATTAATGTTACATGGGAAGCCTGGATATAATATGAATCTGGGAAATCCTGGCTTAAACCAAGTTAAACGGATTTCTGTTCTTCTGGATTTCTCAGAGTTTTTACTGTGCTGACATGCATTTTTAATCCTCCCAAAGGGATGTTTGTGTGTGATATAATTTGCAGTATTTCCCCCATGTATTTATCATGGAACCCTTATATTTGGGGATTATGGTATAGACCCACTTTGGGAAATGGACAGCGGGGAGAGCAGCAGTGTGAAGCTTTTAGTGATGGTTGCAATAGCCCTGTCAGAAACACTGAGGGCCTGAATCAGGAGGTTAGTGGTGGGAAAGGGAGTGGCAGGATTTCTTTCTCAGAGCACATTCTCCAAAACTGGTGATTGATCAGTAATTTTAGAATATGGTGTCATGATTTGAGAGTCATTAATATCTGACCCAAAGATGTTAGAACAAGCATGTGAAATGTGGTTTGAAATATCTCTCAGACAAATGGAAGTCAAGGGAAATATGTTTACAACTCTGCCAACTGATGACACAGCCCCAGGCTCACTCCTCTTGATGTTAGAATCTGCATATGGCCTGACTTGGGCTAATACACTTGATAAGCTGACAGGGCACATTCTAGACTGCACATAGTGGCTACTTGTTGGTGAGTGAGTCAAAGCTGGTTGCCAGGAGTCTAGGTTGGGCAGCTGAGCAGATGGATTGTGGTATCATGTTGTTTAGTCACTAGGTCGTGTCCAGCTCTTTTGTGACCCCATGGACTGAAGCCCACCCCATGGACTGAAGCTCCTCTGTTGAAGGGCTTTCCCAAGCAAGAATACTGCAGTGAGCTGCCATTTCTTTCTCCAGGGAGTCTTCCTGACCCAGGGATCAAACCCACATCGCCTGCATTGGCAGGCGAATTCTTTACTACTGAGCCGCCAGGGCAGCCCTGTCATGATGAGATAAGCCAGATAGGAAACAATTTGGGGGAAGAAGATGCTCTGTCAGTTTTTAACATGTTCATTAGGTAGAGTTGACAGTGGGACATCTTTGTGGAGAGAGGAATACCAGCAGGCCATTGGATGTATGAGTTTTTTTGCTCAGATAATCTGGACTGACCCAGCCATCATTTTACCTCTGTGTCTCAACTGCTGCATACGTTAGGGATTTAGTGTCTCTTTTATGAAATCATAAAATATTAAATTGCAGGCTGAAGACCGTACACATTCCTAATCTTACCCCCAGTGCACTTCTACACATCAGTAACCCATCTTCCTCCATAGCTTCTCCACCACATATGCTTCCCCTTGAAGTCACTTTTGTGATTTTTTAAGCCAATGATTTTTAGGAATATTGAAACGTACATTTTTCGCCTCCAAAGAGGGGACTGCAATTGCCTTTGCAAGTATGGGGAAGACGGGTGCTTAACAGTGTTTTTCATTGCCTTGTTTCATGTGAAATCCTTGAGTCACTAATGCTCTAACATGTTTCTGTTTCACTTATTTTAAGTGTAATAACAATGTTCCTTTATTTTACTTATAGCTCCAAAAGGAATTCTTCATTTGTCTCCTGATGTTTATCAAGAGATGGAAGCCAGCCGCCACAAAGTGATCTCTGGCACGACTCTAGGCTATTTGTCACCCAAAGATATGAACCAACCCTCGAGCTCTTTCTTCAGTATATCTCCCACATCGAGTAGTTCAGCTACAATTGCCAGGGAACTCCTTATGAACGGAACATCTTCTACAGCTGAAGCCATAGGTTTAAAAGGAAGTTCTCCTACTCCCCCTTGTTCTCCAGTACAACCTTCAAAACAGCTGGAATATTTAGCAAGGATTCAAGGCTTTCAGGTATGAATTAAAAGCAAAACCAAGAAAACAAAGCACTTCATTAGCCCCTAGTCCTCCATCTCTCTCCATCAGAAAGCTCATTCTTGCCTGCTAGCGTGACTTCTGTGCCACTTACATTGTAAATCATTAGGAACACGGAGGACAGAAAAACGAGCCATGTGCACATGCCTCATTTTAAAGATTTTTCATTCTCTCCAGTAATTATTTTTTGCTGCCTGGCTCTCCTCCATATTCTTTCTTCCTCCTCTATTTTTTTTTAAGACATTTTTCATCCTCTGTTCTGTCTTCTGATTGGTCTCAATTGGGCGCATCTATTCCCTCCACTCTGTTCTCCCAAGTAAAGATCCTGCCTTCATACATTTGGTCTTAGTATTTAACACTAAGTGCTCCCTCAGTTTACAGTAAGGTTGAGTTTTTCTAATGCTGATTTTACTGTCATAGCAATTTTCAACTTGGCATTCTGTTGCTAGTAATGATCCCGAGATGCCACTAAGGTACAAAATCCTAGAAGCCTGTTGTCTTAGGAGTTCATTAACCATGGTGTTAGAACAGTAATAAATGCTTTCTAGCTCTTTGAGGCATAAAAACATGTATTGTTTTACTGGATTGTGTTTGGAACCATCTAGGGTAGCACCTACCTCAGATGGTACCAATAATTCTATTTCACTGGGCAGTCTACACCTAGCTTATAGGCCTCTTGTTGTGTATAAGAATTTGGGGCTGGAAACTCTCCCCCTCCCCCATTTAGTCATTGTTCCCTTTTGGAAAAAAACAAACCACAATAATCCTCTGTGGGTAGATCTTTTAAAAGAATTGTTAACTCTAGGAAGAGGAAATACTTGTGTTTTGACATCTTAGTTGCCTTGAAAATCCTGTACTGAACTGTAACCACTTGACTGGATGAACAGCAGCATGCCTGTGTGTAGAAAGAACAGACTGTCCCCGCAGAGTTGACAATTTTCACACCCCTTTCCATCTTAGTCTTACTCCCTAAGACCAAAAACTGTAATTTCCTTTAGAAATGCTCTAGAAGGTCTGTATTGTCTAAAATGATCATGTATTTATACATTTTTTTCAAATTTAGATATGAGAGAAGATCATGTGGTTGAGGGGGTGGAATTTTTGCATGTTTTTTTTTGTTTGTTTATTTCCCTTCACAGAAACCTGATTCTTTCCAATCTCTTGCCAGGTAGTGGTTAGTGTTTTTAATTAGATTATTAATATGAAATCTAAAAAGCTGTTACCAGTTTTTGGCTCTGTCATCTGAAATTTTAATCATTTAATTTAAAAATTAAAATTTTAGGGTTTGTTTTGTGGTTTACCTTAAGAATAATAACTCACTGTTTAAAAGGACCTTCATTCACACAGTTAAAGTCCTGCAGAAAAAGAACTAAGCAGTTAGTTCTATCTATAATGTGCATGGATGAACTAGAAATAAACTGTGATGGAAAGGAATTCACTGTTTATTTACAAATCTAGTTGTCTAAAAATGTCCAAAAGTAATACTACATTTGGATTTTTATAGAAACAAAGCACAAATTGATTCAAGCTCTGAATTGAGTTTTTTGCTTGGAGAAGTTACTGTGGTAGATGTTCATTTAGCTGCCAGAAGAACTACTTAAATTTTTAAATTTGTATTTATTTGTTAATTCTTGGCAGTGACAGCAACTGTAATTTTAAAATAGTTTTGCTTTAGTCAAAATGTAGAATCTGTTACTCCTATATTTGGGCTGACTACTCAGACCCTTTTTTTTTTCTTTTAAAGTTTATGCTGAGATATTACACTCTTATTTATGGGCAAGTTAGTAAACATTTCCAAATTGTGTTTGGTGATTTTTACATACTAATGAATATAAGCAGATGGTTTGAAACATTACTGTGCTTCTTTGGTCAAACGAGCTTGATGTTGATAAGAAATACTGTGTTGCTGACAAGCTGCAACCTGCAGCTGTGCAGTGAACAGACTGTGGGAAATGGCTCCATGCCCTGACAGGTGCCCAGCACATCCTCATAATGTCACAGTAGAAGAGTCTTTGTGGTTAAGAGTTTTAAAGCCTATTTCTTTATAGGTAACTTTCTCAGGTGTATTTACCTGCTAGAAAAACATGTAGGATTGTTTCTATTTCTTAAATGTTTTAATTGGACCATAGTTTAGAAATGATAGGGCCAGCTTGTTACGGATTCCATGCTATTGTGTTATTTTTATTTCTGGAACTTAAAAACAATAAATTCTTTCTCTGTGTCTCAAGGTTAGTACTTTTAAAATTTTGTTATTGTACACTGAATAGATATTATTGCTTATTGAATATTGTATAAACTCTTCTCTGGCCTTCTGTGCCCATTGACATTTGATTTAAGCCTACCAGAGCCATTGTATGTGACAGCTATATTGTATTAAAAGTAAAAAATATATTAGTGTACTGAAAACTATGTTGTTTTAACTTTAAATTTTTTTTCATTACCCACTCTTTAACTGAAATTTGAGTGACAAAAAGCTTATTTGCTCACCAGAATGCAAGTATTAAGCACATCCTTTCCCTTAAGTCTATAAAATAATTAAAATTATTATACAATTAAAGTTATTATTAATAAAGCTGGCTCCGCAGGTCAGAAGATGACTGAACACTTGCATATTCTCAATAATTCTTTTATCCTTGCTTGGGCTAACCTAAAGTTTTTAATCACATTTTAGATGCAAGCTTTTGGATTTCTATCATAAATGAATATTTATTTTTTGAAGTTTTATTTAGTATTTTTTTTTAATTTTCTTTTAGAACTTGAATGTTATTGACTTATTACTTTTTAGGAAAAAAAAACTTTATATCAGCAGTTCTGTGAACCTCAAGCTTTGTCCAGCCCAGTTAGTATGCTTCTTTAACTTCTATGCATTTCATGAAAATTCATTTGAAATACAGGTATACCTTAGTGTCTAGGGTTCCTTGGTGTGTACTTGATACTCTCTCATTATAATGCCAAAATGTTTCAAAATCATTCAGCTTTTTAAAGAAAATTATTATGGAGAAGACATTTTTGAAATGCTCATCAATTTTTGAGCTGAAGTAAATTTTGTTTCGTTGTGTTATAATTTACATTATTCTGAGTTTTTGCATCATAAATATGTTTTCCCATACTAATTATATTAGAAATCTCTCTGTATAATTAACTGTAAGCAATTTCATTGTTTAATTGAGTCATTAGAAAAATTAGACTGGAAATTAAAATGAATTATTTTAGTAAATTATCCTTTCTAGATGGGTTTAATTTTAATCCTTTAGTCTGTACCCTTCCTTGTGATTATCATCCAGTGAGCAGTATTGTTTTTAAAACCTCCAGAGTGAAATATAAAAAACTAGATTTGTCTTTTTCATATAAAGAGTGTAAAGAAAGTACTTAGTATCTTAGTTAAACCATATTTAATTAATTTTATAAAAATCAGGGAATGTTTTACTGGACGGGGTGCCTTTTCATTATTGTGAGTTTTAGATGTTGGTGCGATTTTTAGCAAGATGAGAATGTCAGTAGAAGGCTCAGAAGTATCTATTTAATTAAAAACTTTCTTTTCAAGTACAATTCAAACATAATACCTTTCAACTAATATGTCTTCTTTTTTGAAGTTTAGTATGATTACAGCAGGTTTCTTTATGATTATGGGCTTCTCTTAAAGGCATGAATGACATAACATATTTCAACAGTTTGGTCTTAGTACAGTTTACACTGAGATGGGACATGGGGAGTGGGGCTTACCCAACTCGAGAATAAGTGTTTGTTCTTTCTCTTTTTTCTTATTTTCCCTATACCTCACTTTTTGTAATCCATGTGTTTATAATCAGAGTTTTTTTGATTTATAATCAGGCTGTTTGCGGCTAGTTTTTTTGGAGTAAGGGGTCCATTTTTCAAAAACCAGTATAAGTAAAATTTTGTAGACTTCTAATAGGAAAATATGGAGAAAGAAATCATGCATGGGCATATACTCCTCCACTTAGAAATGTTTTCCCCCATTTCTAATTTGTCCTCGAAACATAACTTACCGTGTCACTTCTGAGCCCAAATTTTCACCTACACTGTTAAACAATGTATATAAAGTGATGAGAAATTACTGAGTACAATGAGCAAAATACATTTATGGGTTTGGCATGGGGTCAAGAGATTTTGCTGATTTATGGTCACTTCCTACAAAGCCCTCTTGGATTTAGCCTCAACTTTCCAAAGACCTTGGAGAAATTGGAAGAATTCTCCTGAAGTCTTTGGTCTTCCTGTGGTGACGCTAAAACTCAGGTTTGTTCTTCAAATGGGCAGCCTGTTATCTGCAAACTGACCTGTTGTCTGGTTTCTTCAGAGTTTGATATACTTGGTCAAAACCTCAAGGGCATACAAACTGTCAATACGTTTCACATAACTATAGTTCATAAAAAGCATTAGAATTACATATCAGCTCACTTGGCTGAAATTTCCAAATATTTAGAGAAAAATATTACATTTGAAGAAAGAAATCCTGATGCCTATAAAAACATAGTGTGATGAATAACAGTTAAGAATCGATCAATTCTTAAATAAAATAGTCCATTTGTTGTTTAGTCGCCAAGTCGTGTCTGACTCTCTGTACCCCATGGACTGTAGCCTGCCAGGCTCCTCTGGTCCGTGGGATTTCCCAGGCTAGAATACTGGAGTGGGTTGCCGTTTTCTTCTCCAGGGGATCTTCCCGATCCAGGGACTGAACCTGCATCTCATGCCTTGGCAGGCGGCTTCTTTACCACAGAGCCTCCAGGGAAGCAAAATAGTCCAGTACTACCACAAACTATTCAGGACTAACTCCACCCTGAATCACTGCGCAGTGTAATCAGGGCAGACATGCTCTTGAGCCTTGATACACCAGCATATACACAATAAGACACACTTCAAAGAAAGAGTAATACTTAGAAGAGCTGTCCTAACACAGTGACTTTGATGTGGATCTGAAATGAGCCACTGATGTGCAGAAAAAATAGTTGTCATTATGTGTCATCCCCAACTAGAAATATCTGTAGCCTTTTTTGTTTGTATTGCAAGAGAGTTCAAGAATTCTATTTGAAATTATTTGAAAAGCAATAAGCAGTTATTTCTTCAATCAAGTTGAAGAAAAGGAAATTATTTTTCATCTAAAGGTGAATTTCATTTCTTTTTGCTAGAAATGGTTGGCAATGATGTGATTTTTTACTTAGTAACAGAAGATTAATTGTAGTACCCATCATGTACTACATCATGTCAGACTGATGTGTATATATATATATATATATATATACCTATTTTTTTCTAAGTCATGTTGAAATGGTCTATTTTCCTCTCTTCAGCATTCAGCTACAGCTGAAGTTTTGTTTTTTTTTTTCATGAATGACAGCATCTAAAATTTCAAATGTATTGTTCTCTTCTCATCCAGGACAACTCTTGAGAAAAAGAGAGCAGTATGTGGAATGCTGCCTGTAAAGATATCTGCACACTGAAAAAAAATACTCTGACATGCCAGGGGTATTAGAAGATACATGAGTAAACAAGGAAATGAAACTGACATTTATTGACTGCCTTGTTATGTATCAGATAGCGAAAGAGGAATTACACACATTATTTTATGACACAGCAGAAATGCCAGTACATTTTTGCTTCTTGCTTACAAATCTTTATTTTAAATCCAACTATTGTATAGTGTTTGAAGCCTGATTCCTGAAGGTAGGATTAGTGTTCATGGTAATCTGTGGTCTTTGGTTTAGTCACAGATTGCATTAATAAATTTATTTATGCCTTCCACCCTGGTGGCTCAGATGGTAAAGAATCTGCCTGCAGTGCAGGTGACCCAGGTTTGATCCCTGGAGAAGGGAAGATCCCCTGGAGAATTCCATGGACAGAGGAGCCTGGCAGGCTATAGTCCATGGAGTTGCAAAGAGTCGGACATGACTGAGCTACTAACACTTTCACTTCTTTTTTCTTTCATGCACTCCACTGTGTACACAACTGAGTCTGAGTCATTTAAGAGTTAATTCTCTTTTGAGCTGGAAGGAACTTTAGATTTTATTCAGAGAGATAACTTTATGATGTAAATACACATTTGCGGAACTGCACAAATAAAACATCCTATTAGTAATGCAGGTTACTCATGTTCACATAGAGAATTATTAGTTCCTTCTAATCCCTGGGAGATTTCAGGTTCAGGGAAGTTCTGTCTTCACATAGTCTCATCAAAAAGCAGATTTAACTGTTAGAAGTAAGAGATGTTTGAAAAGCTTCTAAAATGTTTTTATCTGTAGTAGTATTTTTTAAAGTACAATAAAAGTTCAGAATCAAGTCCTGTAGTACTGTGGTCCCCAACCTTTTTTGGCATTGGGAACCGGTTTCCTGGAAGACAGCTTTGCCATGGATTGAGTAAGGGCTGGTTTCTGGGTGATTCAAGTACATTGCTTTTATTGTGCACTTTATTTCTCTTATCATTACATCAGCTCCACCTCAGGTCATCAGGCATTAGATCCCAGAGGTTGGGGACCCCTGCAGAGAACATTTGAAGAAACAAGGACTACAATTGGAGAAGAATACACAGTCCACAACTTCAAAAATTCTAGAAATAGTAGATAGTACATTAAGAATAGTTTTCATTAATTTCAGTATGTATGTGAAGAACAGATGGATATGAAGTTAATTCATTTATAAAATATTATTGAATGGTAGAATTGATTTAGTTAATAAATAAATTGAATATTTATTTATGTAATCACTCTGGGCAGATACTTAATAAGTACCTACACATGCCAGGTAGCATACTAAGCAGTGGGCACAGGAAGTGTTATGGTCAAATTGGGGTCAGACAGGAAAATAAAATCAATACACAGAAGATTGGCCATTATTACAATTGTGTCCAGTTTCCAGGGATCAGTTTTTGAACATAATGTGACAATTCAATTAAAAAATTACATATTTGTAGTAAATATGTAACATGCTACAATATACTGCAGGCAATAATGAAATGCCTTCCTCACGTAATAAGTGTCATTATAGGTGTAATATGGTAAGTGATCGGGGGAGGTGTGGTCAGCCATGTAAGAAAAATGGGTGGGAATGAACAGCTCTGACTGATTGAATTAGGAAGAGTTCATAGCAGAGGGACTTTTGAATAAATTTTAAGAAGTACATAGAATCTTAAGGTGAATTCTAAGAAGGAAAGGAATTGTAGGCAGAAGGAGGTAAGTACT
The DNA here is from genome assembly GCF_029378745.1 of Bos indicus. Lineage (NCBI taxonomy): Eukaryota > Metazoa > Chordata > Mammalia > Artiodactyla > Bovidae > Bos > Bos indicus. The sequence goes on along the minus strand of NC_091773.1, from coordinate 37,236,413 downwards.
TGAGACATAAAAGGGCATGTGCTTTAGAAATGCTTAGAATTCAAAGCGGAAGTGTCAGCAAGGAAGCTGAAAAGACGTGTGTTGCTGAGAATTTGAAGTTAGCTGTTAGAGACCACCAACTTCTTTTTTAAAGGATGGTGACACTGGTTTTTTATTTTAGAAAGATAATTTTGTAGGCATGTGGAGGAGGAACTAGACAAAAAAATGATTGGTAGCAGAAAGACCAATTAGAGTGACTTTGCTTGAATTCAGTAGAAAAATAGCAAAGATTGAATTAAGCAAAGCTAATGGTTGTTGGGGCTTCCAAGGTGGTGCGGTGGTAAATAATCTGCCTGCCAATGCAGGAGATGCAGGAGACTCGAGTTTGATCCCTGGGTTGTGAATATCCCCTGTAGAATGAAATGGCTACCCACTCCAGTATTTTTGCCTGGAAAATTCCATGGACAGAGGAGCCAGACGGGCTACAGTCAGTGGGGTCTCGAAGAGTCAGAACAACTGAGCTATGAGCACACAGTGGTTGTAGAGGAGTGGGGCGGAGGTGCACGTGTCCATGGTACAGATAAGAGGATTAAATGGTCTCTTGTGCTGACTTCTGTGAGGGCACTTTCACTGGTCTGATCAGGAGGGAAGCTAGATTCAATGCACTGAAAAGTGCTGCTACTGCTAAGTCGCTTCAGTCGTGTCCGACTCTGTGCGACCCCATAGACAGCAGCTCGCCAGGCTCCCCCGCCCCTGGGATTCTCCAGGCAAGAACAGTGGAGTGGGTTGCCATTTCCTTCTCCAATGCATGAAAGTGAAAAGTGAAAGTGAAGTCGCTCAGTCGTGTCCGACTCTTAGCGACCCCATGGACTGCAGCCCACCAGGCTCCTCTGTCCATGGGATTTTCCATGCAGGAGTACTGGAGTGGGGTGCCATTGCCTTCTCCGGCACTGAAGAGTAGTTAGAGGCTATCTGAGGATATGTTGAAAGTGAAGTCTGTCAGTCGTGTCTGACTCTTTGCGACCCCGTGGACTGCAGCCCACCAGGCTCCTCTGTCCATTGGATTCTCCAGGCAAGAATACTGGGGTGGGTTGCCATTTCCTTCTCCAGGGGATCTTCCTGACCCAGGAATTGAACCCAGGTCTCCCACATTGAGGGCAGACGCAGGCAGACGATATGTTGACCATTCCAAGAATTTGAGAATAAAGTAAAGTAGGAAGATAGTATGAATGTTGTAGGAAAGGTTCTATTTTTTAGAATGAATGTGATGTATAGACTTAGAGGAGGTTAATAAGTTCCATTTTAAACATGACGAACAAGTTGCCTTTGGGACTTTCAAAGTCAGCTGTCTAGTAGGCATTCTTCAGTGGTTCTGGTGAACAGCAAGAGGGTGTAGGACACAGATATTCGAGAGTCTTCAGTGTGCAGATGTAACTGATTCCATAAAAGTAGGTAAGACTGACCAAGAAAAGTGGGCAAAGACCTCGGAGATATTCCCAGTGAATACTAACAGTTGAAGGGATTGGTTCATTCATTTAGTCAGCTGAAGTCTATTGAGCGCCTGCTGTGAACCGGGTGTACTTTTTGGCACTAAGGATATAACGTAAATGACAGTCAAGTGTTCTGTCCTCCTGGAGCCAACATCACGATGGGATTGATGGGAGTGGGATGTGGAATATGGCCAGGGCGAAGGGAACAGGACAAGTGGAAGTGTACACAGTCACATCTGGACACAAGATAAATTCAAATGATTAGTCTCCTAAGGTAATAATTGGAAATTAATTGGGAGATTAATTATGATTATTTATGAGAGGTAGTGAGCAATAACTTAGTGTTGCCAGCTGTTGTATCAGTGTATCAAATAACTATACCTTTTAATTGTTTAATCGATTGCATTGAGGTATAATTTATACATGATAAATTACACCCATTTTAGTTATATAAATTGATGAGTTTTGAAAAATGTATGCTATTGTGTAACTACAACCAGGGTCAAGATGGGAATATTTCTATTACTGTGAAAAAATTCCCTGTTGCCTCTTTGTAGCCTGTTTTTCTCACCTCTCTGTGGCTTGGTAACAACCAGGCTATCCTTGGTTAGTATTAGATTGCTATTGCTATTGCTAAGTCACTTCAGTCGTGTCCGACTCTGTGTGACCCCATAGACGGCAGCCCACCAGGCTCCCCCATCCCTGGGATTCTCCAGGCAAGAACACTGGAGTGGGTTGCCATTTCCTGCTCCAATGCATGAAAGTGAAAAGTGAAGGTGAAGTCGCTCAGTCATGTCCGACCCTTAGCGACCCCATGGACTGCAGCCTTCCAGGCTCCTCTGTCCATGGGATTTTCCACGCAAGAGTACTGGAGTGGGGTGCCATTGCCTTCTCTGAGTATTAGATTAGTATTGCCTAAAATTTCATAAAAATGGAATCAGACAGCATGAACAGACAGTTTTGTTTCCTGCTTCTTTCACTCACTCAATGTTTTTGAGATTGTTCACGTTGTGCATATCAGCGGTTTGCTCCTTCGTATTGCTCAGAAGTAGTTCATTGCATGGACGTGTAGCACAAACTATCATTTTGTCTGTCGGTGGACATTTGCGTTGTTTTCAGCTTGAGGCTACTATGAATAAAGCTGTTTGCGGCTATTCATGTACAAGATTTTGTGCAGAGTTTCCAGTTCTCTTGAAAAAAGTACCTCAGAGTGCAATTCCTGGGTCACGTGGTAAGTATCCTTACAAGCTTACAAGGAACTGTCCGATGCTCTTTCAGTGTGCTGTACCATATGGCATGGGCTTCTCCAGTGGCTCAGGGGCAAAGAATCCGCCTGCCAGTGCAGGAGACGTGGTCAGTCCCTGGGTCAGGAAGATCTCCCCGAGAAGGAAGTGGCAACCCACCCTGTATTCTTGCCTGGGAAATTCTGTGGACTGAGGAGCCTGACGAGCTACAGTCCATGGGGTCGAAAGAGTCGGACACAACTTAGCAACTAAACAACAAAAGCAGTGGGTTTCATACATTGATATGGTTCTTATTCTATGAAGGATACAGTGCTGTCTCATTGATAGTTTAGTTTGTATTTTCCTGTTGACCCGTAATATGCACTTCTTTTCTTGTGCTTGTTGGCCAATTTTCTATCTTTGTGAAATGTCCACATTTGTTTCTCAGTTTCTGGTATTGATTTTTTTTAATTATTGTGTCATCAGAGCTTTTTTTATATATTCTAGATACAGATCCTTTCTGTTGCAGATATTATCTCCCTGCTTGTGACTTGTCTTTTCAGTATCTTAATGGCATCTTTTAAAAAGTGGGGAAGTTTTCAATTTTGATGAAGTTCAATTTTTTGTTTTTTTTTCCCATAAATTACACCTTTTTTTGTCCTATCTAAGGAATTTTTGACTACCCCAAGGTTGCAAAGATTTTTCTCTGATTTTTTTCCAAATACTTTACGGTTTATGCTTTTGTGTTTAATTCTGATATTCATTTAATTTTGTGTGTGTGGTATGGGTGAGAGTGGAAGTCTGTTTTTCCCACAGGATAACCAGTTGTTTCTGTACTGTATATGCAATGTGTTGTTTTACTCTAGCTGCTCTTAAGATATCTGTTCACTTTTGGTTTCACCAGCTTGGCTGTGCTATGTCTAGGGTTGTTTTTAATCCTGCTTGGGATTCATTTAGCTATTTAGATTACCATAATGTTTCTCATTAGTTTTGAAAGATTTAGGGCTAGTTTCTGTTTGTTTGTTTTTTTCCAAAAAAATTTTTTGCCCTTTTCTTTGTCTTCTCCTTTCGGGACTCCAGTTATGTATGAGTTGAGCCTCTTGATATTGTCCTGGAGGTCTTTGAGACTATTTACAGTTTTTCACCATCTTTGGATTGTGTAACTTTGGTTGGTTTATTTTCAGATTTACTGGTTCTTTGCTCTGTCCTCTCCAATTTGCTGTTGAGCGCATATAATAAATTTTTCACTTCAGTTATTCTATCTTTTTGGAAATGGGGCTTGATCTCTGGGTTGGGAAGATCCCCTGGAGGAGCGCACAGCAACACACTCCCATAGTCTTGTTTAGAGAATCCCATGGATAGAGAAGGAGCCTGGCAGGCTACAGTCCCTAGGGCCGCAGAGTTGGACACGACTGAGCGACTAAGCACAGCACATTGTATCTGTTTGATCTAACATTTCTATTTGATAATTTTTTAATTGGTGATGCTATCTACCGTCTCATCCTCTGCCACCCCCTTCTCCTTTTGCCTTAAAACTTTCCCAGCATCAGGGTATACAGAGTGCCTATATAACTTATTTTCCTTTGACCGTGGAGAAAGTTTTCGTTGTTAAAAAGTTATTTCTTTGCAAAGCCTGTAGATTTTCATGTAGCTTGTTTTACATATGTAAATGGGTGTGTGTGAGCACATCAAAGCCTTAGTACAATCTACAGAAGAGAGGAACTTCTTTTCTGGTAGATGTGTAGTAGACTGTTAAAAATTATGTGGTGTTTTGTTTTGATGGAAGTGAAAGTGAAGTCGCTCAGTCATGTCGGACTCTTTGCGACCCCATGGACTGTAGCCTACCAGGCTCCTCAGTCCATGGGATTTTCCAGGCAAGAATACTGGATTGGGTTGCCATTTCCTTCTCCAGGGGATCTTCCCCACCCAGGGATTGAAACCGGGTCACCCGAATTGTAGGCAGATGCTTTATTGTCTGAGCCACCAGGGATGTAAAACTAAAATAATTCTGTGTGTGTATGTATAATTTATATATTAATTGGCTGCCTCTTTAGACCTTCACTGGCATAGTCAACGAAGCAGAAAAGCAGTGAACAAAGATTTAGGATTTGTGTCATGTACAAACTCACCACTTAAAGTAAGAATGCAATTATCTTCCTTAACAATACTGAGAACACATCTGTTGTTGCATTTGTTAGACAGTTTTTTTGTGTGTGACTTTATACTAGAAATAAATCTGTACATCACTGCTGGATTTTGTATACCAAATAAAGCCATGTAATTTTCAAATCTTTTCCTAAGCATAGAGTTTCCAAAAGAGAGAAAAGATAATTACAAGTTGAGGCTCAGTCTGTATAATGTGATTTCATTCATTCACTTATCCCTTTAGAGGCATTAATGTGTCAAGCATATTGTATGCAGAGTAAAATAGATTACTCATCCAGCTAAAACACTGGTACATGACTGAGCATGTTAAATATATGTTTACATTTTAGTTATAAAGGACTTGACTTTAGTTATGAAAAGTATTGAGGAAATAATTATACATAATGTCATATCTTAATTTTAAACATTATTATGGGATGTGTTATTCTAATAATATCTATTATTTATTTTAATGGTAACTGTGAGCTAGGCATCATTCTAAGTACTTTTCCTGGGGGAACTTCTTTTATTTATCACTTATAAATTTGTTTGTTCTAAATAGATAACAGTGTGGATTTGTATTACTGCCTGGGAAAGTGAAAGTGTTTGTTGCTCAGTCATGTCCAACTCTTTGTGGCCTCATGGACTGTAGCCCACCAGGTTCCTGTCTTCATGAGATTTCCCAGGCAAGAATACTGGAGTCGGTTGCCATTTCCTTCTCTAAGGGATCTTCCCGACCTTGGGATCAAACCTGTGTCTCCTGCAGTGGCAGGAGGATTCTTTACTATTGGGCCACCTGAGAAGCTTCCCCCCGCCCCCCCAAAAAAACGATGTAGTTAAGAAATGTTTATTACCAATTTACTCTACATATTTATCAAGGAGTATTGTTTTATGCTTTGCCAAGAATATGCTGATTTTCATGTTAATAAAGATTTAGATCTTTTGTACAGCTAGTGTGCAGACTGCAAGAATCAAGCATGTTTGGAGTATTCTAAGATCTAGTACTAAGTTGCCACCCTTCAGCTTTTTGCTGTCTTCACCTCTCCCTGGAGGCAATAGCTACAATGTGATCTCTGCCTGCTGCTGTGGAGTAAACTCATGAATGGGAGGTGTGCTCATCAAACATGTTTTCTTGACACAATGATGATGTTAATTATCAGACATCAATGTACACACCTTTATCTTATCAATCTACTGAGTAGCTTTCTTTAAATATGGACCTTTTTTACACTCTTCATTTTTGTCCCACAGCAGGTGACCTGTAAAAATATGTAACAGACAAGCGGTTAACCATTTCCCTGATGAGATTAGTAAAATAATAGTCCCACATTAGGGAATTTCTCAACCTCTGCAAGTAACAATTTGATTCAACTTTTTTTAGAGATAGGGGGTATAGAATTAAAATTTTTCATTTGAATGGTCCCTCATGTTTTCAGAAGGGCATGAAAAATTCACATATCTAGCTTTTTATGTAAGTTATTTTATAGCTTATAGTATTTTCCCTTATTTCATTTTTTTTAAGGAATGAGGATATTATTCAAATCAAAGCAAGATTTGCCATTTAAACATATCACAAATTGAGGTTTGAATTCTTATTTCTTAAGTTATCTGAATATGAGTCTCAGACACAAATCACTTCTTTCAAGAAGAAGAAATCTCTAGACTGGCAGAAATTGTTAACAGAATGCACAATTATAGCATCTCATCTGGCTTTATGCGATTACAAATCAAACTAGGAAACTTATTTTAACATAAAAATTATTATAGATTTGCAGATTTCAAAGGAAGCTGCATTATTTAATTTGCACATATTGGAATTTCTGACCCATTATTTTTAGTGGAATATTTTTTGTAAGCCCAAGAGAAAGAAACAAAATGTCAATTTTCTGTGGTCAATGGTGTTATAAATCCAGAACTACTGCTACAATAGTGTAAGAGTCAAGATGAGTTGTGTACATTTTAGAATACAAAAGACAGCAAAATGATATCATAAATCGTAAATCTTAAACAAACATAGGAGATGACTTCTGTAGTTTTCTAAAATTATCTTTACTCATTTCTCTCTGATCAAAATCAAGATCTATGACACTGGAATATTATTATTGTACATTGGAAATTTTAGGACCACATTTGTAGAAACAACTGTTTTGTTGTAGCAGAAATATTTCACCCATCAATCCTGAAGATTTTGTACATTGTAGAATGCAGTGGGATATTATTACCCTAATTATTTTAGAGTTCTAAGATTCCTGGTTTCGCTAATGCTTTGAATCATCGGAAGCATTTTTAGAGTTAGAAAGGTGAATTTTAAAATGTCATTCATACATTATTCTGCTTTAGAAATTCACAGTTTTATGAACTCTAATGTTTCTATGTCCAGGAAGAGAATAACTGAAGAGCCATATCCAACCTGTTTTATTAGTGATTGATTATGTAAAATATGATTCTTTCTTAAGGCCTTTTGTCTGTACATTGTAACTTTTTATTTAATTTGAAACCGTGTCCTCAAGCAGTAGTTTCCTATATATATTTTTGTACATATTTTTATCTGTTTGGAGGGAGCAGTCTCAGTGCAGTGAGGGTATAAACCTGGAATGATTTTATTTCTCCAGCCACCACTTTTCCCCATGATCGGTAATATCTCTCATTCGTGTTTCTTTTCATATTTGGCAAATCCCGTGGTTTTCTGGTCACCTTTAGTTTTGAAAAATTTAGTGCAGTTCACTGTAAAACTACACGTTCATGTTCCCCCCCACTGCCCCGGCTCCCCCACTGCCAGCCGTCCGTTTTGGCTCAAGACGCATAGAGGAGGAAGAGTATGCGGTGATTTCTTCTTGTCTTCCTCATACTCCAGCACCTTTGAATATTTGTGGTTGGTGGACTGGGGACTTAATCTGCTTCTGAGACATGTTCTTCCACATTCTACCTCTGTTTCAGGCCTAGTCACTCCTCTGATGGAAGCCCTGCAGAATGAGGAGGCTAACACTTAGCCCAGTTTCATCCATTACTGGTTTCCATGTAGATGATGTTTACTTTTTTTTTTTCCTTGGTTGAAGTATAGTTGCTGTGCAATATTATGTAAGTTGCAGGTGTGCGATATGGTGATTCACAGTTTCTACAAGTTATACTCCATCTACAGTTATTGTAAAATACTACATGTTTTTCCCAGTTCCCTCCGTCCCTGAAGGGCAGCTATGTTTCCTTTGGACTTTACCATGGTCCATGCCCCTAACCTTGTTCTTGGTAGATGTCACTTTGCTTGGCCTGAGTATCCCTTTGGCTTCTGCTGAGACTCTTTTTCATTTAGTCTGACATGTATTGTTCTACCAATATTCAGTGTCTGTAGGATGTCTTAATATTTTACAGGATATTGCAGGCTCATGGTGAGTTAGAAGAAAAGTTAAATCTTTCAGTCCTAGTATCCAAGCCACTGATGGAAATGAAGTTTGAAATTTATTTTTTGGCTGGAAATGTCTTGTGCTCTTTTTGTCCTTCCTAATTTTCATTTATCTAGAAGAAAAAAATAAAGCTGCAGTAAGTTTGCTGACATATGAGCGTGTTCACTATCAGTTTGGGTTTTTGGGAGAGTGACTTGTCTTTCATATAGACTTTCAATTGATGTCAAAAGGTGATTATATTTCATTTTAAAAAGCATGTTTTATGATAGCACTATATCAGACATAATATTTTAACTATACCATAAATGGTTGTGAGCTGTAGCTATTATAGTGTCACCATTGATTGACTTTTGCATAAACCTGTTATGTGGTAAGTTTCATTTCCACCCCCCCTCTCATATTTCACTGCTGCATAGTAAACAACAGGCCCACATTCTTGAACTCGTACACTGAGTGAACTTTTAATTTGCTCAGGAGGTACAGTGAATTCGAACTGTCATCAAATCCTTTTCCCCAAAGTTAATTTGGAAAAAATATTTTTATAACAAAATCTTTAAAGTGCTTTGGAAACAAAGCTTTGTATGTTGGCTTGATTTGAACCCTAAACTACTTTTAATAGATCCCAGGAAGTTTCCCTGCCTTAAGGGACACTAATGGCGAATCTTAACCTTACTGGTTTAAAAATGATGTTAAACCGTTAGATGAGGATTTGTATCATCATTTTCTGTCAGATCCATATTATAACTGTGTGTGTTATATATATATGTATGTTTGTTTATCACAAAAGCAACACGATTTTTACTTTATTAGCTTAGAATTAAACACTGCTTGATAGAACTTTTTTGAAGGATGGAAATTTTTCCATTGGGCAGATGGACTCACATTCCCCTACTCCCACCCCTCATACCTTACCTCTGATAGAGTGTCTTACACATGGTTTTAATAATGGTTGGTTGTATTCAACTAAAAGAAAAATATTATAATAACTTTATTTTGGTCTGTACATTATAAGTCATTTCAGTTTAATTCATTTTGATTTTAATGTCAAAATTCCAGACAGACATGGTATACTGAGATACATACATACATATATATATGTATATGTGTGTGTATATGGATAACATTGGTTTTATAGGGACTATAATGTAGAAATAGAAGAATGTCAGACCAATCAAGTGGCAGTCACACACACATAGAGTCAAAGATGAGGCAAATTCAGGTTGACAAAATTTTATTGGATTCAAATGAACTTGACTTATGTTGACCTTAGAGTCCTTTATGCATTATGAAAAGTTGGACAAAAAAGATGAGTGTAGCATTTAGTTGTGAATTTTTTTTTTCTGGCTGTACTAATGTAGAGCACTCTGCAAAGCATTTCCTAATAATCTTTTAAAGAATATTAATATAAAATATTAATTAAACTTAATAGAGTCTCCATAGATCTTCGAGTCCCAATAAGGTTTTAAATATTTGAATTGTGTTCTGCATAAGTTACGTGAAATTTCTTCTTGAAAGCTAGAACCTTTGCAAAGGACCAGTTGCATCTGGCTCCCTCTTACTGGTGGCGTTCAGCAGCTTGCGTGTGTTCTGTTATAGGTGCACTACTGTGATAGACAGAGTGGCAAAGAGTGTGTGACCTGTCTGACATTAGCCCCTGTGCAGACGACCTTCCATGCTATTGGAAGCTCCACTGAAGCCAGCCATGACCAGGTATAACGTGCCACTACCATTTTGCTGTGCTGTGGCCCAGCTATGACATCCCAGACCATCAACGTGGAAGCTATGTGCACACATACAGCTTTGCTCACCCTAATATATCAGCCACTAGTGCCACTTACTAGGCTTTTGAGAAATCAGAATTCTGTGTGTGTGTGTGTATGTGTGTTGGTAACCTGGTATCTTAGGACATGTCGATTATTTTAGACTTCTGGTTTGTGATTCATTATTAAATATAGAATTCTCTTATAAGGAAGAAGTAATGGCCCTATGTTATTTTTATTTTTAATAATTACATATGGAAAGAAGGGTCAGCAACACAATATAGATAACACTGGAATCTCACTACGATAAACTCACTAAGATACATATGACTTAGTTCTATTGAAGAGAGTTTCATGTTACAGAATATAAAATAACTGAGTAAACTTTTACAACCATCCATTTATTCTCATAACTTGGGATATTATTAAAATGATGTTCCAATGTTGTTTTTACTGTTAAAAGTTTTAGTTCTGAAATAAAGCTAAAAATCTGAAAAGTGTATTTTCTGAAAAGACAAATGCCTTTGATTGTTTAGACAGCAGCTTGAGAATGCATCCTGTTTATAATACATATTTTCAATTAAAATAATCATGAGATTAGACTAAACTAATGATCTAGGTCATAGAATTTCTAGTTTGGAATCAAAATAAATAGACATATAGAGCTTACTGTATGACTAACCAGCTTTGCCTTTTAAATTAACCATTTTCATGCATAACATTCATAACACACTTTCATATCCTTTTCTCAGTAAATTTGAGAATTTCTAATAGTCTTGCCTTACTCTTCTTTTCTAAGTAGTATCGTTGCATGAACAGAATAAAAGAGCATAATAGTGTTATCTTCTCAAATACATGGTTTATTGTCCAGCCCAAACAAGACCTAAGAAAAACATTCCTAAGGGCATACCTTTGTAGTTCATGATGTCCCTGACATTATGGATTTCCGGTCATCATTTGCTTGGTGACAAGGCATTGTGGTGTTTCGGAAGGAGCAATAATCAAATTATAACTAATCTGAGTGTTAGTTACTAACCACAGCATACATAAGCTGCTACAGCCACCTGGGTGAATACTGTCATCTCTTTGGGACTCTGTTTCCAAGGATGCTAAGTGAGGGAGTTGAGTTAGTTGACTTGCAAGATTCATTCTAGTAATCTTTGTGCTCTTGGTTGAATGTGCCCAACCAGTTATTAACAGATAATAGCATGCCAGTCTGGGAAGCAGCTTAGAGGTCTCGCTAGTGCTTCTCAGGGTTCAGCACTGATGTTAGCTCCAGCTGCAGAAGAGACTATAGCAGGGCTTGGAGGCACAGGGTTCGACCTAGATAATGGAATGTTTTGTGTTTCCCTGTATAAAACTGTAGCTGAGCTATATGTCGGGTGCCACAGAGGCATGGTATGAATGGTAGACATGGTTCCTGCTCTTATGGAACACACACTCCAATACTTTCACCCCTCTGAATAATTTGCAAGAAGTCTATCTGCTGCTTATCCAACTCTATATATTCACTCACGCCAAAAAACAAAGGGCAACAGCAGCATGAGATATCCATCCTGCAAAGGTCTCTCCTTAGGCAAAGCAAATAAATAAAAGCATTCTCAGAAACCCACACACTTGAGAAGAGCAGCTCACTGTTGGTAGAGGTAGCTTGTTGCTATAAAAGAGTATTGGACTGGGAATGGAGACCGGAATCAAACCCAACATTGCTGTGAACTAGCTGTGGGACCTTGTCTCTTCACCTCTGGAATTTGGCTTCCTCAAGAGTCAAATAATGAGGCTGGTTCAGGCTTGTACCAAGTCCATATATGTGGATATATATACCAAGTGGCAGGGCTACAGTTAGCCCATAAGGCATTTTTACAAATTAGAAAAAAAAAAAAGACACCTCTGACTCAAAGCATGCAATAGAAAATTGTCATAATAGACAAACCCACAGTAACTACAGTGCAAATGCCCTCCCAGTCGTGATGTGTCGTGCACAGCCTGCACGACTGTACGCAGTGGTCTTAGTCTACATTTAACTGGAATGTTAGCTACTCAGTGGTAAGTAAATAAAGAGATTTTTATACTACAGGAAATACAACTATATTACAGGGGACAAATTTACATGAAATTTTAAGATGAAAAAAAAGACTTCTAGGAAATACATCAAATGGATGGGCAGATAGACAGATGCATAAATGGAGCCATGACTAGAATGACCATCCTGTTTATCAAGCACTCTGCTTTGGTGGCCTCAGAGGTGCAAAGTGGGGGTGGGGGTGTGATCAGTGCCCCTGCCTTGTGCTTGGGTAATTGGGCTTCTAGAGGAGAGCAGACACAGAGGAAACCTCTGCTCCATGTCTTTTCTACATTGTGTTGCCATTTCCTCATACCGAGGGTCTGTCTGAGCAAAAGTTACTCCCCTCACCATACCAAAAGCCTAGGCTCCCAACTCATCAGGTAAAAACATGGCCACTGAATGCTTTTTAACCTATTTTGTTCTTTTTTTTTTTTTTGTAAATATTAGAAAACAGGAAAGTAAAGCAAGAAAAATTACTATTATTTAATAAGTGTCTTCTATTCTTAATTCATCTGAACCACTGCAGTTGAACAAGAGAATAAGTATTTGGAAAAAAAAAGAGCATATGTAAAATGTAGCGGCAGTCCTTCCTAGGAAACTCAGATTGTTCTTATGTATGTAGAAGATGATGGTGAGAAATGGAAGACATCTCTAGCCTTAACCTTTACAGCTGTCTTCCTCCTCCTCCTTTTTTGGGTGTTGGAGCTCCAAGTATTTGTTTTAGATCGACATTGCCGGCATCATCAAGCATCTTAGTACAGACTTCGCTCCCTGTGATACCTCATTTTCTAAAATTCAGCTCTGTTGTAGTATAGTTGGTTTACAACGTTGTGTTAGTTTCCACTGTGCAGCAAAGTGAATCGGTTATGCAGATACATATATCTGCTCTTTCTTAGATTCTGTTCCCACGTAGATTACTACAGAATACTGAGTGGAGTGTACAGCTTGTCTTCTTCATAAAAATAAATGTAACTCTAGAAACCCAGTAAAGTGGAAACTGAATGTGTGGTATACCAGTGCGTTCCCCTCTCTGTACCAAGAGTAACAGGATGGGGAACAGTAAGTGAAATTCTCTATCAAGGTCAACATAGATACGCAAAATAGTCGGGAAAGAGATTCAGTATTTATATGCTGGTGATATCCAATTGTACAGAGCTCTTAATTCTCCCTTTCCCCCATCCCAAACCTGCTCTTCCCTCTTTTTATCTTTTATCTCCTTTCTTTTCTATCCATCCTGGTAAATGACCATCTGCCTTGTTGCTCATGCCACACCCTTTGAAGCATCCTTGCCTCCTCTCCCCCCTTCACATGCTGCATCCAGTCCTAACTTGTCTTCCTCTAAATTACATCTCCAATCCGAACGCTTTTCACCACCTCCAGCATTACCATTCTGGTTTAAGTCAAGAGCATTTTTAACCCAGACCACTACAGTAGTCTCTAAACTGGCTGATCAAAATTATTTTTAAGGTACTCAGATCATATTGCTCAGCTGCTCAGAAACTTCCACTGGCTTCTCATCACACCTGTTGTAAACCCAAACTTTTGTTATGGCCTCCCAAGTTCCTATGTGATGTGGCCCCACTAGCTCTCCAGTTTCAAATCCTGCCACTCGCCTTTTCACTCTGTCCCAGTCTCACTGGCCTTGTGGCCAGTTGCATCATAATAGATGAAAGAAACTAGACTCAAAAGGCTGAGTTCTGTAGATGTGATATATGTGCTGTTCTGGAAAAGGCAAAACTAAAGAGGTAGAAAATACATCGATTGTTGCAGAGGATGGCAAGGGATTGACCGTGGTGGGGAGGGATTGACCATATATCATCATGGAGTTTTGGGGGGTGATTGAGATGTACCATATCTTGATTGTCGTGATAGAAGCATGACTGTGTACATTTGTCAAATTCACAGGACTGTACACTCAAAGACGTAAATTTTACTCTATGCAGATTACACCTCAATAAACCTAACTTTAAAAAACCTCAGACTCATTATTTTATCAGTTACTCATGTGGTATTGATCCCAGGGAAACGTGGAAGGATGTCATCCCCTTTCCTATGTTCTCTGAGTGTTGGGTCCACCTTGGGAACGTGCTGTGTTTAACTAATAGCCTGGGTTAGAGCTCCTCTGAATACCAGTGGTTGATTAAGGCCTCCTAAAATAATTATTAGTTTCCAAAAACTGGTCTGAGTCTGCCCTTGTCTGACTTTAGGGAAAGGGTCTGTAGGCCATTGTTTCCCACTTGGGAACTCTGAATTCACATCCAGGCAGTGGACAGCCTCATTCAGGGCGGTATCTGCCTGGAGGTCCCCACCTGTTTGGGTGAGAATGTTCTACATGTGTTTGCCTTATTCGCCATAAGAAATGTGATATTATACATTCACATTAGTTTAGAATGTTTAATTGTCCAGAATATAAATATAGTTTAAATTTATAGGTGTTGAGTTTTGTTTTAGAAACATTTGTTAACAACTATGTAGGAATCCTGCACTAGATATGGGAGCATCCAAAGATAACTGCCTTAACAGTCCTTATAGTAAGACAGTCCTCTCTGAACCAGTCATCTTGCAAAATTTAAAATTTATAGATCATATGGTGATTTCAAGAACCATCATCCTTATTCATAAGCCAAATTAAAAAAAAACCCACTTATTTGTTAAGGTTGAGCTAGTGAGGATTTTGGTCAGTATTTTTCAGAATATCTTATTTGGAAATTAAATTTATATTGTAGAGTATATATTAGTAAAAGCAAAAATAATACTGCAGAAAGGTTTTTAGAATATCCTATCTTGGTATAACTCAGAAGATGCTATCCGTCCTCTCTCCTGGCCTGATACCCTTCTGCATCTTTATATATCATTCCAAGATGTTACTGAGTACCTCTCCCTCTCTGTCTCTCTGAATTACATCAGTCACCTTCTATTGCAGCCTCAAAATCATAAACTTCCTTACTTGTTTGTATATTTTCTATCCATTTTCATTCAGACTCATTATTAATCTCACGAATTTCACAAATACTGGGTAAGCAAGATTAGTCAAAATACTGTAGCTAAATTTCTGGTTAACAGTGTTACCACTGCCTACCTTAATTTTTTCAGATTAACTCTGAAACTCACCTGCTTTGTATAACTGAAAGAATGAGTTAATAAATCAACCACCTAACGAAGCACTAACTACCCAATGAAGTGTAACCTGTCTGCTTATATTTGCTGTAAACTGACCTGTAGTCATTATCACTAAATGAGATTATCTTACAGAGCAAATGACAATGCATATTTAACACATTACTTAGAATCTTAGAAATCAATTTTACGAGAGAAAAGGAACACAAGCCAAATTTAGTTTCTTTTTTAAAAAAATTGAGGTGTATTTTCAAGTGTACAACATAGTGATTCACAATTTTTAAAGGTTATACTCCATTTATTGTTTTTATAAAACATTAGTTTTATTCTCTGTTTTATACTATATATCCTTTTAACTTATTTATTTTATGTATAGTAGTTAGTACCTCCTAATCTCTTACTCCCAGCTTGTCTCTCCTCCCTTCTTGCTCCCCATGGGTTATTACTAGTTTGAACAATAACCAGATTTATATATAATGTGTTTACCGTGTACTAGATACTGTGCTAGACCCGACTTACATTATTTAATTCTTCTGATAACTTGAGGTAGAAACTGTACCATTTGCTTACTTGTTTCACTTGCTATATTGCCTTTAAGGGTTTATGTCCAGGTTAGTAAAATCAAGTGTAGTTGTTCTCAATACATGCGCTTTGACTAGAATTCAAGGCAGACTTCTCAACGAAAGGGCAACCAACTGTTAAACTGAGAATTTACAAATCTTAGGAGTATTTTCTTCTACTTTTGATTAAATCCTGTTCATAGTTCTTTTTTGGACTAATTACAGATCTCTTTGAGTAATTGGGGCTTCCCTGATAGCTCAGTTGGTAAAGAATCCGTGGTTGGGAAGATGCCCTGGAGAACGGAAAGGCTACCCACTCCAGTATTCTGGCCTGGAGAGTTTCATGACTATATAGTGCATGGGGTCCCAAAGAGTTGGACACGACTGAGCAGGTTTCACACTCACACACTCACTTGAGTAATTGTGTCATAATGTCTTACAGTTGTATAGTAATGTAAAATTAAAAGAGAAAAATACTTGACACTAAGTATATGCTATCCCAACGATCAATACTATCACACTGTAGATTGTAGATTATGTAAAGAATTTCACAGTGCTTGAGTCCTAAATGATAATACATATATTTCCTTGCCCTTTAGTCTAATGGAGTGTATTAGCTCAGATGCTTTTGGCCACAACTAACAGAAAAACTGACTCATTTTGGCTTAAAAAATAAAAAATCTTGTTATCTCGCATAACAGGAAGTTCAGAGGAAGGGTGAACTCCAAGGTTGTTTGATAAAGCTGCTCAGTGATGTCAACAGGGGTTTGGGTTTTACTTCATTTATAAACTCTGCCATCCTCTGCTTTATCCCCTGTGTCATGGAAAGATGGCCACAGTGGTTCTCTGTGTCATTGGTCATATAGCCACATCTTAGGGGGAAAAAAAAAAAAATGAGTTCTGGTCTCCATCTGTCTCCTTTCTGGGGCAAAGATACCTGTAGCTGGAACTCCTCCTGCCATCTTTCCTTCCCAGCTCAGGCCTGGATTGTGTCCATGACATGCCCACATCTAAGCTAGTCACTGGCAAGAGAAAAAGAGATCCCTGCTAGTGTAAATGCTTGGGGTGAAAGGGTTATTGAGGAATCAACCACAAGGACTATTACATGAGGGATAAAATCTCACATAAATAATTTACAATTTTCTAGTGAAAGTGAAGTCACTCAGTTGTGTCCGACTCTTTGCGACCCCATGGACTGTAGCCTACTAGGCTCCTCCCTCCATGGGAATTTCCAGGCAAGAGTACTGGAGTGGGTTGCCATTTCCTTCTCCAGGGGATCTTCCCAACCCAGGGATCGAACCCAGGTCTCCTGCATTCCAGGCAGATGCTTTAACCTCTGAGCCACCAGGGAGTCCTACAATTTTTTTTTTCTAGTAGACCCACTTAAAAACTAAAAAGAAACTAGTAAGTTTAATCTTCATAATATTTTTTTATTTAACCCAATATATCTAAGTTATCACTTCAACCTGTAATCAACTTTTTAAATTATTGAGATATTTCATATTTTTTTATACATCCCATTTTGGACTAGCCTCTTTGAAGTGCTCAGCGTGTTAGAAAGGATGAACTCCAAGGGCGTTATGACTCCGTCCTTGTTTGTGTCTCCAGTCTCACCCTTGACCGCTCTCCATGTGCCTAACTTGTGCTCACACTTTATGCCTTGGAATGTTTGTTCCCACATCTCTTGCTCTCTTGTATCTGTCTGTCTTTGCACTGTTTCCTCTGCTGGGGCTATTTGCTCCTTGCTTATAAGAGAGATTTTGTTATGTCCATCAGATCCAGCAACATGTCACTCCAGTCAATAAGCCTTCTCCAAACCTACTTCTTTTGAAAATTTTTCATTGGAGGATAATCACTTCCCTGTTTTATACAGCAGCTTCCCACTCGCTATCTGTTGCATATTTGGTAATGTATATGTTCGGAGAAGGCAATGGCACCCCACTCCAGTACTCTTGCCTGGAAAATCCCATGGATGGAGGAGCCTGGTAGGCTGCAGTCCATGTGGTCGCTAAGAGTCGGACACGACTGAGCGACTTTACTTTCACTTTTCACTTTCATGCATTGGAGCAGGAAATGGCAGCCGACGCCAGTGTTCTTGCCTTGAGAATCCCAGGGACAGGGGAGCCTGGTGGGCTGCCATCTATGGGGTCGCACAGGGTCAGACACAACTGAAGTGACTTAGCAACAGCAGTAGCGGCAGTGTATATATTTCAGTGCTACTCTCTCAATTTGTCCCACCCTCTCCTTCTGCCACTTCCCTGGTGGCTCAGATGGTAAAGCATCTGCCTGCAATGCGGGAGACCTGGGTTCGATCCCTGTGTTGGGAAGATCTCCTGGAGAAGGAAATGGCAACCCACTCCAGTATTCTTGCCTGGAGAATCCCACGGACGGAGGAGCATGGTAGGCTACAGTCCATGGGGTCTCAAAGAGTCAGACACGACTGAGCGACTTCACTTTCACTTTCACTCCTTCTGTTACTGTGTACAAAAGTCTGTTCTCTGTGTCTACAGATAGGTTCATCAGTACCATTTTTCTAGATTCTGTTATATATGTGTTAATACAATTTTTTTTCTCTTTCTGATTTACTTCATTCTGTATAGCATACTTTAAGTTCATCCACCTCACTAGAACTGCCTCACATTCATTCCTTTTTATGGCCGAGTGATATTCCATTGTATATATGTGCCACAACTTCTTTACCCATTTATCCGTTGATGGACATCTAGGTTGCTTCCATGTCCTGGCTATTGGAAATAGTGCTGCAATGAACATTGGGGGTACATTGTCTTTTTCAGTTATGATTTTCTCAGGGTATATGCCCAGTAGTGGGATTACTCAGTCATGTGATAGTTTTATTCCTAGTTTTTAAAGAACTCTCCATACTTTTCTCCATAATGGTTGTATCCATTTATACTCCCACCAACAGTGCAAGAGGGCTCCCTTTTCTCCACATCCTCTCCAGCATTTATTGTTTATAGATTTTTTGATGATGGCCATTCTGGCTGGTGTGAGGTGATATATCACTGTGGTTCTGATTTGCGTTTCTCTAATAATGAGCAATATTGAACATTTTCTTCCTGTGTTTGTTGGCCATCTGTATAGCTTCTTTGGAGAAACAAAACCTACTTTTTACATCATCCCACCGTTACATTGATGAAATGATTTTCCCATTACTTTTTTCCTTATCAGTCTACCCCTCTGAGCACTGAGGTCCAGGGTGGTGTCTTCTTTGCGTGAGTGTTCTCTGTGACTTTGCTCTGGTGTGATAAAACTGACAGAGTTAGTCGCTCAGTCGTGTCTGACTCTTTGTGGCCCCATGGACTGTAGCCCACCAGACTCCTCTGTCCATGGAATGCTCCAGGCAAGAATACTGGGGTGGGTAGCCATTCCCTTCTCCAGGGGATGTTCCCAACCCAGGGTTCGAACCTGGGTCTCCCACATTGGCAGGCAAATTCTTTACTGTCTGAGCCACCAGGCTCCTCTGTCCATGGGCTTCTCCAGGCAAGAATACTGGGGTGGGCAGCCATTTTCTCCTCTAGGGGATCTTCCTCAGCCAGAGATCAAACCCAAATCTCCTGTGGCTGCTGCATTGCAGGCAGATTCTTTACCACTGAGCCACCAGGAAGCCTAGTTAGGAGGCACTCAATACATATTTATAGCATGGAAATGAATTTCTGAGAAAATTTAGAATGACTTGGATTTGGTAGGATTCATTTGATAGAACTGAGGAGAGAAATAGAATGTTTGGCCCGGGTTGTTTCCTCTGGTGGTGGCTTTATAGGTACGTATTCTATGAAAGCATCTTGAGGCCCTCCAAATGTGACCTCAGAGTATCTAAATAATCTGAATACATATAACTGTCTTTGGGAATCCATCATAGATCTCCATTAATTTCTTTACTGATCTATTTGTAACTTTGAATTTCTCTAACCTGAGTACATCCTTCTCAGTGTCGAGATTCCTTTTTTCAAGTTCCAACACTGCTTTCTGGTTCTAGCATTTCACAATGTAATCTACACATCAGTAGGGCTTCTCAGGTGGCTCACTGGTAAAGAATCCGCCTGCCAGCGCAGGAGACACAGGTCGATCCCTGGGTCAGAAAGATCTCCTGGGGAAGGAAACGGCAACCCACTCCAGTGTTCTTGCCTGGAGAATCCTATAGACAGAGGAGTTGGGCGGGCTACAGTCCATGGGGTCACAAAGAGTTGGACATGACTGAGTACAGGCGCCATTTAAGTCAATATTCACTGAATAGTGTCATGGAGGAGTGCATCCCTCTGAATATAAAGAAGCACGGGCTTCAGAGGTTTGAGCCACAACAAACAGGGCTTTGTATTACTATAAAGGGCACTTAAAGACTGACATTGTGTAATAGCAGGCCTCACTGCATTGTCCTAGGCATAGCTGCAATAGAGTTGTGGCATTCTTTGTATTACATGGACTCAGTATAAGTTTTGAACTTCACTTTTTCACTTGCTCCACTGTCAAACCACAGTGCTGAGGACCATAGGGTTTTGAAAGAGAAGGTATAAACACTGCCATTGGCAGCTTCTAGGAGGTTCTGGAGCTGCCAAAATTCAACAGGAAACTTGATTTTTGTTTATTTTTTATGAAATAGGATGCTGAGAGAGATACTAAAAAGACACATCAGTCTTAATGTTTGTTTTGGGAAAGTGCTTTCATACTTGTTGTTTTTGTATTTTAAGATATTTCTTTTATCTGAAACTTATCCCGTGATTATAGGAATAAAATTTGTTCTGCTGGCTTTCCATTTGCAGTATAAAATTCCCATATGTTTTTCCTTTACGTTTTGTATGTCAGTAATTAGTCCGGTAGTTCGAATAGCATTTTTGTGGTTTTCCTTTTCTTTTTAAATTTTATTTCTTTTTAATTGGAGGGTAATTGTGTTATAGTATTGTGTTGGTTTCTGCTTACATCAGTGTAAATCAGCTATAGGTACACATATATCCTGTCTGTCTTGAGCCTTTCTCCTGCTTACCCAGTCCCACCCCTCTGGGTCGTCACACAACACCAAACTGAGCTCCGTGTGTGATTCAGCAGCTTCCCATAGCCCTCTGTTTACACGTGGCAGTGTATATATGTCAGTGCTACTCTGTCAGTTCATCCCACCCTCCCCTTGCCTTGCTGTGTCCACAAGTTCCTTCTGGTTTTGTTTTTTAGCTATTTGTTTTTTAATTGAGATATAATTGAAATATAACATCGTATTAATTTTAGGTGGATATATGTATATATTGTGAAAAGATTGCCACAAGTTTAGTAAACATCCATCACCACACATGGTTACATATTCAGTCATATCTTCAAAAAATACTTCAGGAGGGAAGGTCACCAGGTAAAGCTTCTTATCACTGGGTAGTTATTACTTAATGGACTAGAACGGGAATCAGGAAACTACAGCCCATGGGCCAAATCCAGCCTACCAGCTGAACTGAGAATGACTTTTAGACTTTGAAATTTTGGGGGAAAAATCAAAAGAAGATTAATATTTAATGAGATAGGGGCTTCCCTGGTGACTCAGATGGTAAAGAATCCGCCTGCAATGCAGAAGACACAGGTTCAATCCTTGGGTTTGAAAGATGCCCTGGGGAAAGAAATGGTTACCAACTCCAGTATTCTTGCCTGGAGAATTCCATGGACAGAGGAGCTTGGCGGGCTACTGTCCATGGGGTCACAAAGAGACACGACTGAGCGACTAACACATTTGTACACACATTTCATGAGATAAGAAAACTACATAGAATTCTAATGTTAATAAGTTTTATTGGAATACAGTCATGCCCGTGTGTTCAATATTGTCTGTGACCACTTTCACTACAACAGAAACGAGTAATTACAACAGAGACCTTTAGCCTACAACACCTGAAATACTTACTGTCCTCTCCTTTATAGAAAGTTTGTTGATCCATTCCTGGAACTAGAAGGAAGAAACATCAGGCATGCACTTTTTGAATTTTGTGTCAAATGTTACTCTAAACATGGTCATTCAGAGTTCATTTTCTTTCAGAAAGGTGTCGTTTTACTGAAAATGTAGCCTGTATTATAATACAGTTAGATTTGGTTGTGAATTTTGGATTTATTTACATTAGAAAGCAGTTTAATTCACTAAGGGAAAAATAATTATCTTTATTCATCAGTATTCACTGAAGCATTGAAAGAAAGTTTACTAATAGCAAAAGGTTACTTTGTGTCATTTTTGAAATCCCATTAGAAATGCTTCTTAACTGAGTTTTGTGTGTAGGTTTTAAATAATAGAGAATATTCTGTTGTTTCCATAATGATCTTTCATCTCTTCATTTCAAATATATAACCAGTTTCCAGAACCAACAATCAGTTACAGGGGAAGGTAATGGGAAGATTGAATATTATACATTTTATAGTATGTGAAAGTGAAAGTCGCTCAGTCATGTCTGACTCTTTGCAACCCCATGGTCTGTGTAGTCCATGGAATTCTCCAGGCCAGAATTCTAGAGTGGGTAGCCTTTCCCTTCTCCAGGGGATCTTCCCAACCCAGGGATCGAACCCAGGTCTCCCACATTGCAGGCAGATTCTTTAACAGCTGAGCCACAAGGGAAGCCCATGCATTTTATAACTGACTCATAATTTTATTTATGCTTAGTGCATCATGACCACGTTTCCAAGAGGTTGTATATATCCTCATATTGGACACACAAGTGACTTACTAACTTAACCCATAAAATAATTTTGGACTATAGTCAAAACCCACGAGTTTATGTTATTGTTTTCTTTCTTTTTTTTTCTTGAAATGATGGAAGCATGCTGAGTTGCTTCAGTTGTATCCGACTCTTTGAGACCACATGGACTTTAGCCCACCAGGCTCCTCTGTCCATGGAATTCTCCAGACAAGAATACTGGAGTGGGTTGCCATGCCCCCCTCCTCCAGGAGATCTTCATGATCCAGGGATCAAACCCGCATCTCAAGTCTCCTGCACTGACAGGCAGGTTCTTTACCACTAGCACCACCTGGGAAGCTCCCTATAGTGATGAAGAACAACTATTTTCATTAACAGTCTGAAATTTTAAGTTTTACAAAACATGACTTTCCAGTTGCACCAAGGAAAAAAATATTTTCAATGTGGTTATTTGCTCTGTACTTCACCTTACCTGTAGCTCAGTGTTTCAGAACAGATTATCTCTTTGAAGATAATTTCAGGTTTGTGATCTCATAGGAGACAAATAGAGTCCAAAAGTGTTTCCTAAAAATTTTTCTCTAATAAGTTTTGTTCTGTTTTGGACCTGTATACATATTCCATTTCAGTAGTTCTATAATTTTCAGCTCAGTATTCTAGTTTTAAATTATTTAAGTAGGAATTTAATATTCCAACTTTTCCTAGGGCTAGATGTTTGATGTTGATTTGAAGATTGTTGGGGAAATATCCTAAAAACCTTTCTGTTAACAGTTCATACTGGTGAATTATAACCAGATACATTATTGAGTCAGTAAATACCACATGTGTATAATTGGCTAAATGGATATGAAAGTTATAATGGAGAACTGTTGCCTATATAGACCTTTTTAAAGTGACGATCAATAGAATATAGTTCCCTCGGTCACAAATTTGAGAGCATTATTGCCCACTAGAGGTCACTTTTATAACCTAAAGAGTATTACGTTCCTCATAAACTCAAATTATGGTGTTGTGTATGATTTATTACACTATTTAAAACTGAAAATCGGTCACCTTCTCTCTCTTAGCAATGCACCTTCAATTAAGTCACGCCTCTCCCCATTTCCAAAACTCGTTTTTAAACAGGCAAGTCACTGGTTATTTTTCCTAATTCTCAATTTTATTCTGTCATCGCTAACAGTTATTTGACCTGCTCTCCTTGTTTCTAAGTTGATAGCTAATGTCTCTCCACATATTTTTAAAATACTCTTTGGTTCATTGGTTGTTTTTTTTTTTTTTTTTTTTTTTTTTGCATCCTCTGATGGGAGGAATGTAAAGACATTTTTTAAAGCCCCAAATATTTAATGGGTGTGAAATTAAACAATAGGGGCCGACACAGTTACTTTAAAATGTCTCTGTTGCCCTTCATAGCCTGTACAGTGATGTACTACCAGCAAACCTGGTACCTTTGGTAAGAAGCATCATCAGTCTACCAAGACCCACACCGGTAATACTTCTCACTCTAACAGACCGTCAGCTGATAGGCTTTGTAGCTGGGTCACCTAACCTCATATGCAGATAGCACCTGCTTTTGTATAGCTTCTTGCCATAGTAAGAAGCCATTCCCTCCTCCAGGGGAGTCTTCCCCACCCAGGGATCGAACCTGGGTCTCCTGCATTGCAAGAAGATTCTGTACAGTCTGAGCCACCAGGGAGGGATGAAACCCTAGTAGGACGCACATAGTAAGAAAATCTCCAGCTCAGGGACAGAGTTGTCTGGCTGCCGTCTCCTTGTTGCTTATACATTTCTGCTTCCTAGACAACTGCTTTCAGAGATATTTGCAAGAGTTAAGTTCTTCAAGGGAGTAGGAAGGTGGGGGAGATACCCTAAGGTGATCATTTTTCTTGAAAGAGTCTTGAAAATGTCCCTGGGAAATCAGAAAGTGTTTTAGTGTAGCATTCAGCTGTCATGTACCGAGCACCGGCTGTGTTTCCACCACTGTTGTTTAGTCACCAAGTTGTGTCCCAGCTCTTTTGCAACAAAGTAGGAAATTCTTCTTTAGCATCCGGTACTCTACCACTGTACTAGATGCTAAAGAAGTATTTCATATTTTGTAAATAAGGAAAGCCCTCAAATTGAGTGCAATTAAAAGTTAGAGACCGGGTATATGACAGCTCTCTGTGCTCCTTGCTCCATTTTGCTGTGAATTTAAAACTCCTCTAAAAAGTAAAGTATTTAAAAGGTAAAAAGTTGGAGAAACAACAAGACATATGCAGAAACAGTTGAGGATTGATTGCAAAGCGACATGATTTAGTGTCAAGAAATGTTTTAAAAATCTATATATGTATATGAATTTTGAAGTTTGACTGTAGCTGATGGAAATGATCAAGAGCAGAAGAATTTACCTGATTAAGCTTCTTTTAAGAGTTGATGGACTATGAAGTGAAAGACAAATTATAAGGGCTTTCCATATAGGGAAAACATGAAGGAAAACAGAAGCATGGAAATTGGCGAGGAGTATGTGGGTGAAGAAAAACTCAACTTGGAGGAAGCTCCAGGAATAAATCCTCCATAAGATCAAGACCGTTGAGTAAGTTCTTGACAGCTAGATTGAGCAGTATGAATTATATGTTCTTTGCATCAAAGAAGCATACTTCAGTCAGAAGCAAGGGATATTATTATACTGGTGCCTGTAAAGTTATTCTATTAGCCACATGCAGAATTGACTGTGATGAACACTTCTGTTGTTGTAATTCAAGAATGAATGGGTGCTAATTACCTTGGTGGGTGTGACTAAATACAGCATTGTAGAGAAAGAATCAGCAGACTTTGGTGACCAGCTGAGTATAGTGGAAAGAAACAGCAATTAAAAATAACATTTAAGGCAAGCTACCAATATGGCATAGTGAGAGCTGAGCAAATCTTCCAAAAAAAACAACAATAAACCTGGACTGAATTGTCAAAAATATCAACTTTAGGACTTGGAAATGGGTCAGAGGCATTCACCAAATTGAGAAATATTTATTGATGGAAAAACTACTGAACTTCAGATGAGAAGGATAGAATTCTTTGGTGTTCTTGCCTGGAGCTGATCTCTTTCCCATCTCTAGGCTCAGCCCACACATTAGTTCTGCAAAGGCAAAGCAGCCATGGAAATCAGCAGTTTCACTGGAGGAGTGGCCTTACTTGATTTAAGTGGAATGTGAAAAACCCATCCCAGTGGCATTGTGAATAAAAGTAAATATCTTAGTAGCAAACCAACAGGAAAGGCTAGCTAGCAGCTCAGTGAAACTGAGCTTATAGTCTTTGACCAATAGACTAGCCAGAAATTTGTTAGAGAGACTTCGAAAATGAACAGTGATAAGGGGCTTCAATAAACTCAACACAGCTGATTAAAAGACTTCATACACATGCAGGAGAGACCAGAGAGGGCTCATGCTATCTACGCATCCCTGGCTGAGTGTACATCCCTGATTTATCTACATATCCCTGCAGAGGAAATGTAAGAGGGCCTGGCAGCAAGTAGAGCCAAAGTAGACCTGAGAACTGCCTGATCTTTGAATGTAATCCTCAACCCAAACACAAATTCATTGTCAGAGAGTAGAAGCTTTGTTGGCTTAGGGTGTTGAAGTACAACCACTGCCCAGTCATTGACTGCCACTAAATTGTATAGACACAAGATGTTTTAAACCCTAGGAGACTGGGTTTAAAAATAGAAAAGGAAAATAATTTTTTTAAAAACTGAGAAGAGACACAAGCAGCCACATGCTGTGAGGGAAATGGAGTCCACAGATTTAATCTAGGCAAATTAATAAATAAGAAAACCACAGCAACAGCAACAATCCTGGAGAGAAACATTAAAACCCCGAGTAACTAAAGTGTATTATCTAAATTTCTAGTTTTCAATAAAAAATTACAAGATATACAAAGAAAGAAAAGGGTAACCAGTATTCCTTGGAAAAAAGTTGTGGGCCCAGATGTTGGACTCAGCAAAGACTTCAAAGCTGCAGTAATAAATATGTTCAAGGAGGTCAAGGAAACCATGCTGAAAGAATTAAAGGAAAACATAGTGATAATGACTCAACAAATAGAGATTTTCAATGAAGAGATTAAAAAAAATTTTTAAGGCCAAATAGAAATTCTAGAGGTAAAAAGTAATTGCTGAAATGAAAAATTTAGTAAAGGGATTGGATTCAATAATATATTTGAGATGGCAGAAAAAAGAATCCATAGGCTTCAAGATAGTTCAAAAGAAATAATCTAGTCTGATTAACAAAAAAAAAGAATAAAAAAAATTAACAGAGCCTCATAAATTGTTTGACAACATCAAGCAACATATAAAAGGATTAAACACAGTTATCAAGGTTGATTTAACATCTGAAAATCAGTTGTTGTTTACATCATATCAATAAAGGAGAAAAACCACATGATAATCTCTAGACAAAAAAACATTTGACAAAATCCAACACCCATTTCTTTCCTTTTATTTAAAGAGTAAAACTCAAAGGTGTGAGTCATTTTTATTCAGCTTAACCAACACCCATTTCTGATTAAAAACTCTGAACAATCTAGGAACAGGAGGGAACTTCCTTAACTTGATAAAGGTCATCTACAAAAAAAACTATAGCTAATGTCATCTTCATGGTGAAAGATTAAATATTTTACCTTTAAGTTTGGGAACAAAGCCTGCTTTCATCATTTCTACTCAACATTATTCTAGAGATTGTATCCAGTTCAATATGGAGAGAAGGAAAAGGAAAGAGAAAAAAAAGACATGTGTTTTGGAAAGGAAGAAACAAAACTACCTTTATTTGCAGATGATATGGTCCTGTGTGTAGAAAACCCTAGGGAAAATACAACCAGCCAACCAAACGAAAGCCCTATTAGGGCTTAAAGCAAGTTCAGTAAAGTTACAGGATATAAATCAATATACAAAAGTCAATTTTATTCCTGTATATGAGAAACAATCCAAAAATAAAATTTCCTGTGTCATTCATTATAGCATCAGATAGAAAATGCTTAGGAATCAATTTAACCAAAGAGATGTTGACTTCACACTATAAAACATTGCTGAGAGAAATTAAGGATCTAAGGTGGCTCAGTGATAAAGAATCTTCGTGTCAGGCAGGAGATGCAGGTTCTATCTCTGGGTCAGGACAATCCCCTGGAGAAGGAATTGGCAACCCACTCCAGTATTCTTGCCTAGGAAATCCCACTGACGGAGGAACCTAGTGAGCTACAGTCCATGGGGTCATAAAGAGTTGAACATGACTTAGCAACTAAACGGCAGCAGCAAATATTACATGAGAGACATTCAGTTTTCATGGATTATAAGACATTATTGTTAAGTTGGAAATTCCCCAGATTGACCTATAGATGCAATGCAGCTGCTAACAAAATTCCAGTAGGCTTTTTTTTTTTAAGTAGAAATTGATCAGCTGATCCTAAAGTTTATATGGAAATGCAAAGAACTCAGAGTAGCTAAAACATTTTTGAAAAGGAAGGGAAAAAAACTGGAAGGCTTGCACTACTGATTCACATTTAACTATAAAGCTACATTATTCAAGTTAGTGGCTTAAGGATAGGCATATAAATTAATGGAACAGAATCAAATGGAATAGTCCAGAAATGAGACTTTATAATTTATGTTCATTCAATTTCAACAAAAATGCCAAGGAAATTAAATGGAGGAAGGATAGTCTTTTCAACAAATGGTACTAGGAAAGTTAAATATCCATATTAAAAATAATAATTTAGATTCTTATCTCAGCCATATATAAAAATTAACTTGAAGAATAGACTTAAATCCTAAAACTGTAAAACTTCGGAAAGAATCGTGGGAGAAACTTGGCTTGAGCTTGGGTTAGGCCAACACTTCTTAGATTCATCATCAAAAGCACAATCCAGGATTTCCCCGGTGGTCCAGTGGTTAAGAATCTGCCTGCCAATGCAGGGGACATGGGTTTGATTCCTGGTCTGGGAAGATTCCACATGCTGTGAGGCAACTAAGCCTGTGGGCCACAACTCTGGGCCCATGAGCCACAGCTACTGAAGCCCATGTACCCTGGAGCCCATGCTCTGAAACAAGAGAAGCCCACACACTGCATCTATATAATAGGGAGTAGTCCCTGCTTACCACAACTAATGAAAGGCATCATACAGCAATGAAGACCTACCACAGTCAAAAAAAAAAGCACAATCCATAATAGGAGAAATTGGTAAATTGGACTTTATCAAAACTTAAAACTTTTGTGCTTCAAAAGACATCATTAAGAAAATGAAAACACAAGCCACCAACTTGTGAAGAAAATATTAAATCATGTGGAAATATGAATTGTGTCTCAGATACACAAAGAGCTCTTATAATGTAATAATAAGAAAGCAACTCAATTAAAATTATTAAATTATATGTATAGACAGTTCATCAAAGAAAATATACAACTGACTAATAAATACCTGAGACGATACTCAGTGTCAATAGCTATTAGGGGAATGTAAGACCACAGTGAGATACCACTTCATATTCACTAAGATGATTTTGCTAAAAAAGGCGGGCAATAACAAGTATTGGCAACTATAGGGAGAAACCAAAACCTTCACAGATTGCTGGTGGGAATAGAAAATTGAACAGCCACTTTGGAAGACAATTTGGCAGTTTTTTAAAAAGTTAAACAAATTTACAACATGATCCAGCAATTCCACTCCTACATCTGCCCTCCAAACATATGTTTTCACAAAGATGTATATATGAATATTCACAGCATCAGTGAGTATTCAAAATGGCCAAAAAACTGGGAATGATCTGAATGCCCACCAACTGACGAAAGAATAAGCAAAATGTGATATAGCCATGTGGGCTTCCCAGATGGCTTAATGGTAAAGAATCCACCTGCCAATGCAGGAGACGCAGGAGACATCAGTTCCATCCCTAGTTGGGAAGATCCCCTGGAATAGAAAATGGCAACCCACTCCAGTATTCTTGCCTGGAAAATCCCACGTAGCATGTTTCTGAGCTTTGTCTTTGTTATGATGTGTATCCGTTCATTCTTTATTGCTAAATAGTATTCCATTGTATGGCTGTATCCTGTGTGTGTGGACTCAGTCATGTCTGATTCTTTCTGACTCCATGGGTCATGGGTCAAGAATCAGACATGATACACATTGTAACAAAGACAAACCTCAGAAATATGCTACCTGGAGAATTTCCTGGTGGTCCAGTGGCTAGGACTAGATTGTGGTGATGTTTCTACAACTTTCTGTTTATTGAAACTACTCACATGAGATGAACTTTGTGGTGTATATATAATTATGTTTTATATAATTATATCTTAATTTGTGTTTGTTTTTTAGTTGCTAAGTCATGTCTAACTGTTTTGCAACCTCATGGACTGTAGCCCCCAGGCTCCTCTGTCCATGGGATTTCCCAGACAAGAATACTGGAGTGGGTTGCCATTTCCTTCTCTAGGGGATCTTCCCAGCCCAGAAATTGAACCCATGTCTCCTGCATCTCCTGCGTTGACAGATGGGAATCTTTACCACTATGTCACCTGAAAGCCCCATCTTAATAAATGAGTTAAAAAAAAAAACAACCTTCAAAGCCTCAGAGACCAACAGGATTAAAGGGCTGTTCATGATCATGGCAGTTTTGGTAAGCAATCATTTATTTGGGTCAGGAACTCTGGAAGCTCTCCAGAAGCCTCCATGGCAGTTGGGCTTGGGGTGGGTGTGGGGGTTACCTTATCACCACGTTCCTCCAGGTCTGAGACCCCACTAATCTGCTGGTCCTCACCCTCTTAGTCCTTGCATGTGCCTAAGCCTGAAGGCTTGAGCTGTGATCGTTTTCCAAACTCTCTGTCCTTTTATTTCCAGTTTTCTTTGTTTTAAATTTCCTATGTTACTGACCTCAATTCCTGTTCATTTTTATTGCTCCACCAAACTCATGTTCATCGTGTTTCCTCCCACCCTACCCAGTAAACTGATCCTGACTGTTCCTTTTGCCTAACTTTTTTCATTAATTTTCACACACTTGAAAAGAAATTTTTTTCTGCCATTTTTAACCCCTGGTACTGCTGCCTAGCTCTGATTAAGCGTGCCACACTGGCTGTAAAGGAAAGCCCATTATTTGATTCTTCTGAAGGATGATGGCAGGTTTTTTGACATATTCAGTGTCATTTCGAGGGATGATATTCAGTAGATAACTGAAGATTTGAGATTAGAACCTCAATGAGAAATTAAGGGGTGAAGACATAGATTTGGTCCCCACCTAAGTATGTAAAACAGGAATGAGGGGCTTCCCTGGTAAAGAATCCCCTTGCCAATGCAGGAGACATGGGTTCGATCCCTGATCCGGGAAGATCCCACATGTTGTGGAGCAACTAAGCCCACGAACTACAACTATTGAGCCTGTGCTCTAGAGCCCAGGAGTCGCAACTGCTGAGCCCAGTGGGCACAAATACTGAAGCCTGAGTGCACTACAGCCTGTGCTCTGCAACAGGAGAAGCTCACGCACCGCACATAGAGTACCCTGTGCAACAGTGAGCACCCGACACAGCCAAAAGTAAATTTAAAAATGTTTAATTGCTTTAAAAAAAAAAAAAAAAAGGGAAAATGAGGGAAACATGAAAAAGAAAAAAACAGAAATGAGCAAAAACACAGACTGTTTGAAGCTTTGTGAAGTCCTGTGAGGTAGAAGGATGGAGAATGATTGGAAACCAGGAAGAGGTCAGTGTTTTTACAGTTACAATAATACATGTACATGAGGAGGCTTTATTTTACCTTGCCTCCTCAGGGTTGATCATTGTAGTAACAACTGACTTTTCAAAAGAAAATCAGTGCATATGGGACAGACAATTTGGAGATATTATTTATGGCTATTCCCAAACTTTCTGGGCTTCCTAAGGTAGCACTAGTGGTAAAGAACCCACCTACCAGTGCAGAAGACAAAAGAGATGTGGATTCGATCCCTGGGTTGGGAAGATCCCCAGGAGGAGAGCATGGCAACCCACTCCAGTATTCTTGTCTGGAGAATCCCATTGACCGAGGAGCCTGGAGGGCTACAGTCCATGGGGTCGCAGAGTCGGACACAACTGCGGTAACTCAGCACGCACCAAACTTTCTAAAATCCCCAATATGAAAGAGAAGTGTGTTTGATCATATTGAAGTGTGTTTGATCATATTCTACTAAGAAGCTCACCTTTGCTCTCAGAGTCCTGCAAAACACAAACGTAACTAGGAAACTGCCTCCCCACTAGGTGGCAAAAGCAAGCTGCTGGAGAGAGAGAAAACAGCAGGGCTCCTGCACCCAGCTTGCCATTTCTTCCTCAGTGATGTGTCCTTAAAAACCGTCATTTTGAAAAAAATCAAACACTCTATACATTTGAAATACATAGTCTATGTAATCCTGAGGTTTCCTGTGAAGTGGAGGGTGAAGATACACCTTGTGTTGATTTTTGGCAGGAAACAGTTATGAATGCTTGGGGATGCACACAAAATACTAAAATAGGTATATAAAGTACAAAGACAGAATGACTGTGGCCATTCACAATTTTGTCCCTAAAGTTCTTGGGAAATGCTGTCTTTAATTTTTTTTAAAATTTTCTATTGGGATATAGCCGATTAACAATGTTGTGAAGGTTTCAGGTGAACAGCGAAGGGACTCAGCCATACATGTACATGTATCCATCCCCCCCAAACTCCCCTCCCATCCAGGCTGCCACATAACTCTGAGCACAGTTTCCTGTGCTCTACATAGATCTTTGGAAAATACTATTAAAGAACCCTGAGCTAAACGACCAACTCTGTTTTAAGTAAGCTTCTATATCTAGTGGTAGCTTGTAGGAAGCTCTCAGAAGTCCTTTTTCAACCAATGTCTATCACTGTAGGTTGCATTTCTCTCTTGCATGAATACAAAAGTTTCTGGAGGTTTCATTAATTTCATAGGACTTAGGATATGCTTCAGAATAACCTGAGACAAAAAGCAGTTTATAAACTGTGCTATTCAAAAGATTTTCTTCGTTAGAGTCAGCAAGTAATGATCCACTTTTATTTTCAACATTGACACTGCTAGTGATTTCCCTTCTTTTAGGTATTGTTTTTTTCTTTTCATATATGTTTTTACTTTGTCCTTCTTGTATCCAGATGTCTTTAAAAAGGCAACAGACCGTTGCTTTTATTCTAACAGAAACGGACTCCCCCACACTAAAGTTTGTATGCTCAGGCCAGAATCACAAAGAGCAATGGAGTTCCCCTGGAGCTGTAGTTGCACAGAAGCAGAAATAGTATAAAATTGGGGGAACATTTCTCGAATTGCACCCAAGAAGCCAGTGTTTGGTTTCTTCCTCTTAAAGTTCGTGCTCAGATATTAGCATCGCATCACTAGTCACAGTGTTCTCATTTAATATTTTGATTTTAAAAAGCAACCAGTCATCTATTCATCCATTCAACAAATATTTGTTCAATATCTCTATGTGCCAAAAAAAAAAAAAAGCACTCTTGTGTTTTAAACCAGAGGCAAGGAGCTTGGATGTTTTATGTTTTGTTGTTGTTTTAGATGAGTAACTTTCAAATTGTGACTCACTGTTTCAACCAGTTCTGTGAAAGAAAACCCGATTTTATTAATTCTTTCATTACAAGCTTCTCAATTTATGCAGATGACAGAACTCTGAACAGAGAATCATGTATCATCCCAGGAAATGAGCCTTGCTATTACTTTAAGCCTCATTGATTTAGAGGTTTTAAAATTTGACCACTTCAGTAGCGTAGGAAAGAATGTATTCAGCAAAACTTCATTATCAAGCGCTTCAGTGTACCCTGTATTCATTCCTGTCTTACATCAAATGGCATGTCCCATGCACGCTTTGATATGCAGAGTTATGAGGAAACCTATCATTCAGGGCCCCTTGCTTAGTCCCTGGTTGTCAGTATTGTTATGGGCTTCTACTGTCTCATTTTATGAATGAGGCTGATCTCTAGTCTCACCTCCAATTGAATTTATAATTGAGAGATTCATCATTTCTATTGTTTGCTTTTGAAAGGAGATTATAGGCAGTGATGGTTTTTGACGCTGGTTTCTACAGTGACTGCTCATGTAAGAATAAATCCAGAATAAAAGATTATGATTACATAAAAGTTAATTCACTCCATAAACCTTTACTGAATGTCTGATGCATCCAAGCAGTGAGGGGATATGTGTCTCAAGGTGTGTAGGAGAAATGGATGCTGCCCCTAAAGATTGATTACCGTGATGACAAGAAGATCTATAATGCAAATTAAAGACAATGGACCTATGAGAAACATCAGCAAAATGTTTAAGAAATCTGGGGGACCCTTAAGGATGATTTTGACTAAGACAATTTTATGCGGAAAGTGGCCTTCTCTAGAAAAGGAGGATAAATCAGATTTCCCAATAAACAATAGAAAAGGCATTTAATAAAAGGTATTTTTAATAAAATGTGGCAGCTGGGCTAGTAGGAGCCCAGGCACTGGCAGGGAGCGGGGAGGCTCGTTTAGGGAGCAGAACTCTTTGGTTGAAGTGTAACGTTGGTCTTCAGATCTTAGTGAGGAAGGGGCTAGAGAGACAGAGATCAGACTGTTAAGTGTCTTGGATGCCAGGACAGAGAATTTGGATCTCATCCAGCAGGTCATGAGAAGCCAGGAAAATTTGCAAACATGCAAGCCAAACATGGCTAATGTACTGGCATAGGACATACCCAGCCATTAATATTAAGCCACAAATAATTCAGCAAATTCAAGAAATATCTTTTTTTCTAGTTCTAAAATTCTGTGGAATAAATAATATAATGCTTCCCTTGATAATATAATTTATTATTATATGGCTCAAATGGTTTAGGTTTGTCTTTCATTAAGAGCATAAGTCCTAGAATATCTAGTATGTGGTGGAGGAAAATCCTAGTGTAACAGTAGGATGTTACTTCTGTTGGTAACACAATAGGTGTTACTTCTATCCCTCTATCATTAGCCATAAAAAGATCGAAGAATTAGATCCTGGGTCTTTTGAATACCATTGAAAGGAGCCTGAAGAATCATCTACTGTGGCCACTTCTGGACACCCTTCTTTCAGTGACTGTAGAAATGGAAACTCCTTCTTTCTTGTTCCTTTGTGGAATAAGAGGTACTTTCCCAGGATTAGCTGGTTCTGGAGAAGAAACAACAGATAAGTGAACATGTCTTAATTTACATTTATATTTTGCTTGACATTTGTAGGCCAAAAGACAAATTGCAAATGGCCTGTGTCAACGAACAATAATCTTATTAAACATGTTTGGGAAATACTTGTTGAATTTTGTATGGCTTTTTTTTTTTTCTTCCTATTAAGGCTGAAATTATGGATTCCATGATAGGTAAGAGAGAAAAAAGGCAGAAGTCTAAAGTTTCTTCCTCTGGAAAAATATGTTAAACAGTATAATACAATATGATCAGGAAACTGACCTAAGTCTTTACCTTCAGAAGTTTAGAATCTGGGAAATATTTTACCTATTCTTGCTGGGGAAGATTTATAGAAAAGTGAAGTGTACTACTATACTTTTTTCATAGATAATGTACCTGGAGTGTGTGTATATAGAGTGTATAACATAAAGCAACAGATGTAATAGATATTTAAAATTTGAAGACATGAAATATAAATGCATTGAATATAAATACACAGTTCTAAAAGAGGTCATACTTTGCCATTAATATCTATTTTCTTTGAATAGAGATATATTTCCATTTAAAAGCCTAAGATACATTTTTAAGACCTAAAGTACTTAGTCCTCTTTTTCTTATTAAATAGCATTTTTAATGAGACTTCAACACTTCTATTTAGTAAATATCCAACTGGGAAGGTTTCTGCAGTTTTTTTTAGTAGGGAATTTTGCACAATAGAAGTGTTTTCTTATTAGCAAATTAGTTACTTTGAAGTATCTGGCAGATTACATCAGTCTCTTATTTGAATTGGTACTACAAGAAGACATCTATTGTACATTATTAGTGATGCATTAAATTGGTTATTTATGTTTTAAAATCTAAGCATGGAAGAATCTTTTGTGTTTGCCTTCGAAAATTGCTGTTATAATAAAACATTTTGAAATGAGTAAAGTTGTCCTTTTGGTTTAGTTAATGCATCACTGGAAAACGTAAAGATTTTAGCCTCTAACCACCCATCTCATAGTTTCACAGAATGTGAGAAAAATGTTCAAATTCCTTTGTTTTAAGGAAAAAATGTTACATATTATTTGTCTAATAACTTTACATTCACAGTTGTGAAAATAATAAAGAAGAAGTCTTATTGATCATTAGTCTCAAATGTAGTCTTCTAAACGTTTGAACATGGTAAGATCAAAGAATACTGTGCTATTTTATTATGCTTTTATATGTAATAGTGATCTCTTCATATAGACACTAAGATCACATAGTTATTTTTTAATTGGAATTATAACTAAACTGTGTGTTGTTGCTTAGTTGCTAAGTTGTGTCTGACTTTTACAACCACATGGACTGTAGCCTGCCAGACTGCTCCCTCCATGGGATTCTCCAGGCAAGAATACTGGAGTGAGTTGCCATTCCCTTCTCCAAGGGATCTTCCCAACCCTGGGATCAAACCCATGTCTCATGCATTGGCAGGTAGATTCTTTAGCACTGAACCAATAGGGAAGCCCCAAACCGTGTACTGGAAATTTTATTTTCAAGCTTCTATTTAAAAATTTCTACAAATGATGAAACACAGAGGACCAATAGTAATTTTTATTAATTCTTGACAGAAATGAGTGTATTTTGCTAAAGGTTTCCCACAATATATTGTATAACCCCATACTGCTGCTGCTGCTGGTAAGTCGCTTCAGTCATGTCTGACTCTGTGCGACCCCAAAGATGGCAGCCCACTAGGCTCCTCTGTCCCTGGGATTCTCCAGGCAAGAACACTGGAGTGGGTTGCCATTTTCCTTCTCCAGTGCATGAAAGTGAAAAGTGAAAGTGAAGTCACTCAGTCGTGTCCGATTCTTAGCGACCCCATGGACTGCAGCCTACCAGGCTCCTCCGTCCATGGGATATTCCAGGCAAGAGTACTGGAGTGGGGTGCTATTGCCTTCTCCGATAACCCCGTACTAGTAATAATTTAACTCTAGGAATGGATAAAAACTCTGTTCAGTGACTCAATATGTACTAGGTCATATTAGCCAAACAAGTAGACTGGTAGCTAATGGGTCTCATGCATCTTTGAATCCCTTATAGTACTAGACTGGGCTTCCCTGGTGGCTCAAATGATGAAGAATCTGCCTGCAATGCTGGAGACCTAGGTTTGATCCCTGGGTTGGGAAGATCCCCTGGAAGAGGGCATGGCAACGCACTCCAGCATTCTTGCCTGGAGAATCCCATGGACAGAGGAGTCTGGCGGGATATGGTCCATAGGGTTGCAAAGAGTCAGACACAACTGAAGTGACGTGGCGTGCACACGCATACACAGCTCTCCTGTTGGGCCTTTCTGCAGGATTACTTCCCTCTTTTATGAAATCCTCTTTTCCTTTGACTCACCTCTTATTTTTGACTCCTCATCTTTTACTGGCCCCTTGAATGCTGCAATACCCAAGTTTTACCCTTGATTCCTTGGTTCATCTGTGTCATTCCACTTCCATGAACTGCATCGACATCCATACTTTGATGCTTCACCAACCTCTGTACTTCGCTGTGACTTCTTGTATCAGTGAAAGTTCTCCAGAGAAACAAAATCCAGTAGGATGCATACATAGAGAGACATTTTAAACAGTTGGCTCATGCAGTTGTGGGGGCTGCCAAGTCCAAAGTCTGTAGTTCAGGTCAGCAAGCCAGAAACACAGGCAGAGTCGATGTTGCAATCTTAAGTCTGAAATCTGAAGGGCAGGCTGACGGGATTTCTGTGTTACAGTGTTGAGACAAAATTCCTTCTTTGAAAACTTAATTTTGCTCCTAAGATCTTCAACTGATTGGATGAGCCCCACCCACACTATTGAGGATAATCTCCTTTACTTAAAGGCAACTGCTTATGAATATTAATTACATCTACAAAATATTATCACCACAGTATCTAAACTAGTGTCTGATCAAGCAACTGTGCACCACAGCTTAGCCAAGTTGACACATAAAATTAACCATCACATTTCCTTTCCAGCTCTTGGTGTGTTTCAGCTCTGGGAATAGTTGGAAGACATTTAGATTGAGTTTTGACCCTTGATTCTTGCACTCATAGGCTGGGTTACCTTGGGCACATTTCTTAATTTCCCAAATAGCAATTTCTTTGTTTATAAAACAATAATGATTGGTCTGTGTGTTTGTCTCCATGATATACTTATTCTTTTTGTATCAGCCCTGTGCCTATCGTATGCCGGCTACCTAAATATGAATGAACGGAGTTCTTAATGAATGAAAACAGGAAAAAGACTTGAGTTTTGATGTCACCCAAATGGGGAGCTAAGATTCAGACTTTAGAATCAGATTAAAAGTTCTTACCAACAAATTTCTCTAGTTAGAAAAAAAAAAGGAAATATGCATATAGAGTACATACACTGTGTGTATGTGTATATGTGTGCTTCTTTATAGATAGAATGAATGCAAGGTACAGTGTTTATACACATATACACTATATATATACTATATTATATATACTATATACTGTATAGTGTATGTGCTGTATGGCCATTCACACAGCAAACATTACACATCCCCAAAGTGCCAGGCAGTACAGTAGGAGTGGACCACATAACATTAAGGGTTTTATGACTCTGCCTTTGTTAGTTTTTCCATTGGCCACTGACATGTAAAAGATAATTGCCTGGCGGGATTAGTTATAGTAACTGCAGAATAGCAATAATGCTTATCTTTTTTCCTCCAGACATGACAATATTATGTGTCAGACTGGCTCTGCTGAATGCTCCTTGAATAGTATAAATCATGTAGGAAATTGACTCCAAATAACATGATTTTATCCTACTGACAAATTTACAAACATAATATGCCTGTGTGCATGCTCAGCCCCTCAGTAGTGTCCGATTCCTTGTGACCTCTCGGACTGTAACCTGCCAGGCTTCTCTGTCCATGATCTTCTCTAGGCAGAAATACTAGACTGAATTGCCATTCCCTTCTCCAGGGGATCTTCCCCACCCAGGCATCAAACCCGCATCTCCTGCATTGCAGGTGGATTCTTTACACTGCACCACCTTGGAAGCCCTTATAAACACAGTGTATGTTATGCCCGTTGTTAAGGGGTCACTGTTGTTAGGTTGCTACCTATAAATTAGTATCATCAGCTTTCTCTTTATACAATGTTGAAATACATTTTAGAGATTTGCAGAAACACTTATTACATAAAGCATATAGGATGTTTTATTAGCAACTTTTTTTTAAAAAATAAGAATTTTGCTAAATAAATGCCCTCCTCCAGGGGATCTTCCTGACTCAGGAGCCGAACCCTCATCTCTTACTTCTCTGGCATTGGCAGGCAGGGTATTTATTTACTACCAGTGCCATCTGGGAAGCCCCAATGATACAGAAACACTTGAATGTTCTATTATTATGAATTTGAGGAGGAAAGAGACAGTTCAGAAGATTATACTAATCAGAGAGTACATCTATATGATTTTTGTAAATTTTGGTGTAACAAACTCATAATCAATTGAGATGATGTACAATTGTACCTGGAGATAAATAACTTGTAAGAATCTGTCATAGGTGTAATTGATAATTAAACAGTTGTCCTGTGATGCAAGTAGATTTTGCTCCAGCCTTTAAATGACCAAATGATTAATGATACTGCATAGCTAATGGCTTAATTCTTTTTCTCAATTATTATTAAGAAAATATTGGGGCTTCCCTGCAGTCCAGTGGTTAAGACTTCACCTTTCAATGCAGTGGGTATGAGTTTGATTTCTGGTTGGGAAGCTAAGATTCCACTTGTCTTGTGGCCAAAAAACCAAAACATAAAATAATATTGTAACAAATTCAATACAGATTTTAAAGATGGGCCACATCAAAAAAATCTTTCAAAAAAAAGAAAATATTATTGGATATTATTACCTGTTTTAATGAACATGGCTTTTCCAGTAATAAACTCCTAATAATCGACAAAATGGTATCTTATTATTGAACACTAATTCACTTGTGCTATGGTTTACTGATATAAAACCCTGATAGTGTTAGTCATTTGGGCTACATGAAACAAAGCAAAAATTAAGTAGACTTTATCATTATAATAGTAACTTTGGATGTTTATTCATTTGCAAAAGAGTCTTATGATTTTTATGATTACATAAAGATCTAAGCTTCAGATTAAGGCCAAATCTGCATCACATAATATGAAATGGGGGACTTGGCAATTATTAATAGACTTAAGCCAGTTTGATAGATTAAGTAATCCGCTCTCTATGGGGTTGAGTCCAGAAGGTAATTGCTGTTCTTTACTTCTTAATGATTGTTCAGGGTTGGGAAAAATCATCCGGAGTTTAAAAATGCCAGATAAGACAGGAAATTAATGAACCTTTCCTGAGTAGGAATGCTCCTACTCAGGAAGGAGATGCTCCTTGGAAGCATTTAATCTATGGTTTTCATACGTTTGTGCTGAACTTTCTATTAATTCTGATGCTAATATATTAATTTGGGCAGCAAAGTAACAGTAGGTTTTTAAAATAGAAAGAATTGTTAGCAACTATTTAGAGCCATGCTATCCAAATTGTTAACCATTAGCCACATGTGACTACCGAGTGTTGGAAATGTGGTTTGTTCACATGTGATGTGTGCCATTAAGGATTTCAAAATTCATTCAGTCAGTCAGTCAGTTCAGTCGCTCAGTCATGTCCGACTCTTTGTGACCCCATGAACTGCAGCACGCCAGGCCTCCCTGTCCATCACCAACTCCCGGAGTCCACCCAAACCCATGTCCATTGACTCGATGATGCCATCCAACCATCTCATCCTCTGTCGTCCCCTTCTCCTCCTGCCCTCAATCTTTCCCAGCATCAGGGTCTTTTCAAATGAGTCAGCTCTTTGCATCAGGTGGCCAAAGTATTGGAGTTTCAGCTTCAGCATCAGTCCTTCCAATGAACACCCAGGACTGATCTCCTTTAGGATGGACTGGTTGGATCTCCTTGCAATCCAGGGGACTCTCAAGAGTCTTCTCCAACACCACAGTTCAAAAGCATCAATTCTTCAGTGCTCAGCTTTCTTCATGGTCCAACTCTTATATCCATACATGACCACTGGAAAAACCATAGCCTTGACTAGACGGACCTTTGTTGACAAAGTAATGTCTCTGCTTTTTAATATGCTGTCTAGGTTGGTCATAACTTCCCTTCCAAGGAGTAAGTGTCTTTTAATTTCATGGCTGCAGTCACCATCTGCAGTGATTTTAGAGCCCAGAAAAATAAAGTCAGCCACTGTTTCCATGTCTATTTGCCATGAAGTGATGGGACCAGATGCCATGATTTTCGTTTTCTGAATGTTGAGCTTTAAGCCAACTTTTTCACTCTCCTCTTTCACTTTCATCAAGAGGCCTTTTTAGTTCTTCACTTTCTGCCAAAATGGTGGTATCATCTGCATATCTGAGGTTATTGATATTTCTCCCGCAGTCTTGATTCCATCTTGTGCTTCTTCCAGTCCAGTGTTTCTCATGATGTACTCTGCATAGAAGTTAAATAAACAGGGTGACGATATACAGCCTTGACATACTCCTTTTCCTATTTGGAACCAGTCTGTTGTTCCATGTCCAGTTCTGACTGTTGCTTCCTGATCTGCATACAGGTTTCTCAAGAGGCAGATCAGGTGGTCTGGTATTCCCATCTGTTTCAGAATTTTCCACAGTTTATTGTGATCCACACAGTCAAAGGATTTGGCATAGTCAATAAAGCAGAAGCAGATGTTTTTCTGGAACTCTCTTGCTTTTTTGATGATCCAACAGATGTTGGCAATTTGATCTCTGGTTCCTCTGCCTTTTCTAAAACCAGCTTGAACATCTGGAAGTTCGTGGTTCATGTATTGCTGAAGCCTGGCTTGGAGAATTTTGAGCATTACTTTACTAGTGTGTGAGATGAGTACAATTGTACAGTAGTTTGAGCATCGTTTGGCATTGCCTTTCTTTGTGATTGGAATGAAAACTGACCTTTTCCAGTCCTGTGGCCACTGCTGAGTTTTCCAAATTTGCTGCCATATTGAGTGCAGCACTTTAACAGCATCATCTTTGAGGATTTGAAATAGCTCAACTGGAATTCCATCACCTCCACTAGCTTTGTTCGTAGTGATGCTTCCTAAGGCCCACTTGACTTCACATTCCAGGATGTCTGGCTCTGGGTGAGTGATCACACCATCGTGATTATCTGGGTTGTGAAGCTTTTTTTTTGTACAGTTCTTCTGTGTATTCTTGCCACCTCTTCTTAATATCTTCTGCTTCTGTTAGGTCCCTACCAGTTCTGTCCTTTATTGAGCCCATCTATGCATGAAATGTTCCCTTGGTATCTCTAATTTTCTTGACAAGATCTCTAGTCTTTCCCATTCTAGATCCAGTACCAAAAATAAATGTG
Organism: Bos indicus; assembly: GCF_029378745.1. Classification (NCBI taxonomy): domain Eukaryota; kingdom Metazoa; phylum Chordata; class Mammalia; order Artiodactyla; family Bovidae; genus Bos; species Bos indicus. Next base: position 37,194,494 of record NC_091773.1, on the reverse strand, counting down.
TAGGATCTCATTAATGACTTTTTATTGATTAAATATGGAAATGAGATTATTTTGGATGTATCAGGTTAATAAATATATATTCTTAAAGTTAATTCCATCTCTTTCTTTTTACTTTTTAAAATGTGGCTGTAAAAATTAGAAATGTATCCCATTTTATATTTCTATTAGACTGTGCTTGTCTAGAAAAACTTTTAAAGATGAGAAAACGGAAACCCAAAGAAGTGAAGGGACTTATCCAAACTTGCACAGCTTATAAACTGTGAGGTAGAGCTGAGATTCAAACCCAGGCTTTCTGATATTTGACCCAGTTCTTTCCATTCTGACACTTCCTTCAGATGTGGGAGTTGTAACACACACACACACACACACACATGCACACATTCCAGAGCATGTATGTTTCAGTATGTGTTGGTTCTTCCAGTACTTTCAATAAGAAGTGGCCGTCTTAGCATCTTGGGAGGCACTGTATGTTTGTTTATTTTAGTGATACGTGTAAGTTTCCACTTTCAGAAATGTCTTCAGAATTTTCCAAACATTCTTTTGGTAGCAACTTGATTACTTTTTGTGGGGCTTTGATTTTTAGAAATAACTACAAAGTATTTCCAGAGTCCCTGGTGGCTGAGACAGTACAGAATCTACCTGAAATGCAGGACACGTGGGTTCGATCCCTGGGTTGCGAAGACCCCCTGCAGAAGGGAATGGCAACCCACTCCAGTATTCTTGCCTGAAGAAGTCCACGGACAGAGGAGCCTCGTGGGCTGCAGTTAATGGGATCGCAAAGAGTTGAACATGACTAAGTGACTGACACACACACAAATTATTTAGAGGTGTTTGCAAAGTAGTTTTATTGTGTCTGAAAGTATGATTTTAAAAGAAGATAACTTCATATTTGTGCACCTGTGTGTACGTATGTGCCTATGTGTGTGTGAGAGAGAGAGAGCGAGCGAGAACACGTATGCTTGAGGTAGACAGTCTTGTGAAAGGTAATTCCAAAATGGACTTCTCCAACTATATTAATTGCTGTTTCTGTTGATGAATATTAATAAGAGTGCTCATTTGTATACCTAATTTCTGAGATACCTTAATCATTGTTATTTTATAGTCACATTTTTTATGAGATAAACCCAAGAATTAGTGTTAACTATTCAAATATATATTATATATATGGAGCTTTATAAGTTATTCTTACTGGTAATTTATAATTTAAGGTCTCTTGTCTTTAAATGTGGCAAATTAAGTAATGAAAAAAACGTGACTTTTTATTGGCATTTTTGTTTAATGACTGGAAGACTCTGTAATGTTACATTAAATAGAGAGGACATTAAATAAGTAATGAATTATTTGGTAAAGTAACTGATACGTGTTTTTTAAAATAACAAGTTAGAAATATAAATGCTTAAAATAAACTTTTTAACATTTTAGCCATTATTTTTACTCATTAACCAGAAAAAAAAAAAAAGAAAAACCAAAGACCTCACTTCCAATTAAATGGCAGAGCACTTTTACTTCATTGACCTTTATTGATATGTGATGCCATGTATTTGTGTGACTGAGAACAAAAATATTGTATCACCCAAGAAAATGAAGAAATCCTGCTGAGGCTTGTTATGTGGTTTTTATAATATGAAGTAGCAAACAATATCTGTAAATTAATGAATACCATAATCATATTCCCCTATATTTCATTAAATTTTATACATAGTGATATATTTAGTGCTTAATGGCAACCTACTCCAGTACTCTTGCCTGGAAAATCCCATGGATGGAGGAGCCTGGTAGGCTGCAGTCCATGGGGTCGCTAAGAGTCGGACACGACTGAAGCGACTTAGCAGCAGCAGCAGCATACCGAGACCAGTCCATTTCTAATTTGAACAGGTCAGTTTCCTTGCATGGTATTTTGGGTTATAGCCAACCAACCCAGAATGTGATATAAAGTAGATTTATTGTTTCAATTGCAAATAAAAAATCATACCCAACAAGAGTAAAAACTCTTCCTTTTATCAATAGAATATATTACTTTAGAAATGGGAACAAAGTTAAGGTTTTATACTAAATATATGATAAACTCTGAGATTGTAATAAAGTGTTCTTATTATACATTACTCTGGGCGATTCTACAATGTCTTGTGATTTTTTAATCTCCATTTTGTTGACATAACACAACTGGAAAAATGTTTTTCCTTCTGTATGCATATAAATAATAATCTGCTGCTGCTGCTGCTGGTGCTACAAAGTCGCTTCAGTCATGTCCAACTCTATGCAACCTCATAGACAGCAGCCCACCAGGCTTCCCCGTCCCTGGGATTCTCCAGGCAAGAACACTGGAGTGGATTGCCATTTCCTTCTCCAATGCATGAAAGTGAAAAGTGAAAGTGAAGTCGCTAAATTGTGTCCAACTCTTAGTGACCCCATGGACTGCAGCCTACCAGGCTCCTCCATCCATAGGATTTTCCAGGCAAGAGTACTGGAGTGGGGTGCCATTGCCTTCTCCGAAATAAGTAATCTATAAGATTTTAAATGTTAGTTGTAATCAAAACTTTCCATTAAAATTTAAGTTAATGTTATTTCTTAAAATTTTTTATATTTCTAATTGCAGTGCAAATGGCTTACAATTTATTGATAATACAGATCATTTTAAGAGTCTTAGGGACTTCCCTGGCAGTCCTCTGGTTAAGACTTGCCCTCCGATACAAGGGATGTGCTTTCAAGCTAAGATCCCATGTGCCTTGAGGCCAAAAAAACAAAGGGACAAGACAGAACCAATATTGTAACAAATTCAATAGAGACTTTAAAAATGTGAGACTTTTCTTTAAAAAAGAAAGAACTCATAAAAAAAGTTTTTACTCTGAATAAAGATTTTTAGATTTTTAATAGAACTCAGATATTCAGACCTATAGATCAAACTGAACTAGTTTTACTTAATATCTTCTTTTGAATTTACCATAGATGGACTTGAATATCATTCAGTCATCAAACTTGATTGCGTACAAAGATGAGAGAAGTATCTATTCGTAGAGGCAAAACGTCAGTTTGCAAAAATGTTATTTTGAAAAATTCTGTGCTTTCATTGTATCACCTGCAGTTGTGACTACTATACTTGCTTCATCATATATGTCTCTAAGCATCTATTAATCTCTCTTTGGGAAATAACATCTCAAAAGAGTAGACATTCATGTACTCCTCCTCCTCTCCAGTAATTTAAAATGCATGTTATGAACTTGAATTCAGTGTTCGTTGATGGTTCTTCTGTTGCCTTTTGAGGTAAAATTTACATATAATAAAATGCACAAATCCTAAAGTGTACCAGCTGACAAGTCTTAACTGTATGCCTGTGCAACTCAAGCCTCTATCAAGATATAAAATATTACCATCGCCACAAGAAATTCCCCAAGGTCCCTTTTCCATAAATCCCAGCCCTTGCCACCATCAAAGGTAACTATTGTTCTGATATTATTCCATGATCTATTAGTTTTGCCTGTTCCAGAACTTCATATGAATGAACTCATATAGCATACACTTGCTTGTGCATTGCTGCTTTTTATTCAGCAACACGTTTTTGGGGTATATCCATGTTGCTCTGTGTGTCTGTGGTTTGTTTCTTTTTACTGCCGAATAGTTCAGTATTTTATTGTAGGAATAGACTACAGTTTGTTTATTCATTCTCCTTTTGATAGACATCTGAGCTCTTTCCAGTTTTTAACTACCATAAGTATAGCTGTTATGAACATTCATCTACGAGTCTTTTATGTTTTCATTTCTCTTGAATCAGTCCCTAAGAGTAGAATTTCTGGGTCATAGGGTAGGTGTGCATTTTGTATAAGACACCATTTGATGCTCCCACCAATCACATGCAGAGTTCAGTTGCTGCACATCTTTGCCAACATTGGGTGTGTCCTTTTAATTTTATCCATAATGTGGGTGTGTAATGATATCTCATATTGGTTTGAGTTTGTTTTTCCCTGATGACTAATGATGTTGAATACTTTTTCATGTGTTTATTGGTCATTCATATATCTTTCTTTGTGAAGAATCTGTTTAAATTTTTGCCCATTTTAAAATAGGTTGTTTGTCTTTTTATTGTTAAGTTATAGAAGTTCATTATTGGTATCCTAGATACTAATCCTTTGTCATATATGCTTTACAAGTATTTTTTTTTCTTAGTCTTTGGCCTCCTTATTCATCTTCTTTGCAGTGTATTTTCATGAGCACAAGTTTTTTATTTTGATACAGTCCATACATTTTTACTTTATGATCATTTAAGTCTGTTTTAAGAACTTTTGCCTAGTCCCAATTTGTGAAGATATTCTTTTTTTCATGTAAGAGCTTTATAGTTTCAGCTTTTACATTAGTCTAAGATAGACCTAAAGTTAATTTTTGTGTGTGGTGAGAGAAGTCTAAGTTCTGTTTGTTTCTTTGTTTACACATGGCATTCAGTTAGGGAATGCTAGCAAAGTTGGATTACTTTGATGTTTTGTTGAAAATCAAATGACCAAATTAAGTGTGAGTCTATTTCTGGTTTTTCTATTCTGTTCCATTCATCTATTTGCCAATCTGTATGCTAATATTTTTGTTGTTTAGTCGCTAAGTCATGTTTGATTCTTTGTGACCCCATGGCTGCCTCATATCAGGCTTCCCTGTCCTTCATTATCTCCCAGAGTTTACTCAAACTCATGTCCATTGAATCAGTGATGCTATCCAACTATCTCCTTCTCTGTCACCCCCTTCTCCTCCTGCCTTCAGTCTTTCCCAGCATTGGGGTCTTTTCCAATGAATGAGTGGGTTCTTCGCATCAGGTGGCCAAAGTATTGGAGCTTCAGCTTCAGTCCTTCTAATGAATATTCAGGGCTGATTTCCTTTAGTAAATATGCTAACATTACTGTACTTTATATAAAATGAATGGTGATTTTAATATCTTTATCGTAGCTTTGTATTAAGTGAATGACCATGTTTAACAGCTGCATGTATGCCGTTGTATGTATGTACCTTTATTTTCTGGCCAGTTTTTAATTTAATTTAATTTTAATTTAACTTAATTTCCAACTTTGTACTACCATAAAAAATACTGCCTCGCACATATATCTTTCCCTACTTGTTGAATTATCTCTTCAGGGTTAATTTCTATATATGGGAATTCTGGGTCAAAAGATGAGGACATTTTTCATTTTGATGTATAAACCCAATCTGGCTTTTACACTCCCGTCAACTTTAGTATCAGAGTACCCTGCTTCCTCTTACCCTATGAGGAGTTAAACTTAATTTTAATAACAAGAATTAGTGAACTTGGACTCTAAGAGCTTGTGTATATAGTTGTGTGTGTGTTTATGGATTGTCATTTACTTACAAATCCTCCTGATTTTTCTCTCCAAATAAAGTGGAAAGTATTTTCTAACAGGGTATGTCTTGTCTATACGAAATGATTTCCTAAGCCTCAGGTTCTATTTTCGCTTTTGCTGATAATGACTGTGTGTTAACAGAGCTGTAGGTGAGGTTGACTAAGCTGGTGAGCATCACTCTGACTGTGGAGTCACCTCCGAGAACTCTCACTGAACTCTGTACTTAGGCTTTCAAAACAACGAAAAATCCTTGAACAATAGAAAATAGTCTGGGCTCATTTAATGGATACCTGGTAATTTTCTGACATAATAGTAGCTTGTATTGCACAGTTTACAGTGCCAATCTGAATCAGTAACAATGCAATGCTTTATTATTTTTGTACTCTATATTTGTACTAAACTCTTAAATGTTGAGAGTTGAAAACAAAACTTGGTACTGGACCTCTTTTCATGCCCCCCTCCTCCTCCCCCATTTCTTGGTGATGTGGGAAGGAATTTTCCATTAACTCTCTTTGTGGCCAGTTTAAAGGAAAAAAAAAATCAAAACATGCCAGATCAGGAAAACACTGAACCATGAGATCTTGCCCAGCTTAACGGTTTCTTTCCTTAAGTATTTTACATTGCTAAATGAGGCTTAAATCTGATTTATTTCTTAAGGGTAAGTATAATAAATGTTGAGCTGAGACATCAGCAGATGGACATTCTAAGTCCTAAGACATAAAGAAATACCTGTGTGATCTCTGACAAATTGCTGATGTGTGTGTGTGTTAGTCACTTAGTCATGTCCAACTCTTTGTGACCCCATGGACTTGTAGCCTGCCAGGCTCCTCTGTCCATGGAATTCTCCAGGCAAGAATACTGGAGTAGATTGCCATTTCCTTCTCCAGGGGATCTTTCTGACCCAGAGATCGAACCTGGGTCCCCTGCATTTCAGGCAGATTCTTTACCATTTGAGCTATAGGGAAGTCCTGAAATTTCAGACAAATTGTTGAAATCTTTACTAAATCTTTGTAGGTCTCCATTTGCTCATCTGTAAAACAAGGAACTTGATCTTTGGTATCTCCAAGACTCCTTGCTGTTCTATAATTCTTTGATTGAATTGTCCCAGATTTCCAACTTAGGATAAAAGTTTATTTGAAAGTCAGTGGATTTTAAATATAGCTTAGCTAAATATTTTGGGTTAGAAACGAACATAAGTACCGAAAAATTTTTAATGTATTTAAACCCCTGAAACTATAATTTCCTCAGCTATGCATGCTGTGCCGTCCTAAATAATGTCAGAGCAGAAATCTAGGATTTTTTTTTTCCATGCAAGCACACACAGAAATGTTAGGGGAAATAGACTGTGTGCTTTTTTTGAATCACCTGTTGAGAAAATGGGCAACTATTGACAAGTCTGATTCATGGTTGAATGACTGCTCTGCTAGTCTTCACATGATCCCCACTGAGCAAAATCTTTGACCGCCTGCTAAAACGAGGTCTGTTTGAAGTTTCTTTTTAACATTTCCAAAACGTTAATTCAGCAGGATGTCTCCACTGGGGTTCTCCATGTCACCAAGTCAGCAGCTGCTGAAATCCATTCACTTCAGCATGAAATGTTTTCATAAGTGCTTTTTCTATTTGTGACAACAGCAAAGTAAACAAAAGACTAAAATTATACCTCATTCAACATTTACATGTGTTAAAACTGCTTCTGATTGCAGTTTACATTCATGGTATTTATTTGCAAGCATTGATACCAAAAGACAGGTTTACTGCAGAGGATTTGAAAGTAGCCTGGCCTGCAAAATACACTACACCGTGTGCCTCTTTTTAAAGTAATGTATCTAAACATTCAGACTTTGAATAAATAAGAATTTACACTGTGTTTTTAAAGCAAAAGTTTATTTTTCTTCTGAAGCTGTGATTTGTGTGTGTGTACTTGTGTCCATAGTTGGTTTAAGATACGTTTACATCCCCACATGAACTGTTCGTTAATTTTGCAAATTGAATAGTATAATTGTAAAATATAGTAGTATTTATAAATTCTTTCAGAAATGTTCTACTTTAAAAGGAAAGATATTAAGCTTTCAGGGGCATAATTTAACAGGATAAAGTAATGTACAATTCTTGAGGTAAAGAATTGAGGACAGAAAAATCTGATGGTAAAGATAAGGCACACCAAGGTCTACAGATGATATCGAATTGTTTAAATAGGGCTGTACTCCTTAGAGCAAGGATCTCTTATTCACTGTCAGTAAAAGCCATATATATCTCTCTCATTGATTGCAGAGTTAAGCATGAGAACTGCTGTATTTTCTTGGTATGGTTTGAGCTAATAAGTCCCTTTGTCTGTTTATTCAGGCTTTAAAAGACTTAAGTGTAGTTTTATAAGTTCATTAACCCACTTCAGTCTTTGAGATGCATTTCACTTTCATATTATCAAATTTCATGACATACAAAGAATTATCAGATCAACCCATTATACAGCCAAGCAGCATGAAGTCTTTTTCCATCTACAGGGAGAACATTGTATAAATCAGGCTCTCAGGTTTCAGTGGGAGGCAGAGGGTTGCACCGTGTCCATTTGTCAAGTTGATCGCACCGCAGCGAGGTTACATTAGCTTGTCTTTGAACAGAAGTGAAATCGTATGCGAAGCTCCCCTTTCTGTCATCTACACTAACATCCATCCTCTTAAACCAAGGCCTTGGAGAAAAACAAAGTGATGGTCCAATATAATCAGTCACTCAAGTTGTCTGTCATCTGTTTTCTTAAGGAAATGACTTTTAAGTCAGAGCAGAGAATTGTAGAAAATTAACAAGGTTTGTAGTAGTAAAAGTAGGTGGAATTTTTTTTAAACTGCAGATGTCTTTTTGAGAAGATTTGATATGTAGAATGCCAAAAAGGACTCCCCCGCCCCAACCTCTTTCTTTGATAATGAACCTCCTGAAATTTATTACTTCTGGAACAATAGACCTACTGCTGTTAACAACCAGAGTCTTTTTTGCTTAATGTGACTACCGGTTAATGCTCCTGAGAAACTTTCTGTAAAACTGAGTCTACAAAATGTTCAGCTTCAGTGGATCCTCCAGCAGCTAGCTCACCATCTTTCAATTTAGAGCTATCTGAATTTCAGTTGTGTAATGGCAAATCTTGCAGCTAGGAGTCTGCTGTAGGGTAAATGGTACTTTACATTTAAAGTATTAACATTTCGTTATCTAGTATTACACTTAGACAATTTCTTTGAAACTGTTAGTCTCTGTGGAAACCCTAACTGTATTGCCAAATGATAGCCAATCTGAGGGGGGTGATCAAATTTGCAAGTTTTATTTCCCTAAGCCTGTTTTATGGGCTGAAACACTCAGGTCATTTGCACCCTGTCTCATTCATCACAAAGTAGTTAAACTCAGATTGTTAAACCAGGAGAGATTAGCTGACAGACAGTGGTACATTAGATTAAGATTCCTTCAGTTGTATTGAACTATTTAGCCATTCCATTTGTGTGACATTTATAGCAAACTGTGTTTGGGGTGGACTTTAAAAGAAGCAGGAAGAGAATTTTAAAACAAGGGGAAATAACCAGTCTTTTTTTTTTTTTTTTCGGTAATGTGATTCATATTTTTTAAAATCTTTTTCATTTGCTCTATCAGTCACTAATATTGAAAACCTCTTGAAAAAGAAGTAAGTGTGCTTAAATGTAAAGGAAGTCTCCCTTGTGTTTGCTCTGTAAACATACTTAATAGTTTAAATGATTGTTAGATTTTTTAATTTGGAAAAAACACCCTTTCTGTCAAAGTATTGCTAAAAGCACATTCAATTTGTTCTTAAAAAATATTCTAGAAAGCCCCCAAAGATTTGGTAGACAAAACTGATCCATACTTCTCAGTACTGGAGAATAGAAACTTGGATTTTTCAAAAAGGAAAAGAAATGCACATTTATGTTAATTATAGTTAATGCATTTTACAAAATGCAGGAGTAACCCCTACATTACCACCCTCCGTGAGTTATTCACCATGCTACTATAGAGAAGCTTTATTGTTTTCTTCCCTTGTGAAACGTATGTGAACATTTGGAATTGGTGAACTTCTGAGAAATCCACAAGATCAATCTTGATTCGTTTATTTTTCTTAGCAAAGATTTTGATAGCCTGGTCTAGCTTTTTTCTCTTCTAAGAGCATTCCTTATTCTCTCTGTTAAGGAATGAAATGTTATTAAAAGCAACTCATAAATGAAAGAGCGAAAAACAGTTTAAGTAACTGAATCTTTCATTATCAGTGAGGAGGCCTCAAATTTAAAAGACTGATCTTTAATTGCCCTTTTCCTCATATTTCTTCCCAATGTAACCTCAAGGTGATTTTTAGAGTTATGTCTTAATTGAGTGGTCATTTTACCTTTGCTTTAGAGCAATTTATTACCACTTTATTTCCTTTAGTACAGCTTTATTTCCTTGGACTAGCAGAGACATAAATGCTGGATTCTTTGTAATCAAAAGCTATTTTATGATGAATTTGGTCTTCAAATAGGAAATCTGAGCATATTTTTTTAACCTTGCATCCACAAATGGATGCAAACCTGATGTCATTCGCACAGAAAATATATAAAAAATATATATGTTGTTTTCTGAATTTTAGCTCCATCTTTTTATTTGGAATTATGTTTATAAATAAAAATAATTTAAAAATTATGTGCTACATCAGAGTCTACTTACATTGCCCCACTGTTCTTTTAAAGGACAAAATTGTTCATAGTAAAGTTTTCATTCATTGACCCAGATACTCCCGTAACACTTACCTAGTACAAACTTTGTGCGACAAAACCGAAACTGTTTTGCCTGGACTAAATATTTGCATCACACAAAATGTTTTTTGTTTATAGTAAAAACTGATTTTTTCCCCCCAAATTAGATTAAAAATTTTCTATTTCAGAATCACTCATTCTCCCAAATAATTTCATCACTATCAGTTAATACATGTTTTGACTCATTATAAAGCATGAATTCATTTTTATGTTAAATACAGGTTGCACCTAATGAAAATTTATATCTGGTTTTTAAGTAACTTTGCCCTTTCCTTTCTTAGATCCCAAATGTTGGTTTTCTTTTCTGGTATCAATTGTTAATTGGAATTAAGCTAATTTGGTCTGGAATTGTTTAAACCACTGTTCAGCATTAATATTTCTGACACAATATTGCCTTCTACAGATATATTTAAAGCTCTTAAAGATGTGCCAACATGCTGTATGTGTGGAGTTGGCAATGAAAGTGTTCCTTTTTGTGTTGCAGAGTGCAGCAGGAACAGGCAAGAGTTGTACATTAAACAAACAAACAAATCAGATCCTTTATCATCCTCTTTATCAAATAGAAGGGCACTCCTGGGTGTTTCTGTGAAGGGAGAGAAAAGTGCATTCTTCATCCATAATCACTGCCATGTTTGGGAACCTCCTCTATTATTGCAGAAAACTCACTGTCTCTTCACCTCTTTATTAATTTCCAAAGACAGTCAGAGGTTTTCAGTTTGGGGAGGAAACACCAGGGTCCCTGTCTTCTATCAAGACAACCAAACTCCACCCCCACCACCCACCAGAGTTAATAGCAGGCACTGAGGCCCCAGGTCTTGTCCAGAGGTAGTGTCTGGGGAAGCCTTTCAGTAAGACGTTCTCTGCATCACTTCCTTGACTGCCCTATGGGTAGCACTGGCAGCTTCATGGACAAGAGAAGTCTTAAGCTAGGGCTCCATTAAAATGCTTCCTTCCTTGAATGATGTCACAAGTAGGGGTGAAGGAGCATATTACATTTGTCACTCACACCAGTTTCAAGAGTTACATGGCTAATGAGAGAGGAAAATTCTGAAATATTAGGTATGCTTTTCTGTGATCATTATAAGACATTTTCTTGGATTCCTAGCTTAAAACAATTGTTTAAAAGCAGATATGGAGAATAGATATTTTTCAGGAAAAACTGATGAGTATTTTCTGTTATTAGAGCTCATGTTTAGTAAAAAAAAAAATTGTTTTGCATTTAATACAGATGCACATAAATAGTTAATCGTACGCAAGAGCAGTCTCCAGTACAAACTTGTAACATCCACTCCTTGCACATAGAATTTGATCATTTTTCTCTATTTACATGGTATTTTGAGTAGCCTAGTCTCAGGTAAGATGTCTGTGGAGAGAGGTCTTGCCTCCATTTTTTTTTTCCTGTCTGGACTCCTTATCAGAAGAATCCAAGATCCTAAACAGTAGACCCAGACGTCCTGGCAGCCTCTTCACCCACCATCCCACAGACACTCTTTGGCTTTGGCCAAACCACCTAGTTTTCCTTGGGCTTTCGTGATGGTTTATTTTGTTCTTGCTTTTTCTTTCATATTTATATCATCATACTTGAAATCTCATTGCAGAGGTCACCTTTTTCCAGAAACAAGTTTCTTAATTCTCTGTTGTTGTTGTTCAGTCACCAAGTCGTATCCAATTCTTTGCGACCCCATGGACTGCAGCACACCAGGCTTCTCTGCCCCTCACCACCTCCTGGAGTTTGCCCAAGTTCGTGCCCATTGAATCGGTGATGCCATCCAACCATCTCATTCTTTGTCGCCCTCTTCTCCTTCTGCCCCCAATCTTTTCCAGCATCAGGGTCTTTTCCAATTTTTTTCTAAGTTCTATAGTTTTTTAAATCAATTTTTATTGAAGAATAGTTGATTTACAATGTTGTGTTAGTTTCTACTGTACAACAAAGTGAATCAGCTGTACATTTTAAATATTTTAAATATATCCCCTTTTTTTGGATCTCCTTCCCATTTAGGTCACCACATTTAGGAACTAAGTAGAGTTCCCTGTGCTGGACAGTAGGTTCTCATTCATTATTTTATTCGTAGTATCAATACTGTGTATATGTGAACCACCATGCATTTTTCACTTCTCTCCTGGAGCCACTTGGTTGTTGGATTGTAAATTCCCTGTTGGGCTGAAGATCATTTGTCTCCTAAGTACACAGAGTGGGGCGGGATGGGGGTGGGGAAGAATGTCAATGCTATATGTCATATCAAACTGATTGATTATTTTAGAACCAATTATCATTTTAAAAGTGTAGGGATGTGGTTTTCTAAAAAGCAAAACAGAGCAACATTTAAAAAATTGCCTGTAATACCAGTTGCTGGTGTTGAGGACACATTGTGAATTCTAGTAACAGGGACTGCCCTGGCAATGCTGGCTGACAAGCTGCTTCTTTGTGCCCGTGGGATTTGGAATGTGTCCATCTGAACTTGGTCTTGGAAGAAAGATGAAGTACAATTATGATGTAAAATTACTAATTAACAAGGTATGGAAAAAGCAGATACCTTAAGGTTATGTCTTTTACTTCTGTTGGGGCCAGTTGTTAAACATTATTTAATTAGAGAACATTTTGTAGGAAACCTTAAACTTCCAATGTGTGTAGTTTTTGCATTTTTTTTCTTTCTTTCTTTTACCTTTTTGGTCATAAGCATGCTGCATGTGGGATCTTAGTTCCCTGACCAGGGATCGAACCTGCACCCCCTACAGTGGAAGTGTGGCACCTTAACCACTGGGCCACCAGGGAAGTCCCAGTTTTTGCATTATTAATTGCCGCAGAGAGTGAGCTAGTAACAGAACTAGGAATCCCAGACTGCTTCGTTCTTCTATATGTACAGCAGAAGTCATAAACAGGAAAGCAGGATCTTTTCTCTATAACTTGGGTGTTGGTAAACAGAACTAACATCCACCTTACAAACCAACCTATTACATGTGTGTGTGTGTGTGTGTGTGTGCGTGTTTGTGTGTGCTAAGTCGCTTCAGTTGTGTCTGACTCTTTGCGACGCTATGGACTGTAGTCCACCAGGCTCCTCTGTCTATAGGGATTCTCTAGGCAAGAATATTGGAGTGGGTTGCCATGCCCTCTTCCAGGGGATCTTCCCAACTCAGGGATCGAGTCCGTGTCGCCTGCATTGCAGGTGGATTCTTTACCACTGAGCCACTGGGGAAGCCCAAGCTATCACATACTTACTTTTATTGTAAGTAATAGGTGAGTTTGGTAAAACATTATTGAACCCTTCCCATATCAGAATTCATGTAATAAAAAACCATCCCTTAACAAGATTGTATTGTGCTAGATTTCCAGTGCTTCACTGATATTCCAGAAAGAATATTTTAAAAACTGAGAATATTCAAATCCAGCCGGCTGACCTCTATTCCACTATATGATCACTTACAGTAGATATATATTCTCAGAATGAACCTTTGTCTTTTAACATTTTAAGGATGTTGTGTTGTCGTTGTTCAGTTGCTTAGTTGTGTCCAACTCTTTGCCATCCCATGGACTGCAGCATGCCAGACTTCCTGGCCCTTCCCCATGTCCCGGGGTTTGCTCAAGTTCGCATCCATTGAGTCGGTGATACCATCCAACCATCTCATCTTCTGTTGTCCCCTTCTCCTCCTGCCCTCAATATTTCAAAGATGTTATGTTAACTTGAACTAAAATTCCAATGCTCTGTAGCCATTCTAGAAGCAGCTTCAGAACAATGACTTCTTCCATACTCCCATACTCATAAATATCAAATTTGTGAAATTGTTTTTATATCATGTCATTCTGCTGGCTTCTAAAATATTACCATTTATTAGCAATATCCAAAGGGACCTACTGATAGGAACATGGGAACTTGATGAGCTCATGGGCATTGTCATCCCTGTCTTTGTATGAAATGTAGCCTTTTAAATTGTCATTGACACTAAAAGCGAACACTAATCGCATTTTAATATGAGACTTAACTCTGGGCATGACTATATTTTTCTTTTCCTCACAAAAAAATGCTCCCTTGCTGATGCCATCGGTAAAACAAAATCCTTAGCCTTTAAAAGAAAAGGGTAAGAGCAGTGACTCTGTAAACATCACTTCAGTCAAACTCTGATACCAAATATCACGTTATGTTCAATGTGTGTAGGCATAGCCTCAGAATGTCCCACACAGTTAATCTCCAAGTCCCACATATCAATCACACCTCCTTCACATACCTGGCCTGGAGCCTTAATGGAATTCCTCCTCGTTATTGCAGTGATAGCTCACTTCCTCTGTTTTTCCAATTGGCTGGTCATTGTGCCAACTTCTTCAAGGAGCCTTTTCTTACCTACGCAACCCTGTAATGTTGTAATATATGCTGACAGTTCATTTATACAGCCCTTCTGGTTCCAAATGTTTTTATGTTTAATTACTGACATTTAATCATCAGAAGAGATTGCATTTTCTCTAGATCCTGCAGCTTGGCTTAAAAATGCTAATAGTACATTACTGAACTGTAATTTCAAAGGTTTAAAAATTCAGTATTGAGAAAATTCATTAAACTTTGAACTGATCACCTTTGAAATTATAGATAAGAGCTGTGTAAATGGTCACATATAAATAACATATTTTAATGAGGAGTGAATTTGAAATTATAACAAACCAAGTCAATGATTGTTCATGATTGTCTAGACAGTTTGTGAAGTTTTTTTTCCTGATTTCTTCAAGTTCTTGTGGACATGCTTTTGCTTTCATATGACAGCCTCCTCTCCCCTTAATATTATGTTGTTAAAATTCCTTCAAGGCATGTGATCAGCATGTTGAAAACACTTTTTTCTGTGACTCCACTTTTATGCTACTAGAAATAGATACCAAAGAGGAAAGATCTACCACTCTGTCTTTCAGTGTTGTTTCTTGTTTGAGGCTTTCAAATTCTTTTGCTGACCACTGACTACTCTGTGCATGGGGCTTTTAAAAAAACAATTTCTTGTATAAGGTACAAAGCAAATATTAAATATTATATTTGGTTCTGATACAAGGAAATTAGAAAAGGTATGGGAGCTCTGTTTACCATTCTTTGTAGGGAAAACCACCAAGTAAGCCACCCTAATTGACTAAATAGCTCCCATATTTAATATGAACCTAATTCTCCCTGTGATCCCCAAAATGAAGTTCTTAAGTTTTATTTAGTGAGTGGTTCAAATCAATATATAAAAATAATTACTTAATTACTGCTATATGATAAAATTTCTGTACCACAATTAATGAGTCTTGATCTTTCTGATTGCAAAAAATTAAGTAATATGTAGCTTGTAACCCAAATAAAAGACTTCTGTTAAAAATAAAACTTAGGACATTTCATATAAGTATATAGTCTAGACCATATTAAATGAGAGGCGAAACACTGAAATGGCTTTTGCTACCGTTTCTTTTTTTAACTTTTTATTTTATATTGGAATATAGCCAGTTAATGGGGCTTCCCAGGTGGCACTAGTGGTAAAGAACCCGCCTGCCAGTGCAGGAGATGTAAGAGATGCAGGTTTGATTCCTGGGTTGGGAAGATTTCCCTGGAGGAGGGCATGGCAACCCAGTCCAGTATTCTTGCCTGGAGAATCCCATGGACAGAGAAGCCTGGTGGGCTACAATCCACAGTGTTGCAAAGAGTCGAATGGACACGACTGAAGCGACTTAGCACGCATGCACACACAGCTGATTAACAATGTTGTGGTAGTTTCAGGTGGACAGCAAAGGGACTCAGCCGTACATACGCATATATCCGTTCTCCCGCATACTTCCCTCCCATCCAGGCTGCCACATAACATTGCCTGTGACTGTTTATTGAAAGAACTCTTGGCTTAGGGTGTTTGTGTGAGGGTGTGTGTAGTCAGTTTACAAAGTGCCAAGGCAAGGAATATCTTCTCCTTCCTTTGGATTCCTTTAGTACCTAGAATATGTCATGTAGGCTAAAATATACCACCTTGTTTACCATTCAAATGTCTATTCAATTTTTGAACTAAAAAAAAATTTTTTTTGTAGATTTTGAGTCTTTTTCTTTGTCCTTTGTGTTTTAAAGTTATAACTTGTAGCTCTGGTGGCCCCAGTGGGAATTCTCTTGGATTTGGATTCAGAGTAATCTTCCACCTCATCTACAGACTCCCTGGCAGTGGGATCATAGGTCAGCTGTTCTGTTGGTCAGTAACATGGGTAGTACCTGCCTGGCAGGGTGATAGGGGCCATTAGATGAGATCATATGTATAAAGAACCAAGTGCAGCCCCACACCCGAGAGGAGCTTTAAAAATGGTACAGATCAGAAGTAGCAGCAGAAAGTAGTGAGGGGGTATAAAAGTACATTTATACGAAAGGAAGAAGAGGGAATTCCTTGGTGGTCCAGTGATTAAGACTCCACACTTCCACTTCAGGGGGCACGGATTCAGTCCCTGGTGAGGGAGCTAAGATCCTATAGGCACACAATGTGGCCAAAAAATAAATAAAGGGAAGAAGAATCCCGCTTCTGTGGGATAGCATTTGATAGAGTATACATACACCGACCAACTGCAGGATAAGGAAACTTCACTCACCTTCTGTACTAGACCTTAAGGGAAACTAAAATCATGCCCTGTAGAGCTGTTCCTAAAGGAGGGAATTGTTGAGTCATCCTGCCTTTGATTGATCCCCAAGACTCTAGTCATGTGCAGTGAAAATTCATTGTTTCCACAAGCAGCATTGCCTACCTTTAAAGATCATAGCAGAAAACTCAAAGCAATGAATGTTTCCCCATCTTCCTGAAATGTGATTCTATTTAAAACAAATTTTAGTTCTTTGCATAGTTATTTATTCTGTTATTACACTTTAATTAGAAGTTTTATTATATAACTAACATTCAAAAATGGGTCTTTAGTTGGGGCTGCTGCTGCTGCTGCTAAGTCGCTTCAATCGTGTCCGACTGTGTGACGCCATAGACGGCAGCCCACCAGCCTCCCCCATCCCTGGGATTCTCTAGGCAAGAATACTGGAGTGAGTTGCCATTTCCTTCTCCAAAATGCATGAAAGTGAAAGTGAAGTCGCTCAGTTGTATCCGACTCTTAGCCACATTATATAAATGTAGGGTGGCAGAAATACCCTTCTAGCTTGAGAAAGGGGTTTTGGGTTCATATCTACCACAAATAAATATTCTCATCCAAATACTTATTCCTAGAATCAGAAGTGAGAATGGGCTCTAGGCAGGGACTCTCAAACTTTGGCATGCACTGAAATTCCCAGGTATACTTGTTAGAACATAGATTTCTGGGTCGTTTCAGTAGCTTTGGAGTGGAGCTAAGAATTTGCATGTCTGTCGAGTTCCTAAGTGATGCTGATACTGGCAAGTCGCAGTATCCTGCTCTGAATGTCATCTTTTCAACCACACAGAACTTGTTAATATATTAGCTTTATGACTTTTGTCAGATGTGTTACAGAGATGATTGTTCTGTACATGGCCATCGGTTTTTTGCACTCAAAGAAGATAAAAAAAAAAAACTGAAATGGCTATATTAATATGAGACAGAGTAGATTTTAGAGCAAAGACTATTACCAAAGATAAAAATGATCATTCATTGTAGTAAAGAGACCAGTTCATCAAGAGGCCACAATCCTAAATGTGTATGCACCTATCAATAGAGTTTCTAAACATATGAAGCAAAAACTGATAGAATTGCAAAGAAAAATAGACAAATCTACAATTATAGTCAGAGATTTCAACACCCTTGCTCAATAACTGAGGAAAAAACTAGACAGAAAATCAGTAAGGATACAGAAAGCTTAAATACTATCAACCAACTTGACCAAATTGACATTAATAGAACACTCCACCGAGCACTAGACACATTATTTTCGGGTACACGTGGAACATTTACCTCTACAGACCATATTCTGGGCTGTAACACAAGTCTAAATAAATTTGAAGGGACTCAAGTCACACAACTATGTTCTCTACCACAATAGGATTACATTCAAAATAAGTAACAGGACAAAATATGGGAAATCAAAACTTGGAAGCTACAAAGTACACTTCTGAATAATGAATGGATCAAAGAAGAGATCACAAGGGGAATTAGATCATATCTTGAATGAAAACAAAACTACAACTCATTCAAATTTGTCAGCACAGCTAAAGCAGTAATTATAGGGAAATTTATAGCACTAAATGACTATATTAGAAAAGAAGGGTCTCAGATGATTGGCCTCAGCTTTCATCCCCAAGGATTAAAAGAAGGAAAGCGAATAAGCCCAAAGTGAGTAGAATAAAGGAAATAACAAAAATCAGAGGAGAATTCAGTGAAATAATAAACAAAAAGAATAAAGAAAACCAGTGAAACAAAAAAACTGATTCTTGAAGATCAATACAATGATAAACCTCTGGCCAGACTAGAGGTCAGAACAACAAAAGAAAAAAGGAAAGACACAAATTTTACTATCAGAGATGAGAGGTAATATCACTGCAGAGTCTACAAACATTAAAAGGATAATAAGGAAATATTATGAACAGCTTTATGGAAATACATTCAATAATTTATATGAAATGAACAAATTCTTTGAAAGACACATTCAAGATTTTAGGGCTGGTAGAAATTTCTATTCTTATGTTGGAACATGGCGTCTTCAGGGAAGAAATGTTTTTGGCTGTACAGCTTGAAGGATCTTAGTTCCTTACTGCTACTGCTAAGTCACTTCAGTCCTGTCCAACTCTGTGCAGCCCCATAGACGGCAGCCCACCAGGCTCCCCCGTCCCTGGGATTCTCCAGGGATCAAACCTGGGACCATGGCAGTGAAAGTGCCAAGTCCTAGCCACTGAACCCAGGGAATTCCTCGGGGTGAAATTTTATAGCAAGTCCTCTAAGCAGAGAACAGTTGAGGAAAGCTGACTATTCAGTAGACCCAAAGAATTAGCCGCACGCTGCACTTGCAGTAACTTCACCTGGTCTTACAGCTGCAACTGCTCTTGGGAGCGTTTGGCCCCGTTTTCCTTTTATGCCTGGCCTGAAACTTTTGCTTAGAAGGTGTTCCCTAGTCTTTACTGCCATGTGGCATACAAATATGATGAGGCTATTTCCCAGAAATATGCTTTTGTTTGCTAATAGGAGGATTAGTGGATAAGACAATGGCACCCCACTCCAGTACTTTTGCCTGGAAAATCCCATGGACGGAGGAGCCTGGTGGGCTGTAGTACATGGGGTCTCGAAGAGTTGGACATGACTGAGCGACTTCACTTTCACTTTTCACTTTCATGCATTGGAGAAGGAAATGGCACCCCACTCCAGTATTCTTGCCTGGAGAATCCCAGGGATGGGGGAGCCTGGTGGGCTGCCATCTATGGGGTCGCAGAGTCGGACACGACTGAAGCAACTTAGCAGCAGCAGCAGCAGGAGGATTAGAAAATAAAGTTGAGAAACATTGTGAAAAAGCAAGACAAAAAGATAAAGAGATGCAAAATAGGTGTAGGGAAACAAAAATGTCCAAATATTATGGGTCTCAGAAAATAGAGTACGGAGAAGAGAAAAACGTGAGTTTCCATATTAAAAAAAAACAGAGTATATCATGAAATGGGTGAAAATCGCTCCCCATGAAAGCATATCATTGTGAAACTTCACAACATCAAAAACAAGGAGAAGAGCTACGAACTTCTAGAGCTTACATGTAAAGGCTCGGGAATCATAACAGCTCTGGGCTTCTCAAAAGCAATGTAGGAAGATGACACTAGAACAAAACCATCAGAGTTCTTAAGGAAAATAGCCACCAACTAGATTCTCTACCCACCCAAACTATTCATCAATAATGAGTGAATCAAATATAGTTTCAGACCTGCAAAATCTCAAAATATTTACCTCTTGTGCTCTCTTTCTCAAAAACCTTCCTGAGGGCTTTCCTGATGGTCCGTTGGTTAAGCGCCTCAAGCAGAGGCTCTTGAAAATCCTCAAAGAACCTGAAGCCAGGATAGGCTCCCATTGAGTCCCTCTTCTCCTGGCCTTCCACCTGCTGCTGCTGCTAAGTCGCTTCAGTCGTGTCCAACTCTGTGCGACCCCATAGACGGCAGCCCACCAGGCTCCCCTGCCCCTGGGATTCTCTAGGCAAGAACACTGGAGTGGGTTGCCATTTCCTTCTCCAATGCATGAAAGTGAAAAGTGAAAGTGAAGTCGCTCAGTTGTGCCCGACTCTTAGAGACCCCATGGACTGCAGCCTACTGGGTTCCTCCATCCGTGGGATTTTCTAGGCAAGAG
This sequence comes from Bos indicus, assembly GCF_029378745.1. NCBI lineage: Eukaryota > Metazoa > Chordata > Mammalia > Artiodactyla > Bovidae > Bos > Bos indicus. Next base: position 37,174,143 of record NC_091773.1, on the reverse strand, counting down.
TACTGGAGTGGGTTGCCGTTGCCTTCTCCATCTAGCAACAGCAATATTGCTTGAGTTTCCTTAGACTGTTAGGTCCGTGCTTGCTGTGTGTTTTCCTACACTAAACCCAAGGCTTGTTTAGGCAGTAGGATATAGATGATAAAGTTAGAATAAAAACCAAAGGAATGATTAGCACAAAAAACAAGATAATGGTCACCACTCATAGGAAAGGAATGGGAGGCAATGGGGGAGGGAGGTTCTTCGGGCTTTCAAGATCGCAGTCATGTTCTATTTCTTAACCTGGGAGTTAGGTACATGGATGCTTGTTGACTTTTTAAAAAATGAATTTGTATATATGCACTCTTTGTTTTATAATCTTCCTAAGAATTTTTAAAAATATTGTTTTTAAGTATTTAAATAACATCAGAGCGAATATAGCATTAAGTATGTTTGTGTGCTGTGTGTGTGTGCTAAGTTGCTTCAGTCGTGCCTGACTCTTTGCGACCCCACGGACTGTAGCCCACCAGGCCCCTCTGTCCAAGGGATTCTCCAGGCAAGAATACTGGAGTGGGTTGCCACACCCTACTCCAGGGGATCTTCCCCACCCAAGGATCGAACCCACGTCTCTTACATCTCCTGCCTTGGCAGGTGGATTCTTTACCACTAGCGCCACCTGGGAAGCTAGCAAGTAAGTATGGCGAATCAAATTTACAATAGAAGCTTTACTTCTCAGTGTCACATTGAACTACAAGAATCATGAGTCTGTATTTTAGCATGTGTGGTACTCTATTGGAAGAAATTGCTTGAGTCTCTCCGTGTGTAGGTCACAATGCTTGGCCTCCCTTTGCTATCCTCCACTTCCACTTTGGTTCCCACAGATTTTGTGTTTATTTAGTAACAAAGACTTCTTAAAGTAAAGCAGTTATATTTGAGTTTGTGATTACAATCTGTCCTCAGCCTTACCTGTAATAAACTGTGAACGCTTTTAGATGAAACTCTTGAATATAGCCATCCCGTGGCCACATGTCATTTCTCCATCCTTAATTTGGGAGGTGCTTAAAGCATAGGTTGGACCTCCTTTCTCCATGTGTTTGTGTGTGTGTTGTATTTCTCCATGCTGACTAAGAGTCTCATATCCGTAACACAATTAAGTCCTCCCTTCTTTATGTCACCACCCAACCTACTATACATATTAATACGTCTATACTCATCACATTTCTATTGAAATTTATTCACTTATCTGGGTTTCCCATCAGGTTGTGAGCTCCTTGAGAGCAGTGATCATGCCTTATGCCTAACTTCATTGCAAGATCATATTTATTACCTGCTGAATAAATAGTAAATATTGTATTTGGGGCAAAGGGAACAACACCGAGGTGTGAAGACCAAGGGCGTGGAATGATTGCCACACACAGAGGGACTTGTGTGGGAACACAAGGTGGGGTACCAGGTTGCAAAAGCAGGCTGGGAGTGGATTGTAATAACCATGGACTCCCACGTACAGAAATTTGAACTTGGTTTTATAGACAGTTGTTAGCAATGGATGATTTCAAGAATGATGTGTTCGATCTGGGTTTTAGAAAACTAGCTCTGTCAGCATCTATGTGTTGGGTGGCATGGAGGAAAGACGGGAGTGAGAGAAACCAGTACAGAGGCTGACCAGAGCCAGTGGAAGGAAAGACATTTGTGTGCTCTTTTTTTCATTCCCCTAAAGCCATTCACTTCAGTATGTCTGTATTCCTAAAGATATTTTGAAAGGGAGATAAAATTTTTCAGAAACTTTGGGGTATTTTACTTTGAATATTCACAGTAAAGTGTTCTTTTTTGGCCCCCACACACATACATAAATACCTACATATGTATGTAGATACATATGCATGTGCGTGCATGCTGTCACTTCGTCATGCCCAACTCTATGTGGCTCTGTGGACTGCAGCCTGCCAGGCTGCTCTGTCCATGGGGTTCTCCAGGCAGGAATATTGGTGTGTCCATGGGGTTCTCCATGCCCTTCTCTAGGGAATCTTCCCTACCCAGGGATTGAACCCATGTCTCTTGCGTCTACTGCGTTGGCAGGCAAGTTCTTTACCACTAGTGCCACCTGGGATGCCTGTAGATATATATACATACATATATATATGTGAATAGTATTTATATATATCAGGGTTAAAAAATAGGCTGCTCAAAGATTTGATAATTGTTATACATTTCATAATCCTTAACAGTGTTCTTAAGGACTTGCTTTGCCTGTTTCTCTGTTATATTACAATTTTCAGTTTTATATCATTTGTTTTTATGTAAAAAAAAGTTTCAGTAAGTTTCAAAGCTTCTTCCATTGTGTGTGTGTGCATGTGTGCATATGCACTCGTGAACTCAAGTTGTACACAAAGAACATGAGCAGATGGGAGGACTACAGGAAGAGAAAAACAAATTTAAGGAAGAGCTGGAGGAATCCAGCTACAGGCCAGGAAGAGAAGGTTCCTTTGTAAGTTTCCCTTCCTGATCCTAAGCTGAACTTACTGAGGAACTGTGACTTCCCTGGTGGCCCAGTGGTTAGGATTCTGCCTTTCGGTGCAGGGGGTACGGGTTTGATCCCTGAGCAGGAAGCTATGGTGTCACATGCCACATGGTGCTGCCAAAAGAAACTAAAAAAAAAAAAATTGTCCAATATAACTTATCGAGGAACTGTTTTAAAATTTGATCCAGAAATAATCTGTGTCTAAAATTCAATTTGTTAAAAAAAAGTTTAAGAAACAATTTGGGGGAAAACTTGAACACTGGCTAGTGTTTGATGGCATTAAGGAGTAATTGTTAACTGTTTTTAGGTGTAATAATGGTGTTATGGTTATGTTGTTAAATAGTCCTTATCTTTTGGAAATTCATACTAAAACATTTATTAATGCAGTGATACAGTGGTTGAGATTTTCTTTAAATTAATCCAGGAATTTGGGAAGTGGATGAGGGTTTAGATGAAACAAGATTGGCCATAAGTTGACAATTGTTGAAGCTAGCATGTGGATTCATAGGGACTCATTATACTAGTCTACCTAGTTCTGTATATATTTTTAGAAGAAGAAAGATCCAAGGCTCAGTGAACTAATTCAGCTACTCAAGCTCATACACCTTTGATTAATAATTAATCATCACACATGCAGCCATCCATGAATTTGGGCCATTTATCCATTTGGGCTTTGACTTGTTTCAAAAAAAGAGTTAAAGTGACTTTAAAAACTTCTCAATGATATTGTGTAAGTGGAGGAATTGAGGAAAAGCCCTAAAAATAAGACTGAGGTGAAATAAAATTCTGAAAGAGATGGGAATACCAGACCACCTGACCTGCCTCTTGAGAAACCTATATGCAGGTCAGGAAGCAACAGTTAGAACTGGACATGGAACAACAGACTGGTTCCAAATAGGAAAAGGAGTATGTCAAGGCTGTATATTGTCACCCTGCTTATTTAACTTATATGCAGAGTACATCATGAGAAACACTGGGCTGGAAGAAGCACAAGATGGAATCAAGATTGCCGGGAGAAATATCAATAACCTCAGATATGCAGATGACACCACCCTTATGGCAGAAAGTGAAGAGGAACTAAAAAGCTTCTTGATGCAAGTGAAAGAGGAGAGTGAAAAAGTTGGCTTAAAGCTCAACATTCAGAAAACAAAGATCATGACATCTGGTCCCATCACTTCATGGAAAATAGATGGGGAAACAGTGGAAACAGTGGCTGACTTTATTTTTCTGGGCTCCAAAATCACTGCAGATGGTGACTGCAGCCATGAAATTAAAAGATGCTTACTCCTTGGAAGGAAAGTTATGACCAACCTAGATAGCATATTCAAAAGCAGAGACATTACTTTGCCAACAAAAGTCCGTCTAGTTAAGGCTATGGTTTTTCCAGTAGTTATGTATGGATGTAATAGTTGGACTGTGAAGAAAGCTGAGCACTGAAGAATTGATGCTTTTGAACTGTGGTGTTGGAGAAGACTCTTGAGAGTCCTATGGACTGCAAGGAGATCCAACCAGTACATTCTAAAGGAGATCAGCCCTGGGTGTTCTTTGGAAGGAATGATGCTAAAGCTGAAACTCCAGTACTTTGGCCACCTCATGCGAAGAGTTGACTCATTGGAAAAGACTCTGATGGTGGGAGGGATTGGGGGCAGGAGGAGAAGGGGACGACAGAGGATGAGATGGCTGGATGGCATCACCGACTCAATGGACATGAGTTTGAGTGAACTCCGGGAGTTGGTGATGGACAGGGAGGCCTGGCATGCTGCAATTCATGGGGTCGCAAAGAGTCGGACACAACTGAGGGCCTGAACTGAACTGAACTGAAATATACAAAATGCCCATGATGAGTTTCTGTATACTTACTGGAGGTACATCATGGTTTTGCTCATTAACTTCTTGGTAGCCCTTGTAAAATAAAACACATGATCAGTTTTGTGAATGAAACCATCATTTGTTAAATCTAATTATCAGATTATTTGAAATATACTCACGTAAATAGTTCAAATCTTGCTATATCTTGAGACCTGTTGACAAAATATAAGAAAGCAGAGGGAAAGAAAAACTAACAGATGCTGGAGCATCTACTGTGTGTCAGGTGCTATGTGTGCTTATATGCATTGTCCGTAATCATTAACCTTATTCTATTAATGAGTCTTCTTTTGGTCTTTTTTAAAATGTATTTTTAATTGGAGGATAATTGCTTTACAATGTTGTGTTGGTTTCTGCCATACATCAATAGGAACCAGTCACAGGTATACATACGACCTCTCCGTTTTGAACCTCCCTCCCATCTCCCTCTCCATTCCACCCCTCTAGGTTGTCACAGAGCACCACATGACCTCCCCGCACATTATAAAAAATTCCCACTGGCTATTTTAGGAGTCTTAATTGCATTTACTTTAGAAAGTGTCTTTTTTCTACTTGTTCCTAATGTCTGAACACTTGCAAATCCCTTATGTACTCTCCTTACTGCAAATACACACACGCATATACTTGTATTTCTGACATTAATATCAATATCTGTGCTAACTTTTAGCATCAAACAGACACTTGATAATGATTGGTTTCTAGAAGTTCTTCTGTCACGTTATCTAAATTGTGTTCTTCATATTTTCAACGTTGTGCCTCGGCATGTCCTGACCTAATCATTTTCTCGTGCCTTCAAAACCACTTTGGCACTAATGTTTCTTGCCCCAGAGAAGAGAAGCAACACTCATCCGGTTGCTCAACCAGCCGCCCAAGGTAGAAGCTTGTGCAACCCAGGTTGCACTGATAACACCTTCCCCTCCTCCCTCCGGCCCGCTCAGCAGCCTGATACCCATCTACAGAAGGTCCGTTCATCCTCACGAGTTCCACCCTCAGGTAATACTGTCACTGCGTGTAGCCTGGCTGTGGCAACTGATCTTACTGTTCTCACGCCTCTTCCCTTCCAGTCCTTTCTATGTGGCAGCCAAATTGATTTTCCAAAGTGCAAGGCTGTTTGTATCATTTGTCCACTTAAATCCTTCAAAGAAGTGGCCTTTAATCTTTGAGTCTGCAGCTTACAATAAGAAGTAAATTTAACATCATAACCCAATACACACACAAGTATATAAACAAGTTTTATGTCTTTTATTCTGCCCTATCTCATTCTGCTTTGATCTCTTTTGTTATAAAAGTAATGCTGGTTGAAATCCATGAAAATGATTTTGGAGCTAACTAATAGATGAGACCCTATGGTGTGGAAGGCACTGCTTTTTGTGATTCTTACTGCACAAAGGATAAAAACCAACCTCTCTAACGAGAATGATGGGGCTCTTCGTACTCTGCCACCTGCTCACCTCTGTAACCCCGGCCCTTGCTCCTGCCACTTGATGTCTCAGCTTTGCCGGACCCCTGACCGTCCCAGAGGGCTGCCAGCCTCTTTTTGCCTTTGACGACTCTCTGCTTCCTCTACCTGTGTCTGCCTGGTTAAGTCTTTCCCTCCTTCCCATACCGGCTTCCGAGTCGCTTCCTTCGGTATGTGTCACCCTGATAACACCTTAAAAATTCAATTAAATTTTATTTTTGGCTGAGCTGGGTCTTCGTTGCTGCATGGGCTTCTCTCTAGGTGCGGCAGGCGGGAGCTGCGTTCTAGTTGCGGCGTGTGGGCTTCTCTTTGCAGCAGCTTCTCTTGTTGTGGAGCACGGGCTCTAGAGTGCGGGCTCAGTAGTTGTGGAGCACAGGCTTAGTTGTCCTTCTGGAAGATCCTATGTGGGATCTTCCCGGATCAGGGATCTAACAGGTGCCCCCTGCATTGGCAGGCAGATTCTTAACCATTGGACCACCAGGGAACTCCACCCTGATAACATTTATAAAGTGTTCATCACAGACCAGAACTATGCTAAACCCTTCACACGGCTTATCTCATTTAAACTCCAACTGACAGAATAGTTGTTCATGAAGTCTTTGATGGATGTGTTGATGTTATATCATGCCCACTCCCAACTGTTATTGAGGACTAGGTATATAATTAATATTACCTCTATGCTTGGATTTCTACAGTACTTAGAAGCCACTTGTGAGCATTTGTCTCTTTATGTCCCCTGAGCATGTGGGCCAAGGAGTCCATCCATGGGTACAAGTACCATGAGAAGTACCATGAGAGAGGTTACCATTTTTTCAGGCAGTGAGAGGAAAGTGCAGTTTATACCCAGTCATCCAAGAGCCTCAGCCTGAGAATACATCATATCCTAACGTCTGTCACCAAATGTTATGTTGTCAATTCATTCGTGTGATGGTTTCTTTTAACCTAGTCTTATCTAGCGATTCCTATTATTGAGCGTGTACTAAATCCGACTATAGATATTACACAGCCATGGTCAAGAAAACTTATATTTTTAATCTGAATAAGAGTCACAATGCCAAGTCACAGTACGTTACCCATAATACAAAGCCAGAAAGTATATTGGTTCAAAAATAAGGAAAGTACTTTTCGGTACAGTCAGTGAGTCAGAGTCGAAAGCATCCAGGGAAATGGAATGAACACCGTAAATGGTTTTAACTTCAGATAATTATCACCATTTACAAATAGTAAGGACCCACAGCAGGTAAACAGTCCTTGAAAGGCCACTGTAAAGTAAAAATAGGCCATAGGCCAAGTGTGTGTAAGTGTACACTTGATGTATTTTCAAAAATTGAAAACATCTGCAGGACCCATGGCCCGAAGCTAAGAAGTTAGAGATAACATCAAATCCATCTAAATATATGTCTTCAGATGTATGTAGAAGAGTCTGATAAATTTTGTTCTGGCTGATGTGAGGACATTTTGATAATATGTGATAATGTGTGTTCTTGAACAAGAAAATGAAATAGCCACCACAGCTCCCATTGATAACAATAATTTCCAATATGAAAGTATTTTTCAAAAAGATAGTATTAATATATGAGTTCCTTAACTGATATTAGCTAGTTTCTAAAAATCAGTAATCACTTAGGGTCACATAACTTTCTTGGACTTGATCTTTGGAGTGTGTAAATATCCCAATAAATTAAAATTTTAGTGTTGGCCCATTATAACTTCATTTCATACCATCTCTTTTTAGTTGTTCATGATTCTGTGAATCAACAGTAAAATAGAAGCCAGAAAGCTAGAATGAACATAAATTGGTCTACTAGTTAGAGAACCTGAATTCTAGTCCATATTCTGCGTTTGAATATCTGTCTGGCCATGGGCATATCATTTAGCCTGAGTCTCAGGTTCTTGATTTATAAACTGAGGGGGTTAAAAATCATAACATGATCATTTTCAAAAACATCTTCTATGATTCCAAATTAGCATTAAGTGAGACCCTGATCATATGTCAGTGGAAAAATCCTTTGTCAATTTAAATAAATTCAGTAGATAGTTTAGATTTCGGTCATATAGAGGATATGGCATCTCCAAGGTTTTTAAGACATCTCAAAAATAGAACAAAATCCAGATAACCAAAATAGCACCCACTGAATTCAGAGTACCTATTTGTAGATCCATTGAATTTACAGATGCATTTACTGAATCCATGATTTATAGTAGAAGTAAAAACCCTTATTTATAGATTCTGTCTCAACTTTAAGCCTTAGAAAACAATCAAATTTCTGTTGATCTATTGCTTCCTGATCCATGGGAACTGGAAAGTTTGGAAACAGGTGGTATCAGAGTACTGGCTAGAACAAATCTAATTGAATCCCGTCAACTTAGAGGCCACTCCACTTTTAAAAAAACATCTTTCTAAAATAAAATATACCACAGGGAAAAGTCTGTAAGTATACACTTAATATATTTTCAATCATTGAACACGTCTATCTAACCAGTAGCCTGATCAAAAAATACACAGGCACCCAGAAACCCCCACTGTGCCCCTTTTCAGTCACACCCCCACCCCCAAAAGTCCCAACATCATTTAGTTGTGCCTCTCTTTGTGCCTTGCATAAATGGAGTCTTGCTGTAAATGCTCTTATGTGATTTCTTTCACTCAATTTTATATTTCTGTATACTGTTGGGTGTTAGTTGGAGGTCATTCACTGTCATTGCTGTTTACTATCCCATGACTGGACTACCCACAGTTTATCTTTTTCCATTTTTGGCTATTATGAATATTGTTATATATATTCTTCTATATCTTTGGGCTTCCCTGGTAGCTCAGAGGATATGGAGACCATACATGCCCACTTCTACTGGGGAGATTGATCCATTTTTAAATGTAGCCTTCTGTGATATGTTGGCATATGGACTGTTGATCTGTTGGAATATTGGGTAGAAATTAGCTTTATAATACATCAAAAGGCATAAATTAATTTTTGTTCAATGCAGCCTACTTTCTTCTCCTCTCTCCCGGATAGACACACCCATTAAGATGGGAGGTAAACGGGACATACCTCCTGTGCCTAAGGAGTGACAAACAGAGCAAAGTTGAAGAGCACTCCATCCTAAGCAATGCTTAGAGATAGAACATGACAGTTTCTGTTTGTTAACAGAGCAGTGATTTGTGGGTAGAAAAAGTTTTAGGTAAGGTAAACCTACTTAAAGTTTCAGATTCATCAAAACTTTTTCTAATGTCTTTCCCTTACACATCATGGCAAGATGACAGTAATTAGATCATGAACTAACCCATCCCCCAAATTGGTCACCCAAATTTTATTTTTACTGTGTTAGACCATCTGCCTTTTACTGCCCCAAACTATGCAGTTCTGATGTCAAGCATTTCAAGAGAAAAATGCCTGCAAACTCTAGGGACACGATGAAGGCCTAACCATTTTCAGATACTCCTCTTCAAGCTTCTTGAGGTATTTTGGGGTTTGTGTTTTTAACCATTTAGACTGCATACCACCATAAATTCTAAGGGATTTATAGTTGTGAAATCATTCTTGTAGACAATATTTCATTTGATTGTCTTAGGACTCTCTGGGGGTAGACAGCAAAGACTGTGTGGGTCACAGAGCATATGAAAACGTTCTATTCCAATTTGGTAAGTGCCATCCATTTGTAAATGTTGAAGCTGAAACTCCAATACTTTGGCCACCTGGTGCGAAGAGCTGACCCATTTGAAAAGACCCTGATGCTGGGAAAGATCGAAGGTGGGAGGAGAAGGGGATGACAGAGGATGAGGTGGTTGGATGGCATCACCAATTCAATGGACATGAGTTTGAGTAAACTGCAGGAGTTGGTGATGGACAGGGAGGCCTGGCGTGCTACAGCCCATGGGGTCGCAAAGAGTCGGACACGACTGAGCAACTGAACTGAACTGATTATTTTTGTAACTGGAAATTTCCCAACTTTTTCCATCTCCCTTCTTCTCACGATACCCCTGTTATGTCCCCCTCGACATGTGGGTAAGGCAGCCAGTAAGTCGAACACTGCACTAACCTTTCTAGTGCTTTGTAGCCAGTAAGCACTTTATCCTTTTGGTGGTGTTATATTAGAAGGTGTTAGACCTGTCATATGGCATTGCTGGCAAATCCAGGCCTCCAGCTGTTTCTCTGTCTCCCAGGTCATGTTCAGATCACAAGACAGCATTAAGCCCCAGGGCCCCAGGGAGAGAGGGTGCTAGTCACTCCCTGGGGTCTTCTGGCATCTTTGCAGATCCCTGAATCTCAGGTCTGCAAAAATGCCCAGCATACATGTGACTTGATCTTGCTGCTGCAGCTGCTGCTAAGTCGCTTCAGTCATGTCCGACTCTGTGCGACCCCATAGTCGGCAGCCCACCATGCTCCTCCGTCCCTGGGATTCTCCAGGCAAGAACACTGGAGTGGGTTGCCATTTTCTTCTCGTGTGGATTTTTGCCCCATGTTCAGCCATGTCACTAAGACCATGTAAACTTGGATGAGATGATGCTTTTCAGAAACTGTATGGCGTGGCCACTCTGCTGCTCTTGGGTGGTATGTGTGTGCTCTTCCATTTGACTAGCCCATACATTTGCTTCTGCAGAAATATCATCTGATCTGGGATTTTCAGAGAGTCTTAAACCTATTTTTCCCAGTCTGCATCTTTATGTATTCCAGAAACCCAGTGTTCTCATTTAGATTATAACATGCAGCACGGTATTAAGGAACATCTCCGTTACCCATGTTAAGCCGCCAGAAGTTGGGGGGGGTGTGCTTTCTTACCTCCCCCGTGAACAGATTTCTTTGGCTGCGAGCACTGTCAATACTATAATTCACTACTGTTTGAAGAGTGACAGTTTTATGGAAGCACTTCCCCCTCCATCATGCTGGCATTCACCTTGGCTATTACAAATTATGTAGAGTATCGTTTTTTTCTGTTTCCGAAATAACTTAAACTGGGAGAAGATTCTATGGAACATTGTTTCATTTCTTAAACATGCAGCTGAGTCATTTCCCCTTCATAACTGGGCTCGTTTTCACCAATACCTTTAATTATATCAGTTCTTTTTTAATAAAGCTCATTTTTATTGACTTTCTTTCTACTTAATGAATTCTTCTTGGTGAAACAAGAGCTTACTGGCATAGCATATAAAATGACCCCTCATTACAGCTCAAGGTGGGTTGCATTTTTCTATCTCCTTTCTCTGTTAGCAGTGTATGTTTCTTTTTTTTTCTATGCTGAACTAAATTGATGGAAACCTTTAACTCTCTATTACATGGAATTACCTTATGAAATAGAATTCTTAAAAGCTATACTATACATTAAAAAAGAACTTTGCTAACCTGTGTAGTATTTTAAATGGCACTTAGGAAAATTTAAGAGAATTCTTTTGGTAAAGTCAGTAATCCCTAATTTATCTGTATATATTCTTTTTTTTAAAAACTGTTTAAAAATTTTATATTGGAGTCTAGTCAGTTAACAATGTTGCGATGGTTTCAGGTGGACAGCAAAGGGACTCAGCCATACATATACATGTATCCATTCTCCCCCAGACTCCCCTCCTATTCAGCCTGCCATATAACATTGAGCAGAGTTCCCTATTCTTTTATTGATGGTTTTCTAATAGTACCCACCTATAGCTAAACACATAGGAAAAGAAATTCATTCTATTGAAGAATAAGCAAACTAAAGTCACCTTCATTTTGCCCGGGGTATGTTTTAATATGAGGCCAACTTTTATCTTCACTGTTTCCTTCCCTAATTGTATTCTCCCTCTACCCACCCCTCCCCTCCTTGGTTATCATGTATAACTCACAGTTTTATCTCCATGCTAATAGTCCCATTAGCAGCAAGGAGTATTTTGATTGGGTGTTATGCAATTGTGTAGCTTTTTATGAAGTTTCATTTTCAACCCTGTGTCATCCCTCCTTAGCACATCAGTTTTCCTTCTCATGTTTGGACAGATCTGCCCTCCCCACCCAGTTCTAGTACACCACCACCCTGTGTGTACACTCTAGTACACTATTACCCCACACTCTGACTAGAGGCAAGTCCATTCTGCATTCCCTTCCAGCATCTCTGTTTCCAGATGGTGTGAACAGTGTTGGTCTTTGGCTTAACCAATGTGAGGATGTGTTAGCTGACAAAGTTAGGACAAGGTCCCCTAATCTGAAAATCTTCTTTCTACTGGTCCTATCCTGTAATGCCCCAAATCATGCTCGTTGTTCCCTGTTGCAGGACTTTGTATTCTGACATTAATGGCTACTATTAAAATGTAAATACAAGTAAATAAGAGAGGGTTAACCCATCTCAGCTTGGCTTTTCTTTCTTTATCCCTTCCTTCCCTCCTCCTTCCCTTCCTCCCTCTCTCTTGTCCTTCCTTTCTTTTTCAGTCACAGAGGCAATAACAAGAATTAGAGTCTGAGAAAATGAAACATGAGATAATTGAGTTCTTGAGGAAAAGAGACAGAAACAGAAAATCCTGGGAAATGGAGCCCACCCCAAAATGGCATTTAAGGGACTAAAAACCATCCAGGTTCGGGGTAGATGGCAGGGAGAAGTGAAAAGTGAAAAGCAAATGCTGACATCCAACCATGAAAAAGAGAGACTCTAAAAGGAGGCAGCTTGATCTCCTACTCAGTTTTCTTGGAAATATGCCTACGTGTTATTCCTGGAAACTCATGGTGGCAGCCCTTCAGCAGTTCCTCTTAATGGGCTTCTCCACCCACAGACTCTATTACTCTTAATTTACTATTTAATTAGATTCATTATCCCAAGCCCACGGCCTAGCTCTTGTCCCATGATTCCGTTCTGCTGTCCACTTAGGCAGGTGCTGTCACAGCTGGGTAGGGGGTTTTGAGGCAAAGGTTGACGAACCCAAAAACCTTTCTGAATTCCTTTCTGCCTGAAATTCTTCTCTTTATAGAAACAAAAACCAAACAGTAACAATAAAAACAGGAAAAAACCCTCAAAAACAAGACTGGTTATCATTTTCCCAGACTCCTTGCACCTGGCGGTGGTCATGTAACTGAAATTTGCCATCAAGACATAAAGGAGCGTCTGCCTTTTGAGAAAACTGACCAACAACCTCATCCAACCCTGAATGTAGTGATTTGCAAAACAATTCTGAACTTCTTAATGAAGAGTCAGTCCTCACAACAGCCCTATAAAATACAGCATGATATCATCTTGAGAAGAAACTAAAATTCAGAGAAGCTACATGACTTGCCCAAAGTGACAGAGCCTGTGAGTTTTAAGAGGGAGACCTAAAACCAGAGCTTCTGAATGAAAATGGGGCCAGCAGGCCCCTCCCACTGCCCTGTGCTGTCTGTCACCCTTACGTAAAAATAAAATACATCTGCACATTTAAAAGTCACATCAATTAGATAGTCACTCATAAATCAGTTCAGCTGTTTCCCATTTTTCCCAGGTTGTACCTTGTCCTCTAAGCAAAGAGTTTTTCTTTAACTCAAGCTTTAATATGATTTTTCTCAGTTGCCCTCTGGATATTTTTGTGTGTGTGTTATTGCCCAGCAGAAGTAGTCACTGGTTAATCTACTTTTCACCCTGTTTTCCTTTGGCCCACATTGTTTTCCTTTTTTGAATTGACATGGTTAGAATCCATGCAACACTCTCCACCTGTCTTCTCCAGAGATTACCAAAAATAACATTTCACTTACTTCCCCATTTTGTCAAATAGGATCCTACCATGTCTGTCCCAGAATCTTTGTATCTCCCCATCCTTCTCCTCAGTCTCCTAGCCAAACTCTCTTTCTAAGATGACACAGAAGAAACAGGCACACCTTTTTCTAATATCAAATCTGGTAACAGTCTGGTGACTAGAGCAGAAGATACGCCTTCTTGCCTCTCCCTGTGTATGCGTGCATTTCAGCCACATCCAACTCTTTGCAACACCATGGACCGTAGCCCTCCAGGCTCCTTTATCCGTGGCAAGAATACTGGAGTGAGTTGCCACGCCCTCCTCCAGGGGATCTTCCCAAGTCAGATCGAACCTGCATCTCTCATGTCTCTTGCATTGGCAGGCAGGTTCTTTACCACTTATGCCACCTGGGAAGCCCCTTTCCCAACCCTGCCATCATTTAAATCTGGAGCTGGGCCACTGATCCTCTCCATTTGTCTTAGTCAGTTTGGGCTACTTTCACAAAATATCATCGAGTAGATGGATTAAGTAACAAATATATTTCTCATAGTTTGAGGGGCTGAGAAGTCTAAGATCAGGGTGCCAGCATGGTCTGTTCTGGTGGGCCCTCTTCCTGGTTTCTCTTGCTGGGTCCTCACTTGGCAGAGAGAAAGAGATCTCTGGTGTTCCTTCTTGTAAGGGCACTAATCCCATTCATGAGGCCTCTACCCTCATGACCTAATGACCTCCCAAAGGCCTTATTTCCAAATACCATCACCTTGGGGTCAGGCTTCAACAGATGAATCTGGGCACAGTGTGGGGGGATAGGTGGACACCAACAGTCCACAGCACTGTCCCTTGCTTCCCACCTTACCTTAGAGGGACATATGAGGAGAGCTAATTAATTATTGGGATTCCCTGGTGGCTCAGTGGTAAAGAATCTGCCTGCAATGCAGAAGACATGGGTTCAATCCCTGGGTCAGGAAGATCCCCTGGAGAAGGAAACGGCAACCCACTCCAGTATTGTTGTCTGGGAAATCCCATGGACAGAGGAGCCTGATGGGCCCCAGTCCATGGGGTCACAGAAAATTCATACACAACTGAGTGACTAACACGCACACACATACACACACCATGGACCAGACATAGTCATTGACCTTAGAAAATCAAAGGGAAGAAGGCAAGGGTCCCACCCTGAATCCACTGGGGGAGATAGTTTTGCAAACAGAAAGTTTTGATTTATGGGAAGTGCTGAAGGGAAGTGTGTCTATGATGTGGGAACCCAGCCTGGCAGTTCAGAGAAACCTTCCTGAGGAGTTTGCACATGAGCCTTGACAGACAGAAGAAGGAAAAGGAGAAAAGAGTGTTTCAGGCAAGGGATACTGCACTGACAGAGAAATGACAGAGACAAGATGATGAGTCCCAGCAGGGAATGGGACTGGTGGTTTAGGCAAGGGCTGGGCCACCATTAGCCTCTTTTTTGTTGTTGTTTCCTTTTGATTCTGGGAATTATATGTATATAAACAGAGACTGCACTGGGTCTTAGTTGTGGCATTTGGGATTTAGTTCCCTGACCAGGGATTGAACTCGGTCCCCTTACACTGCAGGGCTTCCCTGGTGGCTTGGATGGTAAAGAATCGGCCTGCAAGACAGGAGACGCGAGTTCGATCCCTGGGTCAGGACAATTCCCTGGAGAAGGGAATGGCTACCCACCCCAGTATTCTTGCCTGGAGAATTCCATGGACAGAGGAGCCTGGTGGGCTACAGCCCATGGGGTCACAAAGAGTTGGACATGACTGAGCAACTAACACTTTCACTTTCCCCTATGCTGGGAGCACAGTCTGAGCCACTGGACCGCCAAGGAAGTCCCCCGTTAGCTTCCTGAAGGCAACAGTGATGTCCCAATCATCTTTGGACCTCTGGCATTTAGCAAAGCAACTGGTATCAAGGGAAGTGGGGCTCAGTAATCGTTTATTGTGTTGAACTAATGGAGGGCTTATAGGAAATCACACAAGTACCTATAATCCAAAGTCGCAATTGGCAAGGACTGTCAGGGAGATGCAGATAAAATGTTCTGGGACACCAGTGGTGGGGCTGTGTGAGGGTAAAGAAGGCAGGGAAGGCTCTAGGGAGAAGAAGACTTTGAAACAGGCCTTCAAGGATGGATAGTGAGATTTATCTGAGTGGCTTCTCTTTTCTGCTCTTCTGTGTCACATTCTTCTATTTACCGACCTCCTGACACTGGCTTAGGTTTCCCTCCACCCCCTTTTCTTCCTGGCTTCCTTCCTGGATTATTGCTTTCATCCTGCTTAGAAACCCTTCATCCTCTCTAACAAGCCAGAGGGTAGAAGGCGTTGTTCAAGCCCTTTCACCTCTCCTCTACAGGAATTTTATTACAAAGATGGGGGAGCTAATAGCTGGGAAAATAATTTCTTTTTAAGACTCAGAACTACAGTGTAAAGAAAGGAGAGCTCACGATTTGTAAGCCACATTAAAATGAATAGAACATACAAAATAGTAAAGAGGATTGAGTAACTGCATAAAGCACAGCTATGAGATTAACCCCATGGTGTTTTGGTTTAAAGCAATGTAATTTAGGAATGGCCATTCAGGTCTGTGAGATCTATAGGTATGCTCTTCTAAAATGCAAAAGCACTTCCCTAGCATTTGCTGAATTGGTCAAAAAATAAAGATGAAAACATTTGAGGATAATCCTACCATAGCATATGTGCTGTGCTGTGCTTAGGCGCTCAGTCGTGTCCAGCTCTTTGTGACTCGAAGAACTGTAGCCCACCAGGCTCCTCAGTCCATGGGGATTCTCCAGGCAAGAATACTGGAGTGGGTTGCCATGCCCTCCCCCAGGGGATCTTCCCAACCCAGGGATCAAACCCAGGTCTCCTGCATCACAGGCAGATTCTTTACTGTCTGAGCCACCAGGGAAGCCCAAGAATACTGGAGTGGGTAGCCTATCCCTTCTCCAAGAGAACTTCCTGACCCAGGAATGGAACTGGGGTCTCCTGCATTGCAGGTGGATTCTTTACCAGCTGAGCCACCCGGGGAGCCCACAGTTACATATACTGCGTTTAAACTCAGGGATAAGAAACTCAGAACAATGAAGACACAAAAGGCAACAAAGAATAACGGATGTCAAATTCCATTGTGATATAAGTAAGCAATACATGTACACGTATATATGTGTGTGTGCACACGTATATTTAAATCATGACAACTAAGTAAGGCTGTGATAGACATATGGAGCTATTCACATTTAGTATCAATTGGAACAGGTCCGAAGTGATCTTGCCTGGGAAAGGTTAGGAAAAGGAGAGTTTTAAACCATTGTCCTTTGAAAGCAAAGAGAGAAGTTAATCACCTTCTTCAAAAAATATAGACAGCAGCTACCTAAGCTTTATTTAAAAGAGATAATTAGTGTAAATAATTAAGAAATAAAAAATAAATGAGTCACCCCAATACCTCCACTAACAAAGAAGGTGGGTCTAACACATTTTCTGTTTGCTCAGTCACTGAGTCATATCTGACTCTTTTCGACCCCATGGACTTTAGCCCACCAAGCTCCTCTGTCCATGGGATTTCCCAGACAACAATACTGGAGTGGGCTGCCATTTCCTACTCTGGGGGATCTTCCTGACCTAGGAATCAAACCCATATCTGTTACATCTCCTGCATTGGCAGGTGGATTTTTTTTTTACCACTGCACCATCTGGGAGGCTCTGAACATTTTCTAGTCTCATATATTCCTAGTAAATGTGGAAATAAGTAAATAAGGAGGATGGAGATACTCTGCTGCTGCTGCTAAGTTGCTCCAGTTGTATCCGATTCTGTACGACCCCATAGACAGCAGCCTACCAGGCTTCTCCGTCCATGGGATTCTCCAGGCAAGAACACTGGAGTGGGTTGCCATTTCCTTCTCCAATGCATGAAAGTGGAAAGTGAAAGTGAAGTCGCTCGGTCGTGTCCGGCTCTTAGCGACCCCATGGACTGCAGCCTACCAGGCTCCTCCGTCCATGGGATTTTCTGGGCAACAGTGCTGGAGTAGGGTGCCGTTGCCTTCTCCCAGGGATACTCTAGGATACCATAAAGGAACTGTTTTTAAAACTGCCATCAAATACTTAGTGAAATATGATCACATGTGCTGGAAAACATAAAACATGCTGCCAAAAAGATATGAAATGTTTATCACGTCTTTAAACTGTTGAGCATCGGATAGGATACCTCAGCACTGTTGGGTCACACGGCCCGAGTGACCAGGGAAGTAGACCAGACCCAGGCTATCAGTGTGTGTGGGCTGGGCCTGGGGTCAGCTGTCTACCACCTCAATTTCCTCCTCTGCAGGTCTCTGCTCTTTGAAAAGCAAGACTGTCTAAAAATTCAAGAAGAAATATTAGTTTCTTGGCAACAGGAAAAAACATTGTGTTGATGTTTATTCTTCCATTGACTCTGGTTCCATACATAAATTATACTGAGAAAACAGCAGTATCCTCCAACAGGCAGTGAGCTCATTTGAGCTGTATCTTCCTAAAATGATATCACAAAAACAAATCCACCCCCTCTAAAACTGCTTACAAAGAGTAGATCTTTTCTCATTCTGAAAGAGGTCATTCTTATTTGCAGGTTGATGATATAACTCCATCCATCTTCCCAGCTTCCGCTCTTTTAAGCATGTTATTACAAGCCCTGTTCAACTTGGATCCCTTTTTTAAAGTTTCCTTTGATTCTTCTGTTTCCATTTTTTTTTAATGCTCTGTTTTTGAAAGTTTCCTTGCATTTCCTGAAACGCTTAGAGTGTTTCAAGAGAAACATTGAGCTATTTAGGCTGCCATTGTGTGTGTGTGTTTAAGCCCAATGCTCTCCCTGTGAACAAATGTCGTATTGTATATTCTATGGCGCTGCCTCCTTTCCGCCTTAAACAGAGCACCTGGTGTTACTGGTTTCAAAGAATATTTCGAGATTGGCAGTTGGAGTCTCTTCATAGAAGTGTAACAGCGTTTCCCAGAAAGCTTGAAAAATGATATTCAAAGTGAGGGAGAATCGAGAGTAGGTGTCACCCTCCAAAAGGATAGTGAGCAGCCCCAAGGACCTTCATTCAGAGAGGATTCAGAAAGGAAATGTAGACTCTGAGAACCAACTTATACTTGGTGTGAGCTTAGAAGATTGAGTGGTCTCTTGAAACAAGGCTCTGCCTGGTCCCTCTGCCAGCCTGTTTCTTGTGTGGGGGAAAAAAAAAAAACAAAAACCCACTAGGGCCTGCTGGTTCAGGCAGTATCCCAGAAGTGTTTCATTCAAAAGTTAGAAGTTGTTACAAATTATTCAGGCAACTTGGGAAGCATTGGTGCAAAAATCCTGACTCTTTATTAAAAGGAAAAAAAATGGTGGAATAAAAATATTTTCTAACGGGCACCCCACTCCAGTACTCTTGCCTGGAAAATCCCATGGACGGAGGAGCCTGGTAGGCTGCAGACCATGGGGTCGCTAGGAGTCGGACACGACTGAGCGACTTCACTTTCAATTTTCACTTTCATGCATTGGAGAAGGAAATGGCAGCCCACTCCAGTGTTCTTGCCTGGAGAATTCCAGGGACGGGGGAGCCTAGTGGGCTGCCGTCTCTGGGGGTCACACAGAGTCGGACACGACTGAAGCGACTTAGCAGCAGCAGCAACGAACGTGGCTGTCAGTAGAAAGAATTCTGATGTACCATCTTAAAGTCTTGACTTCGTAGCCACCAACCCCCTCTCCCTCTTCTGAGCACATCCAAGATGGGTGAACCTGCTGGCTTGCAGGGTTCCAGTTGACAATACTCAGACTCAGTTCCATGAGCCATGACACCCTTTCCTTCTCCTGTTCTGCATCCTACAGCTCATAAGTGTTCCCTGAAGCTGCTCGCTGATTAGAACTCATTTTGCAGAATTCAAACTTTTGTTCACCTCAGATATGAGATAAATCAGAACCAAAGGAAATTGCCTTCTTGAAAGTCACCTTCAGATATAGAGTCGATGGTTCCACTCCTCTGCTTGAATGTGCTTCCCATAAAAGTAAGGTCTGAATCGTGGATTATAGACAATAAATAAACTTCTAGCAAAGTTGTGGGAAGAGTATCAGGCTAACGTCTTGACGACTCAGAAAGACTCGGAAGCCTGAACTGTGAACATTTGTTTTCTGTCATCAGCTTACAGAATAATTATGGTGATTTATTTTTTTACGATCTTTCTTATGAAGCAATATCCTTTATAATCAAGTATCAGAAATTCATGGCTAAAGCATATTTACTCTTCAGAACTGGCACACATGCACTAGATGTCAAGAATACAATTGTTCTGGACAACATTGTTATAAAAGCCATTTTTATTTTGTTCATCACTGGTGCAAGTAGGTCAGGAAAGAGCCACATGAACCAGTTCAAGTCCAGCCAATGGACTTGGCCATCCAGAAAGACCTATGGGTCATTTTCACTTTCAAAGGTCAGGATATTGCCTTGATGAGGTATGAAGTAGGATAAAACTAGGCAGTATTAGTTTTATCACTCTCTAGAGAGTGTCACAATGACTAATTAACTTGTCCATAGTCACACAGCCAGGAGTCACATCCAGGCCTGTTTGACACACCCTTCTCCATTTTGGCTCAATGAATGCTGGCAGGTAAGCAGAAGCAGGCAGACAAGTAGACCGGAAAGAAAAGAAAGGAGCCTTCTCATTATCTTGTTGTTGTTCAAGCTAAGTCACGTCCAACTCTGCGACCCCGTGGACTGCAGCATGTCAGGCTTCCCTGTCCACTGTCTCCCAGAGTTTGCTCAAACTCATGATGCCATCCAGCCATCTCATCTGCTGCCACCCCCTTCTCCATTGTCTTCAATCTTTCCCAGCATCAGGGTCTTTTCCAATATGTTGGCTCTTTGCATCAGATGGCCAAAGTATTGGAGTTTCAGCTTAAGCATCAGTCCTTCAAGGACTGATTTCCTTTAAAATTGACTGGTTTGGTCTCCTTGCTGTCCAAGGGACTCTCAAGAGTTTTCTCCAGCACCACAATTCAAAAGCATCTCATTACCTGCTTCAAGTTAATTGTCTCTTGTGCAAACAATTTCCTTCCCCATCATTGACTACACACTCTGGAATCCCATAATCTGTATTGCCTGATCAATTGTGTACGTTCCAAAAGCACTCAAGTGAGTTGCATTTTTTTAATTAAAAAATTTTTTTATCATATTTATTTATTGTAACTAGTTTTTTGGGTTTGGGGCTGTTCTGAGTATTTGCTTCATTGTGGCTCAGGAGCTTTTCTAGTTTCGGGTGCCTGGGCTTAGTCGCCCCATGGCATATAGGGTCTTAGTTCCCTAACCAGGATCGAGCCTGAGTCCCCTGCATTGGAAGGTGGACTCCTAACCCCTGGACTTGCACATTTTTTTAACTAGTAGGTATCATTTAGACATTAAATTGACTAAAAACACATTTTGGCAAATCACAGTATAGGTGAGATCTGAAGTTCATGGATACACCAGGAATAAGGAAACATCCCTTACATATTTTTAGGTTTAACATTTTTTGTTATTTATCAGTAGATGTGGATAAAATAGCCTTATAAATGGAGGATAGTGGTTAAAAGATTGATAGAGAAGGTGATGTGACAGGCTTGGAACAGGTCATCACACTAGGCAAAGAAGCAGGGAGGCTGGATTGACCAAGGAGAAGGGTGGAAGCAGGCTGGGGACAATGGAGCTGGAGCTCGGGGTGGGGCACCGTGGCCAGGCAGAGACCTAAGCCTGAAGTCCCAGGTGACTGGGCCAGTTCCATTCCTGCAGGCTCGAAGTTTCAGAGTTCCCCTGCATTCCACAGATGGGAGAGAGCTTGCAGCTGGGGCCCAGCCTGACTCCTGCTTATCCCCACCGCATTCTCCCCTTCCTACACAGTCTCCATCTTCCTCCCACTGCTGTGTGCCATCCTCATGCTAGGGCTGCCACCAGCATGACATGATGTATGTGGTATCCTGTCCTTAACATACAGATGCATTTGCAAATACACAGGAGAAATTGTGTTATTGATTGGCGTATGTGCATGCTCAGTCACTCAGTCGTGTCCAACTCTTTGCAATCCTATGGACTGTAGCCCGCCAGGCTCCTCTGTCCATGGGGATTTTCCAGGCAAGAATACTGGATTAGGTTGCCATTTCCTCCTCCAGGGCATCTTCCCCACCCAGAGATCGAACCCACGTCTCCTGCATTGACAGGTGGGTTCTTTATCACTGAGCCACCAGCCTTTATATGCTAATATCAGAAGGGAAGTCCACTTTTGGTTGTTGAAGTTTCTTTCTGTGTATTTCTAATCTTGATTAGGTCTCTAATGTCCTTGCCTTTTTCCACAGGAAAAGTCATTTTTATACCTTTCTGTGTCCTTTTCTATGGCAAGAAAATGCCAAAGAGAATTATGAAAAAAAATTTTAATTCAAGAATATAACATGCCCTTGAGGAAAGCTCATATCATTTCAAAGGGGGTCCAGGGCAAATTAAAGAAAGATGTCAGCAGGGCTAAAAGAATGTCATTAGCAAGTTCAAGTAGTGAGGCATTTATTCAATCAGTGCAACAGAGATTTTGGAATAGATAAGAATATTGGTTTCACTTGCTAAATGTGGTTATTTAATACCCTGTGTGTGATTCACTATGAAATAAAGTTTTCTGTAACACTCTCCAAATTTGAATCCAGAAGCACTTGTACTGTTTCCATTTCTGATTTTTCTTAAACCAAAGAGAGAGGACATCTCCCCCTATTTATCCAATACGATATAGCTCAGGTCTCAATCCTTGAGCCTCACCTTCCACCTACTTACTAACTCAGGCTGAGATAAGTGTTGCTCCTTTAAAACCAACACTTAACCAGAACTATTGCAATGGCATGTTGAGTGTCTTCCTTTTCCACTAGCCCATGAGCTGTTTGTGGTCTGTCACATACATCTGTGTGATAGTGAGAACTGCTGTGTGTCACACATTTCCATAGTGTCAGACATTGGTAAACACTGGTGTGCACTAACTCCTTTGAGGACACTTACTGAAGGACTTCGCTGGAGGCTCAGGGAAGAATCCGCCTGCAGTGTAGGAGACCCAGCTTCAATCCCTGAGTCAGGAAAATCCCCTGTAGAAGGAAATGGTAACCCAGTCCAGTATTCTTGCGTGGAGAATCCCATGGACAGAGGAGTCTGGTGGACTGCAGTCCATGGGGTTGCAAAAAGTTGGACACAACTGAGTGACTAAACCACCACCATTGAAGAAACAGACTCTGAGAGGTGAAGCAGTTTCCCCAAGGTCTCCCGCCAGGGTGCAGGCCAGGTCAGTCTGACACCGCAGCCCGTACAGTCACGTACTACGTACCAAAGAACCTGGCACACAGTTATTCACTGAATGTCTGTTGAACTCAATTGAAAGAAGGAAAGAATAGGGGGGTGGTGCAGGAGGGGAGCAGGTGCACCCAAAAACTAAAACTCAGAGCTATGATTCAGGCTCCTAATGCAAAGCAGATTCTAGTGTTGACAGCTAAACCATTTGGAATGAATTCCTTTCAGAAGCGTATTGGAAATCTGTGGAATGTGACCAAGTCCTAAGTGCACAAGGACAATCATAGAGCTCCTTATGATATCAGTGTGAGGACTGTGAAAACAAAGCTGTGTGCAGTCTGGCAGTAAATCATCATGCCTCTCATCCTAGAAGCAAAGGACACTTCTGTGTCACCAGAGCCGACTCCTCTGAAGCAACTAGGGAAAAATCATAAGACACCTCCAGTCTAGAAGACCATGGGTCTAAGGGTCCTCAGAGCCTTAGCAGAGGACAGAAATCACCCCTCTTGCTTAAGTGATTTCCTCAAAAGCCCTTTGTAATTACCATCTAGCCATCCTTTCCCTCTGTTAGTTTACTCATGGCAATTTCCAGGAAACGCTGAAGGGCGTTCCAAAAGGAAGGATTGTCAAATGTGTTTAAACTTGCTCACAATCTCTCTCATCCCCTGTAGGGATTTAGCATACATGTTCAAAAAGAATTAACAGCCCCACATCTTGATTTTGGAGAAGGAAATGGCAATCCACTCCAATATTCTTGCCTGGAAGATCCCATGGACAGAGGAGCCTGGAGGGGTACAGTCCATGGCATTGCAAAAGTCAGACATGACTGAGCCACTGAACAACATCTTGATTTAGTCATCTGTGCTGTTGATTAAATCATGTCGCTTTTCTCACTTGGAGCAGATGGCCTTCTCCAAACCACCTTTATCAAAACAACAGCAATGCCCTTGTCCTCAAGTTCTTCCTTGGTTCAATATACAAACAATAGCCACTCCACAACACCCAGTCTGGGGGGTGGGTGGGGGGTGGTGGTGAACCAAATGCTTGCCAGACACATAACTCATCGGGTACCTCAGGTTAAGACACTGAGACTCCTAAGAAGATAAGGATACAAAATTGGGCAGGAGCTGGAGCTGGGGTTGGCAGCCACTGCCGAGGAGAGGTTGGGGTGAAGCGAGATGTGATGACCTGTATGAATGGTCTAAAAGGAGGAGAAGGAGCCCATTCATCTCTGTCCTAGATTCCTCCGGCAGCATTCCTCTCAACTCCATTGTGTATTCACGACTGGGGCTGGGGACCAAGAGGCCTCCAGAGTCCGGGAAGCCAGGCCCCAGAGGAGTTGCTCCCTCAGACACAGTGGCCACATTGAGCGCACAGAGATGTGGAGCCAAGGACTAGTATTCCTGAAATATGTTTTGAACTTCTTGAATACGTATATTCGGCCGCATACCAGGGCCCTTAGTAACAGCCCCGTGGGGTGTTGTGACAACAGCGTTGCTGTGAGGACGGCAGCCTGTGTGGGATGCGGCCACATCTGGGGGCGGAGCTTCGTGAGTCGGGAGTGGGTTTTGACTTCAGTGGGGAGCTCTGCGCATGCTCGGGCCGCCTTGGCGGGCTCTGTGGCGGGCATCATTTTCAAGAGATCAGACTTCAGGGAGGGGGCCCCACTTCCTGGCAGGAGAAGGTGCAGCTCCGGAAACCAGTGTGCATGTGTGCTCCGTTGTGTCTCTTTGTGGCCACATGGACTGTAGCTCACCAGACTCCTCTGTCCATGAGACTCTCCAGGCAAAAATAGTGTAGTGGGTTGCCACTTGATCCTCCAGGGAATATTCCCAACCCAGGGATCGAAACTGCTACTCTTGCGTTTCCTGCATTGGCAGGCAGATTCTTTAACACTAGCGCCACCTGGGAAGCCCCAGAAACCAGAGTGCCTTGGAACTGTTTTAAAGTTGCTTCTATTGATGTGTGTATTAGTGGCTCAGTCGTGTCCTGACTCTGCGACCCCATGGACTGTAGGCCGCCAGGCTTCTCTGCCCATGGAGTTTCCCAGGCAAGCATATTGGAGTGGGTTGTCATTTCCTTCTTCCTGACCCAGGGACTGAACCCAGGTCTCCCACGTTTCAGGCATATTCTTTACTGTCTGAGGCACCAGCTAATGACTAGTCTATAAGATGTCAGTTTAGAATTGTTATTGGCTATTTTACTTCAATAAAATGTTCTGCAGACATAGGCCTTTTTTCCCCTTATAGTACAATTGATTTGATAGTAAACAACATAGCTATATAGGTATTTTATTTCAGATTCTGTCTTTTAATAGAATAGTTTACTCATTAAAATGACTACTGTTTAAAATAAAATTGTCCCTATAAAAAAGCCTGGACATTCAGCAGGCTCTCAGAATGGATTTAGCAATTGCCAGTTTCTGTACGGAAAAGATATTCTCTAAAACTCTACGTCTTTTGTACGAATATAATGATAAAGACTTGTAGAAGGAAATGGCAACCCACTCCAGTATTCTTGCCTGGGAATTCACATGGACAGAGGAGCCTAGAGGGCTATTGTCCAAGGGGGTCACAAAAGAGTTGCACACAACTTAACTACTAAACAACAAAAAATGATAAAACCTATCAGAAATGGCTCCTATTCTCTGTGTTTGTTGGAAATTATCTTGTTTCATGCTAGGTGAGAAACAGTTCTGCTTCTCTTCTGTGTCGATACACAAAGTAAGAGCACCCTTTATTTGATTTTGTTTTTTATTTTTGTAAATTATATCTCTGCATCTATCTTTGTAGTATAAAAACCTTGTCAACTTAACATCAAATCAGCAGTTGTTAGTCATGAGAGAAAAATGAGTAAAGGAAACTTCTTTTAGAAAAAAATTTTTTTGGAGTCCAAATTTGATTACTTTCGCAAAGGTAGGCTTCTATTCAGTGAAAAGTTTTGTTAGGTTATTTAGTCATTGCAGGGAGCTGGAGTGATTAAAATGTTTTATAATGCACTGTTGTTTTCCATGAAACTTTAGTGTGGCCCTGTTTCCTGGCCACAGGAATGTAAGAACTTCTTGGCAAATACCCTGCCTCGGACCGGGTGGGTAGATGTATAATTAATGTCAAGTGTTATTGCCCTTCTCCGGTGCCATCCACCCACTGAACAGCATCAACTTCCTCCTGTTCTTTCTCTGTATTCAGAGCTTGGTTTACACCACTTTGGTTTTGAACATATCAGGATAAAATTCTGGTTTCCCCTTTGGAGAATACACATGACAAAAATCAGGTCACGTAACAATAGACACGTCCTTATATCTTTGTTAAAGAGGTTCAGAACGAGCCAATGTTTTTATTACAGTCAGAGGTGGTATTCGAGTGAGTAATAATTTTTTTTTAAAGAGCATTCTATAGTGACTTTTCTGTTGGTATTTTGTTGTTGCTGTTCTCAGTTTTTAACCTTTTTCCTTGAGCTTTCCTTGACAAGTATTGGGAAGAATGTCTGGCAACTGTTAATGAAACTGCAGGCTCTTTTTTCTCTCTCTCTTTATTGTTTCTATAAACTTCCTAGACAAGGTTAAGTCCAAAGAACTGATAAAGTGAAAAAGGTATTTGTGCACTAGAATGAGAACAGGAGTAAAAGTAATATTCCTAAATATCTTAGAATATTGAATCAGGATTAGAGTAGAAACCATGAGATTCAAATAGTTTATCATGAAGCTGAACTGTCTAATAAGGAAAACTATAATTGTGAAAACCGAGATTCCAGGTCAGTTCTAGGGCCAGTTTTATTGGGTTGGCTAAAAAGTTTGCTTGAGTTTTTCCGTAACGTCGTATGGGGGGAAAAAACCCGAACCAACTTTTTGGCCAACCAAATATTTTATGGAAGTAAAGCTGAGAATTTTAATTGAGTACTAGTTCCTTCCATGAGGTTCCTGGTAAGGAAACTTAAAAATCAGATTAAGGAATGAAATTTTAAAGTAGATCTTAATAGAGGTGATATTCCTCAGATGAATATTGGTGTACTCACACTGAACACACTGATGTGCTCAGTTGTGTCCAATTCTTTGCGACCCCATGGACTTAGTCCACCAGGCTCTTCTGTTCATGGAATTTTCCAGGCAAGAATACTGGAGTAGGTTGCCATTTCCTACTCCAGGGGATCTTCCCAACTCAGGAATCAAACACATGTCTCTGTGTCTCCTGCATTGGTAGGCAGATTCTTTACCACTGCACCACCAATGTACTCACTTTAACTGATCGTTAAAATATGGACACACCTCCATACCCATTGGTAATAGCTGCATTTTCAAGTTCTGAGTGCCTGCCACCAACCCCATGGCTGCCCAGGCCCCTCTCTGAGATCCCCCAACTCCATCTCCCCAGGACCCAGCTACCAAGTGAATTACACCCAGTGAAAATGGGATGTCGAAGGCCCTGCCCCAGCCCAGGCCAGCAGGCAGCTCTGCTTGGTCAATGCCCATGTTAACCTGTTAACCAGTTAACTTATCCTGTCATTCAGGACTTTGCATAGCATGCCTAACCTAGTGGGAAATCATATAAATTAACACCTAAACTAAGACATTTCAGTAGAAATTAAAGTCAGATGAATACAAATATGACATCAAAGAGAAAACTAAGACTGGTATTTAAAGCCCAGATTGAATAGATTGTGATAGATTGTAAGCCAAGCCTTGGAGACATTGGGACCCAGAAGATGAAAGTCACTGCATAGTTTCTCTCAGCTCATTGCCTTGCTGATTCACAAGTGTCTGCGAGAATTCTTTTCCTCCCCCATCCTCTTATTTTGGCAGCAAATCGTTTTTGTACCAAATCATTGGTCTGGAAAGTATAAAATGAAATTCCTTTATGACATTACAAATGGAAATATGAGAGGAAGCCTAGGCATGAATGGTTCATTTGAGATGAAGACCCAACCACATGTGTAAGAGCTGAGGCTGTTGGGGGGCTGCCTGGAGCCCCCAGGCACCTGGTACAGGCTTGTTGGTCCAGTAGCCCCCAGGGGACTATGCTTGGACACTAACCTCCAGTCTGTTGTGTTATTGATTGGCATTAGATGCTAGTATCAGAAGGAAAGTGCTTTTTTGGTTGTTGAGGTTTCTGTATATTTCTAAGCTTGATTACGTCTCTAATATCCTTGCCTTTTTCCATTGGCAAACTCATTTTTGTACCTTCCCATGTCCTTTTCTCTGGCAAAAAAAGGCCAGAGAGAATTATGGGGGAAAAAAAAACCTTAATTCATGGATATAACATGCCCTTGAGGAAAACTCATAGCATTTCAAAGAGGGCCCAGGGCAAATTAAAGAAAGATGTCAGGGCTAAAAGAATGTCATTAGCAAGTGCAAGTAGCGATGCATTTATTAAATTAGTGCATCAGAGATTTTGAAAAAAAAAAAAAGGATATTGGTTTCACTTGCTAAATGTGGTTATTTAATACGCTTTGTGTGGTTCACTACAAAATAAAAGGTCTCCGTAATACTCTTCAAATTTGAATTCAGCAGCCCTTGTACTGTTCCCATTTTTAAATGGATGCCCATGTGTTTGTGTATAAATTTTCCATATTTAAAAAAATGTAAATGTTGACCTAGAGAAAATGTCAGTGGCGATAAAAATATAGAATTGTACCAGCCCAGGTGACCTGCATATGAGTAATAGGAAGAGAATAATTATCTGGTAAGATGAAATGGAATGGAACCTCGCCAAGACCTCCAGCTCTGGGCCCCCTGCCCCTCCCCTTCCTGCCTGGAGGAGTGCCTGCTGCTCTCAGACCACATGACTAGTTCTTCCTTTCATGGGCGCTTTGCCTGTTTCTCTACCCCTTCCTTGAAGCAGAGACAATGCTGTGCACTTAGGAGGTGTTCAGAAAATAGCTGCCTGAATGAATGATTGATAACTCTGGGCGGATTTCAGTTATTCTTTCTCTGTGTAATGCAAGCTGAGAGGTTCTCTTTCTTAGCCTGGATTCATTTAGGCTCACCTATCTTAAACAGATCTTGTTTAAAGTCCTCTATACCACCAACTGGGATCTAAGTAGACCATGCTGTGTATTTTAAATATAATATACTTAATTTTTTTTAAATTTTACTTATTTTTAATTGAAGGATAATTGCTTTATAATAATCTTTTATTTTTTATGCTTAATCCCATGCAGTAATTATGGCCTGCTTAACCTTAGAAAAAAAATTTTTAATTGGAGGATAATTGCTTTATAAGATTAACTTTTAATTCAACAATGCTCAGTGGCAACAAGACTGAAGTACATCTGCTCCCAGATCTGAATATTATATGAATATTTTTTTATTGCTAAGCCTGATCCTGCCCACCAGAGAGAGTACATCTTCACAGTTAGTTTGTGCCGGTACCTGGCTTCCTTTTTCACTTGGACCTCAACACTGAACCCATCTTCTTAGACTCTAAAAATAGCCAGTGAAATTTTTCACAGGACTAGAATTTTAAAAGTCTCAAAATTTGTATGGAGACACAAAAGACCCCAAAAAGCCAAAGCAATCTTGAGAAAGAAAAACAGAGCTGGAGGAATCAGGCTCCCTGACTTCAAACTATACTGCAAGGCTACCATCATCGAAACAGTATAGTTCTGGCACAAAAAATAGAAATTTAGACCAATGAAACAGGATAGAAAAACCATAAATAAGCCCATGTGACTATAGTCAATTAATCTATGACAAAAAAGGCAAGTCTACACAATTTTGGAAAGACAGTCTTTTCAACAAATGCTGCTGGAAAAACTGGACAGCAGCATGTAAAAAAAAATGAAACTAGATCATTCTTTAACTCCATACACAAAATAAGCTCCAGATGGATTAAAGACCTAAATATGAGACTGGACACTATGTAATTCCTAGAAAACATAGGCAGAACACTCTCTTGACATAAATTGCAGCAATATCTTTTTTGATCTGTCTCCCAGAATAATGGAAATAAAAACAAAAATAAACAAAGGGAACCTACTTAAACTAAAAAGCTTTCACACAGCAAAGGAAACAATAAACAAAACGAAAAGACAACCCACAGAGTGGGAGAAAATATTTGTAAATGATGTGACAGATGAGGGATTAGTCTCCAAAATTTACAAATAATTTATGATACTTAACAGCATAAAAACAACCCACTCAAAAATTGAGCAGAAGACTTAAATAGATATTTCTCCAAAGAAGTATACAAATGGCCAATAGGCACACGAATAGGTGTTCAACATTGCTAATTATTAGAAAAATGAAAATCAAAACTGCTGTGAGATATCACCTCACACCAGCCAGGATGGCCATCATCAAAAAAACCGTAAATGCTGGAGAGAGTGTGGAGAGAAGGGAACCCTCCTACACTGTTGGTGGAAATGTAAATTGGTACAGCCACTATGGAGAACAGTCTGAAGAGTCCTTAAAAAACTAAAAATAGAACTACCATATGACCCTGCAATCCCTCTCTGGGGCATATATCCAGAGAAAAACATGGCCCCAAAAGATACATGCACCCCCAGTGTTCACTGCAGCACTGTTTACAGTAGCCAAGACATGGAAGCAACCTAAATGTTCATCAACAAAAGGAATGGATAAAGACGATGTGGTACATATGTTCAATGGAATATTACTCAGCCATTAAAAAAGAATGAAATAATGCCATTTGTAGCAACATGGATGAACCTAGAGAGTGTCATTTGGAGTGAAGTTAAGTCAGACAGAGAAGGAGAAATATAGTATGACATCCCTTAAATGGGGAATCTAAAGTGAAATAATAACAAATGAACTTACTTACAAAACAGAAACAGACTCACAGACTTCCATGATGCGGGGAAGGATGGGGAAAGGGATAGTTAGGGAGTTTGGGATGGAGAGGTACACACTGCTATATTTAAAATGGATAACCAACAAGGATCTACTGTACAGCACATGGAAATCTGTTACATGGCAGCCTAGATAGGAGGGGAGTTCAGGGGAGAATGGATACAAGTATATGTATGGCAGAATTCCTTCGCTGTTTTCCTGAAACTATCACAACACTGTTTATCAACTAGACCTCAGCACACAATAAAAAGCTTAAAAATTAAAAAGCCAGTGAACTTTGATTTGGCTGACACCTTCAGATACCAAGCCTTAGTTTCTCATCTATCTATCCATCCAATATTTATTGAACATCCACTATATTTCGGGTTTTGTGTTAGGACTAGAGAGATAAATGGGCTTCCCTGGTGGCTCAGACGGTAAAGAATCTGCCTGCAATGCGGGAGACCCAGGTTTAATCCTTGGGTCAGGAAGAGCCCCTGGAAAAGGGCATGGCAACCCACTCCAGTATTCTTGTCTGGAGAATTCCATGAACAGAGGCTACAGTCCATGAAGTCACAAGGAGTCGGACAGGACTGAGAGACGGCCACTTTCATTTTCAGAGATAAGTACAACACACCTCTTGACCTTCAGTAGCTGGTGGCCTGGTGGGTACAGAGATGTGTAGCCTTGCATATCATGGGTGTGATAAAGTCTGTAATGAATACATGGGCAAAACATTCTGGAATACAAAAAGCAGGAACAGCTCATCCTTAGGGAATGTGGGGAGTGTTTTAGGGAGGAAATGATGGTTTTGCTGAATCTTTAATATGTAATAAGTAGTGGTTTTTCATGGGGAGGCAGGTGGGGAAGGGCCCTCTAGGCAGAGAAAGTAGCCCAAGCAAAATCTTGGAGCAGTGCTGAGCCTCTCTCTGGGGGCTGTGACGACCCTCTTCCATCCTTGCCCTGATTTGTGGTTGCCTCAGAGCCCAGTGGGTTTCCCAGGTGACACTGGTGGTAAAGAACCCACCTGCCAATTCGGGAGACTTAAGAGACATGGGTTCAATCCCTGGGTCAGGAAGATCTCCTGGAGGAGGAAATGGCAACCCACTCTACTATTCTTGCCTGGGAAATCCCATGGACAGAGGAGCCTGGTGGGCTACAGTCTATGGGATTGCAAAGAGTTGGACAAGACTGAAGCGACTTAGTGTGCACATAGAGCCTATTGGGAATGTTTCCCACACCCTTCCCAGGTCAAGGGAGATCTGATCAGAGACCTCAGAGTCTGCTGTGGCTGGTGTGAGCCTTCTGGGCATGTTGGCCTTTGACTGGTGGTCCAGACTCTGGACC
Source organism: Bos indicus (assembly GCF_029378745.1). Classification (NCBI taxonomy): domain Eukaryota; kingdom Metazoa; phylum Chordata; class Mammalia; order Artiodactyla; family Bovidae; genus Bos; species Bos indicus. The sequence goes on along the minus strand of NC_091773.1, from coordinate 37,142,224 downwards.
TTCCACTTGGCCACACAGCTCAAGAGAGAAGGAGTTTGACCTGAGGCCAAAGATCTTAAATTCTCCAAATCCTCAGGGCCTCTCCTTTCTGAACCTTTTCAGGAAGAATGTCCCTGCCATTAGGTGGCAGTGAGTCCCAGCCCCAGCCTAAGTGGAGCAGGCAGGAGACTCCCAGACCTGCACCTTGGTACAGAGAGATGGGAACCAGATGGCCCTTCTGCCTGCAGCAAGGCATGTGTTTGGTGGGTTTACACATGGGAGAATTCCAGTGTCATGCTACAAACACTGAATAGGATGACCTGGCTAAGTATTTCCATCTCTGCTCGAGGCTGAATCCTATCTTTAAGCATAAGCTGGCTTGGAAGAACTGCCCAAACCACTCCCCTTCTAGCCTGGGGGGAACTGTCCTCTCCACCAAAGTATTCTGCCTGCTTCACAGGCACCCACCCACCAGCGCCAACAATGACCGACCTGTGCGTCCACAGCTCTCATTGCTGTCATTGTTCCCTAGGGAGCACAGTCTCACTGTCAGCCTTATTGTAAAGTCACTGAAGCAGTCTTCTGTGGGCATGTGCCTACAGGCCATCCATCTAGAACTTCTACAACCAAGCTGAGATGATACTGAGTTGCCTTTGAATGAACGTCCTCATTAGTCTTTTCCTGGTCTCTTATCTTCTCTCTTTAAAAATAGTTAAATGGCAAATGCCATTCAAATGTAAGATTTCATCATGGACTATTATTATCTTTTTAATGAGATCAGGCACTGGAAATAAAGGCCCTGAATTTCATACCCACCACTATTACACTGACCATGTCTTGTTACTTTATAATATTTTTCAATAAATGACTTCATTTCATTTATAACAATTTAAAGGCTATAAATTGGGACTTTCCTGTAGCTCACAGGGCTTCCCTGTTGGCTCAGATGGTGAAGAATCTGCCTGCAATGTGGGAGATATGGGTTCGATCCCTGGGTTGGGAAGATCTCCTGGAGAAGGGAATGGCTACCCTCTGCAGTATTCTGGCCTGGAGAATTCCATGGGCAGAGGAGCTGACAGGCTACAGTCCTTGGGGTGGCAAAGAGTTGGACACGACTGAGCGACTTTCACTTCACTTTTCTGTTCTTCTGTTTATGTGTAAGTCAAAGTTGCTCAGTCGTGTCTGACTCTTTGCCACCTCATGGACTGTAGCCTGTCAGCTCCTCTGCCCATAGAATTCTCCAGGTCAGAATACTGCAGTGGGTAGCCATTCCCTTCTCCAGGAGATCTTCTCAACCCAGGGATCGAATCCAGGTCTCCCACATTGCAGGGAGATTCTTTACCAGCTGAGCCACAAGGGAAGCCCAAGGATACTGGAGTGAGCAGCCTATACCTTCTCCAGCATATCTTCCCACCCCAGGAATTGAACCAGGGTCTCCTGCATTGCAGGTGGATTCTTTACCAACTAAGCTACCAGGGAAGCCCAAAGAACAGAGAAGGGAATGAATGGCAACCCACTCTGAGTATTCTTGTCTAGAGAATCCTATGGACAGAGTAGTCTGGTGGGCTACAGTCCATGGGATCACAAAGAGTCAGACACAACTGATCGACTAACACTACTACGAAGTCTATATAACAGTCATGTTATTTGGATTTGGAATAACGTTCAAAGTATTATTTCACATTTTAGTATAGTAATGAAAACTTTTAAACATAGATAGCTATTTATGTTCAGTATGTGTTAGAGGGGGAAAATCCCGTCTCTAAATTGACAGTTTTGAAGTTGAATTTTTTGTTGTGGAGTATTATTACTTTTGTTATGTTGAAGAAGAGAGTGGATGAGTATATGGTACTATTGGGAAACGGGCCCCAAGGTCCCATTCCTGTGTATCTTGATCTTCGTTTTCCTTCTGTGTTGCCACCACTGCGTTAGGGTTTAGAATAATATTCCTCAATACAGGTGCAAACAAGCATCACATGAAGAAGTCTTTTAAATTCATTTCTATGGTCACATTATCAAGAAGCACACATAGAAAGCATAAGGAGTATAAGCAGAAAAGGGAATCCTTGTGTACTATGGAAAGGAATGTAAACTGGTGCAACCACTGTGGAAAACAATTTGGAGGCTTCTCAAAAAATTAAAGTAGAACTACCATATGATCCAGAAAATTTACTCCTGGGTATTTATCCAAAGAAAACAAAATCAGAAAAGGTACATGCACTCCCATGTATATTCACTGCAGCATGATTTACAATAGCCAAAATATGGAAACAACCTGTGTCCATTGACAAATAGACAAAATGTGATGTGTGTATATGTGTGTGTGTGTGTTAGTTGCTCAGTCATGTCCGAATCTTTGCGATCCCATGGACTGTAGCCCATCAGGCTCCTCTGTCGATGGGGATTCTCCAGGCAAGAATATTGGAGTGGGTAGACATTTCCTTCTCCAGGGGATCTTCCCCACCTAGGGATTGAACCTGGGTCTCCTGCACTGCAGGCAGATTCTTTACTGTCTGAACCACAGAGAAACCTATATATATATATATATATATATATATATATATATATATATATAAAACCAGAGAGAGAGAGAAGAATCCTATTCAGCCATGAAAAGGAGAACCTGCATTGGTGACAACATGGATGGATCTTGGAGGCATTTTGTTAAGTGAAAGTCAAATTCCGTATGATCTCATTTGTGTGTGGAATTAAAAAACAAACAAACAAAAACCCAGACTCATAGGTAAAGAGAACAGATTGGCAGTTCCTAGGAAGGGGTAAGAGCAGAGAGAGACAGGGGCAAAATGGGTTAAAGAAAAAAGCATAGGTAAATATGTGAGTTGAAGGTAGATCCACTTAACGTTTTTTTTTAATTAGGTCATATCTACAAATGAAATGGGCAAACAGACAATCCAAGGTGAAATCTTATTCTTCAGGGTCCTGTGAATCATGAATTTGTCCAGTGGGTGTAATATCCCAGTTACTGTTTAATGTTTCAGCCTGTGTAGTAAAAAGCAACTTTATGAATGTGTGGCATTTGAAGAACGAACATGCAGCATAAAGTGCAGAATTTGTAGCTGCTAACTTGGACGGGCAAACAGGATGCCTGTTTTACAGCTTGCTCTACTGAGAAACAAATTTAATGACCTCCATTTTATAGAGAATTTATTTATTATGGATAACTCATTTTTAAATAGTCTAATATTCTGGGTCATTTTTTCCCCCCTGAGGAGCATATTTAGAATCAGATGGTCTTAAGTGAAAGGAAGATACATTCGGCGGAAGTGCCCCTTTGTTTTCTGGCCATGCAGATGTGCCCTGACTGAAGGCACTCAGTTCTGCCCTCGGAGCAGAGTGGTCACTGGGGAAAGTCATTTGTTTCAGAGATGGGTACCTCAATGGGGAGAGTGGCCCAGCTGCTCTGACTCACACCTAGGACATTTGACTTTAAAAAGAAAAAAAAAAAAAGACATGCCTAATCAATATCTTTGTGTCTTTTAGAAAGAGATGTTGTGTTACCAAAGCAGAGTTTATATTTCTGTTCAGTATAAAATGAAAAATAAAATTGACCTATCCTAAGAATGCATTCCCTACTAGAAAACAAACAAACAAAAAACCTCTCTCCTTCTGATTTCTACGAAGAGCTATCCCTTTTCAAACTAGTTTCCCTGCTCTGGCCTCAAAACACTCAGGCTATGACAAGCCTCTGTGCCAGTTTTCATCAGCTTGGTTTGGGTAGTGAAGTGCCTCTCAGTTTTTCCCAGATAGCACTCTAAATCTAAAGAATATGTTTCTTGAATATATTTCCATCTTAGGTATAGATGCAGAGTAAAGTGACATGAATACTGAGCACAGAAATGGGAGTACATGTTTATACATGTATTTATACAGCGAATGATAGATTTTGCATTCTTGTTCGGGTTCAAATATTTGGGGAAAATAACTGCCAGTAAGTGTTCATGAATGTACAATATGTTATATGCTATTACCAGTGAATTTTTGCCTCTATGGAAATAAGCTTTCCCTTTTACAATAATTGCTAACCGCTAAGAGAAAAAAATCACAGGTGTGTCTTTTTTTTTTAACTTTTGTATTTTGTAATCACATCATTTTAAAGGTGAGATGTCAAGCTTACATTTTTGCTAAGGAACCTGCAGCTTCGAGTCTTATCTAAGAATTATTCCTGCTCTTTTGCAATGTTTCCTTAAAGACACTGGGTTTGAGTCATTTACTAACCACAGACACAAAATGCATTAGGTTTTAACAGCAGATCTAAATTAAAAACTCAGTAACTTGGAACAAATGGACCCTTTAGCTCATTTCCAAGCTAAAATCCTGGTTACATTTTATTGTTTCTAAACCTTTCTTACTGCAAACCATCAATCCACCAGCTTCCTTCTGGCTCGTCCGAGCTTTGAACTGTACCTTTACGGTGCTATAAATTAGCATGTGGGATGCACTGTAATTGGCATTCATTTCTTCCCAGTTGAAGTTGTCTGTCTTTGAAGACATCTTTACAACACTTCGAATTCACTCTGAAAAGTAATACCCGACGAAAAGATGTCAAACATAAATTTAAAAAACATGTTTTGGCTTTTATCTCAAGATGGAAAATAAAAGTGGTCATAGCTCTGTGATCCAGAACTCACTTTCTAAGACTTTAGTCCCATTGTCTTGGGCAGAGACGTCTTTGGCAGCAGGAAGTAGAAAGAAGGGCACAGTCTCACCCACCTGAAGACAACGAGTCATTTTAAAGATATGGTTACAGGGGGAAATGGTCAGGGTCGTAAAATTGTCAATGAAATGCACTCTCATCAGGGCTTTCTGTGGGACGCACGGCAGGAAAAAGCCAAAAGGCTCCGTGGAGGGGGCCGGAGGCTTCTCACTGCCCTGCCAGGGTAGGGCGAGCAAGTGTCAGCCCTCCGTCCTCAGTCACAGAGCTGCTGTCACAATGGGGCAGGAGAAGGGTGAGAGGAGAAGCAAGGGATACTTGCGGAGGGGGCGCTCCTGAGGGGGAAAGGCCACACTGCTGTCCTGTGTCCCTGAAACCCAGCCAGCCAGCCTCCTGGATGAGCAGGGAGCTGTGCGTCCATCGTGCACCTGTCCGTCAGTATGGCCGCCTGGACTCTGGCCTGGGCGCGTTCCCTGCCCCCGGCTCCTGGTTTCTACCCCTAGCCCAGCCTTTCTCCACACTGCATCCTGCAGCAGCCCATCCTCCAAGGGGAATTTGTTTTCCAAGCTTTAAAACCAAATTACCGGGAGGGTAAGAGAAAACCCAAGCCTCTAGTCCTTGGGCAGCTTGCCACCAAACTCCTTGAACTCCAGCCCTGGGTTTTTGTGTCCCTTTGAAATAGACACGGTTTGGGTTGAACCTGTACTTCCTAGCATCTGGAGCAGAGGAGGAAGAATATACTATTTTTAAAAGGAACTTTCTGGAAAGTGTACAAAACCCGATAATTAAAAAAATAAAGCCAAGCCCTCAGCTGCACAAACAGCCCTTGTTCTCTTCCAGCGAAGGTCTGTCAGGAGTGCCCACCTTCCTCTCCCTGAGAAGAGCAATTAAGGAGACCAGGAAGCATTGCTGGGTTGGGTCTGTTTTCTAGTAAAGCCTTTTCAATCACCTCCTTTGATGTAGCAGAGGGTGGGAGGGGAGTCCAACCAACCTGCTCCATGCCTCCAGCCCAGTTTTGGAGGCTCCGGGTTAGAAGAGCGTTTTCTCTCTCTTAACTTATTTTTGTGCATCAGAGTGTACACATCTGTCTTTATACCCAGCCGATTTTCTGGCCCCAAACAAGTTCTCTGTGAGTTTCTCCAACCGAGCTCAGTGGGATCTCTGTCAGCTGCAAGATTTATGTCATCTTGTTTGGTCCTGAGAACTGATCCTTCAGCTTTTCACATCTGGATTTAATTGGAAAGACATTAAGTGCACTGGAAAAGCATATTTTAGGGCAGCTCTTTATAGACACCCCTATTAAAGGGGCTGACGGCTATAGGTTCAAGTGCGATGAACACAGACAACATCTCAAAAGTAGAAAGCCCGGAATTAGGAAGGAGTGGCTAGGAAGAAGAGCACCCTGTTCAAGGATTCCATTTACCTGGTTCCTCTGGGAAAGAAATGCGACAAGATGCCCACCAACTTCATGCCTAGCCCAGCAGCATGGGGCACCAACTCATGGACCACTGGGCATTTTGATATTTTCACGGACGGTTCCTCCCCGGTTTGGTTTGCACGTCCTTTACACTGGCAATTGGACGTGTCATACACAGACGTTTCAGAGGGTGGTTGGCAACTGCAAAAGCCGTCACCATCTTGTTCCTGTCCTCTCTCCGGGTGGCGATTGAGTCCCCAGGCTACCACACCCTGCGGTGTTTCCATACACAACGGAAGCCTCTGGTCCGCTAGAAGCACAGAACGCTCACTCACTGACTGGTGTGAGTTTAGCAAAGCCCCTCACCCCGTTTGGCACACACTGGTAGGTTTTAAATAAACACATCCAGGGCTGAAGGCAGAAGCGACCTGATGATGATCAGTGTTTTACAAAAGGTCTCTCCATTTTCAGATTTGTGGTTTGTGTGCAAAAGGATAATAAAGAACTCAGATCAGTTGTCATCAGGGGAACACAGATATCTTTCTCATCTTGATCTGTGTTTTCTTTGGAGGCTCTGAACTTGCTAGTTGCTCAGGAGCTGCTTTAATTCTCTGAAGTCCTGGCTCCCAAACGCCTAATTATTAGAGGGTAAAATGCGCATTTAGTTTCCTGTCTTTGGACTCTGCTTCATCGTATCTGTGGCCTTGGTTTATAATGTGTTTTGAGCCGTGGAATCTAATGCCAGAGGGCTTCCCTGGTGGCTCAGTGGTAAAGCATCCTCCTGCAGTACACAAGGCTTGGGTTCAATCCCTGGATTGGGAAGATCCCTTGGAGAAGGAAATGGCAACCCACTCCAGTATTCTTGCCTGGAGAATCCCATGGACAGAGAAGCCTGGCGGGCTACAGTCCATGGGGTCGAAAAAGAGTTGGAAACAACTGAGGGTGGTTGGCAGTCTGAAACATCTGTGTATGACACCTCTAAACACCAACACAACTGAACAACAACAACTCTGTTGGTTATCTGGTGAAACCTGCAGACCTTTGCACAGAATACTGTGAACCTACCTAATATTAAAGTACATAAGATTTAAAAAATATTAAAATCAATTATCAGATATTCAGTTATCAAAAGAATAAAGCTGTGCTATAGCAATAAACCTGTTTATTTGCACACTGACTGACTAGATCTCGCAGTGGGTCTGATAACCATACATCTAATATAATTCATGCAATTCTCCAGGCAAGAAACTGGAGTAGGTTGCCATTTCCAAGATTTTCCAGGGAATCTTCCTGACCCAGGGATCGAACCCAGGTCTCCTGCGTTGCAGGCAGATTCTTTACCGTTTGAGCCACCAGGGAAGCTCAATATTTTGCTTAAAGAAGTGCTAAGTTTCTGTTAGATGTTAATATGCATAACTGAATCTCTCCCCTGTCTAAATTCATAAAGCTCCTAAATCCATGAGCCCAAAGTTAAACCCCTGGTCTGGTGGACAGTCTCTAAGCAGCAGCCCTGGGCTGCGACTTTGTTCTACTCAGCCCCTGGCCTCCGAGAACCTCAGCCCGTCTTTTGGCCCTGGACCTGCGCTGAGTAGCCTGGCAGGAGTTCTGGCCTCTGTCTGCCTCTGACCCTCTCTGCAGCCCCGCTGGGAAGGTGTTGCTGTCTTTGATGATGGCAGAAGGGGCCCAGCAGTCACCCAGGGGATAGCAGTGGACACCCAGGAAAGGCCTCTCTGCACCCGAACCATTTTGCCCTTGGCTGGGCCGCTTGGCCGAGCTGGACATGGACAGACTGGGTTGCAAATTGGGAAAGGAGTACGTCAAGGCTGTATATTGTCACCCTGCTTATTTGACTTATATGCAGAGTACATTATGCAAAATGCTGGGCTGGATGAAGCCCAAGCTGGAATCAAGATTGCCAGGAGAAATATCAATAACTTCAGATATGGAGATCATACCACACTTATGGCAGAAAGCGAAGAAGAACTAAAGAGCCTCTTGATGAAAGGGAAAGAGGAGAGTGAAAAAGTTGGCTTAAAACTCAGCATTCAGAGAACTTAAGATCATGGCATCTGGTCCCATCACTTCATGGCAAATAGATGGGGAAACAATGGAAACAGTGAGAGATTTTATTTTTGGGGACTTGAAAATCACTGCAGATGGTGCTTGCAGCCATGAAATTAAAAGACGCTTACTCCTTGGAAGAAAAGCTATGACTGACCTAGACAGCATATTTAAAAGCAGAGACATTACTTTGCCAACAGAGGTCCATCTAGTCAAAGCCATGGTTTTTCCAATAGTCTTGTATGGATGTGAGAGTTGGACTCTAAAGAAAGCTGAGAGCCAAAGAATTGATGCTTTTGAACTGTGATGTTGGAGAAGACTCTTGAGAGTCCTTTGGACTTCAAGGAGATCCAACCCATCCATCCTACAGGAGATCAGTCCTGAATATTCATGGGAAGGACTGATACTGAATTTGAAATGCCAATACTTTGGCCACCAGATGCGAAGAGAAGATTTGAAAAGACCCTGATGCTGGGAAAGATTGAAGGCTGGAGGAGAAGGGGAAAACAGAGGATGAGATGGTTAGATGGCATCACTGACTCAATGACATGAGTTTGAGTAAGCGGGAGTTGGTGATGGCCAGGGAAGCCTGGCATGCTGCAGTCTATGGGGTCACAAAGAGTCGGACATGACTGAGCAACTGAACTGAACTGGGCCGCTTGGGCCCAAACAGAGTGAAAGTGGTGTAACCACAAGGGCTGTTGGTGGAAGAAGAGCTGAAAAAGGATCAAGTCAGGAAGAGAAAGCTTGGTCCACTCTGCTGCTTCCTGACTGCATTCCCTGCCATGACCACCGTCCAGCTGCAGACGCAGGGCTCTTTCAGAAACGCAAACCTGAGCGTGTCCCTGTCTTGGTGAACGTCTGTGTAGCCCAAGTCCCTGCTCCTTGAAATGACACATAGGCCCTTGTTAGAGACTGGGCTCTTTCTTCTCAAAATCCATATATTGAAGCCCCATACAGTGAAGTACGGCAGAATGTGACTGCTTTAAGACAGGCCTTTAAAGAGATGATTAAGTTATAAATGAAATGGGGCCAAGAACGGTTTAGTCACTCAGTTGTAACTGACTCTTTGCGACCCCATGACTATAGACTGCCAGGGTCCTCTGTCCATGGGATTTCCCAGGCAAGAATACTGAAGTGGATTGCCATTTCCTCCTCCAGGGGATCTTCTTGGCCCAGGGATCAAACCCATGTCTCCTATTTTGGCAGGCAAGTTCTTTACCACCCGGGAAGCCCATAATCCAATCTGGCTGGTGTCCTTATGAGAAGAGGAGATTAGGACACACAGAGAGAGGCCCAGGGAGGCATGTGCACCGAGGAAAAGCCATGTGAGAATGCAGGGACAAGGCAGGCGTCTGTTTGCAAGCCTTGCTGCGGGGTGAGTGACCCTGCTGACACCTCGATCTCCGAGTTTCCCCTCCAGAGTCGTGAGAGAGTATGTTTCTATTGTTTAAGGCACCCAGTCTGTGTTACGCAACCCAGCAAACTAATAGAGCCTCACTCTCGGGCTTCCTGTGAGGACAGGCCCAGTGTCCCCTTGCCGCTTGGGAACACTGGTGCCTCGTCCTTCGCAAGGCACCAGGCATGCTGCTTATCACCCCAGTGTCTCTGCCTGGATGCCTTTCTTTACAAAAGCTCAGGCTGCACCTCACTCAAGAAGTTCCTCCCCACCCCCCGCACCCTGCAGGCCAGACTGCATACATCATCACATGCGCATTCGTGCTCCCTACCCGCCCGGGGCATCCCACGGGCAGGCTTGTCTGTCCTTCATCTCTGTGTGCCCAGAGCCTGGCCCAGGGCCTGGCACTCTGCTTGCTGTAAGTATCCGCTGAACAAATACATGTAGCCATCCCTCCAGCTGGACTGTACTCACTCTATCCTACTCCAGGATAATCTGGGTTCAAGGCTGGGGCGGGCTGTTCACGAGCTTTGTGACCTCAGAAGAGTCCATGACCGCCTTGAGATACAAGTTTCTGAGTAAACCATGGGCACAGGTCCCAGTCAGTGTTTCTCAGCCTTTCTAAGGTCTGTGTCTCCTGTTGGCAAATGATTTTTTAAAAAATCATATGGGAATTTTTCTCCAAATGATCTCTCCCCAGTGATCCCTGACCTGTGAATTTCAGCCAAGATGATTTTTGCCAACCTTTCCTTTCTCTAGTTAAGATTCAGTGATGCCTACAACTGAGAGAACTGAGTTTACAGTAGATTTGTTTTAGGGTTTTGCCCCGGGGTCCTCCTTGGGAAGCTTCCATCCCTTGACAGCTAGGCTGCTGCTGCTGCTGCTAAGTCGCTTCAGTCATGTCCGACTCTGTGCGACCCCATAGACAGCTAGGCTAGTCCAAGGTAAATTTCAAGTGGAATCACAATGGGGATGGGTCTGTGATGGAAACAAGAAAGAGGGAGGTAATGGCTGAGAGGGCCAGTCATTCCCCAGACCCAGCAGGGTGTATGCTTCTTAGGACTGTCGTTAACCAGTGGATCCTTTGGTGAATGTTGGTCAATGTGGCACTAGTGGTAAAGAGCCTGCCTGCCAGTGCAGGAGATGTAAGAGATGCGGGTGCAATCCCTGGGTCGGGAAGATTCCCTGGAGGAGGGCATGACAACCCACTCCAGTATTCTTGCCTGGAGAATCCCATAGACTGTAGCCTGGCAGGCTCCTCTCTCTGTGGGGTTGCACAGAGTCAGACATGACTGAAGTGACCGAGCATGCACATACTGTTACTTCTGGCAACTAAGGGTGGGAGAAGCGAGCTTGCCCTCTCTGTTTAACCATGCTGTCCGGTGGTGTGTTAAAATAAAAGCAATTATTAGACCAAATTCTCCCAAACACACAATGTGTTGTTTAGTAAACAAATGCAAACATTTTAATCCAGCCTGTTCTTTTAAATGCAGGGAAACCTGACCCTAGCCTCAGGTGCCCTAGTGGGTTCAAACTAGAGCAGATGTATCAGTGTCCCATCAGCAAGAACTGCCAAGCCTACAGGTGGCCAGACAACCACATTCCCAAAGAAAGGGGGTGCCCTTGATGACAGAGCTCCAGATCTTAAGAGAATTCCTCAAGAGATGGAATCAGGCAGCTGGGCTTGCAAATCCTTATTCTTCAGTAACGCAGAGGAGGACGGCCCATCTAATTTTAAACCACCTATCTAGAGTACCACTAAAGCAAGCTTCAGAAGAAGCAGCATAGCGATTCCATTTGAGGAAAACACAGAATTCACATATATGTATATGTATAAGTATTAAGTATTAGTCGCTAAGTCGCGTCTGACTCTTTGTGACCCCATGGACTGTAGCCCACCAGTCTCCTCTGTTCATGGGATTCTCCAGGCAGGAATACTGGAGTGGGTTGCCATGCCCTTCTTCAGGGGATCTTCCTGACCCAGGGATGGAACCTGGGTCTCCTGCATTGCAGGCAGATTCCTTACCGTCTGAGTCACAAGGGAAAGAGCATGTATATGTGTAAGGATATACCAAACAAAATACCTGGAAAAATGCACACCAAACTATTAATTAGCAGTTACTTCTAGTTTGTGGGCTTGTAGTTGATCGAAGGGTAAGATAATATGGGCGGCTTTTCCTTGACATTTAAGTATTTTTCAAAGTTTTACAATGAGGACTATTTTAAAATTAGGAATACTAATTTTTACAACCAGTACAGTCCAAATTTTGTTTCCAGTTTTTATTGCAAAATAAGTATAGATTCACAGGAAGTTGCAAAGATAGTACAAAAAAGCCCTGTATACTCTGTACTCAGTTTCCCCCAATTTTATGTATTATTTATTTTCCATTTTATTTATCTATAGTACAATATCCAAACCAAGATATTGACACTGGTTTGTTGTTGTTTAGTTGCTAAGTCACGTACTACTCTTTTGCAACCCCATGGACTGTAGCCCGCCAGGCTTCTCTGTCCATGGGATTTCTCAAGCAAGAATACTGGCGTGCGTTGCTATTTCCTGCTCCAGGGGATCTTCCCAACCCAGGGATCAAACCCACAACTCCTGCCTTGGCAGGTGAATTCTTTACCTCTGAGCCACCAAGGAAACCTACTGACAATGGACCACTTCTGTAATGTAGGTCTATGGCCAGTTTATCACATGCAGAGACTCATGTAACCACCACACAATCAAGACACAGAATTCTTTGATCATCACCGAGATCTCCCTAATGCTATCCTTTTGTGGTCTCACTCTGTACCCACTCCTCCTCCCACCACTATCACTCACTAATCCTTGGCAAGACTTTTGTCATTTCAAGAATGCTATATAAATGGAATCATACAGTATGTGACTCAGTATGTCTCAAAAGGAGACTGACTTTTTTTTCACTCAGCCCAATACCCTTGCAATCCATCCAAGTTGTTGTATGTACCAACAGTTCATCCCTGTATATTGCTGAGAAGTATTCCATGGTGTGGATGTACCACAGTTTAATAATTTATCTATTGTGGGGGTTTGGGGCTTTTTTTTCTTTTGACTAATACAGATAAAACTGCCTTGAACACTTGTGTACAAGTTATTGATGTGGACATAAATTTTCTCTTCTCTGGGACAGTTCAGTTCAGTTCAGTCACTCAGTCGTGTCCGACTCTTTGTGACCCCAGGCACCGCAGCACGCCAGGCGTCCCTATCCATCACCAACTCCTGGAGTCCACCCAAACCCATGTCCATTGAGTCAGTGATGCCATCCAACTCTTATCCTCTGTCGTCCCCTTCTCCTCCTGCCCTCAATCTTTCCCAGCATCAGGGTCTTTTCAAATGCGTCAGCTCTTTGCATCAGGTGGCCAAAGTATTGGAGTTTTAGCTTCAACATCAGTCCTTCCAATGAACACCCAGGCCTGATCTCCTTTAGGATAGACTGATTGAATCTCCTTGCAGTCTAAGGGACTCTCAAGAATCTTCTCCAACACCACAGTTCAAAAGCATCAATTCTTTGGCACTCAGCTTTCTTTATAGTCCAACTCTCACATCCATACATGACCACTGGGAAAACCATAGCCTTGACTAGATGGACCTTTGTTGGCAAAGTAATGTCTCTGCTTTTTAATATGCTGTCTAGGTTGGTCATAACTTTCCTTCCAAGGAGTAAGCATCTTAATTTCATGGCTGTAACCACCATTTGCAGTGATTTTGGAGCCCAGAAAAATAAAGTCAGCCACTGTTTCCACTGTTTCCACATCTATTTGCCATGAGGTGATGGGACCGGCTGCGATGATCTTAGCTTTCTGAATGTTGAGCTTTAAGCCAACTTTTTCACTCTCCTCTTTTACTTTCATCAAGAGGCTCTTTAGTTCTTCTTCACTTTCTGCCATAAGGGTGGGGTCATCTGCATATCTGAGGTTATTGATATTTCTCCTGGTAATCTTGATTCCAGCTTGTGCTTCCTCCAGCCCAGCGTTCCTCATGACGTACTCTGCATATAAGTTAAATAAGCAGGGTGACGATATACAGCCGTGACGTATTTCTTTCCCTATTTGGAACCAGTCTGTTGTTCCATGTCCAGTTCTAACTGTTGTTTCCTGACCTGCATACAGGTTTCTCAAGAGGCAGGTCAGGTGGTCTGGTATCCCCATTTCTTTCAGAATTTTCCACAGTTTATTGTGATCCACACAGAAAGGCTTTGGCATAATCAATACAGCAGAAATAGATGTTTTTCTGGAACTCTCTTGCTTTTTCCATGATCCAGCGGATGTTGGCAATTTGATCTCTGGTTCCTCTGCCTTTTCTAAAACCAGCTTGAACATCAGGAAGCTCGAGGTTCATGTATTGCTGAAGCCTGGCTTGGAGAATTTTGAGCATCACTTTACTAGCGTGTGAGATGGGTGCAATTGTGCGGTAGTTTGAGCATTCTTTGGCATTGCCTTTCTTTGGGGTTAGAGTGAAAACTGACTTTTTCCAGTCCTGTGGCCACTGCTGAGTTTTCCAAGTTCACTGACATATTGAGTGTAGCACTTTCATAGCATCCTCTTTCAGGATTTGAAATAGCTCAACTGGAATTCCATCACCTCCACTAGCTTTGTTCATAATGATGCTTCCTAAGGGCCATTTGACTTCACATTCCAGGATGTCTGGCTCTAGGTCAGTGATCACACCATCATGATTATCTGGCTCGTGAACAGTGTACAGTTCTTCTGTGTATTCTTGCCACCTCTTAATATCTTCTGCTTCTGTTAGGTCTATACCATTTCTGTCCTTTATTGAGCCCATCTTTGCATGAGATGTTCCTTTGGTATCTCTGATTTTCTTGAAGAGATCTCTAGTCTTTCCCATTCTATTGTTTTACTCTATTTCTTTGCATTGATCACTGAGGAAGGCTTTCTTATCTCTCCTTGCTATTCTTTGGAACTCTGCATTCAAATGGGTATATCTTTCCTTTTCTCCTTTGCTTTAACTTCCCTTCTTTTCACAGCTATCTGTAAGGCCTCCTCAGACAGCCATTTTGCTTTTTTGCATTTCTTTTTCTTGGGGATGGTCTTGATTCCTGTACAGTGACATTGTACGTTCCTGTACAATGTCACGAACCTCCCAAATGCCCCAAAATATGATTGCTGGGCTGTATAGTAAGTTTATGTTGTATTTTTTTATAAAACTGGAAAACTATTTTCCAGAGTGGCTGACCCATTTCAGAGTCCCATCACAAATGTATAACAATAGACACAGTTTCTCTGAATTCTCTCCTTCATTTGGTATTGTCACAAATGTTTGTTTTCAGTGTTTTAATAGGTTTGTAATGATATCATAATCTTAACAGCTAGTAATGTTAAGCATCTTTTCAGGTGTTTATTTGCCGTTTGTAAATCCTCTTTGGTGAACCTTCTCTCCGTGTCCTTTGTCCATCTTCTAGTTGGATTGTTATTTACTTTATATATTCTAGATACCAGTCCTCTGTCAGTCACATGGGGGCCGTTACTACTTTGTGTGAAATCAAATGGAGACAGAATAACATTCTATAAATTTATAACATTAAATAGTCCTACCTATTCACCTATCACTTCTGGCTTCTTTCTCAGTTAACAAGAAAGTCTGGTGTATCCTTGATAAAGATTTTTTAGTAGACTTTATTTTTAAAATGTATTTATTTATCTGGCTGCACTGGGTCTTAGTTGTAGCATGTGGGATCTAGTTCCCTGGCCAGGGATTGAACCCAGGCCCCCTGAATTGGGAGCACAGAGTCTTAGCCACTGGACCACCAGTAAAGTTCCCTTGACAAATATTTTGTTTCCACTTTTAGTCCCAAACTTTGGGTTCACAAGAAACCCTCTACCCTATCCTTTGTCATTCAGGAACCCAACAGCTCCCTCCCACAATGAAGCACCTCCTAAGAGACATAGGGTCCCTGGGAAGGCTTTTTGCATGAAGACACACTAAGAATTAACAGACTTAAGTGCCCCTTGCCCACTGTAGGCATGTGGTCCCTTTGCCCTCTGGAAATATCTTCACAGAGAGGCCATCTTGAGGAAGGGAGAAAGACCTGGGTGTTTCTTGGCAATATTCACGCATAGATCACCAGTCTTAGCATCTCCAGGCTGCTGTGCTCTGTAAACCAGGCAGCCCACGTCCCCTGACTACAAATGAGCCTTTGTATGTCATCGCTGGTGCTGTAGCTACTAAACAACATCCAGCTCTGCCCGATTCTGCTGCTGGTGATGCTAAGTTGCTTCAGTCATGTCCGACTCTGTGCGACCCCATAGATGGCAGCCCACCAGGCTCCCCCATCCCTGGGATCCTCCAGGCAAGAACACTGGAGTGGCTTGCCATTTCCTTCTCCAATCCATAAAAGTGAAAAGTGAAAGTGAAGTCCCTCAGTCATGTCTGACTCCTAGCGACCCCATGGACTGCAGCCCACCAGGCTCCTCTGTCCATGGGATTTTCCAGGCAAGAGTACTGGAGTGGGGTGCCATTGCCTTCTCCCTGCCCAGTTCTAGAGACTATAATTTCAGCTCTAGGAGATAGGCATGCAGATACCTCAGCAAATGCGTGTGATGACATAGTACCACTTGTGAGTGCTAATTGAGACTAATTGCTCACAACACCTGCTTCCTCTTTTCCTCAGCTCACAGCCAGATTTAGTTACCCAACCTGGAGTTGGGTGGAGTTGTGGAGTTCAGTATGGTCATGTCACTGGGTTCCGCAGCACGAGGGCTTTGAGATCTCTTTCATAAAATCTTCCTAAGTGCTATCTTCCATTTTATTTTCTCTTTCACTGGCTGAATGGAGAGGACCATAATGCAAGCCTAGAGGAGGGTGGAGTCACAAGATGGAAGGGGTCTAGGACCTTGATTGATCAGGGTCCGCTGTCCAGCAATGTGCAATAGGTCTTTCCATGAGCATTGAGATTCTAGGGGTGACTGTTTAGCAGTTTACTTTGAGTGACGCAGGGCATAGAAATCACCAGTCACTATTCTTTTCCAAATATAGAGAAGGCTTCATAGAGGAGGCTCCCTTGGGGCTCACTCCAGGTTGCCTCTCAGATGCTATATGTGTGTGCATGCTCAGTTTCTTCAGTCATGTCTGACTCTTCGTGACCCTGTGGACTGTAGCGCACCAGGCTCCTCCACCCATGGGGTTTCCCAGGCAAGAACACTGAAGTGGGTTGCCTTGCACTCCTCCGGGGGATCTTCCCCACTCAGGGATCGTACCGCATCTCCTGCAGCTCGAGCACCGCAGGCGAATTCTTTAGCACTGAGCCACTGGGAAGACTTTCAGATACTATAAATACTGCTTATTTTCACAGATCAGGGTATTGCCTGGTTGCTTTTCATGTTTGACTCATTCTTAAATTGTCCTCTTTTGTACGATCACTTTACCCTTATTTGGCTAACAATACCAGCTCTGCAAAGCCCTAAAGTTGAGTGCTATCAAATTCCAAATAGCTTATTGCTTTTAGCACCCTTCTCACTTTCAGTAAATTCTTCTAGCCTTTTGATAACTTAATTCCTATCCTTTCCACATATTTATCCAAAAGGCAGCTTTTAAATTCTGGACCCACTCTTCCTCCTGGCCTTTGATACTACCAGATGCTAGAGGAAAAACATCCCCAATATGCCTACAATCTATTTCAATATATAATTCTATCCAACTGAATGTCAGGCATTTCTAAAGAATGCTGTTGGTTGATATAGCGTCCCTTGCCCATGTTAAGGTTTTGATTTGAAATTGCGTTTTGGAATGCCTCATGTTATATTTTCCCCCAATTTATAAATCTATCACATATTTTCTCTCCGATTTATCTTGCCTCCTTAAAAGATTAACCATTAAGAATGGAGTCTGACATGATATCTTTAGAAAGCAAAAAAAGAAAAATATTCTGCTTTTGAAAGGGAATGTACCCTCGGGCAAAAAAAAATTTCTCTGTCTCTTAATTCACATTGGGAACTGCCAGTTGTCATGCTGACAGCTTAAGATGGATTAGGATTCCATCACTGATCATCGCATAAATTCTTATACTTATAACCTTACATCTTTATCTGCAGCCAAACAATTAGGGGGAAAAAAAAAAAAAAAACCTCTGTTTGGATATATTAGAATGTCAACCCTCAGAGTACTAGCTTGAAACAACTTAGAAGAATTTGGCAGACCTAAACTGCATCCCCAAAAGTATACTAAATTACTTTTCATTTGAGTGTGGAGGCAGGGAAAGGGGACTATTTGTGATCATAATTATTTATAAATCTCTTTGTTTGATTATATTGTCTTAATGAAGATGTTTTTAGGAAACCAGGATACTACTTTTTCCTTTAAGATGGCTATTTAATTATAAACCTTAACAATTACTTTTAATGGAGTTTCTAAAAATGACCAAACCAACTGTGATATTATTAGTGATGTGCTTCTTTCAGTGGCACCTAGAGAAAGAAGATAAAAGTTTACTTCTTGAACTTGACAGTGACAATATTTCTCTTAGTTGAAGAAAACAAAGAATTTCTAGGAAAAAAAAAAAAACCTAAAATTAATTCCAAGAAAGTTTCTTCCAATGTTGTAATAAAGTAATTGGCATAAAATAAGTCCACAATATATGAGAACACCCACCTTGGGGATCTATCATGATACTTAATTCCCTCATTTGAAAGACCAACATGTAGCAGCTACGTACTTCAGCTGAATAATCAGCCTTTCAACATCAAATGAATGCTTACTTCTGGATTACTTACTTCTGATCAGTGGAGGAAGTGAGCTACCCCTTAATTTCCATAAGGAACTTCTGAGAATTAATAAAACCGTACTGTATATACAGGACTTCCCTGGTAGCTCAGATGGTAAAGAATCCACCTGCAATGCAGGAGACCAGAGTTCAGTCCTTGGGTTGGGAAGATACCCTGGAGAAGGAAATGGCAACCCACTGCAGTATTCTTGCCTGGAAAATCCCATGGACAGAGAAGCCTAGCAGGCTACAGCCCTTGGGGTTGCAAAGAGTTGGGCATGACTGAGCAACTAACGCTTTTACTTTCACTTTACCGTATATATGAGGTAGCTAGATATTCTTGGTCACTGTTTTCAGCCATTCATTCAGTCATTCATTAATTCAACTAATAAAGTGAAAGTCACTCAGTGGGACCCAGTCAGTCCATGGGTCTTTGCAACCCATGGACTACACAGTCCCTGGAATTCTCCAGGCCAGAATACTGGATTGGGTAGCCCTTCTCTTCTCCAGGGGCTCTTTCCAACCCAGGGATCAAACCCAGGTCTCCTGCATTGCAGGAGGATTCTTTACCAGCTGAGGCACGAGGGAAGCCCAAGAATACTGGAGTGGGTAGCCTATCCCTTCTCCAGCGGATCTTCCCAATCCAGGAATCGAAACAGGATCTTCTGCATTGCAGACGATTCTGAGCTACTGCTGCTGCTAAGTCACTACAGTCGTGTCCGACTCTGTGCGACCCCATAGACGGCAGCCCACCAGGCTCCCCCGTCCCTGGGATTCTCCAGGCAAGAACACTGGAGGGGGTTGCCATTTCCGATCCAATGCATGAAAGTGAAAAGTGAAAGTGAAGTCTCTCAGTCGTGTCCGACTCTTAGCGACCCCATGGACTACAGTCTACCAGGCTCCTCCATCCATAGGATTTTCCAGGCAGGAGTACTGGAGTGGGGTGCCATTGCCTTCTCCATCTGAGCTACTAGGGAAGCCCTATTCAACTAATAAGTATTTATTAAATGAGTGTCTATTTTAGGTGTGGAGCACTTAGCAATGAACAAAACAGACAAATCTCTGCCCTCACGGAACTTACATTCTAATGTGGACGTGGGCAATAATTGAGGAGATGGTTAAATAGATAACATAAAATTTTAGGGCCAGTAAGCACTGAAAATTAGGCAGTGTAAGAAGATGCAAGAACGCCAGGCTAGGCATGGGATGTGTTGCTCCTGTAGGGTCACTGGTCTCAAGGGATGACAGTTGAGCAGAGGACTGGCTGAAATGGGGGACAGGGCCCTATGGAGACCAGAGAGAAGGGCCCCAGGTCTAGGGAGAAGTGTGTGAAGGTCCACGAGACAGCACTGAACTCAAGGTGCTCTACAAAGAGCAGAGGAGCTGATGTGGCTGGAGCTCTGGGGTTTGGAAGAGTGTGGTAATGAGGCTGCTGAGACTGAGCAGTAGATGGCGACGGTCACGAGGACGTCAGGGCCTGAGTCAGAAATTGGGATTTTGTCCTAAAGAGCAGCTAGAACATTTACATTTCACATCTATCTTTCCAGATATGTTCTCAATTCCCACCCAAAGCCCACAGCTCAGAAGAGCATAGAGGAAGTAAGGGATTGGATCAAAGAGGCAGCCCATATCCTCAGAGCCTGCACTCAGACCCTGTCTCTCACGAGGCTCCATACTCTTGGACTGGCTCATGCCATCCCTTTCTTTCTTTTTAAGCACCTCACCACACACAAGACCTACTGGCATATTTTTTAAAAATAATTTTTTGTTATATTTTGGCCACACCGAGAGGCATGTGGGATCTTTGTTCCCTAACCTGGGATTGAACTCGTGCCCCCTGCAGTAGAAGCCCAGAGTCCTAACCACTGGCCCACCAGGGAAGTCCATCAGGCCATTTCTTGAGCACTCAGATGGTGCATCCTATCACTGGATTGGCAGGTGGTACAATATAATAGTTAAGAATCTTGGCTCCAGAGCCAAACCATCTGTGTCCAGATTTCAGATCCATCAAGATCAAGTCCTATTGATCTTGCATAAAGTTCTTCATCTCTGTCTCTGCATCCTCCTCTTAAATTGGAGATGACAGTCAAGGCTCCTTGTAGCAACCATGAAGATAAATGAGTTAGGGATGGAAAGTTCTTAGAGTAAAGTGAGTGTTATGAACATGAGATGTCATTTAAGAGTTGAGAGTTTCACTTGCCTAAAGTCCTATTATGGTTGCCAGTTGGTGGAGCGGGTCAATAAGCCCGGCTCTTAAAACCACATTGCTGCCCCGCCTCCGAGCAGTGAGGAGGGAGCTAGAGGTGGTACCAGTTAGGGATTTTTCCCCACGAGGGTTAGTTGTTACACATTTTCCACGCAGCACAGTGTGTGGCAGACAACCCCAGGACACACCCATCAATTCACCCCTGTAATAGTACGGCTACTCCGTCTTCTAAATTGAGACATTGAGGAACGAGAAGGGAAAGACACTTTCTCACAGGGCCCATAATGAAGCTCAGGCCCAAACTCAGCTTTCCCCTGCAAACCACAGTCATCACAGGTGACAAACTCTACCTGTCACCTCTGCAACTGCCACCTCACTCTGCAGCTGTGAGGCGTTCTTCACCTGACTTAGAGCATCGGAGAGCCTGAGGCGCAAGTGGCCTCACAGGTACCTGCTCCAGCGAGGTGTCCCACCCAGTCCTTCCTCAGGGCCCAGCTTGCTCTCTGCAGACACAAGGTTCCTTCCTGTTTGGAGACCAAATCCCTTTGCCTATGGCTTCTGCCCCTCGGGCTTGGCTCAGCTTTTCCAGGACACGGAGCCTCCCTGGTCTATCACCCAGGACTCTGATCATGTACCCAAGCCCTCCTTCCCTCCCAGCCCCTGTGCAGGAGCAGTGCCCCCTGCCAGCATCACCCTCCGCCCACCGCTCACCTCCTCGAAGGAGTCCTTCTCACCCTGCGTACCCTGTGGCCTCTCCATGACAGCGTCTTCTCGAGGCAGACCTGGGTGCCCTTCCCAGGGCTGCTGTTGTCGGCGCTGTCTCTACAGCATCACCTGTCAGCCTGGTGTGGTCAGACAGGGACCCTGTCTGTTCAGCTGAGTTTTCCTGGTGCCCAGTGTGGTTCCCCGGTCTCAATGACCCTGTTTTCTTTTCTTTTGTATTTTTTTAATATTTATTTGTATCTTTATTTACTTGACTGTGCTGGGTCTTAATTGCGGCATGTGGGATCTTTAGTGGCAGCGTGTGGGATTTTGTTCCCTGACCAGGATTAAACCCTGGTCCTTTGCATTGAAAGCACAGAGTCTCAGTCACTGGACCACCATGGAAGTCCCTTTATTTTTTATTGATGAATAGTTGGTTTACAATGTTGTATTAATTTCTGCTGTAGAGCAAAGTGATTCAGTTATATACATATCTACATTCCTTTTCATATTCTGTTACATATGATTTATCACAGGATGTTGTAGTTCCCTGCACTCTACAATAGGCCCTTGTTTTCTTATCCGTCCTGTATCTGTCAGTCTACATCTACTAATCCCAAACTTCCAGTCCAACCCTCTCCCACCCCTGACCCCCTCGGCAACCACCAATCTACTGTTTATACATCTCTGATTAGAATTGCTGAATCATATGGTAATTCTACTTTTAGTTTTTTGAGGAACCTCCTTACTACTTTCCACAATGGCTGTATCAATTTACATTTCCATGAACAGTGTAGGAAGGTTTCCTTTTCTCCACACTCTCTCCAGCATTTGTTATTTGTAGACTTTTTCATGAATGGTCATTCTGGCAGGTGTGAGGTGGTACCTCATAGTACCACTGACTCTGTTGACTGACAGTACCCAGTTGTCAATCAGACAGACAAGGCCCCTCCCTCTGGGAAATAATGACAGGCTGTGACAAGTGTTATGAGGATAATGTGTGATTTGCTGGCGGTGGTCAGGCCTTCCTGGTCTGAGACCTGACTGTTGACAGGCAGCTGGTCCTGAGGAGAGGGTGGCTGGAGGGACTGGCCAATGTGAGTCCCTGAGGTCAGGGGGAGTTTGTCAAAGTCAGGGAACAGAAAGGAGGCCAGCACCGAATGGAAGGAGTGAAGGGAGAGAAGTTGCATGGGCCCCAAGGGCAGAGGGAGGTCCTAGAAGGATTTAGGTGACTTGATCTTGGCGACCTGATCCTAGGGTGAAGTCTGCTTTGAGAAGAGTCCTTTGGCTCTTGCCTGAGGAGGGCGGCCACTCAGCTGGCCCCTCTTCTCAGACCCCCAAGCCAGAGTCTCAGGCAGGCCCTCTGACCTCCTTGTCAGACCCAGCACCAGCCTGGTCCTGGGAAAGAACCTGGCGGCAGAGGTCACACCTCAGTGTGACTTCAGTCCCTCTGTTAAAGGCAGGGTGGTGTGAAACAGCACAGGTGGATTATCTGACACTTCTGTAGTCAGAAGTCAATCACGGTTCACAGGGCTGAAATCCAGAGTCAGCAGGGCTGTGTTCCTCTCTGGAGGCTCAGCGGGGAGAGTGTTTCCTTGCTTTTTCCAGCTTCTGTAAGCTTCCCCCATTCCCTGCTTCCTGGCCCCTTCCTCCATTGTCAAAGCCAATATGTCACAGCCCTCCGACCCCTCTTCCATCATTATGTCTCTCTCTGACTGGAGGTGGGACAGGTTCTCTAATTTTGAGGGCTCGTTGGATCAGATTGAACTCACCAGAGAATGCAGACTAATCTTCCCATCTCCAGGCCCTCAGTTTATCCCGTCTGCAAAGTCCCTTGAAAACTGTTATTCACAGGTCTCTGGAACAAGAACTCAGATGTCTTTGGGAGGCATTATTCTGCTGCCATGGAATGCCAGCAGATCCTAAAAGGTCGATCAAATACAACTGGTGAACTGTTGGAATATAGATTCAAAAACCAACTTTAAAATACATTATTGAAGTTATCAGGGAAATTTTAACATGACCCGGGTATTTAGATGATAGAAAGGGTTTATTGTTAGCTTGCTTAGGCCTACTCATGGCACACGGAAAACAAGGCTGTGAGAGATACAGTCGCTTGCATGAAGACACACAGCTGGTCTGCAGTGGAGCTGGCATTTCTTTCTCTTTTTTTTGGCCGTGCTTCAAGGCATGTGCGATCTTAGTTCCCTGAAAGGGACTGAATCCATGCTCCCTGCAATGGAAGCATGGAGTCTTAACCACTGGCCCACCAGGGAAATCCCATGGAGCTGGCATTTGAGTCTAGGCCTGACAGACTTCAAGTGCCATGCCCTCTCACTTCCTTGTCCAGGCGACCAGAAGAGTGTATCGTTTTCTCCTGCTGCTATAAAAAACCAACAGGCTTAGTGGCTCAGTTCAGTTCAGTTGTTCAGTTGTGTCCGACTCTGTGACCCCAGAGACTGCAGCACGCCAGGCTTCCCTGTCCATCACCAACTCCTGGAGCCTACCATGTCAATCTTATGTCAAACTCACGTAAATCGTGTCGGTGATGCCATTCGACCATCTCATCCTCTGTCGTCCCCTTCTCCTCCTGCCTTCAAGCTTTCCCAGCATAAGGGTTTTTTCAAATGAGTCAGTTCTTCTCATCAGGTGGCCAAAGTATGGGAGTTTCAGCTCCAGCATCAGTCCTTCCAATGAATATTCAGGACTGATTTTCTTTAGGATAGGCTCAGCACAACACAAATGTATTATCTTAGAGTTCAGACAGGAGTCTCAAGTCTCACTGAGCTCAAATCAAGATATCTGCAGTTCCTTTTTGAGGCTCTAGTATCTCCTTGCCTTTTCTAGTTTCTAGAGGCCACCCACTTGCCTTGGTTTGTGTTCCCCTTCCTCCACCTTCAAACTAAGAACATTGCATTTTGTTGACCATATTTTCGGCCACATCTTTCTTTCTTACCAAAGCCAGGAAAGGTTCTGTAATTTTAAGCACTTGTGTGATTAAATTAGGGCCTGGGTGGCACTAGTGGTAAAGAACCCACCTGCCAATGCAGGAGACAGACGTGGATTCTATTCTTGGGTCGGGAAGGTCCCCTGGAGGAGGGCATGACAACCCACACCAGTATTCTTGCCTGGAGAAGCCCATGGACAGAGGAGCCTGGAGGGCTACAGTCCGTGGGGTCGCAAAGAGTTGGACACGACTGAAGTGACTTGACACGTGATTAAATTGGACCCACTTGGATTATCCAGGATAACCTCTCCATCTCAATGTTCATACCTCAGTCCCATCTGCAAAATCACTTTTACCATGTGAGGCAGTATATTCAGCTTCTGGGGGGTAAGACATGGACACCTCTGGGAGGATTATCCTGCCAAGCTCAGAGATAGATGCTGTCACCATTCAGGGACGCTTGCCTTTGTGCCCAACACATGTTTCCATAAACGCCATTACAAAGGGGACTTTTCGTTGAAGCAAAAATAGAGACAACACACAAATTTAAAATGAATGCTCTTGGTAAAACACACCCAGCGTGACTGGACGGCGAGCACACGATGAGGGCGCCACTCGAGCTTGTTCTAAGCACGCTGAAAACACTCCTCTTAGCACAGCTAATCCTTTTTCAAATTTGATTCTGTATTATTGTCAAGGCTGGCAGCTACGTGGATTAACCAACAGTCAGAGCCTGATCACTGAAATAAAGATGATGCCTAAGTCTATAGTTTAAATGTCCCATTTTGTACTAATTCCCCAAAATCTCAAGCCAAAATCCCTATTCTTTGCCTTAGGAGATGGTCTAAAATGTGCATGTCTTTTGACCACCCCCACCTCTTTTTTTTCCCCAGAATGAGGAGTCTTCACCTTAGCTGACATCCCTTTGTTCCAACAGTAGGAGCTTTTTTTTTTTTTAATAAAGTACTAATTGTATTAAAATTACCCGAACTAACAGGATTGTGTAAGCACAAATGAAAGTGGGGACGATAGTGAAACTGTTAGAAAGCAGAGCAGCAATTGGTTTAATTAAAGCTCAATATAATCCTATTTTTATTTCTTAAGTCCAACCATGGATTCATCTGAAATGTAATACAGATTGAGGCTTCTATCATAATGTGATAAAATTTAGAAATACAATGTTCTCTTTGGGGTTTCTTTTATTTTATATAAAGAGAGACTTGGCATTTTGTTACAGACTTTTAAAAGTAAGAAAATGATAACTTAGAAACATTAAAATTCACATTCTTTGGGCAGTAAGGCTTCAAACCTACTGAAGAAAAGACCTTCTGGTTTTTCAGTCATTTAAGTGATTTCACAGAGTTGACCTCAAAGATGATTGGGAGGAGTGAGGGGAGTCCTGGGACTTCCCTGGCGAACCCATGGATAGACTTATTTTAATGTAGGGGGCGTGGGTTCGATCCCTGGTTGGCAAGCTAAAATCCCATGTATCTTGCAGCCAAAAAACTGAAATAGAAAACAGAAACAATATTGTAACAAATAAAATAGAGACTTTAAAAATGAGCCACATTAAAAAATAAAAAAAGTGAGAGGAGTCCTGAGCTCAGTTGAAGATGTTTGTAATTTGAAGCCTATGATTTTCTCATTAAAGGAGACTGATTTAATGAGCCACATATAGGTCCATTTGTGTGCGTTCTGAAATGAGTCCAGCAGTTAGATCTACTCCCAGGAAGAGTTCCATATGAGCAAGCACTTTAAGGGGGAAAAGGCTAAACAAAACAAACCTTGAACACTTAACTTCAAAATGAAGGCCACATTTGGACTTGTATGGTTACCATTGACTTTAATGGGAACAGCCTGTTTCTGGGGTTCAGGATGTGAAATCGGTGGGGAAAGTGTGAAATGGAAAAAAAAGAAAGGAATAAAAGGATCTATTGGGCATCCTGTTCAAAGACTCCTAAAAGTGCTGCGTGTCAAGAGGGGATGAGTTAAAATTCACATTTTGCTAATGAACCATTGTTGTCTCTCAAAGAATGATTTAACGCTGCTACATTGTCGTTACAAGCTATTTAATCCCTGCAGAAGAAAGCAGGAAGAGTAGGCACTGGTTTCAAGTCTGCTTAATTGCTCATCAACCAGAGGAAAGTTAGAAATGACAGAAATGACTGGAAAGGCTCACCCCTATCCTGTGAACACACACACACACACACACACACACACATGCGAACCAAGACCAACAAACCGGCATGGGAAGCATCTTATTGGCATTATGTTTCTGGCATTGCTATAACTACGCACAAAACAAGCCCTACATGAAATGGTAGCGACATCTGTTCTAGACCCTGTGGGGCTTTATTCCCAAAACAGTTGTAAAATCTTTGGGGGACAAAAATATTTCTTTGTATCTATGCAGATGCCCTCCTCTAAGGGAAACACACACACACACACAAGTGGATACAAGTGATGAGCTGGAAAGACACTAAGAAAAGGAAATGTCATCCACTTTTTAAAAACACTTAAAATTTCACCTTTCAAACAAAGCTACATCTACTGCCTTGGATAGACCTTTATCAGTGGTAAAGAATCCGCCCGCCAATGCAGGAGACAGAGGAGACATGGGTTTGATCCCTAGTTGGGAAGATCACCTGGAATAGAAAATGGCAACCGACTCCAGTATTCTTACCTGGAAAATTCCATGAAAAGAGGCAGGCAGATTTGTTACCACTGAGCCACCAGGGAAGCCCTGCCTGTGTTATAGAGTAAGCCCTTACTGTTTTCCTGTTTTATGTGTAGTAGTGCTCTTGCCTGGAAAATCCCATGGATGGAGGGGCCTGGTGGGCTGCAGTCCATGGGGTCGCTAAGAGTCAGACACGACTGAGCGACTTCACTTTCACTTTTCACTCTCATGCATTGGAGAAGGAAATGGCAACCCACTCCAGTGTTCTTTCCTAAAGAATCCCAGGGACAGGGAAGCCTGGTGGGCTGCCGTCTATGATGTCACACAGAGTCGGATACACCTGAAGCAACTTAGCAGCAGTAGCAGCAGCAGTGTGTATATGCTAATCCCAAACTCCTAATTTATCTTCCCCCTACCCTGACCACCACCACCCACTATCCTCTCTGGTAACCATAACTTTGTTTCATATGTCTATTTCCATTTTGTAAAGATGTTCATTTATATCATTTTTTTTTACATTCCACATATAAGTGACACCATATTTAACACTCACTGATACCTCACTGAACATGATAATCTCTAGGTCCATCCATGTTGCTGTAAATAGCATTATTCCATTCTTTTTATGGCTGTATGGGAGGGATTGGGGGCAGGAGGAGAAGGGGACGACAGAGGATGAGATGGCTGGATGGCATCACTGACTCGATGGACATGAGTCTGAGTGAACTCCGGGAGTTGGTGATGGACAGGGAGGCCTGGCGTGCTGTGATTCATGGGGTCACAAAAAGTCGGACACGACTGAGCGACTGAATTGACTGAACTGAATATTCCATTGCTTTACCACTTCCCTGGTGGCTTAGTGGTAAAGAATCCTCCTGCCAATGCAGGAGATGCAGGTTCGATCCCTGGGTCAGAAAGATCCCTAGGAATACATAGTATCAATAGTGTATAAATGTCAATCCCAATCTTCCAATTCCTCCCACCACCTCCTTCCCCTCTTGGTATCCATATATTTCTTTTCTACATCTGTGTCTCTATTTCTGCTTTGCAAATAAGTTTATCTGTATCATTTTTCTAGATTCTACATCTAAGCATTACTGAATGATTTGTTTTCTCCTTCTGACTTACTTCATTCACACTATATGACTGTCTCTAGGTCCATGCAGTTCAGTTCAGTTCGATCAGTCATTTCTGACTCTTTGCGACCCCATGGACTGCAGTACGCCAGGCTTCCCTGTCCATCACCAACTCCCGGGGCTTGCTCAGACTCACATCCATTGAGTCGGTGAAGCCATCCAACCATCTCATCCTCTGTCATCCCCTTCTCCTCCTGCCTTCAATCTTTCCCAGCTTCAGGGTCTTTTCCAGTGAGTCAGTTCTTCGCCTCAGGTAGCCAAAGTATTGGAGCTTCAGCTTCAGCATCAGTCCTTCTAGTGAATATTCAGGACTGATTTCCTTTAGGATTGGGTTGGATCTCCTTGCAGTGCAAGGGACTCTCAAAGGTCTTCTCCAACACCACAGTTCAAAAGCATCAATTCTTTGGTGCTCAGCTTTCTTTATAGTCCAACTCTCACATCCATACATGACCACTGGAAAAACCATAGCCTTGACTAGACAGACCTTGTTTAGACGTTTAGACTAGATGGACTTTGGAAGGAGTTATGCTGAAATTGGCTAGGCTGAATGTGAGCAGTTCTTATGTCTGAAGAAAATAATGTGAAGTGACCCAGGATGTGTGCTGGGTTCACGCCTCTGCTCTGCCACTTACTAGCCATGTGACCTTGAGTAGGTTATTGAATTCTTCATGGGAAGGGCCCATCTTGCAGGGCTGTGGTAACACCTGAGGTCACGCAGGTAAGGGACCTGGTCTCATGACTGTGGCACAGGGATGCTCATCAATTGGCAGCAACTGCTGTTTACAGAGAAGATAAAGTATCTTCATTGCCTTTTATAAATTAGAAAGAAGTCCTCTCATACTTAGAAGTGATTGTATTCAGGGTTATCAATAAGATGTGGGCTGGATTATCTCATCAGACAGATAAGGGAATGTTATTTGAAAGCCTTTAAACATACCTTTGGAGGGAACCAGCCACATAAGAATTCTGAAAATCCATTCATGGCATCAAGTGAAAGAGTATGCCGCCATTCCAGCTGGGAGGACATTCTTGGAGTGGTGACAGTCATCTTCACAGCACTTGGGGACCTGCCTGTCATGTTGATTAAATCATCCAAAAGCTTTTGCAAGAGCTAAAGCACGCAACCTGTTCCCTGAGACTTCACCTTCATCTCTTAGGGGCACCTCTATTTGGATGGAAGAGAATGAGTTTCATTGGGTCCTGGACTCTGTGAGCCAAGACATAGCATTTCTGGTATTGACACAACCTGTATTCCCTAAGCAACTACTGAAAAATGGGCTGAGCAGTTAGCTCATAAGTGAGTTTTGCTTTTATTTTTTAAGAATTTTTACTGGTGGTCATTTTGGCTATGCTGGGAATAAAGCAGGACCAAGAAGCCCTGGAGTGCTCAGGAGTCTCATTCAGGACTCCTGAGCAACAGGAGCCACGTGCAGACAGATGACTGTGGAAGGTGTTCTGTAATGTCCATTTGGGAAGAAATTGATAAAAGTCAGCATTCTTGCCAATAATTCACATACTGCGAGCAGGCCTGGTGCCACCCTCCATGCGAGTGCACAGGGGGTGGGACTTCAGGTTCACGTGACAAGCCCACAAGGATGTGCACACCCGAAGGGCCATGCTCAGCAGAGTCACGTGGGCAGGTTGCCGAGGCCCCCTGAGTATTTCAGGACTTGAAAGGACCACAGAGGTCACTTCATTGACTTTAAAACATTCTAATTCCTGTGTGAATTACTTTTTATTTTAAGGAGGAGAAATGTCCAAATCTGAGTCCTTTGAGGGTGAATTTAACTTTTGAAGGCAACCAAACTTCCCTCAAAGTTAAGTCTAGTGAATAAAGTAAATGCTTAGGATGGACAAATGAAAAATAAAGTGGGGCCATAAAATGACAAAACCGGTTGGCTCCAATGATCCACAAGTTGTTCTGAGAGGTAATTCCAAAAGGACCTAGAGAAACAGGTGCTCCTCAGAGCATTGTTGTGGATACAACCTCTCTGAGGGCAGAGGGAAGTTCATATCACATCTTTCAAAATATGCGTGCATTTTGGTCCAGAAATTCAACTTATAGGACTTTATCACAAGGAAATTATTGGGACAGTAGGCAATGATTTAGTATTAGAAAGCTTGGTTGGTGCAGTGTTTTTGGTTTTTTTGGGTCATGCTGTACTGCATGTGGGATCTCAGTTCGATGACCAGGGATGGAACCCATGCCCCCTGCATTGGGAGCTTAAAATCTTAACCACTGGACTGCCAGGGAGGTCCTGGTGCAGCGTTAATAAGAGCCTAAAAATTGGATGTGGTCTCAATGTCAACAGTAGGGATTGGTTAAATACAGGAAGGCACATAAAGTCAGTGAGATACTGTATAGTCCTGCAAAATGCCGTTGCTGAAGTGTTTCTGTTGCTATGGAAAATCGCTAATGATTCAATGGAAAGAGCAGGTTCTAAAACAGTGTTAGGATATGATCCAGGTTAAAGTGTGTACCGGTGAGGAGGGGGATAGAAGAGGATCGGAAAGACATGCACCAAGTTTTGAGTGGTGTGTAAGACTGAATATTTTCACATTCTTTTTGCTTGCTTACATATTATGATTTTTCTGTAATGAGAAACTATTTTTATAATAAAAAGACAATGAAGGAAATATTAAAGAGAGGAGAAAGAGGGTCCTTCCTTATAGAGGAATGATGATGTGCCTGTAATTGTTGTTAGGGCTGCCGTAACAAAGGACTACCCACAATAAATTCAACACTAAGTTCTTGTCTCACAGCTCTGGAGGCTAGGAGTCCAAGGGCAAGTTGTAGGCATGGTTGGTTCCTTTTGAGGGCCATGAGGAAAGAATCTGTTCCATACCTCTCTCCTAGTTTCTGGTGGTTGCCCGGCAGCCTTTGGTGTTCCTTGGCTTCTGTTGCATCAATTCAACACTTTCTTAACTCACTTTCTTAACACAGTGTTCTACCTGTGTGTGTTTCTGTTTTTGAATTTTCCTTTTTTTGTAAGGACATTGGTCATAATGGGTTGGGACCCACCTTAATCTAATTAATATGTGTGTGTGTGTGTGAGCTCAGTTGTGGCTGACTCTTTGCAAACCCATGGACTGAAACCCACCAGACTCCTCTGTCCATGGAATTTTTGAGACAAGGAAACTGGAGTGGGTTGCCATTTCCTACTCTAGGGGATCTTCCTGACCCAGGGATCAAACCCGAGTCTCCTTCATCTCCTGTATTGGCAGGCGAATTCTTTACCACTGTGCCACCTGGGATGGATGATCTAGTATGACTTAATCTTAATTAATTATGTTGGCAAAGATCTTATTTCCAACTCAGGCCATGTTCTATGTATGGGGGATTGGAACAACATACGAATTTGAGGGTGGACATAATTCAATAAATAATAGTAACCCCAATGAGATGGCCATACTGGTCCTACCCAACTGAGGTTAGTGCTTACGTGTCACTGTAGGCTACGCCAGCTACTGTGTAGTAGGAGCCTAGACCGAGATCAAGGGTAATGGGGCTGGGGCACTGCCATTCCTAAAGGACTCTGGGTTTAGAGAGATAGTGATGAAACACAGAGCCCAGCACAGCCGCCCCATCATCACCCTGCCCCTGCCCCAGCTCTCCCAGGCCAGAGCGGAGGCATCAGTGGGCATTCAGCTGAACTGGGAAGATCAGCTGAGAGATCTGAAAGGAAGAAACAGCCTGAAGGAAAAGATGAGGATATTTTAGTCCTTTTGGTTGAATATAGCGGTTGATATTTTAAAAATAAAAGGACTAAAAAAAATGTTACAAACATTACACAAAAATCTGCACATAGATGTTGATAGCAGCTTTATTCATAATCATCAAAAACCTGAAGTAACTCAAGATGTCCCTCAAACTGTGGTATATCCAGACAATAGAATATATTCAGCAATAAAAAGAGATGAGCTGACAAGCCATGAAAAGACATAGAGGAACTTTAAATGCATATTGCTAAGTGAAAGACACCAGTCTGAAAATGCTACATACTGTACACTTATAGCTGTATGGCATCAAAAAAGACAAAACTATAAAGATTGTAAAAAAAAAAAGGAGTTGCCAGGGATGGGGAAGTGGAAAGGGCTCGGAGGGGTGAACACGTGGAACATGGGATTTTTAGGACAATGAAATTATTCTCCATGATGTAATGGTGGGCACATGACATTGTACATTTGTCAAAATTCATAGAATGTACAACACAGAGCAAACCCTACTGTAAACTGTGGACTTAAGTTAATGATAATATATCAATATTTCATCAGTTGTAATAAATGTACCTCTGTAATGCTGGATGTTAATAATAAGGGAAATGATGTTGAGGGAGGGGGAAGGGAAGAGGGTTTCCCTGCTTCATGTTTCTATAAACTTAAAACTGCTCTCAAAAAAAAAAAAAAATTAAGTCTATTAACTTAAAAATCCGAACCAAAAAGATATATTACGTATAAAGAGATGCAGAAAAGATCATGCACTTAACTACCCAAAAGAAGCTGCTGGCAGATAAAAGTTTGAGCAGTGGCAGGAGTTAACTCTTTTACAAAGGCCTTTGAGAAGATGCAGATGACCAAAGTGTGACCCAGCAGGATCTCCAAGATACAAACAAGCCTGGCCGCTCACACCTATCTCAGACTCAACAAAGCCCTTCTAAATCGAGCTTAAAAGGGTGGGCTGTGGGGGAGGGGAAGAAGAACCAAATTCTTATTCAAAGAAATAACAGTTTGGACCGTGCACAAGAGTGTCAACAAGTTATGCAGATCTTATCAGCATCACATTTTTTGGTGCCTCCCAGCTATTCAGCGAGGCTCCACCAGCCTGTCAACACCCTTCGGCATCCCACGCATCCGGGCATATCCCTACCTCAGGAGGCTCTGCGGTGGCCATGCGGGCCTCCCCAGGGCCCCCACGGAGGCAGATTTTTTCTCTATGTACAGAGTACCGTCATCATACCATCCCATCGGAATTCAAGAGTGTCTTTGGTCCCTTTCACCGCTCACATTCTGTGACTTGGTTGGGGCTAAATGTCTATAAAATTGACCAGTACATTTATGCTAGCTTTGGACAGTTGGGAAAAAATATCTGATGCTTTCACATCTGGAAGAAGAGAACATGTAGTTTCAGGAATGTAAGGAGAAATGATGCAGAAATCATCATTGAACATAGATAGGCTTCTATGACATGTTTCTACATTTGCGGATAAAACGTTGTTGCCATCTTACAAAATTATGGATAAGGCATAAGGTTTATGCAGGTTCCTCTCTCCACCTCCCCACAAACACACAAAAATAAAGCCTTTCTCGGACATACATTGCTCCATCATAATATAGCCTCTCAAATGTAATTTTGTTAAGTGATACAAAAAAGCATTTATTTAGAGGAATGAAAATGATAGCCTTTACTATATATCACAGCTTTCTTTTACCATTGCATTCCTGTTTATTACATGAAAGTCAGTGAATGAATCTCCTTGTTTGTGTGTTTGTTTTCATTTTTAGGCAGCATTAAGTGCCTTGAAACAATTTTCTGAACAAGGACTGGATTCAATGGAAGGGGCAATGAATATTGAAAAAGGTTCTCTTGAAAAGTGAGTACATCTTCTGTGGTATTCTTACATTTGTAATTTTGTAACTTGTCTGGAAAATAAGATCAACATCATAATAAAGTGAAAAACTCAAGACAATAATATCTATATCCTGCAAAATTATTCATAACACAATTCAGTGTAAATAAAAGAGAACCAGTATATATGTTCATATTTGTTGCCTCTAAATATCTCTGTGAAAGTTTTAATCTACTGATGGATCATTATTTCTGCATTTTAATGCCTTTGCTGGAAATCGTTCTGTGAGTTTTATGGACCACAGAGACCTGCAAAACTTAGAAAAGATGACTTTGATTTCAGACTGTTGGGTGTTCTCTGACTAAACCATTTTCTGAGGTAAAATTTTGCCCTCAAAGCCCTGCTAGGTTGTAGGCACAACAGAGAAGGGGAAAAAAAAAAAAAGAAGATGAGAGCAGGGTTCTCTCCCTTTGGCTTCATTTTGTTTTTTCACGTTGTTATATGAAGCACTGGCGCACACTGTCACAAAACTGTGGCTTCTGAGGGCTGCAGAGGCCAAATCGCAGCTTTAAGAAGAATTTCTGAAATCCAGCTCATACCACTTTTATGATATTGAACATAACGTTTGATCCGAGGGACTGAACTTTAGGTCCCTCCAGAGACCCAATTTATACTAAAGAAATTGCAAGCCATTGTATTTACCATAGTGGAATCCAAATTCTTTCCGAGCAGGAATAATAGCAGGTGAGACTTCAGAACTCATACAGGAGATAACATTTTTAGAATGAAAAAAAAAAAAAAGGAAAAGTCAGATAACCCAGGAAGTCAAAACCAAATATACAGATCTTACAGTTAAAAAAAGCTTATCCACCCCCCCACGCCGACCAAGATAAAACAGCATTTGGTCATTAATATTTAAAGGGTGAGAGCGTGAGAAGAAAACATTTGGTAAACAGACGTGGCATTTTAAGTTGTCTATAGATTGGCAACCATTTATAAGCTAATTTAATCAAAACCATTTCCACATGATCTCATCAGTAGACTATCTGAACATAAATATTGTTGTTTCACTTTAAAATGTCACTTTTGTGGTGACCTTTGAATCCTGTGTGCCATCTGCTAATAAACATGTCTGAAGATGTGCAACCCTGGACCTTCAGCTCTTGTTAATGTATTAATCTTCCAGACAAGCCCAGCATCTGGGAGAGAAAGCGAACAATAACCAGACACACCCGGGCTCCATCGCTCAGGACTGCAAGAAATCAAGGTCGGTCATCTAGCAGCTCCCATAACCGCGCTGCCACCGCATCCTTATAAACCTGTCAGCACGCATGAGGGTGTCTGTGTTCAAGGAAATGAATGACTAATACCATGATTTGAGTCTTATGTGAAGACAACACTATTCTAACACAAGGGATAATAGACATAGGACTGTTTATTCAACTGGGGAAAAATAAAACTTTGAGCATTTCCCTTGGAACTTGAGATCAGATCATAACTCATTTGCCCAGAGGCAGCAGAAATCCGATCCTGCTACTGGAGCTTAAAATAACAATTAATGAAAAGTGTTAGAGAAATCGGGTTTGGTTTTTCAATGATGAATAGAGAAATTGGGTTCGGTTCTGTTGTTAGGATTGTTTTCTCGTGGCACTTGTGTTCGCTTCTATTCTCTCTCATTTTAAATAATGCCTGACGATTCCAAGATTAACCAACGATGTGCTGTGCAATGTGATGGTCGTTGTCTTCATATAGAGTCACCCCAGTTTCTCTTTCAATGCAGATGTTTGTAAGCTTCATCCTATATCAGTATGAATAACTTCAGGGTGCACCACTCAAAGATGTATGCCAACAACCATGGTGGAAATCAGTTCAGACTTGTGATTACACATATGAAATAAGGGTAGGAACAACTGGTTTCAATAGACACCAGGAATTCAGAAAGAAAACAAAAACCAGTTGTGGGTTTTGAACGCCATCATCCTATTAGCCACTGAGGAGGCGTCTTGCCTCTCCAGCCATTTCTGTGGATTCCACGTTCGTGGTGGACATCGCTCCCACCCCATCCATGTGTTGTAAGCTGCTCACTGTTTGCATCCAAAGTGTTCTTTGATAACTGCCTCTGCACTTGGGTCACGGAGTGGGATCAAAAGCAGTAATGTACACGGCGGGGAAGGAAGGCCAGTCAGAGGATCCACAGAGGTCTTGCCAGCCACGCTCTGGACCAGCATGTTGGAATCCAGGGTGAAGACAACGCAGTAAAAAAAAAATGTGGTCGGTTTCTGTGTGAAGTGTGGTCATTGTTCTTCTTTCCTTGTTTCGCTCTCCTCTCTGAAACGTCACCCCAGTGTCACCCGTCCCGAAGGCGGGCCCCGTCACTGCACAGTGCTGACAGTAGGGGACATCCAGGCTTCTCTTGCTACCAGGCTGCCTCTGTGAAACTGCAGGGCTGCCTCCCTGGGTGACTCGGAGCCGGGTTTCTGACCAGCCAGCGTCACCTCATTGTTCAGGTTTTCTCCCTATTGATCTGCCAACGTTGTGCAATGAGAAAACACTCTATGGTCTAACTGCTCGGCCCAACGTGACAATAGGCCTAGAATTATATAAGGTTTCACAAGCAAAACCACCGCAAGTCATGATCTGGCTGACTCACACGCGACTGGAGGATAAACAAACAGCAACAGAAGGAAATCACTGGAGGGTTGTTCTTAATGACTCCCAGGCGGGGAAGTCCGCCAGCATCGAGAGGGCTGGGTGCCCTCAGAGGAAATAGGTTTTGCTCCCTAAAGTCTGGGCCCTGGTGGAGATAACAGCCCATTTGTAAAGTTTGGATTCACAAAGATCAGCCAGGTCAAACAATAAGTCTGCTGCCTGGCACCAGGTGAGGAGGGTCCTACATGACACCCTGGGAAAGGGGGCAGGCCCCTCCTTCCCCCTGGGCCTTTCAGCACCTGAGGCTCTGGCTCTGGGCTGGGCAGGGACCATGCCCTGTCAGCATCACTCAGACAGGATCTTTAAAACACATCTTCAGTTTCCCAAACGCCATAAAGTGCCTCCCACAGCCCACGGTCCCAACACCACCAAGGCTGGCCGGGCTGTGGGAGATGGATGAGCTCAGGAAACAAACAAAGCTCATCGTTTCTCACAGCCCAAGCATCTGAGGTATTTACTCTGGAACCTTCCGACAAGTCATCCTTGGAGGTGAGCACACAGGAGTGGCCGTGGGGGTAGTGGATGGACATTTGCATCGAGTTTCAAGTTTAGTGAGACTCTATGTATTCAAATTCCCATCCAGCTACCTACTTGAGGAGCCCCAAAAGGCCTTTCGAATTTTTCCCTTTAGATGGTTTTCCAGCAGCCTTTCCTGGGAACTGGTTGGGTTTCCTTTGGGTTGAATTAGCATTGCAAATGATGGGTGGCCTGCCATGTTATATATCATTAGAGGGGAAACCATTAAGTAGATTTATTGAAAGAATGTTTCTTCAGCACAGGGAGATCTTTTTGATGAAAAATGGAACTCATTATTCTTTAAAGGACACAGATTGACTTATCTTCTTTATCAATTACAGTGTCTGCTTTCAGCTTTTCTCAATCAGCAGCAGGCTTTGTAGTCACTTCCCAGGGCTGAAGCCAATGTGTTTTATGGAAGAGGTTTGTTTTTACATTTTAATTGGAAATATAATATTGCGCTTTGGAACTCTGACCAGCCCTTTCCAGCACAACTTGCCAAAGATCAATGGTGAGACACCACCCTTCAGGCTGTGACAAGGACCCTCCTCCCCTCTCCTGGGGTGACCTCTCTGAGGTGTCCTAGTATTCTTTGGCCAAGCCAACATTCTCAATGGTGATTTTTTTTTGACAGCTTCAACCAATCTCCTGCACCATAAAATAAAAATAGATTAATGAAAAACTTACCTTATTATACATAGGTTTTTAGGACTCCTAGTGACCTTGGAAATGTGATCCAGACCAACTGATAGGTCTTTAAATCCTACTGCTGTTGAATTATCTGTGCAACTGGCCAGACTCTGTTCTGTAACTTTTAATTTCCAAAGGCCACTTGTTATCATCATGGCCAAGAATGGTAGGAAAAGCCAACAGTTTTTCATTAGCTGTCATTAATGGCAAAATCATGTGTCTTTGGGTCTTTCCCAACCTTCCCCATCACAATATAAGTCCTTGATAAATGGACAAATGATACACTGAATAAATGAACAAATGGACAAATGAATGATCTGTCAAAATGATAGATAAACCTGTTGAAGAAATAAAATTTAAATCTCACTGCTTAACCTGACACTTATGATAATATACCTCGTTAGTGTTAACAAGATGATTGTACCTTCAATCCCAGGGGGCACTGGGGCATTTCTTAAAAAACACAGCAAGTCAAAAGCCCCCCTTTACTTCAGAGGACTTTGGACCCACGAAGACCCACCATCTTGCCCCCAGCATCCCAGTTTTGCATGAACATCTCTTCCTTGGACCAGCAGATTCAATTCCAGTCCTCACCCCCAGACAGCTTCCTTTATTTTCCCAATCACAGAAAAATGTCCCATGGGGAGGGGCTTGTAATATCTGGCTCAAAGCAAAGACTTCCTTAGACCTGATTTCTGGTGGACACCACCCAAGTTCCAGCTCATCTCGCTGAGACTCATTGATCGATTGTCTTGCTGGGGAGGCTTTCCTCTTGTAGTCTAACTTCTTAACGTGACTAAAAGCTCCCTTGACTGGATCCCCAGCACACTCTGATGTATGCTGGGAATGCAGAAAGTAAATAAACAAATGAAATTACTTCACCCTCAAGAACCCACATTCTAGCTGGAGGGAAAGTCAGACCAGGAAGTGAGCATGAGAGGTGAGCGTGTTTTCCTCAGAAAGCTGCATTGTAGACTGTTGTTTGTCTCTCTCAGTCCCTAGTCAGTCCCTCACTTATCCCACTCAGCTTTGGGCAGCATGCTGTATTCTGGTGACACTGTCAGAAAACCCCACGCCTTTAGTAGTATACCTAATGTCACCTTCACACACTCTCCATGTTCACTGAGTGGTCCCACCTGCAGCCCCAAATATACATATACCAGGTAAAGCTCTTGAAGCTCACTTACCTCAAGAGGCTGACCAACTGAATCTACCTCTTGTTGTATCTCTTGATCTGGAACGGTGCCCACCTTAATATGGTACAGGTGTGCATACTCACTCAGTGGTGTCCGACTCTTTGTGACCCCGTGGACTGTTGTCCGCCAGGCTCCTCTGTCCATGGGATTCTCCAGGCAAGTATACTGGAGTGGGGTGCCATTTCCTCCTCCAGGGGATCTTCCTGACCCAGGGATGGAACCCAAGTCTCCTACATCTCCTACATTGGCAGGCGGATTCTTTACCACTGAGCTACCTGGGAAGTCCCTTAATATGGTAAGTACTTGATAAATGTTTGTTGAGTAGATGAATAACCCAAAAAACCCTGCCATGATGGATTTGCCACCTAACAGGATCAATGCTGGCCTGAACGCATGGACAGGGAAGTCTGGTCTATTGAACGGAACCTTCTGCCTGTAAATAAACTAGTTCTACTTCTGTTCATGTGCAGTCTTTTTGAAGTCATTTAACATCTTCAATTTTCAACGTCTCATCCAAAAGAGTAGGACTAAGGATATATGGAAGTTGAGAGTCTATTTTTTTTTAAGTGTTTAAGTTGTGAAAGTAAATAAAATATTTCAATCAAAGTTAGTGGGAATGAGGGAAAAAGCCAAGATCTAGGAGTCAAGAGTCTAGAGACATGGTTCAGACACAGATGTGACCTTGGAGAGGGATTTAGCCTTCCTAGGCCTCAGTTTTCACATCTGTAAAATGATGAGCTCTAAGAGCATTGCAGGTCTACATTTATGTTACCATTAATACCTCTATTACTAGTGGTATGCTTGAATTCAAATCTTGTCTCTAATATGTGAATTTTTAAAATCAAATACCTGCAAGGAAAATACTACTCATATCAATTAGGATTCTTTGGCTGTGAATTATAAAAACTTAAAAATCATCTGTTTTCAACTTTCAGTTCAGTTCAGTTCAGTCACTTGGTCGTGTTCGACTCTTTGTGACCCCATGAATTGCAGCACGCCAGGCCTCCCTGTCCATCACCAACTCCCGGAGTTTGCTTAAACTCATGTCTGTCGAGTCAGTGATGCCATCCAGCCATCTCATCTTCTGTCATCCCCTTCTTCTGCCCCCAATCCCTCCCAGCATCAGAGTCTTTTCCAACGAGTCAACTCTTCGCATGAGGTGGCTTTAATAATTACCATTTTTATTATTCTTATTTTATCTTCTCTGTACCTGAAAACTTGTTTCCTGGGGTATTTTTTTTTAAGTTGGAGGATAATTGCTTTACAATGATGTGTTAGTTTCTGCTATACAACAAAGTGAATCAGCTGTAAGTATACATATATCCCTTCCCTCTTGAGCCTCCCTCCCACTTCCTCCTATCCCATCCCTCTAGGTCATCACAGAGCACCAAGCTGAACTCCCTGTGCTATACAGCAGCTTCCCACTATCTGTTTTACACATGGCAGTGTATACACATATATATATGTGTGTGTGTGTGTTAGTTTAATTGTGTCGGACTCTTTGCAACCCCATGGACTGTAGCCCACTAAGCTCTTCTGTCCATGGGATTCTCCAGGCAAGAACACTGGAGTGGGTTGCCATTTCCTTCTCCATATATGTATATATACATATATATGTACATTATAAAGCATGTATATATATATATATATATATATTTATATATATATATTTATATGTCAGTGCTACTCTAAAAAAAACTATTCAAACCAGCAATGGGAAATACGTTTAAAAACTACAGGGAGTTTCAGAGAACCTAAGAGCAAAAATGAAGAAGTGGACTGGAGTCATGAAGTACAAGGCTATGCGGAAACCAGGAAGCTCTCCTTCTCTCTCTCTCTCTCAATTCTCCTCCCCTCTCTGAATGTGTGAATCATTTCTCTCTCCATACCAGCTCCTGCTTCTCAATTGCACAAACCAGAGAACCTGGCTACCAAGTTCACAATCACCCGAGGGAACCCTGAGTCTCTCTGTTGATTTCATTCCCTGAGTTGTGGGAAGGAGCTCCTGCTTGGCTCACCTTGGACGGATGTTCACCCCTGACCCCTGTTGTACAGATATGACTGCCTCAACTCAGCCCCTTTGGAACAGGACAGAGTAGTCTTCAGAGAAGCAAGAATCGCTGTTTAGGGAGAAAACCCAATAGTTACCTGCCTTCTGGGAGGGAGTTGTGGGGGACAAGCTTCATTACAGTCATGTGCTAGTTCTTCCTTTCAGTGTAAACAGTGAAGCTTAAATCAGTGAGGAAATCTCTCCAAAGTCATAGACTGGTCAGAGATTTATGAAGGCTGTATTGTTTTGTTTGGTTTTCTTTAATCCTTTCAGTCTTTAGTTTCAAGGGTCTGATGAAACACAAAGTTATCTTGAGTGAGTCACAAAACTACCTAGGTTAAAAAAAAAGAAAGAAAGCTTCCCAGTGATCCCAAATTGGTGGTGGTGGTTTACTCATTAAGTCGTGTCTGATCCTTTGCACCCCATGGACTGTAGCCCACCAGACTCTTCTGTCCATGGAATTTCCCAGATAAGAATATTGGAGTGGGTTGCCATTTTCTTCTCCCGGGGAGTCTTCTTGACCCAGGAATCGAACCCAAGTCTTCTGCATTATAAGCAGATTCTTTACCACTAAGCCACAAGGGAAGCTGATCCCAAATTAGTCTATTTTTTAAAGCCCCCTTTCCTTCAGCATGAATAATGAGAAAATTAGGCAGTAGAGGGGTCATCCTTTGTTGGTGATAACAGAACCAGAAGCCTGACTGCCACATCCCTACTTTTGTCATCCTGAGTGGATTTTAAATGTCAGGGCATTGCTGATTGTTACAACTGAAGTGGCTACAGATGGAGGCCATCTTGGTTTAGTTTTCCTTCAAACTTTACTTCTAAGTATAAGGGAGCTCCAAGAAGAGAGGAGACTGCGTTATTTAAGTGGGTGGGAGAAAGCGGACAATAGAGATGATCAGAAATTTGGATTCAAAAGTATAAAGTAAAGGAAAAAGAGGTAACAGCCTTTAGGGAAAAAAAGAACAGAGAAAAGCTGTGAACAAAACTCATTTATTTCAACTAAACATGTTTTTAAAAGTAGATTGACGTCTGACATTAAATTTCATTCTGACCGATCACTGAGCAGCTGAAGATATTGTTTCAACCTGTGTTGTTGTTTAGTCGCGGAGTCCTGTCCAGCTCTTTTGCAACCACATGGACTGTAGCCCACCAGGCTCCTGTGTTCATGGGATTTCCCAGGCAAGAATATTAGAGTGGGTTGCCATTTCCTTCTCCAGGGGATCTTCCTGACCCAGGGATTGAACCTGAGTTTCCTGCATTGGCAGGTGGATTCTTTACCACTGAGCCACATGTGTAGGTCATAATTATTGGATGCAAAGATAATTAGAGTTTCTGGATTAGATTTTTTAGATTGTATGCAAATTATAAACAGAGTTTCAATAAAATATGTTTTCTGTGATGAGGGGGAAGTAAAGTGGGTGAGGAAGTCAAGATATGTTGGAGAAAAATGGAGGAAGTGGAATGTTCTGGAGAAAGTATCCATGATGGGAACAGATTCAGTGATCCCAGCAGGTAAGTTTCTAGATGCTTTCACCTCAACATCAGGAATGAGTGGTTAACATCTGTTTCCTTCCGAGCCTGCCACTAAATCTATATGTGTAGTCATTTTCCAGAAAGGTGTTTGGCCATTCAGCCTTCCTCATCCCCAGAGTGCAGGGGGAAAGAACTAGGTCCTTCTTCACCAACTTTAGAGCAATATCAAGCCCTCAGCTTTGGCACAGATCAGGCTTGGATGTGAATTCCAAGGAGAATTTAGCTGTTGGGGTTATCTCTGATATCAGAGAAGGTCAGGACTCTTTTTCGCCTGGAACCAGAGTAGCTTCCACAGTCATCACAACATAACACACAGCAGCTGTTCAAGGGTTCATCCCCACTATAGCCACTGCCTCTGTCTTAGGAGAAGAAGACACTACTAGCCTGGAAATGTCTGTCTAAACATATCTTTCTAACCATAATCAAATCTTAACATATCCATCAATCAGCAAATATAGATTGAATGTCTATCCCTGAGTTACTCATTATGGGGAACCCCTGAAGCTTCAAGTAATGTCCCTATCATAAAAGAGCTTCCGATCCAACTGGGAAGATAAAATGCCAACCAGATACACAGAGGGGGAAATGCAAGAAGACAGAAACAGATACACTTCATTAGAAATCAATTTCAGTTTCTTCTGCTTTCACAGTGAGTATGAGAAGCATCATGGGGAAACAGACCAGTGATCCAGGTTTTGATTTGAAAAGAATGTCTACTCTGAATTCCCGCTTTCCTTAATCTGGTGATCTGGTTCAACCAACCTGCAACCAAAGTGCTGTAGGAACTCAGTTTGCATGGTTCCTTTTCCTGGGGTAAGTCCCTGTGATAGCTGAGGCTTTATGAGCCACCACCCTCTCCATGGTCACAGCTTCTACCATCACCACCAGCCTTCCCAGCTACTGGTATATAATCCTGATCTATCCTTTACCAAGAAAACTGTTGGATATGGTTAAGAGTTGGGATTCCTAGACTGCCTAGGTTCAGCTCAGCTTTTCCACTAACTCCCCCTGTATTTTCAGGTTAAGTTCCTATAACTTTTCCAAGCCTCACTTTCTTCAGCTATAAAGTGAAGATGGCAGTGTTGTTACATGGGTTAAATAAATGAGTTTTATGAATGAAGACATGTAGAGCATTTTGGATTTCCCTGGTGGTCCAGTGGTTAAGAATTCACCTGCCAGTGCAGGGGACACAGGTTCAATTCCTGGTCCTGGAAGATTCCACAGGCCACAGGGCAATGAAATCCATTCACCACAACTTCTGAGCCTGCGTGCCCTAGAGTCCATGCTCCGCAACAAGAGAAGCCACAACAATAAGAAGCTCCCTGCACTGCAACTAGAGGAAGCCCAACCACAACACCGAAGACCCAGCACAGCCAAACATTTAAAAAAAACATGTAGTGTTTTGAACTGTATTCAGCACAGAGCAAGTACCTTATAACATGAGTTATTACAATAATTATGAATCAACCACTGTGTGCCAGATAAAAGTGCAGAGAAGAAAAATAGGCTGCGATGAATAAGGCACAGCCCTGTTTGGCATCGGGGAATTTTTGTTTCTTAAAGGCAGTCGTAAAATATGCACACAAGTAAGTACTACTCCAAACTGAATGTTCTCAGAGATGTGGGCCAGGGAGCCCCTGTGGACCACTCAGATAACAAGATCATCATTTTTGATATGCCTTCTCCACAAAGCCAAGTGTCTGCGGCTCCTAATGCCTCTTGGGATTCATTTGGTGAGAAGGACCCACAAGTGGGTGAATTACTTCTCA
Source organism: Bos indicus (assembly GCF_029378745.1). Taxonomy (NCBI): domain Eukaryota; kingdom Metazoa; phylum Chordata; class Mammalia; order Artiodactyla; family Bovidae; genus Bos; species Bos indicus. The sequence continues at coordinate 37,098,251 of NC_091773.1, read as the reverse complement.
TGAAGGGATTACACATTTCCCACACACCTCATGCTACACCTTCCACTCTAGATTCCTCAGACGACCAGGGGATGATGGCGGGCGAGGACTACCAGTGACCCAAAGAGGCACACACAATGTCAGTAGTCAGGAACCAAGGCTGGTGAACTGATACTGAGATACCAGGCTGGCCTTGGCTTTTGTCGTTAAGTTTCTTGGTGGTAAACAGAAAGAACTGTAGGGACTTCTCTGGTGGTTCAGTGGTTAAGACTTTGTGCTCCCAATGCAGGGGGTCCGGGTTCTATCCCTGGTCAGGGAACTAGACCCCACATGTCACAACTAAAAGATCCTGCTTGCTGCAACTAAGATCTGATAATAATATTCAAAAAGAGAGAGAGAGAGAACTGTAAGTAGCCCTGTCCTCATGGCCCATATGGAAGAGTCAGTTTATCTCTCTGTTCTTTCTGGTTACAAGTATGCCCTCACCATTGTGGTCCTTTTCCCTTGTTTCTTTAGTATACCGTCCTGAGAAGGAGAAGTAGAGGCCCAAGAAGTGGGTAAGCTTCCCAGGTGGCTCAGTCGGTAAAGAATCTGCCTGCAATGCAGGAGACGTGGGTTCCATCCCTGGGTTGGGAAGATCTCCTGGAGAAGGGAAAGGCTACCCACTCCAGTATTCTTGCCTGGAGAATCCCCATGGACAGAGCAGCCTGGCAGGCTGCAGTCAATGGGGTCCCAAAGAGTTGGACACAACTGAGCAACTAAACACACAGAAATGGGTAATAAAGGATATTTACAATGGAGTAGAGATAAAGAGGGTCCCAGTGAGGGTGGCAATGGGAGGAGGGAGAACAGGGAACATAAAGAAGGTAGACTGGACAGGCCCTGATTGCCAAATGGATATAGGGGTGGAGTGAGGGGGATCATCTAGGCTGGCTCCTGGGCTCTGGCTTGGGAAGCCAGATAAGTGGCAGTATTATTCATTAAGATAGTAAATACAGAGGAAGAGCAAGCTGGTAATGAGTTCAGTTCTGGACTTGTCAAGGCTGACATGCCTGCAGGGCATCCAGAGAAAAACCTTTAGTTGGTAACTGAGGATGTATCATGAAAGGTCAGGAAAGACATCACAGTTTAAGAGAAGATAAGCAATAGCATGTAGGTGGTAACTGGTGACATGTGTCTTAAGAAGATCCTCCAGACAGATCCCATAGAGTAAGAGAAGAGCAGAAGGTCAAGGGTCAAGACTTGAGAAGCACCATCATTGAAGACACAGAGAATAGGAGCTTATACAGGTATCTGAGAAGGAATGGCCCTGGTAAGAAAATGATGGCCAGGGGAGATCAGGATGGTTAACAGTGTCAGCTGCCACAGAGGGAAGTGACTAAGCAAGAAAAGACAGAAAAAGAGCCCCTACGATCTGGCATGAGGAGGTCATGGATGACCTTTATCAGACTGTTCAGAAAAGAGGAGGAGAAGGATATAAGGAAGGGTTACCTGACTCTCTTTTTGAGCGACAAGCCAGCTCCTCAAGCCAAATCTATGCCCGCTGTCTTCTAGCTACTTGATATACTAGTACATTGGATACAAGGACCGTACATTGGTAGTCTTGAGTCAGACGTGGCTGAAGCAACTTAGCACATGCTCACATAAGTTGGCACAATTTTCTGAAGGACAATTTGGCAATGTGTATTCACATATTGAGACTTCCCAGGCGGTGCTAATGATAAAGAATCCACCTCCCAGTGCAGGAGACGACAGAGACATGGGTTTGATCTGTGGGTCAGGAAGATTCCCTGGAGGAGGAATTGGCAACCCACTCCAGTATTCTTGTCTGGAGAATCCCATGGACAGAGGTGCCTGGCAGGCCACAGTTCATGGGGTCGCAAAGAGTCAGACACAGCTGAAGCGACTTAGCACACACATCCACATACTGGGCTTCCTTGGTGGCTCAGATGGTAAAGAATTTGCCTGCAATGCAAGAGACTTGGATTCAATCCCTGAGTTGGGAAGATCCCCTGGAGAAGGAAATGGCAACCCACTCTAGTATTCTTGCTTGGAGAATCCCATAGACAGAGCAGCCTAGTGGGCTACAGTCTATGGAGTTGCAAAAGAGTCGGACACAACTGAGTGACTTAAAAACAACAATTACTGTGCTTGCAGGGAGGCATGTAGTCCAGGCAGGATCCAGGCAAGGTCAGCAGTCAGTCAGAAGCTTGCTTTCCTACTTCTGAAGCCTGAACAAGACTACCCCCATTTTAACTTCCCTAACAATGGTTTAAACTCAATTGGGAGTCAGCCTGGTTTGGGGGTCTCCTCAGCAAGAGTGCTGAAGGTGACTGAGGTTGAGAGGATGTGGCTTGTTCGGGCAAAGATCAGGACACATTGATTTCTACAGAAAGGCAATCATTAGGATTGAATGGGGACTACAATGACTGTAAATGGTCACTCCCTCCACTGCATTTCTTTCCCCTCCCCTTGAGACTGGGCTGGCCCTGTTCTTGCTAAATCAATAGAATCTGGTAGAAGTGACATTGTGGCAGTTCCAGACCTAGGTTTCTGGGTCCAGCCTCCTGTTTCTTCTCTGTTGGGTCACTTCTTCTTCCAGCTCTCACTAGAACCCAGCCACCATGCTGTGAGAAGCCCAAGCCATGTGGAGAGGCCACAGCCATAGTCACAACACATCAGTCAATAGTCCTAGCTGAGTTCCTAGCTTGTCTCCACAAGACAGCCGGCATCAACCAGCAGCCATGTGAATCAGCCATCTTGAACACTCCAGCCCAATAAAGTCTTGGATGACCACAGCCCCAGCTACCATCTTGTGGAGAAGAGATACCACCCAGCTAAGTCTAGTCAACCCACAGAATTGTGAGAAATCATATTCTTCCATCTCTGGGGATGATCTGTTATGCAGTTTTCAGTAACTGAATAGTTTGATCTGTATTTTCTATGGATTTGAACCCAATGCTAGGGTAAACTGGCGAAAGCAACCCTGAAATCACGCCTTGGCGTCCATCTCTCTGCACAGAAGCCTCCCACAGTTCTCTGTAAGGAGCAAAACAGGACTGGTGTTCTCTTTCACTCTGTCTCCTTGTGAGTGAGTGTCTCAGACACAGGGGTGGGGGCACCGAAGGCCTGGGAAGTTCCAACTGGAGTAGAGGGGGAGGGGTCTTCTTTAAATGAGTGAGCAGAGCCACTCGGGGCTGGGGCTGTTTTTACTCAGGCAGTGAACGCAGTACTCTTTTTTTTTTTTTTTCAGTCAGTCTCCGTAGGAGAGGGCCAGATGCCAAGACTAGGTGAGCCCAGATGGCTGAGTTCCCATTCTTTCTTGCGTTGAAGGCCAGTTTCAGTTATGTGATGTGACACTTGATCACAACCACCGAGTGTTTGTGGCCTTAGTCAGCACCACTGATTGGAATCGCCCAGCCCCGGGTGGGCTGCGAGGCCCACTCAGCCCTGCAATCACTTCCAGCCTTTTGGCCACCATTAAGCTCGAGTGCCAGGCCACCATGATGGGCTGTCTCATGCTCTTAACTGCTGCTCTGTCTGTGTTAACGTTTCCTCAATATCTCATCTGTAAATTCCTCAAGGACAGGGTGGAGAAGGAAGTGGCAACCCGGTCCAGTGTTCTTGCCTGGAGAATCCCAGGAACAGAGGAGCCTGGCCGGCGACAGTCCATGGGGTCGCAGAGAGTCGGACATGATTGAAGCGACTAAGCATGCACACAAGGACAGGGATTCTGAACAGATTCATTTTGGATTCTGAACTCTGGGTTGGGTAGATCAGCAAGGATGACAAAAACTTGAAGCACCTCCTTCTTGTCTCATGGGAAAGGAAAGGGTTAGTCGCTCAATTGTGTCCGACTCTCTGTGACCCCATGGATTGTAGCCCATCAGTCTCCTCTGTCCATGGGATTCTCCAGGCAAGAATACTGGAGTGGGTTGCCATTCTCCAAGGGATCTTCCTGACCCAGGGATTGAACGCAGGTCTCTTGCGTTGCAGACAGATTCTTTACCATCTGAGCCACCAGGGAAGCCCTCATGGGAACCCAGAGTCAATACCAGTTCACTGGGAGAGGACAGTCCTATGGACCCGGGCTTGAGCTTGAAACAAGAGTGCCTCAGAAAGTTCTGGTTCAGTCACACTGACCAAAATTCCATTTTTCCTACTGGGTTGTGATACTGTTAAAAAGCATGCTTTGACTCATCAACTCAAACAAATTGGTTTATAACAGGCACAATTTGCCTAAAGCCCACACTACTGTTGTAACTCTTTGTATTTCAAATTTAATGTAATTTCCAGCCTGTTGGTTGTATTGTTTTCCTATTGTCTGGAACACAAATGATACCAGGAAGATCCTATTAGGAGGAAAAAACAAATTTAAACAAGGTGGTCTGTGGTGAGTTACCATGTATGGAATTAATTTCACATCCAGGTTTGGATGATCTCATGAATTGTTCTTTTGGCTGGCAATTTCACCCTAACCTGCTAGATCGAATTATTTCCTTGTAATTCAGACCCCCTGTGTAGCCCTTAACGAAGAACACATTGTATGTCTTGGCCAGCGTGGCTGGTGGAGGACACATGCCCACAGTTGTCTGAGAGCCGCCAGCACTGAGCTCAGCCTCAAATCCTCAAGGGACAATCCATGATACTGTCGCCAGAGCATTGTTACAATGTCAGGGCTGGGGAGTGGGGGTGGTGGTGGTATGCGGGGCCAAACAGAGACAGGAAGAGACCCCTAGAATGCTGAGACTGACACATTGTGTTTATACCAATGAGAGCTGTTTCAGAGAGTGTGACCCAACACCCATAGAACAATGGGGCCCTAGACTTCTATGGCATCTCAGAAAGACAGTGGTTCAAGACACCGATCATGCCAACCCCCACCACAGGGCAACGGGCTTCTGTGATTGCCTTTGGAGGCGTGGTCCTTGGGAATTTGGAGGACAAAAATGGGCTTTTTCAGGCCAAGAATCTCAGATCCTTCTACTCTAGCAGAGAGGAACTCACAGGAGAATGAACCTCTAGAAATAAAACCTGCGTAGCTGAGAGTCCTTTTGACTCTGTGCAGGCTTCTCAGCTGGTGCAGTGGTGAACAAACCACCCGTTAATGCAAGAGGCTCGGGAGATGCCAGTTCAAGCCCTGGGTCAGGAAGATCCCCTGAAGGAGGCCATGGCAACCCACTCCAGTATTCTTGCCTGGAGAATCCCATGGACAGAGGAGCCTGGTGGACTATAGCTCGTAGGGTCTCAAAGAATCAGACACATCTGAGGGGGACAAATTCTAACCCAACCCAGAACCAAACCTCTGAAAGCTGACCATGACCCGATCTCAAGCCCCGAGGTGAGAGAGCCCATCTCAGTGGATATCTTTTTCTTCCTCTGAAATTTGCAAATAAAACAGCCTTTTAAGATCTGTTGCCTCATTAAAGATGGTGGAAACTCACCCAGAAACCACCTCTGCAGCTGAACCCATGGCCCTGACTCCTCCTCTGTGTCCAGGTCCTGTGCTCACCATCAGCCCAGTTGGAAGAGGATCATTTTCTCCCTTCACTTGGCCACCCTTGTTGGGCAGGCAGGGCCTGATTTGGCCTGGGAGCTGTCAGCACATGCCTCTGAGATGGTAGAGAAACACAAACTCTTCAGAGAAAAGTGCTCCGTAGGAGCGTCGCCATTTATGGAGTGACTAATCTTCTCAGTTTGCCCAGGACAGGAGTCTCCCGGGATGTGGGACTTTTAGTACTAAAACTAGAAACACCAAGCAAACCTGGACAGCTGGTCCCCTGCACTGCCAGTGTCCATCCTCCAGGAGCAGAGAGAGGAAATCACAAAGGTGATATGTCTCCTAATGCCAGAGAAGAAGAATCATACGAGAAGGGTCTAGGTTATTCTCACCGTGGTTCTCTGCCGCCTCTTGGAGGGTGCACCTCCCCAGGATCGCCTGCTTCGTAATCTCACACAGAGGCAGTTTGGAGGCTTGGCAGCCCAAGGGTGTTGTAAGATCCACAAGAGCTGGTCAACAGATTTCTTGCTGCCTGAGGCCATCTGAGCATCTTTATAGGATTCTGAGTCAGAAACCTAGGTTTCGTCAAGGGTAGGACCTTTGCTAATTCTGGAAAAGATACACAGATTCTCTGGAGGGGAGACATTTGTTTTTGTCAGGAGATGGTGTGTCCTACCAGGAAAGAATGCACAATACAGGAAGCACAGGCTCTGTCACGTGGGAGCCCCGAGCCCTGTCTGCACATTCGAAGCATCTTATTCATGGCCCAGGCCACTGAGGATGGAACGCCAGCATCCCAGGTGTTCTCTTTTAACTACCTGCCCCAATCCTGCTTCACCCACCTCCAAAATCATGGACTACACAGAGTGCTCAAAGTCACAAACAGGGGCATTTAAGTAGTAATGACAGGACTTCCCTGGTTAAGAACCTGCCTGCCAATGCAAGGGATAAAGTTTCAATCCTTGGTCTGGGAAGATTCCACATGCTGTAGGGCAATGAAGCCTGTGTGCCACAACTACTGAATCCGGAACACCTACAGCCTGCGCTCTGCAACAAGAGAAGCCACTGCAATGAGAAGCCTGCACACCACACCTCAGCATAGCCCCCGTTCACCACAACTAGAGAAAGCCCATGTAGCAACGAAGACCCAGCGCAGCCAAAAATCAATAAACAAAGAAGCAATGACAGTGAGATTTCCTGCTATGTCCAGTTCTTGGGGGAGAAGGCAATGGCAACCCACTCCAGTACTCTTGCCTGGAGAATCCCATGGATGGAGGAGCCTGGTAGGCTGTGGTCCACGGGGTCAGGAAGAATCTGACATGACTGAGAGACTTCGCTTTCACTTTTCACTTTCATGCATTGGAGAAGGAAATGGCAACCCACTCCAGTGTTCTTGCCTGGAGAATCCCAGAGACAGGGGAGCCTGGTGGGCTGCCGACTATGGGGTCGCACAGAGTCAGACACAACTGAAGCAACTTAGCAGCAGCAGCAGCAGCAGCAGTTCTTGGGAAGCTTATCCACCTACCTGGCAAACTCAAAAGTTGGAACATCACTAGGGCAGTGCTGAAATGACATACTCGACTTTCTGCAACCAGAAATTCTAAGGAACATGAAAAATCTGCAGTCCTCTCTGGATTTTGAGAGTTTTGTTTGGGGACTAAAATTACTGGTCACCTAACTCACTGAGCCCCAGGAGATGAAGGAGGAGAATCTTTCAAAACCTGAAGTTCTGGGACCTGATGGTCAATGATCTGATCCCCAAACATTCTGCAGCCTGATTTTATGCTAGTCTTCTCTCCAGGTGTTCTAGGCCAGGTCAACTTATCTTCTCTTTGTCTTCTGAACAGGCCTGGCCCTGTCCTGCCCCCATATTTTCCTCACCACCTCCTGTCCAACTCGTCCGCCCCTCCCCCTTCCCTCCTCACCCTCCTCTGTGGGGGCAGCTCAAGCCCGCCTCCTGCATGAAGCTCTCCAAGATTCGCCAAACTCTGTCTGCCCAAACTCATGGCAGAGGCTGCCTTACCTTCTCTCCTTAGCAGATGGTGAGCCCCAGGTCCCACACTTTGGATTTTGTTCTTGTTTGTTTTGTTTTGTTACATTTCTTTATTTTGGCTGCACTGGATCTTCATTGCGGTGCACAGGCTCAGAAGTGAGCTGGCTCAGTACTTGCAGCTTGCCGTGGTCCTTATTTGCAGTATGTGTGTTAGTTGCTCAGTCATGCAACCCCATGGACTGTAACCAGCCAGGATCTTCCATCAATAGGGTTTTCCAAGTAAGAATACTGGAGTGGGTTACCATTTCTTTCTCCAGGAGATCTTCCTAAAGCAGGGATTGAACTCGGGTCTCCTGCATCAGAGGTAGACTCTTTATTGTCTGAGCCACCAGGGAAGCCCCCATAGTTGTAGTATGTGGGATCTTAGTTCCCTGACCAGGGATTGAACTGGACCCCCTGTGTTGAGAGCTTAACCACTGGATCACCAGGAAGTGCCCCACACGTTGTCCTTTAAGTGGCCACGTGTGCATGCCTGTCCCCCTCAAGAAACTGTAAGCTCTCTGAAGGCAAGGTCTGTGTGTCACTTTTCTGGACACATCCAGCCATATCTGACCCAGAGGAAGAACTCAGATGTGATTGCTGATATCATTGGATCAAATGGAAACCCCAGTTAAAACCCAGTAACATAAGCATCTGCTTTGTGACCCAGACATTCCACCCAAGAGAAATGAACATCCAAATGCCTGTCCAAGAATGTTCACAACAAATCTATTCTTAACTGCCCCAAACTGTAAACAACTCATCAATAGCAAATTAGATAAACATACAAAGGATCATAGAAATTCATCATTTGAATGAATCTCCAATGCATTATACTGAGTGAAGCCTTGCACAAAATAGTCCATACTAAATGACTTCATTTTGGCTTCCCTGGTGGTTCAGTGGTTAAAAAAAAATCTACCTGCCAGTGCAGGAGACACAGGTTCGATCCCTGGGTTGGGAAGATCCCCTAGAGAAGGAAATGGCAACCCATTCCAGTATTCTTGCTTGGAGAATCCCAAGGACAGAGGAGCCTGGCGGGCTCCAGTCAATGGGGTCACAAAAGAGCTGGACACAACTTAGTGACTAAACAACAGCAACCACAAATGACTTTATTTATGTAAAGCTTCGAAACAAGCAAACTTGTCTCATCTATGATGAAAACATTCAGAGCAGCGCTTGCTCCTGGGGGACAGGATGGGAGATCAACAGGGAAAGGGGCACGAGGGAAGTCTCTGAGGTGATAATAATGTTCTGGGTACATGTATTTGTTAGACCTCAAAACTAAATACTTAAGATTTGTTCATTGCATGGAAGATAAATGCTTATCTCAAAAAACTTTAACAAATATTGAATATTATTAATGTGCATGTTGAAGAGGGGAAATATACTGATGGGCACAATTTACTTGCAAATACATCAGAACAGAAAGTGTATTGATGGATGGAGAGAGGGCTGGATGGATAGATAAATGGTGAAACAAGCATAGTAAAAAAAAGCGTCACATAACAGCCGGTGCTGGTCACCACCCAAACCATCGCCTTTAGTGCTGCCTCTGCCAAAGAAGAGGAGTTGCAAGGAGAAACACCTCCTCTGACTGGGCTTTAGGGAGGAGGTGGGGTTGGGGGCCAGCAGGTTCCTAGGGAGCCAGGAGAGAGGCAGAAGGGAGGAGTGAAGCTGGAGTTTCAAGGGTGCAGGGAAGGCAGAGGGAGGAAGGAATTTGCTGGAGCATCATGGCTCAAGGATCTGATCTTCAGCTGCTGTCCAAGGGCTGCACCCTCCTTGGCACATGCCAAGTACAGAGAAATGTTAAGCAGATGGCATGCTTCTGGGCTCGCCCCATCACTGGGCCTACCGCCCTTGAAATCCAGGGTCGAATTCATGGTTCCGAGGACTTTTCTTAGGAAACACTGATAATCCAAACCACGTGTAACCTCACTCCTCCCTTTGATAGGGTGGCTGGGCTGGTAGATCAGAGTGGAGCCATGGATTCAGTCCATCTAGATTTCAGCAGAGGTTGCACACTGGCAGCCCTCCGGCTGGACCCAGCCCACAGATGTGCTGTGTGTTTTGTTTGGCCTCCCCTAGGTTTTTTTTTTTTTTTTTTTTTTTTAGTTTAGTTGCCAAGATTTTTTAAATCACAGAGGATCTGGATTGTCTGCATCTCTTGAAATGTTGGAAGATTCAGCAGCCAGGAGCCTGCATGATGACAGTTGGCAGGAAGAAGTGGCAGCAGCTTTCTCAGAGGCCTGGCCCTCTTTCACTCCTGTCCCACCAAGTCCACCCTATGGGCTGGGGCATACCAACCTGTGGGTCTTACGTCACTTGTGTGGACAAGTGAGAAGTCAGTGTTGGCTGATAGTAACACTAAAGTAACCTTAATGTGATAAATATTGACTGAGCAATTAACTACCCAGAGTGTTTGGTCCTGGGAACACAGTGGAGAACAACTTGGTCCCTTTTCTAAAGGAAGTTACATCCTAGAGGAATAGATAGAGGGAGAGAGAGAAGAAAGGAAGGAAGAGAGTAGACAGAGCTAGGGAAAGGAAGGAAGGAAGGAAGAGAAGGAGGAAGGAAACAGTCATTACAAGCTGTGGTAACTATTCTAAAGGGCCTAGAGGAAAGAGAAGATACTATACAGCAGAGTTTGGGGCCAGGAAGCTGGCCCTCGACAAGCCGATGGGGAAGATCTGTCTGGGGTGACATTTCTTTTTTTTGGGGGGGGTGACATTTTTAAGTGAAGCTCTGAAGGACAAGGAGATCTGGGAAAGATTGCTAGACGAAAGGCCATAAATGAGGAAGTGTTTGGGTTCTTTCAAGAGCTGAGAGAAGTCTACTGGCAAGAGTGAGAGATAAGGGAGCAGGATAAAGGTGGGGAGATGGGCAGTGGATGGGACTTGTAAACCAAGTGAAGTGCTTAAATTTCATTCTGAGTGCAGTAGTAGCCATCGAAGGTTTCGGGTCAGAGAGAGACACAATCAGATTTAGGTTTCATAAAACCAATCTTGTTATTAGTAGGGAATATAGCCAAAGGTCTCATTGCCAGTGGCAAGTAAGACATGATGGTGTGTTGGTTAATGGAGGAAAAAAAAAAAATCCCAGGGCATTCTGGAGGAAGTAATTTCATAGCTGGTTGCAGAAGGAGGTAAACCTGGAAATTCTATCCACTGGCTGCATCAACATGCAAATGGAGGGATTTAGACAAAGATTGACTAAGATGATACTGTTCAATCTTGGCTTCTTCCAAGATACAAGACATTTTCACATAAATTATTACTTCCTTTGGTAGCAGAATGTAATCTAAACCAGTAAGCAGTTCATGGCAAATAGAAACTGCCTGAAAATTCACATACATTTTGCATTCTAGTCTATAATTTTTTAAAGCTATAAATGACATAGTATCAACAACAAAACAAACAATAAAAACACCCAAATATTCCTCCCACTGACCCTGGTTAATGCCCTTAACATTGGCTGCACATTGGAATCACCTGGGAAGCTTTAAAGAAATGCTGTTTCCTGGGTTCCCCTCCCAGACATTCTGACTTAGTTGTTCTGGGATATATTCTGGACATCTGGATTTTTAAAGCTTCCTGGTGACTCTAATGTGCATGTGTGGTACAGAACTGCTTGTTAATCCAAGGCAGAGGTTCCCAAAGCAGCAAGGGCATGATGCAGAAATGTGCAAGAAATGCAATTTTCTCAGGCTCTACACCAGACTTACTGAACCCAAAATTCTGGGGGGTGGGTCTCAGCAAGCTGCGTTGTAATCAGTCCTCTGGGTGTTTTACGAGCACCCTGAAGTTTTAGAATATCCCTTTTGATTATGCTTTCTAGATCTGATAGACAGGGTGCCTGATGAACTATGGATGGAGGTTCATGACATTGTACAGGAGACAGGAATCAAGACCATCCCCAAGAAGAAGAAATGCAAAAAACAAAATGGCTGTCTGAGGAGGCCTTACAAATAGCTGAGAAAAGAAGGGAAGTTAAAGCAAAGGAGAAAAGTAAAGATATACCCATTTGAATGCAGAGTTCCAAAGAATAGCAAGGAGAGATAAGAAAGCCTTCCTCAGTGATCAATGCAAAGAAATAGAGGAAAACAATAGAATGGGAAAGACTAGAGATCTCTTCAAGAAAATTAGAAATACCAAGGGAACATTTCATGCAAAGATGGGCTCGATAAAGGACAGAAATTGTATGGACCTAACAGAAGCAGAAGGTGTTAAGAAGAGATGGCAAGAATACACAGAAGAACTGTACAAAAAAGATCTTCACGACCCAGATAATCACGATGGTGTGATCACTCATCTAGAGCCAGACATCCTGGAATGTGAAATCAAGTGGGCCTTAGGAAGCATCATTACGAACAAAGCTAGTGGAGGTGATGGAATTCCAGTTGAGCTATTTCAAATCCTGAAAGATAATGCTGTGAAAGTGCTGCACTCAATATGCCAGCAAATTTGGAAAACTCAGCAGTGGCCACAGGACTAGAAAAAGTCAGTTTTCATTCTAACCCCAAAGAAAGACAATGCCAAAGAATGCTCAAACTACCGCACAATTGCACTCATTTCACACGCTAGTAAAGTAATGCTCAAAATTCTCCAAGCCAGGCTTCAGTAATATGTGAACCGTGAACTTCCTGATGTTCAATCTGGTTTTAGAAAAGGCAGAGGAACCAGAGATCAAATTGCCAACATCCACTGGATCATCAAAAAAGCAAGAGAGTTCCAGAAAAACATCTATTTCGGCTTTATTGACTATGCCAAAGCCTTTGACTGTGTGGATCACAATAAACTGTGGAAAATTCTGAAAGAGATGGGAATACCAGACCACCTGATCTGCCTCTTGAGAATCTGTATGCAGGTCAGGAAACAACAGTTAGAACTGGACATGGAACAACAGACTGGTTCCAAATAGGAAAAGGAGTACATCAAGACTGTATATTGTCACCCCACTTATTTAACTTCTATGCAGAGTACATCATGAGAAATGCTGGGCTGGAAGAAGCACAAGCTGGAATCAAGATTGCCTGGAGAAATATCAATAACCTCAGATATGCAGATGACCCCACCCTTATAAAGAGCCTCTTGATGAAAGTGAAAGAGGAGAGTGAAAAAGTTGGCTTAAAGCTCAACATTCAGAAAACGAAGATCATGGCATCCGGTCCCATCACTTCATGGGAAATAGATGGGGAAACAGTGGAAACAGTGTCAGACTTTATTTTTCTGGGCTCCAAAATCACTGCAGATGGTGATTGCAGCCATGAAATTAAAAGACGCTTACTCCTTGGAAGGAAAGTTATGACCAACCTAGATAGCATATTGAAAAGCAGAGACATTACTTTGCCAACAAAGGTCTGTCTAATCAAGGCTAGGGTTGTTTTTTCTAGTGGTCATGTATGGATGTGAGAGTTGGACTATGAAGAAAGCTGAGCTGATGCTTTTGAACTATGGTGTTGGAGAAGACTCTTGAGAGTCCCTTGGACTGCAAGGAGATCCAGCCAGTCCATCCTAAAGGAGATCAGTCCTGAATTGGAAGGACTGATGCTGAAGCTGAAGCTCCAATACTTTGGCCACCTGATGCAATGAACTGACTTTTGGAAAAGACCCTGATGCTGGAAATGATCGAGGGCAGGAGGAGAAGGGGACGACAGAGGATGAGATGGTTGGATGGCATCACTGACTCAATGGACATGGGTTTGGGTGGACTCCGGGAGTTGGTGTTGGACAGGGAGGCCTAGCATGCTGGGGTTCATGGAGTCGCAAAGAGTCAGACACAACTGAGCAATTGAACTGAATTGAACTTTAGCCTTATAAGCTCAGACATGCAGTATTTCAACTGATCCTCACTTGGGAAGGTAGATTGGGCAAATATTGTCATTTCCCCCTGATCTACAAGATGGGCAGATAGAGGCAGAAAGAGATTCTGTGATTTGCCGTCAATAGCAGACCAGAGACCCAAACCCAGGTCTTTTGAAGGCAGAACAGAGGTGGGTGTTTACAACGACCTCTGCCTATGTGCTATTCTCATCAGCTAACAGGTCTGCAACTGCCCTCCACCCCTGCCCCTGCTCAGGAGGTGGATACAGAAACCTGGGCCTTGGGGAATAGGGTAGAGAGTCAGCAGACTTGTTCTGTAAAGGACCAGGCAGTAAATGGCCCTGTGGGCCACACTGTCTCTGTCAAAACTACTCAACTGGGCCACTGAAGCAATAATGTGGCCATAGACAGTATGTAAATGAATGAGTGGCTGTGTGCCACAGAACTTTATTTAAAATGTAGGTGGGAGCCTAGATTTGGGCATGGAACTAGGTTCTTCTTGCTCTGCAGTTAAGGCCTGGGCCAGGCTTCCACTTAGTAGTCACCCCCTGTCCACTTGTAAGCATTGTTCATGGAGCCCAAGACAGCCTGCTGTGTGTTGCTCCAAGCTGGGGAGTGGTGAGAGCTGAGACCCAGTGAGAGGAGTTGGAGACGTGGATGGAGACAGAGATGTGAATGGAGATGGGGCAGGAGATGGAGATGGTATTGGGGATGAGTTTTCTGGCATCTCTGCTTTAAAATATATATTTATTTTATATATTTATTTTTGGCTGTGTCAGGTCTTAGTTGCAGCATTTGGGCTCTTCATTGCCGTGTACAGGAACCTGTCTAGTTGCAGTTGCCCCTTCAGATCAGATCAGATCAGTCGCTCAGTTGTGTCCAACTCTTTGCAACCCAATGAATCACAGCACGCCAGGCCTCCATGTCCATCACCAACTCCCAGAGTTCACTCGGACTCACGTCCATCGAGTCAGTGATGCCATCCAGCCATTTCATCCTCTGGTGTCCCCTTCTCCTCCTGCCCCCAATCCCGCCCAGCATCAGAGTCTTTTCCAATGAGTCAACTCTTCGCATGAGGTGGCCAAAGTACTGGAGTTTCAGCTTTAGCATCATTCCTTCCAAAGAAATCCCAGGGCTGATCTCCTTCACAATGGACTGGTTGGATCTCCTTGCAGTCCAAGGGACTCTCAAGAGTCTTCTCCAACACCACAGTTCAAAAGCATCAATTCTTCGGTGCTCAGCCTTCTTCACAGTCCAACTCTCACATCCATACATGATCACAGGAAAAACCATAGCCTTGACTAGATGAACCTTTATTGGCAAAGTAATGTCTCTGCTTTTGAATATGCTATCTAGGTTGGTCATAACTTTCCTTCCAAGGAGTAAGCATCTTTTAATTTCATGGCTGCAGTCACCATCTGCAGTGATTTTGGAGCCCAGAAAAATAAAATCTGACACTGTTTCCACTGTTTCCCCATCTATTTCCCATGAAGTGATGGGACCGGATGCCATGATCTTTGTTTTCTGAATGTTGAGCTTTAAGCCAACTTTTTCACTCTCCACTTTCACTTTCATCAAGAGGCTTTTTCGTTCTTCTTCACTTTCTGCCATAAGGGTATGTGTCATCTGCATATCTGAGGTTATTGATATTTCTCCCGGCAATCTTGATTCCAGCTTGTGTTTCTTCCAGTCCAGCGTTTCTCATGATGTATTCTGCATAGAAGTTAAATAAACAGGGTGACAATATACAGCCTTGACGTACTCCTTTTCCTATTGGAACCAGTCTGTTGTTCCATGTCCAGTTCTAACTGTTGCTTCCTGACCTGCATACAGATTTCTCAAGAGGCAGATCAGGTGGTCTGGTATTCCCATCTCTTTCAGAATTTTCCACAGTTTATTGTGATCCACACAGTCAAGGCTTTGGCATAGTCAATAAAGCCGAAATAGATGTTTTTCTGGAACTCTCTTGCTTTTTCCATGATCCAGAGGATGTTGGCAATTTGATCTCTGGTTCCTCTGCCTTTTCTAAAACCAGATTGAACATCAGGAAGTTCACGGTTCACATATTACTGAAGCCTGGCTTGGAGAATTTTGAGCATTACTTTACTAGTGTGTGAGATGAGTGCAATTGTGTGGTAGTTTGAGCATTCTTTGGCATTGCCTTTCTTTGGGATTGGAATGAAAACTGACCTTTTCCAGTCCTGTGGCCACTGCTGAGTTTTCCAAATTTGCTGGCATATTGAGTGCAGCACTTTCACAGCATCCTCTTTCAGGATTTGGAAGAGCTCAACTGGAATTCTATCACCTCCACTAGCTTTGTTCGTAGTGATGCTTTCTAAGGCACACTTGACTTCACATTCCAGGATGTCTGGCTCTAGGTCAGTGATCACACCATCGTGATTATCTGGGTCGTGAAGATCTTTTTTGTACAGTTCTTCTGTGTATTCTTGCCATCTCTTCTTAATATCTTCTGCTTCTGTTAGGTCCATACCATTTCTGTCCTTTATCGAGCCCATCTTTGCATGAAATGTTCCTTTGGTATCTCTGATTTTCTTGAAGAGATGTCTAGTCTTTCGCATTCTGTTGTTTTCCTCTATTTCTTCACATTGACCGCTGAAGAAGGCTTTCTTATCTCTTCTTGCTATTCTTTGGAACTCTGCATTCAGATGTTTATATCTTTCCTTTCTCCTTTGCTTTTCGCTTCTCTTCTTTTCACAGCTATTTGTAAGGCCTCCTCAGACAGCCATTTTGCTTTTTTGCATTTCTTTTCCATGGGGATGGTCTTGATCCCTGTCTCCTATACAATGTCACGAACCTCATTCCATAGCTCATCAGGCACTCTATCTATCAGATCTAGGCCCTTAAATCTATTTCTCACTTCCACTATATAATCATAAGGGATTTGATTTAGGTCATACCTGAATGGTCTAGTGGTTTTCCCTACTTTCTTCAATTTAAGTCTGAATTTGGCAATAAGGAGTTCATGGTCTGAGCCACAGTCAGCTCCTGGTCTTGTTTTTGCTGACTATATAGGGAGAAGCTCTATACAGTCAGCAAAACAGAGATCATTCTGTCGTTTTTGAGACTGCATCCAAGTACTGCATTTCGGACTCTTTTGTTGACCATGATGGCTACTCCATTTCTTCTGAGGGATTCCTGCCCACAGTAGTAGATATAATGGTCATCTGAGTTAAATTCACCCATTCCAGTCCATTTCAGTTCGCTGATTCCTAGAATGTCAACATTCACTCTTGCCATCTCTTGTTTGACCACTTCCAATTTGCCTTGATTCATGGACCTGACATTTCAGGTTCCTATGCAATATTGCTCTTTACAGCATCGGACCTTGCTTCTATCACCAGTCACATCCACAGCAGGGTATTCTTTTTGCTTTGGCTCCATCCCTTCATTCTTTCTGGAGTTATTTCTCCACTGATCTCCAGTAGCATATTGGGCACCTACTGACCTGGGGAGTTTCTCTTTCAGTATCCTATCATTTTGCCTTTTCATACTGTTCATGGGGTTCTCAAGGCAAGAATACTGAAGTGGTTTGCCATTCCCGTCTCCAGTGGACCACACTGTGTCAGGTCTTTCCACCATGACCCGCCCATCTTCGGTTGCCCCACGGGCATGGCTTAGTTTCATTGAGTTAGACAAGGCTGTGGTCCTAGTGTGATTAGATTGACTAGTTTTCTGTGAGTATGGTTTCAGTGTGTTTGCCCTCTGATGCCCTCTTGCAACACCTACCGTCTTACTTGGGTTTCTCTTACCTTGGGCGTGGGGTATCTCTTCAGGGCTGCTCCAGCAAAGTGCAGCCATTGCTCCTTACCTTGGATGAGGGGTATCTCCTCACCGCCGCCCCTCGTGACCTTCAACGTGGGATAGCTCCTCTAGGCCCTCCTGCGCCCGCGCAGCCACGGCTCCTTGAACGTGGGGTTGCTCCCTCGGGCCGCCCCTGGCCTCGGGCATGGGGGCGTGGGGTAGCTCCTCCCGCCCACCACCCCTGACCTCGGACGCTGGGTATCTCCTCTCGGCCGCCCCCCCTGACCGCGGACGCGGGGTAGCTCCTCTCGGCAGTTCCTGTGCCGTTGCAGTCTGGTACTCTAGGCCGCTGCCCCTGACCTCGGACGTGGGGTAACTCCTCTTGGCCGCCGCCCTTCGGGCATGGGGCCTCCCAGCTTCTGCCCCTGACGTCGGACGTGGGGTGGCTCCTCTCACCTGCGCTTAGTGCGCCAGTCGCAGCCGCCTGCCTGCAAAAATGACGAATTCTGTTTTGTTATCTAATACATAGGCCATATTCAAGTTTCCACAGTGTTTTATAAATAATCTGAATTTTTGCCTTCATACCTACTTAACACAAGGTGTTGTGGGAATGAATTAAGTGACCAATACAGAGTATGTGACTGAAACTGATTCTGTCTTGAGGTCCAGTTTCTAGAGCTAGAGATCACTGTGAGAGGCAGCCCAGCTGAGTGGCTATGATCATGAGCTCAAGCCAGGTCAGTGCTTTCGAATCCCATCTTTGTGACCTTGAGTGAGTTATTTCACCCTTTGTGGCCCAGTTTCTTTACTCTATTGTAAAGTTGTGGTGAGGAGTAAATGAGTGATATATATTAAGTGATATTAGACACATTTTGTGTCTGGCATGTAGTAAGTTTTATTATGTTAGTTCATTAATAACGAAGCCTAAAGAATCTCTCCCTTTTTACCATTAAGAGAAGCCAGTGGAATTGGATGGAGAAAATCTACAGGCATAGTCAAAAGTAGTTTCTGTGTTTTAGGACTTCTTAGAGAAGGAAGTGTCAGAGCTGAAACCAACACAACTATTTATTTGAAAGGCCTAATTGTCTGTGAAGTGTGAATGCACATGGGAATTCTTTTAATCTCAGATAAAAGAAACAAAAGAATAATACCCCCAACACATATACACACATACATACATAAAACCATCTTGCTTATGTTTTACAGCATAATTAGTATCATTAGAATCTCAAGTATCTGAAATAGTTGCAATTTGCCTTTACAATGTCACTCAAGTCTTTAGGTATTCTTTCTTTCTGACTCTTACCATTAACAATTTGTTAAGGTATCTGTTTCAACACCAAGGTATAAATTCTCTAAGAGCAGAGACTACAACTCTTCATTAGTGCCTAGAAAATAGTAGATGCTCAATAAATATGTGCTGAATTAATATATGTATGTGAATGAATGACTATATTCTTAAACAAACTCTAGAGACACTCACTCCCCTCTAGGCCTGTGTGGGTATTTTCTTTCAGACTCTTTATTAGAGCAGTCAGTGAAGGAGATATTTCCTTGGTTAAAGTGAAAGTGGCCAATGTTGATTTAGGAGGACAAGCAAATATATGTGAGCCTTTGATGTCTATGAAGCATCCTGTGGTATCTGGAATAAAAACCATTTCCCAAAATAGTCCCCCATTAAAAGTAAAGAACACTGCGATGGTTCATTTTATGTGTCAACTTGAAAGAAGGGCTGAGGGAGGCCCAGAGAGCTGGCACAACATTATTTCTGGATGTGTCTGTGAGGGTGTTCCTGGAAGAGATTGTGCATGTGAGGCAGTGGGCTTCGTAGAGAAGAGAACATGTCCTCACCAATGTGAGTGGGCCTCATCTAGTCCACACAAGGTGAAGGAAGGGCGAATCCCTGCCCTGGGACATTGAGCTCCTGGTTTTCAGGCCTTTGGCCAACAGCAGATTGTAGAATTTCTTGGCCTCTTAACTATGTGAGACAATTCCTTTAATAAATCTATCTATCTATCTATCTGTCTGTCTGTCTAGTTACCTATGGATTCTGTTTCTCAGAGAACCCTGATACAAACACATCATGGTTGATTATCCAAAGTCTGTTTGACCTCATATAATTAGCCTAAGCCTTTTAGTCTAAACCAACTAGGTAATTCTGTTCTTTCAGTGATGGCTCAGGGACCCTCACACAAGTCAGTTCTGTCTCGTGGGACACAAAAGGAAGTCTCTAGAAGGCTGCTGGATAAGTTTCATCTCTCCCTTGAGAAATACCATGGTACTAGATGCTATTTCTTCTTCTAATGCACATTGTCTTATCTGGATACACCACCTGGAAGAGCTGTATCAACAGTATGAAAATGAAGCCAGTCCAGCAGGGGCAGAGCAGAGAGATGGAAAGAGCCTGAAATGCTGATCAGTGATGCCATTAAGGAATTAAATCAAATAACCTGAATCCAGGTCTACCCAGCTTTCTTCTTTCATAAGATAATAAATTTTCTAATTATTTAAGTCAGTTTGAGTTAGAGTGGTGTCCACATCAGACAAAAGCACTCTTAAATGCTAGGAAGTATTATATAATCATAGATTGTTATTGCTGGAAGAGAACTTGAGATAATCCAGTTTAAATGTCTCATTTTTAAAATGAGGAAATGAAGGTCCAGAAAGATTTACAGATTTGTGTAAAGTCACAAATAGAATGAAAAACAGAACCGGAGCTGAATCCAGTCTTCAGACTCTTACTTACTACTTGCTGAAACTTGCTGCTACTGCTAGGTCGCGTCAGTCGTGTCCAACTCTCTGTGACCCCATAGATGGCAGCCCACCAGCCTCCCCCATCCCTGGGATTCTCCAGGCAAGAACACTGGAGTGGGTTGCCATTGCTTTCTGAAACTTGCTAAGTAGCTTCAGTCGTGTCCGACTCTGTGCAACCCCAGAGACGGCAGCCCAGCTGGCTCCCCCGTCCCTGGGATTCTCCAGGCAAGAACACTGGAGTGGGTTGCCATTTCCTTCTTGTAATACATAATTTCAAGGTCAAGAAAAGGGTAACTAGAGAATAGACATGTTTTGATTATATTTACCTGTAACTGCTCTCTGGAAGCTTTTGGAAAACTTTTGCTTTTCTAAACAGATACAGCTTCATTTTTCTTCTTCCACTTTCTTTTCTTCTGGAAAGAAGACATGATGCCTGGAAGACATGATGTCAGCCATCTTGGATCCATGAGACATAAAGCCAATCCACTTAAAAGCAGAGTGAAATGATAGGAGCCTTGGAATCTCCTCACCAGTTCCAGAATGACTGATGTGAGAAACATGTTCACATTTGCACAAGTTAGGTTTATGAAACAAAGTCAAAAGCATTCTTAACTGATACTATTAACCATTTCTTTCATACCACACACATTCCAATAGATTGTCACTGACTCCACCAACCAGAACTCAGCGAGAAAAAATTTTAAGGATTATATGAATTTCCCCTGCATTTACTATTCTTAAAATGTATTTGATTCATTATTTTATTTTCTTTTGAAAAAATTTTAAACCTCCACAAAAATTGTGAGAATATAATAAACTCCTAGGTACTTTTTGTCTAGGTTCACCAATTGCTAGTTAATGTTTTGCTACATTTCTCTCTTTCTCTCTCTGTTTCAGTGTCTATTTATTTCTCTCTCTTTAATATGACATATATAATTTTTCTGAACTCTTTGAAAATAAGTTGCAGACATCTTGAAGTTTAACCTCAAAATATTTCTATATGTATCCCTCAGAATCTGCCTGCAATGCAGGAGACCCAGGTTCTATTCCTGGGTCAGAAAGATCCTCTGGTGAAGGAAATAGCAACCCACTCCAGTATTCTTGCCTAGAAAATCTCATGGACAGAAGAGCCTGGCAGGCTACAGTCCCTGGGGTCACGAGAGCCGGACATGACTTAGCATCTGAACCAAAACCATCCTTCAGAAACTAGGATCATTTCATGTAACTGCTATTTAATTCTGAAATTCGGGAAATTTAATTTTGGTTCAGTACTGTTACTAAAACATGGGTCATGTGCACGTTTCACAAACATCCCAATGCTGTTTATGGTGACTTTTGTCTTGAGGAAAATCCAGTCCAGGATGACACATTGCATTTAATTGTCATGTCTCTTTAGTCTCCTTTATGCTAGAATGGTTACTCAGAATGTCCTTGTATTTTACAAAAAAATTTTTAAAGAGAGAGAACTGGCTGGTTGTTTAGTAGAATTTCCCTCAACCTAGGTTGATCCTATAGTTTCATCGTGATTAAACTCAGGTTACACGTGTTTGGCAGGAACACACATTGGTGATGCAGCATCCTTCTCAATGCATTGAGTCAGGAGGGACAGGCCAGTTTTACCTCTTACTAGTGGAGTAAACTTTAATCAATTGATTGCAGTGGAGTCCAGCTTATTCTTATAAATCTAGTTCCTAAGCTCTCACTGAGACAGATAGTCATCTTTCTTGAGTAACTAGTAG
The DNA here is from genome assembly GCF_029378745.1 of Bos indicus. Classification (NCBI taxonomy): domain Eukaryota; kingdom Metazoa; phylum Chordata; class Mammalia; order Artiodactyla; family Bovidae; genus Bos; species Bos indicus. The sequence goes on along the minus strand of NC_091773.1, from coordinate 37,076,663 downwards.
CCTACATGGAGTCATTCCCATGGTTTCTGGGATAGACTTTGAATTACAGGGCCCTTAGGCAAGGGAGGGGTTCAGGATGTTCTTCAAAAGTGGGATTTGGAATAAGCAGAGATCACTCCCTCAAAATTCAATAAGCCCATTGCCAGATTGTTTTGCAAGTAGGTGGGAAAGGGTTAATAAGGACACAGGCCATCTGTTTTCCCTTAAGGAGAGTGGAGCTTCCCCAAATATCACTGCTTTACACCTGAAGAAGTTAAATGGTCTTGTTCCCATGGAATCCCCAACCAATGTAGCCCTGACCTGTGATTTATATAAAAAGTAGCTGTTCCTTAATTTTCCCCACAATGGCTTCATTCTTACCTTATGAACCTGCTTTGTCAGTGTTCACTTTGATTTATAGAAGATTTCAAACTCCCCAAATAACTATTCCTTTTCTTTTCATTAAAGTTAATCCCCACAAAGACACTTTCATCCGCTGATTAGTCATGCCCCAGTGAACCTTGCTAACCAGAGGCTAAGTTATTGATGTGTTAAAGATGTAATCTCTAAGTCTTGGGACCACTGAAGAAACCCCAACATGTTATTTGACAGTCAGAATCTCACAATGTATGGCCTCCTTTGAGTAGCCTTGGTTGCACGCGTTCCTTGGGGTCCATAAATCTCTCTGGCCCAACGGCCTGTGAGGGCTGAGTTATTGTGGGGCCGAGTTTAAGCTGCCAGCACACACTGCCCTGCACCCCAGGAAGTCCTGGTGCCTTCTCCAGACTCCAGTTTCCATTTCCAATAACATGTATCCAGCAGCAAATCTATTATTACACGAGAAGCAGCAGCTCATTGTTTTGTGCCCTGCCTGTGGCCTTCCTCATAAATTTGCACAGACCTACAAGTCAACTTCCCAGATGGCAACTTCCCTCATAGCTCAGTTGGTAAAGAACCTGCCTGCAATGCAAGGGACCCAGGTTCAATTCCTGGGTCAGGAAGATCCCCTGGAGAAGGAAATGGCAACCCACCCCAGTATTCTTGCCTGGAGAATCCCATGGGCAAAGGAGCCTGGCAGGCTATAGTCCGTGGGGTCACAAGAGTCGGACATGACTTAGTGACTAAACTACCACAAGGCAACTTCCCAGGTGGCACTAGGGGTAAAGGACCCACCTGCCAATTCAGGAGATATAAGAGACTCCGGTTCAATCCCTGTGTCAGGAAGATCACCTGGAGGAAGGAAATAGCAACCCACCCCAGTATTCTTGCCTCTAGCTGTGGCAAGCGGGGGCTACCCTCCTGTTGCGATACACTAGCTTCTCATTGTGGTGTCTGCCTCTGTTGCTGAGCATGCGCTCTAGGGCATGTGGGCTCCGTATTTGCGTCTCCCAGGCTTTAGAGCGCAGGCTCAATAGTTGCGGCTTAGTTGGATCTTCCTGGATCAGGAATCAAATCCATGTCTCTTGCATTGGCAAGTGGATTCTTGACCACTGAGTCACCAGAGAAGCCCTGACCCTGGCATTTGATCCAAGTTCTTGTTGTTTTTCAAATAACACTCATGCTATTAGCAGGCAGTTCTGTAGTCAGAGGGCAGGTGGGCTCCAGCAGGGTCTGTGCTCAGGGTATCACCAGGGTGAACTCCAAACGTTGGCTGGACTTAGCTCAAGGCTCAGGGGTAAAGTTGCTTCCTGGATCATTCAGGTTATTGGCAAAATTCAGGTCCTGTGGTTATAGGACTGAAGTTTCCATTTTCTTGTTGGAAGTCAGGACCTGCCCTCAGAGTCTAGAGGCCACTCACATTTATTATCAGGTGGTCCCCTCCATCTCACATCAGGAAATCTTAAATCTTTCTCACGTTGAATCCTTCTGCCTTCATCCTCCGCCAACAGTTGGAGCAAACTTCCACTGAGTTCAACAACTGGCCCACATTCTCTTTATTGAGATGAATCTATTAATCATGAGCTTGGATGCTGGAGTAATGTCAAACGGCTATAGAATTTTCTAGTGGCTTACTGTTAATTTCTGTACCTAACTCTTTGAGAACAAAATATATTTGTTCTTCATCTTTGGTTCTGGCACAGAGCTCCTAAAACCCTTGAAGTATACTAAGTGATGAGAGAGATAAAGGTTTCTGTTACCTTAATAAGATGACTTTTGGAAAGCCATTAGGTAACCCAAGAATGCAGACTGCTTTCCAGGAGAATAAAGCACGTGATTAGAGGAGTAGACTTTAAGTCCCACCCTTGACCTCTGGGGAAGGGAGAAGTCTAAAGATTGATTTCAATCACCAATAGCCAATAATTTAATCAATTGTGCATCTGTGATGAAGCCTCCATAAAAATCCAGAAGGACAAGGTTCAAAGAGCTTCCAGGCGGTGAGCATGTGGAGATTTGGGGGAAATGGGAAGCTCTGTGTCTCTTCCTGCGTACCCCTCCCTGTGCATCTCTTCCATCTGGCTGCTCCTGAGTTATATCCTTTAATGATAAACTGGTGATCTAGCAGGTAAATGTTTTCCTGAGTTCTGTGAGCTGCTGTAGCAAATTAATTGAACCCAGGGAGGGGAATTGTTGGAATTGCTGATCCTGAAGCACAGGTGATGGACTTACCTGCTTGTCCAGGGGTTAAGAATCCACCTGCCAATGCAGGGGACATGGGTTCGATCCCTGGTCTGGGAAGATCCCACATGCCAAGTAGCAATTAAGTCCTCGAGCTGCAGCTACTGAAGCCCATGAGTCCCAGAGCCTGTGCTCTGCAACAAGAGAAGCCACCAAAATGAGAAGTCCTCACACCGCAACTCGAGAGTAGACCCTGATCTCTGCAACTAGAGAAAGCCCTCAAGCAGCAACAAAGACCCAGCACAGCCAAAAATAAATAACTAAGTAAAAATTTAAATACATACATATATGCCGCTGCTGCCGCCAAGTTGCTTCAGTCGTGTCTGACTCTGTGCGACCCCATAGACGGCAGCCCATCAGGCTCCCCCGTCCCTGGGATTCTCCAGGCAAGAATACTGGAGTGGGTTGCCATTGCCTTCTCCAATGCATGAAAGTGAAAAGTGAAAGTGAAGTCGCTCAGTCGTGTCTGACTCTTAGCGACCCCATGGACTTTATATATATATATAAGAAGCATAGATGACAGCCTGGAAGTTGTCCTCTGAAATTGGGGATGGGTAGTTTTGTAGGGCTATGCCCTTAACCTATGGAATCTGACACTACCTCCATGTATATAGTGTCAGGATTGAATTAATTGCTTGATGATGGAGAACATTCCCACACATCAGCCTTGGGTGCGGAATGGGAGCTACAGATAACCAAAGTCCTCCTCGACCACCTTCCTCCAAATACCACCTTTTCTTTCCAGGACAAACCTGGTTGTAAATTGGAGGGTATACATCCAGCCCACTTTTAACACCTTTTGTGTGCTGTGTGCTAAGTCACTTCAGTCAGGTCTGACTCTTTGAGACCTCATGGATTGCAGCTTGCCAGGCTCCTCTGTCCAGGGGATTCTCCAGACAAGAATACTGGAGTGGGTTGCTGTGCCCTTCTCCAGGGTTTAACACCTTACATATGTTTATATGCACCCCCAGAAAATTCATAGAATTGTTTCATATAAGTGTCTTTATACAATTTATTTCCATACTGTACATATAACGGGATATACAGTGGAGCTTAGAGGACTACACTCTGTGAGGTTGCAAAGAGTTGGTCATGACTAAGTGACTGAGCATGCATGCACATATAATATGAACATGGCTTTTATCACCTAGCAGTGTATTTTGGGCTTCCCTCATAGCTCAGTTGGTAAAGAATCCACCTGCAATGCAGGAGACCCCGGTTCGATTCCTGGGTCAGGAAGATCCCCTGGAGAAGGGATAGGCTACCCACTCCAGTATTCTTGGGCTTCCCTTGTGGCTCAGCTGGTAAAGAATCCGCCTGCAAATCGGGTAGACCGAGGTTCAATCCCTGGGTTGGGAAGATCTCCTGAAGAAGGGAAAGGTTACCGACTCCAGTATTCTTGCCTGAAGAATTCCATGGACTGTATAATCTGGGGTCGTATAGTCCATGAAGTCGCAAAGAGTCAGGACACAACTGAGTGACTTTCACTTTCACTTTTTGTTGATCCATATAGATGTGATTTGTCTTCCTGAATATACTGTGTGTTGTTCTATTTAGGCATTTCCCCCCGTAATATACATTTATAACTTTTACATTTACAAGCAATGCTGCATTGGTCTTGCACATGCCCCCTTGAATGTCTCCAGAGAAGCTACCTAGACTTCTAACTGATGATCATGGAGTAGCAAATCTAAGTGTAATGTATACATTAAACAGCTGCCCCAAAGGGCCAAGTGACACTAATCTATGGATCTAATTGAAACTCTCTGAAGTTTCCCTGCCCCACATCTTCACCAGCACTGATATGATCCCACTTAAGTATTGCCAGTCCCATAGGTGTGAACTGAGGCTTCATTGTTTTATGTTTCCCTGCATACTAAAGAGACTAACTCCTTATGTTGTTCATTGGCCATTTATCTGTTTATATTCTTTAACCATTTTTTTAAAATAACATAATGGCTATCAACGTATCTACCTTGTTTGCTATGTATCTTTTAAAAACATCTTTTATTTATTTAGCTGCACTAGCCTTCAGTTGTGGCATAAGAACTTTTAGTTGAAGTCTGTGGGATCTAGTTCCCTGATCAGGGATCAAATACAAGCCCCCTGCATTGGGAGCCCAGCATCTTAGCCACTGAAACACCAGGGGAAGTCCCTTAACCATTTTTAAACTGATTTATTTGTCTTTTTCCAATTGATTCATAAGCATTCTTTATATTCTTTTTACAAATCCTTTGTTTGCTACATAGGTTGCAAATTCTTTTCTCACTCTGTTGCTAATATTTTAACATTATTAAGGGTGTCTGTTGTTGTAGAGAATCCTTCATTTTGAGGTAGTGAAATTTTTCATGCTTTCCTCTACAGTTTGTATTTGAGGGGACTGGAATACAAACAAAGAGAAATTGTTTTTGTCACCAAGTAAGGTGATAGACAAGGAGAAACGCAGACACTGGTACCCGAGAATCTTTGAGTTCTCTTTCTCATCATTTCTGAGGACTGCAAGTTGACATCCTCTTGGTTCTGAACTCCACTTTCTTCATGTCAAGCTCCCGATCTAATTGGCTTCCCAGTCCAGGGCTGGTGAGCTTGAGCTGGCAAACAGTTCTACCCAGAACCCAAGTCCTCAGCCTTGGTTTGGTCTGCAGCTCCATTTCTTAAGGTCTGCTGGTTCAGTCCCCAGATCCATGTTGGCAACTGCTGGTGATGCACTCCATAATTTCCCATTTTATTGGAAACCCCAGCCCTAACTTCTGTCCCCAGATTCCACATTGGGAACAGCTGGTGGCAGCTGCAATTCCCCATTTGTTTGGAAGCAGTCTGCTGTCCCCATTCTTTGGGGTCTGTTGGTTTAATCTTTCCCCCAGTCTCCAGTCCATGTTGAAAATTACTGGTGGTATGCACAAGGCCTTGTACTGGCCACTCCATAGTGACATCTGTTTGGTTAATGCTGGTGTCCACAGCCCTGTTTATTCACTTGCTGTTGGTTTCTCTTAATGTGCATGTAGGGTAAAGCCTAATGTAAATCTCAGAAGCCAAAAAATTGCAAAATTTGTGGGCACAGGTGGGGCATTTGAAAGCTGTTAGAGTTAACCAAGTGCAAACGTAAGACTCCCATGTTGGAATAAGTTGGTCATGAAACAGGTTAGATTGATGCGAGATCACCTGTCAATCTCAAGAAAATGTTCCTGCCACAAGTACACTGTAAAACACCACACAGTGCGGTGATACAGTGATACATCTCGTTCAGAATTAGTTTGGCTCAAAGGATAAGCTGATTAATTGATTGGTTGATTAAAAATAGTATTCTTAAATTCCAAAAAGTTGAGCATGCCACCTTCTGCTTATTTTGCATCTAAGAACTATAGTCCTGGAAGCTGTAAATATCTTGAAAATGTTAAAATATTACTAAGACAACCTAGAATTACACTGGTCATTATGGGAATGTTCCAGTTACATGGAATCTCTCATTTAAGAAGTGCACGAAAAAGCCAGGGTTCTCAAATTTTAAAAAACTGAGTAGGATACTTATTTTAACTGACATGCAGAAGACTCCAAAAAGGCTTCAAAAATCCAAAATAGCTACTTTAAAGGATTTGTTGCAAAAGGCCAATGAAACACTAAAATTTAAGAGGTGCCTAAAACCAACTATAAGAAGGGCATAACTCCTGTTGCTCTCCTCAGCGTCTGTGATTTGAGCACGCATGCTAGTAATCCTCTAGCTGAATTGCCCTTTCCACCCTGAGGAGACTATTAAACAGTTATCTTTTTAAAATAAGACCGTCACCAGGGATCCTTCTCAGGTACATTTTACTCTTTGGCAAAAGGCTGAACTAAGGGCCATAGTTGAAGAATTTTTTAAAGTCAGGAAGGATCCTCAAAATGTTTTGTAAATGGATCGTTTCCTGAGATAAGTGGATTCATAAAAAGGCAGAACTTAGGATGGGAGGGTGCTGATCTGATGAATGCATGACCGTAGCTGAGCACTTGGAGAGGATTTTGGAACAAGAGTGTAAACAAAGCCCACCAGCTCAGTGGCCTCTCAGGCACTCCTGTAACAATACTCCCAGGGGCCTCCCATATGGCCCCTCTCAGGGTTAATGAGTCTCTGAGGGATTTTCTGGTAAACTGCTACAGTGTTCCCTTCAACAGCCAAGGGAAACTACAATGAAAATCAATGGAAAACCCTGCCAAACTCTAGTAGACGCCAAAGCCTGCAGAGGGGTTCCTGGGAAAATTGGCAAAAGACAGCTAAAGGTAAGAATCCTTACCACAGTTTGCTCTCCCAAATCTCTGCCTATAATACCAGATAAAGAGAGAGGAAAAAAAAAAGCCTTTTGCACCCTCTCTGGGGATGCCTCTTGAGTCCATGGGTTGTCACAAGATAATTGAAGATATTGCCTGACAGGAATTTCTGTACACTTTCTCCCCTAAATTAAATGTACCCAGAGGGAAAGAAAAATATTCCAAAGAGAAAGCTGTAATTCTTTTGGTTTCCTTCTTAGTTGGAAATCTTCTCCCTGATGTAAAAAAGCAAATTAAGAACCATGCAGTTGCATGAGCATTCAGCCCCTTGGTATCACTTAGGCTACAACCCAGTTCTTCCTGTTTCTGTACAGGTGAGCGTGATTGTTTAAGAGGATAGTTGGACTTTGTTTTTAGAGCTGCATTTCTGGTCTTGCAAAGAATTGTAGGATAAAGAGCATGTGTGTGTGCTAAGTCTTCAGTCATGTCCGACTCTTTGCAACCCCATGGACTGTAGCCCACCAGGCTCCTCTGTCCATGGGATTCTCCAGGCAAGAATACTGGAGTGGGTTGCCATGTATGCCTCCAGGGGATCTTCCTGATCCAGGGATGGAACCTGTGTCTCTTTCGTCTCCTACTCTGGTAGTCAGATTCTTTACCACTAGCGCCACCTGGGAAGCCCGTAGGATAAAGAGAATTGCTTCTAATTCTTCGGAGAAACTTACTTAGAAACAGGAAGCAAAGGGTAGGACAAGCTCTGAGCAGAAAGGCACAAAAAACGGAATCCTTTATTACCTATCATTGGGATTGATCTTTTAAAAACCACTTTTGTAAACCGTATAATATACAAGTTAGATCTTAATTAGATCTTCAGTTTTGTAAAGAGGAACATTAAGAACTCTGGAGTCTGACAGATCTGTCCTTGTGCACATTATTTTACCTGTAAGCCTCATTTTTCTGATCTGTAAAATGGAAATAATCGCACCTTTTCGTTGGGTGATGATGATAAATGAGGCAATGCATTTTAAATTAGTTCTCTGACAAAACTGTGAGCCTTGTTTCTGAGAGGCAAATACCAACCTGATAGGGATGAACTACAGAAAATCTCAACGAAACTGTATGTTAAGCCTGGAAAACATATATTCCAAAACATATGGTTATCATCTTCATGAAAATCCTGGGTTTCTTTCAGCAACATAAATTTCATTTGGGGGTACCACTCTCACCCGGTGATATGAGCTTGAAACCTGGGACTCATGCTTGGAGGCTCAGCTCCCTCCTCCCCCTCTCCACCTCATGTCATCTACTCATCTATGTAGTCTTATCTCCAATATTAGTCCAAATACTAGTCACTTTTTCTCTCCACCTTCCAACCCTTACTTTAGACCAGGGATTGGCAAACTTTTTCTGAAAAGGCTCAGATACACAATATTTTTTGCTTTGCCAGCCTTATAGTCTCTGTCACAGCTACTCAACCCTGCAGTTATAACACAAACTTATAACACAAACAACCATGGACAATTATGTAAAAGGATGGGTATGGTTGTGTTCCAAAAAAACTTTATTTACACAAACAGGTGGAGGGCCAGATTTCCCCTGCAGAATGTGATTAGCTGACTCTTGATGTGATCTCTTAGGGATTAGGACAGTGGCCCCCAGGCCTTCCTGTAGGCCTGATCTAATCTTCTGTCTCCCAATTGGAAACCTTTCAATGGCTTCCCATTTATTTTTGCAAAAGGTGGTCTTGGACCACCACATTAAAACACTGAGCTACTTTTTAAAATACACAGGTCCAGGCTCTTCTCTGGAGCCACTAAAAACAGCATCTCTGGGGATGAGCTGGGGAGCTGGATATCAGTAAGCCTCCCGTGGAATTTGAATGCAGCAGTTCTCAAAGTGGGGTCCGTGGATCCCTGAGGGCTCACCATTGGCTTTGGAGAGGAAAGAATAATGGAGTGTGTTGTGGGGTGGGAGGAAAGCCTCTCAGAGAAAGTGATAGCTGAGCAGAGGCCTGAAGCCACCCTGGGCGTACCACTGGGGTAAGCGTTTCAGGCAGACAAGTTGAAAGCCCCTAGGTTGGTGTGTCTGGTGAGGCAGGCAGAGTGGCTAGTGTGGAGGGAAGGGGCAGTGAGAGAGGAGGAGATGAGGCCAGAGAAGGGACCTGGGCAGACAGAGTAGAAACAGCTTTGTTGGTGTTGCTCTTTGGGCTTCCCTGGTAGCTCCACTGGTAAAGAATCAATGCAGGTGACTCCCATTCGATTCCTGGATCGAGATGGGATTGGCTACCCATTTCAGTATTCTTGTTGCTGTTCAGTTGCTAAGTTCTGTCTGACTCTTTGCCCTAACTTAGCTTTAACTCAGAACAAAATGGAAGCCATTGGAGACTTTGAGAGGTCAAATTATGCGAGCTATTCCAGGAATTTAGCCATCTTTCCCTCCGACCTCACACGCTTCTTTCTTTTCTTCCTTGATATCTGAGCACTTCTCTCTCTCCCCTCTGTGGGCTGCAAGTGCCTTGAGAACCCAGGCTCTGTCTTACCTGCCTTCATCCTCAGCACGTGGCAATGCCCGAGGAGACTCAACCAGCACCGACGCAGGTAAAAATGCCTTGTCTTCCTCCGTGGCTAGGTTCTGATTTTGGTTTGGTAAGAAGTTCTTGAGAAAAAACTTGCACTCGTTTTCAAAAGAAGTATCAAAAAAAAAAAAGAATTTCTTTTCCTATGACTTGCTTAACAGATGACATATTATCTTTCTCCAAAAAATCCCGTCATCAGAAATACTTCACCAGAAAACCAGCAATCAACATGCCTTTCCTTTGTGATCACAGATACATGTGAATTAAAAATGAGTATTTTCCGGAAGCAATTCCGTGGCATTCAAGAAGTAAACCCCGCGCTTCTGGATCGGGTCATCTGGGAGTTTCACAATTCTTATTTCCGCTCTTCTCAGAACGTAGCTGACCTCCCGTGTCGGCGTGACTCCTCCAGCTCCCTGTGAGGATCTTTCCGGGCAGCGTTTTCCTCAGCACCCATCCGAGGATGGAACGAGACACTGTTTTCCCTCCTCACAGGAGCGGCTTCCAGGCCTGACACCCCAGCCTTGCAGGCTCAGAGCCCACTCTCCATTCTGGCTCCAGCTCCTCTTCCTTCCTGACTTGAAAGCCAGTTGCCACAGGATTGGAAGCCTAGGAGCCCAAACACACCTGCCTGTGCAAGCCACCGGGAGCCTGGTTCTCCACCCCTGTACTTCCAAAAATGAGCCGGGGGAAGAAAAAGTGCCCACATTCCTTTCCAAAGCTTGAAGCATCATGAACTCGAACGGAGGAAATTTTAGAAAGAGGAATGTCACTACTCAAAGAAATCATAGTACTTATTTTATTTCTTTTAAGAATTAAAAAAATTTAATTGGGGAAAGGATAATTGCTTTACAATGTGTTAGTTTCTGCTGTGGGACAAGGTGAATTAGCTCTAAGTATACGTAGGTCCCCCCCTCTTGAACCTTCCTCCCACTGCCCCCATAGTATTTTATTTAGCATATATTTGTGTGTATGCACGCACATGTGAGGTTCACACAGTGCTTTTGTTCCCACCAGGAGCTGTCTGTTCTTTTTATCTGTATTTATAAGAAAAAGTCTAATAGCTCCTCTTGTTCTAAGAAGTCATTTCCCTTTGGGACGGCAGCTTTCAGAAGAGCTGACTAAGAGCTTCCGTAGTGCAGGAGGATCTGTGATGCCTTCGCTCTACACTGGAAGCTGCAGTGTGTTAGGAGCCCCAGGGGCAGGGGCTGTCGCCCTTTTCTGTTTATCTGTTTGGTCCAGGGCCTGTTATGTGGAAGGGATGCTCCATTAATATCTGTAAATGGAGGCGTGTGAGATATTACATAATTTTAAAAGGTTAACCTATTTAATCCCTAATATTTCCCTCTACCCCATAACCTGTGTTCCACCCGCCCCCAGACAGGTAGCCATGGAGAGTCCTTCATTGTCTCCGGTAAGGTACATTGGGAAGGTAGGATTTTTGAGGGAGCTTTGGGCAGAAACCATTGATTTGGACAAGTTCCTTATGAATTAGATTTCCTGAATTACAGGAGAAAAAGTAGGGAAGTAAGGAGGGGCAGGGAAGTAGAAGCTCCCTGCCTTCTCTCTGCCGGTATTTCTGTAAGTCATATCCCAGGTTGATAGCTGATAGCACAAACTCCAGGTATGTTTGAAGAACCTGAGAGACAGGAGACTGGAGATCTGGCCTAAGGCTGAGCCCAGACGGAGTTGGATATCAAGGTCCCAGAGCAGATCTGGCTATGATGGCCTCACCTGGGAACTGAAGGATGTTCTCTGTGAGCAGAAGGCAGTGTTGAATGGGGACACTTGCCTGTGTGGGCCCAGCCACAGAACACTCCTGGGACTGTAGGGGACAGCCAAATAGCTGGCAGCCAGCTGACCTCTCTAATGGCTGAGATCGGAACAGAATCTGGCAGAAAGCAGGCATTTAATAAATATCCATTGAACTCATGTGTAGAGGTGCTCAATGAATATTTCCAGTTTTCTCCACTTTGTATACAGTTTAACCCACTATGGGGGCTTCCCTGGTGGCTCAGATGGCAAAGAATCTGCCTGCAGTGCAGGAGACCTGTGTGCGATCCCTAGGTCTGGATGATCCCCTGGAGGAGGAAATAACAACCCACTCCAGTATTCTTGCCTGGAGAATCCCATGGACAGAGGAGCCTGACAAGTTACAGTCCGTGGGGTCACAAAGAGTGGGACACAACTGAAGCGACTAGTTTAGTTCGGTTCAGTTGCTCAGTTGTGTCTGACTCTTTGCGACCCTGTGGACTGCAGCACACCAGACTTTCCTGGCCATCACCAACTCTCAGAGCTTGCTCAAACTCATGCCATCAAGTCGGTGATGCCATCCAACCATCTCATCTTCTGTCATCCCCTTCTCCTCCTGTCTTCAATCTTTCCAGCATCAGAGTCTTTTCCAATGAGTCAGTTCTTCACATCCGGTGGCCAAAGTATTGGAGCTTCAGCTTCAGCATCAGTCCTTCCAATTCAGGACTGATCTCCTTTAGGATGGACTGGTTGGATCTCCTTGCAGTCCAAGGGACTCTCCAGAGTCTTCTCCAACACCACAGTTCAAAAGCATCATTTCTTTGGCACTCAGCTTTCTTTACAGTCCAACTCTTATATCCAGTCATGACTCCTGGAAAAACCATAGCTTTGACTAACGCTTTTACTTTTCACTAACCCACTTTGTGTGTTACTCATCTATAAAGTGGAGACATTCTAACACCCTTTCTAGAGATGGAAGAAATAACTCATCCATTGGTTATCACCCAAGCACCCTCCAAGGCAAAGTAGGAACTGGTGTAAGACATGCTCCCAGAACTCAGTATTTACTGTTTGGGAGGACAAGGCTCGGGGAATAAAAGGAGAAAGTAAGAAAAGTGAAAGTATAAGAGCCAAACAAGGCTGATCATTATTATCAGAGGACTAGAGTGGAGGGACAGATTATGGAGGAGGGGAATACTGAAACATAAGTAGTATTGAAGTGAGAGAGGAAATTTCCTGGCGGTCCAGTGGTTAGGATGCTGAGCTTTGACTGCCGAGGGTCTGGGCTCCATTGCTGGTCAGGGAACTAAGAGCCTGCAAGCCCTGTGGTGTGACCAAAAAAGAATAGAAGTGAGAGAAAGAGGGAGAGATTATGGAGAGGAGGAGGGAAGGTGTGATTCAGGAGACTGGGTTTAACACGGAAGCAAGAATGGTTACCTAATTGGCAGGCCCCAATACAAAATGAAAATTCGGGTTCCTCTGTTCAAAAATGTAGGTTTCAAGACAGTGCAGTGGAGTACTGAACCAAATGTACTGCCCTCCTGCGTCCTTGGGGCCCTGTGCCACTGCCCAGCTGGCACCCCCATGAAGACCCTTACACCTCCCCCACCCCCGCCTCACCTTGTGTAAGCCTTGAGAACGCATCGAGAGATTGTGAGCAGGGAAGACTAGCTGTCTGCTGCCTCCTGGATAAACAGGGACAGGAAGTGGCCAAGAAGGGGCATTCAGTTCAGTTCAGTCGCTCGGTTGTTTTCGACTCTTTACAACCCCATGGACCGCAGCACGCCAGGCCTCCCTGTCCATAATGGACTCCTAGAGTTTACACAAACTCATCTCCATTGAGTTGGTGATGTCATCCAACCATCTCATACTCTGTCGTCCCCTTCTCCTCTCGCCTTCAATCTTTCCCAGCATCACGGTCTTTTCAAATGAGTCAGCTCTTCGTGGCCAAAGTATTGGAGTCTCAGCTTCAGCATCAGTCCTTCCAATGAATATTCAGGATTGATTTCCTTTAGGATGGACTGGTTGGATCTCCTTGCAGTCCAAGGGACTCTCAAGAGTCTTCTCCAACACCACAGTTACCTATTAGGAAATCAATGGACTTGGCAAGCACAGAGCAGGTTGGTGGTTGTAGAAATGGGAAGAGAAGGGAGGTTGTGTGACGTGACGGGATGTAACAGCCTCCATGGGCCGAGTTGGGGAAGGGCCCAGGCCCTCTTTGGTGACATCACAGCTTGAGCCTGGGTCTCAGAAAAAGTTGGAATCATCGAGAGAAAGAGGAAGTGTGGCAAAGGGAGCTGGCTTTGGGAAACCAGTGAGCAGGGAGCAGTTTTAGTCATGCTGATTATGAGATAAGGGAGGGCCTCCAGGGAGAAATGGCCCTGTGTCCCACTGGCAGCTGAAGATGAGACAATAAAGTCCAGGTTTGGGAACGCAGATTCGAAAGAAATGTGTTGTGTAACTGTTGAGATTGTGAGGCCGGATGCCATTTCTCAGAAATTGAGTGGATAGATAAGCAGGGCGCTAAAAAACAGATGAGTGCTTTAAAATAATATTATCTGCCACCACTTAAAGGAATTGGGCAATTAGCCACAATGGGGGTTCCAGCAGCCTGGTGGAAGGTTTTACCAATTGCTATTTCCACAGGGTGGTTGTGCAGAATAACAAAATCTGTTTTGATCTTTCAGGGCTCTGACGTGGTAAAAAGAAAAAAAAAGAAAGAAAGAAGGAAAAGCAGAAATATTGCTAAGAGCTTATGAGCATTAATTGTCAAAGGGCCCTTGTGCAGGTCCCCTCCACCCCCACCCCCCACCTTTTCCTCACTTTTTAATGATCCATTTATTTTTCAGGCAATTCTTTCAGGAATTTGAAAGTTTAAGCAGGGGTTACAAGAAGAACTAACAGGAAATGTCTCATCTTTCCAAGTTTATTGTTGAGAGTGGCCAGATGTCATTTGTTTGTGAGTGGGAAATGGGAAGTTAGATCACAGAACCTGAAATTTAAAACTTCGTGTTAAAAAAAAAAGAGAGAAAAGAAAAGGGAGTGGAGAGGAGAAACACACACAGGGAAGCCACTTTGCCTCCTGTGTCTTCTGTTAACAGTGTAAGGGAGCAGGGCTCCTAGCAAGATGCTAATATGAGAACATGCTTTACTGTCTGCAGGCATCGCTGTCTTCAAGGTCTATGTGCGAACAGCTGGTGTCCGCCTGGCTGGCCGGGGTGTTTGGGAGCTCTCTGTGGATCTGCTGTAATTATAAACCCCATGAAGGGCCAGGAATGGAGGCCAGCCTTCTTACTGGTCATCATGCCCCAGAATAAAGACTGAGAAAGCAACTTACAAAGAGTCGTTCAGTATTCAGCGCTTACAGAAGCAATTATATTAAATTTTTTAAAAGATTTATATTTTCAACCTCTGTGGTTTAAACTCTGGGTCAAACACTTCCAGACTGTTCGGGCTAGCTGGCTCAGATCTGGCCCCCTTGTCTCTAACTGCTCACTGACTGTCCCGGAAATACCCTCTTCCTTGTCCCTCCTCGCTGTTGCTCCAGTGGGTTTTGGCAGGCTCCCTCTCGGCCAGGTGTTTTCCCAGCAGTTGCTATGGCAGCAAGCTACAACAGAGGTTCTGAGGGGCTTGGAATTGACAGGCTGGAGGTGGGGCCCGAGTTCCTGTCTCCAGCCCACGATTTGCTGATCCATCTGTCTTCCTCAGAGAGAGAGCACAGAGTCCAGGATTGCACTTCCTTAGAAGATGACAGGCTCCAGACCAGACACACAGACGTGAACTTGGACTTGGTTACTGGATCGCTGGGCCAAACATGGGACACTTAGCTGGATGAGAAGATACAGAGCACAGGGATCCAATAGCAGAGCAGAGCTCAGACCTCCTTGGCCAATTTTGCAAAAGAAAAGGAAAAGCCCCCACCTAACCTGCCAGGCTTTCAAGGGCAACAGAAAAGATTTTCTTCAACCCCACCCCTCTCTTCCACTCAAA
This sequence comes from Bos indicus, assembly GCF_029378745.1. NCBI lineage: Eukaryota > Metazoa > Chordata > Mammalia > Artiodactyla > Bovidae > Bos > Bos indicus. The sequence goes on along the minus strand of NC_091773.1, from coordinate 37,061,509 downwards.
GGTATTGAGAGGGCTTTTCTTCCTTGGGCTCTGCCTAAGATCCTCAAATTCCCATTTCAGTCTCTTTTTGAGATTAAACCATTACAGTGTCATTTGTGCAAATACTGAACAGAAGACAGAAGAAGTCAGCCCATTGACCATGCTCATCTACCCCACCTTGGTTACCTTAGCACTGACTGCCATAGTGCCCAAGGGAAACACAAGAGACAAGTTCACATAATACAATCACACACACATGTAATATACATGTGAAAATGAAAGTGTTAGTCACTCAGTCGTGTCCGACTCTTTGTGACCACATGGACTGTAGCCTGCCAGGCTTCTCTATCCATGGAATTCTCCAGGAAACAATACTGGAGTGGATAGCCATTCCCTTCTCCAGAGGATCTTCCCAATCCAGGGATCAAGCCTGGGTCTCTTGAATTGCAGGCAGATTCTTTACCATCTGAGCCACCAGGGAAGCCCATAATATACAAATATGTATTCTATATGTGGTGGTATGTGTGTGTGTGTGTGATTGTATAATAAAATCTACTAGTTCAACCTTTTTTCAGTGTGCAATTCAGTGGTGTTAAGCCCGTTCACAATGTGCAACCATCACCACTACCCATCTCCAGAGCTTTTCATCATCCCAAACAGAGAAACTCTGTACCCGTTAAATAATAATTAACTATTTCTCACTCCCCCAAATCCCTAGAAACTCTAATCTGCTTTCTGTCTCCATGAACTTGGCTACTCTGTGCTGCTATGCTGTGCTCAGTTGCTCAGTCATGTCTGACTCTTTGCGACCCCGTGGACTGTAGCCTGCCAGGCTCCTCTGTCCATGGGATTCTCTAGACAAGAATAGTGGAGTGGGATGCCATGCCCTCCTCCAGGGGATCTTCCCAACCCAGGGATCAAACCCAGGTCTCCCACATTGCAGCTGGATTCTTTACCACCTGAGCCACAAAGGAAGCCCAAGCACACTGGTGTAGGTAGCCTATCCCTTCTCCAGGGGAACTTCCCATCCCAGGAATCAAACTGGCATCTCCTGCATTGCAGGCAGATTCTTTACCAGCTGAGCTACCAGGGAAGCACTTGCCTATTGTATGTACCAACACATAAGCTTTTAGAAATAACTTCGTTGTTTCTGTGAAAATAAATGCATTTTTTATACAGGCCTCAGGAACCTAGAAACATGCAAAGGAAAATCATTTCATAACGTACCATTGTCAACATTTGATGAACACCTTCCCCAATGTCTTTGTGTGTGTATAGACTTATAGAACCATAGGAAGAAAAAGGCGGAGTCAGATAGATAAGCTCTTATGATTTTTTAAAAAAAGATTTATTTTGCGGCTCCTCTGGTGGCTCTTTGGTAAAGAATATGCCTGCCAATGCAGGCGGCATAGGTTCAATCCCTGGTCCCGGAAGATCCCAGAAGCCGAGGAGCACCTAAGCCTGTGCACTACAGCTCCTGAGCTTGGGCTCTTGAGTCCAAGCACCACACCTAGAGAGCAGCGCTTACTCGCTGCAACTAAAGAAAAGCCCACGCAGCCATGAAAACCCAGTTTAGTCAATAAATAAATACATTTTAAAAATTAATTTTTTTTAAAGATTTATTTTTTTATTTATTTTTGGCCATGCCATGTGGCTTGTGGGATCTTATTTCCCGGACCAGGAATCGAACCCAGGCCCCCTGCAGTGGAATCGTGGATTTCTAACTACTGGACTGCCTGGGGATTCTCTCCTCTTTTATAAAGACACTTGTTATTAGTTTTAGGGCCTACCCTAATCCAGGATGAACTCATCTCAAGATCCTTAAATTAATTAGATCTGAAAAGATTTTTCCCAAATAAGGTCACATTCACAGGTTCCATGTCTTTTTCATTTTTGGAAGAGGGGGGGTGGACATTCAGCCCACGGTAAGCAACAACATGGTAAACAACGACAGTATCCATTAATGAGATAGTGGACAGAAAGGCTGTTGAGTTAAACTTCTTGGGCTTTTGAAGGTACCACCCTGTTGGAGATGGGCTCCACCTCCCAGAGTCATGACCATACCAGAAACTGCAAATGTCTCTACCTTTCACTCTTACATGTCATTTCTCTCTATGGGGCTAGAAATGCACATCCTCAGATGCTGACTAGGGGGAAAAATAAAAACAATAAAGCTCAAGCCCCCGGAATCTATGTCACAAGTCTATATATAATGCTCTCCTGATCACACAAATAGGAACAAAGGAGTTTTGTTTACTGTTTTGAACTGTCCCCAAGTTGACTGGATATCTATGGAGTTGGAATATCTGAAAAAATATTTTTGGAAAGTCAACTGAAGTCTGGTCTAGAAGGTACATGGAAACCTGTATCCCTTTGTCTGAGTTTGTGCCTCTTGCTAGGGATGTGGTGGCCTGAGGCCTGAGGTCTCCAGGTCTCCAGGAAGGTGATGCCAGTGGGTAGATTCTGGTTTTACTTTGTCCAAGAAACCCTTGCCCACTGACCCTCTGCCATAATAATCCCTAAAATTCTCCTCTTCTTTTCTTTCTAGTCCATCTCCTACCAAATTTAAAGAGGCTTAAAACGGATCCTTTTTTGGTACCAAAGAGTTTCTCTTGGACAAAGTCTTTTTCCTCATCTTGTCTGATTCAGAGACCATCACCTCCTTGAATCCTTGCCTACTCACCCCAGGCCTCAAAACTCAAGCCTTCCTCCAAAATCCCAGAGGCTTTACTGCTATACTGCCCACCAGAACTTAGCACACAACTCATCACTGATGCTGAAAGAAGGATGGCGCAACATCTTGTCTCCCTGTCTTCCATCTGGATGTGAAAACAACTGGGTGTGAGGAGTGTTGTTTGAATGACACCTGAAGTTCCCAGGTATTCCTGGAACCCCACCCCCACACCCCCGCAAGATCAGCAGGAAAATACTCAGAATTCAACTGCTTCATAAATTTAATTCATTTTAGAGTAGTTTTTTCCCACTGATTTTTAGTTATCCTCAAAACTGGTTGTCAAAGTCCCTAGCTTTGCTTTTTTCAATTTTATTTTTTTTTTAAGGATTATGGTAACCAACTTTGTGTTAACACTCTACAGTTTGCCGAGTATATATAGTATCAGATCAGATCAGATAAGATCAGTCGCTCAGACGTGTCCAACTCTTTGGGACCCCATGAATCGCAGCACGCCAGGCCTCCCTGTCCATCACCAACTCCCGGAGTTCACTCAGACTCATGTCCATTGAGTCAGTGATGCCATCCAGCCATTTCATCCTCTGGCGTCCCCTTCTCCTCCTGCCCCCAATCCCTCCCAGCGTCAGAGTCTTTTCCAATGAGTCAACTCTTCGCATGAGGTGGCCAAAGTACTGGAGTTTCAGTTTCAGCATCATTGCTTCCAAAGAAATCCCAGGGCTGATCTCCTTCAGAATGGACTGGTTGGATCTCCTTGCAGTCCAAGGGACTCTCAAGAGTCTTCTCCAACATCACGGTTCAAAAGCATCAATTCTTCGGCACTCAGCCTTCTTCACAGTCCAACTCTCACACCCATACATGACCACAGGAAAAACTATAGCCTTGACTAGACGAAACTTTGTTGGCAAAGTAATGTCTCTGCTTTTGAATATGCTATCTAGGTTGGTCATAACTTTCCTTCCAAGGAGTAAGCGTCTTTTAATTTCATGGCTGCGGTCACCATCTGCAGTGATTTTGGAGCCCAGAAATATAAAGTCTGACACTGTTTCCAATGTTTCCCTATCTATTTCCCATGAAGTGATGGGACCGGATGCCATGATCTTCGTTTTCTGAATGTTGAGCTTTAAGCCAACTTTTTCACTCTCCACTTTCACTTGCATCAAGAGGCTTTTTAGTTCCTTTTCACTTTCTGCCATAAGGGTGGTGTCATCTGCATATCTGAGGTGATTGATATTTCTCCCGGCAAGCTTGATTCCAGCTTGTGTTTCTTCCACTCCAGCGTTTCTCATGATGTACTCTGCATAGAAGTTAAATAAACAGGGTGACAATATACAGCCTTGACGAACTCCTTTTCCTATTTGGAACCAGTCTGTTGTTCCGTGTCCAGTTCTAACTGTTGCTTCCTGACCTGCATACAGATTTCTCGAGAGGCAGATCAGGTGGTCTGGTATTCCCATCTCTTTCAGAATTTTCCACAGTTTATTGTGATCCACACAGTCAAAGGCTTTGGCATAGTCAATAAAGCCGAAATAGATGTTTTTCTGGAACTCTCTTGCTTTTCCCATGATCCAGCAGATGTTGGCAATTTGATCTCTGGTTCCTCTGCCTTTTCTAAAACCAGATTGAACATCAGGAAGTTCACGGTTCACATATTGCTGAAGCCTGGCTTGGAGGATTTTAAGCATTACTTTACTAGCGTGTGAGATGAGTGCAATTGTGTGGTAGTTTGAGCATTCTTTGGCATTGCCTTTCTTTGGGATTGGAATGAAAACCGACCTTTCCAGTCCTGTGGCCACTGCTGAGTTTTCCAAGTTTGCTGGCATATGGAGTGCAGCACTTTCACAGCATCCTCTTTCAGGATTTGGAAGAGCTCAACTTGAATTCTATCACCTCCACTAGCTTTGTTCGTAGTGATGCTTTCTAAGGCCCACTTGACTTCACATTCCAGGATGTCTGGCTCTAGGTCAGTGATCACACCATTGTGATTATCTGGGTCGTGAAGATCTTTTTTGTACAGTTCTTCTGTGTATTCTTGCCATCTCTTCTTATATGTATAGTATATAGTATAGTTGTGTATAATTTGATTTTTTTTTTCAAAAATATCTATTTATTTATTCATTTGGCTGCCGTTTTAGCTCTGGCATGCAGGATCTTTAGTTACAGACTGAAAATTCCTAGTGGCAGCATGTGGGATCCAGTTCCCTGAAAAGGGATCAAACCCAGGCCCCTTGCGTTTGGAGCTCGGGGTCTTAGCCACCGGACCACTAGGGGAGTTCCAGCTTTGCTCTTTCTAAATACCCCACAGTGAGTTTTATTAGTATATTTGTATTTGTGTTGTTTCAGAATGTGAAGCTTCACATTCTGGGGTTTGATACCTCTTTATCTGTCACTGACACTATAGTCAGAGAATCAGTGTGATAGGGACTACTAGTCATGTATTGCTTCTTCTCAGCTCCTTTCTGCTGGGAAATGAAATAGAATTCTCTAACGTCCCACATGCTTGGTGTACCCACCACCCAGCCTTAGTCATCACATCACCTTCCTCAGTGGTCTCTACTGACAGCGCACACTGAACCCACTCGAGTCAGGCACTGTTCACCTGCTTTTACATGGAATTTTAAGAAATTGAGGTATAATTGACATATAACTGCATTGGTTTCAGTTGTACCACATGATTCAACATATGTATGTGTTGTGAAAATGATAACCACCATAAGTCTAGTTAACATCCATCACTATACATTTTTTCTCCTTATGATGAGAGCTTTTAAGATTTATTCTCCTCAGTTCAGTTCAGTTCAGTTCAGTCGCTCAGTCGTGTCCGACTCTTTGCAACCCCATGAATCGCAGCACGCCAGGCCTCTCTGTCCATCACCAACTCCCAGAGTTCACTCAGACTCACATCCATCAAGTCAGTGATGCCATCCAGCCATCTCATCCTCTGTCATCCCCTTCTCTCCTGTCCCCAATCCCTCCCAGCATCAGAGTCTTTTCCAATGAGTCAACTCTTTGCATGAGGTGGCCAAAGTACTGGAGTTTCAGCTTCAGCATCATTCCCTCCAAAGAAATCCCAGGGCTGATCTCCTTCAGAATGGACTGGTTGGATCTCCTTGCAGTCCAAGGGACTCTCAAGAGTCTTCTCCAACACCACAGTTCAAAAGCATCAATTCTCCTAGTAACTTACAAATATAATAATGTTAACTATAGTCATCACGTTGTATATATAGCCTCATGACTTACTTGTCTTATAATTGGAAGTTTGCACTTTATGACTACCCTCATCCATTTCTCCCATGCCCCCTACCCACTGCCTCTGCCAACCACAGATCTGCTCCTATATCTATGATTTCTACATCTGTGAAGTTTTCTGGTGTTTGGTTTGGGGATTTTTTTAGCTTTAACATGTAAGCGACTATATGGATTTTGTCTTTTTCTGTCTGACTTATTTCACTTAGCGTAATGCCCTCAAGATCTATTCATTTTGTCACAAATGGCAAGATTTTCTTCTTTTTGTGGCTGAATTATGTGTGTATATATATATATATGTATGTATGTATAGTGCTAGTCACTTAGTTGTGTCCAATTCTTTGGGACCCCATGGACTATGGACTACCAGGGTCTTCTGTCCATGGGATTGTCCAGGCAAGAATACTGGAGTGGGTTTCTATTTCTTTCTTCAGGGAATCTTCCCCACCCAGGGATCAAACCCAGGTCTCCTGCACTGTAGGCAGATTGTTTACTGGCTGAGCCATCAGGGAAGCCCGTGTGTGCGTGTGTGCATCCATGCTACTGCTTCAGGCGTGTCCAACTCTGTGTGACTTTATGGACTTGTAGCTGCCAGGATTCTCTGTCCATGGGATTTCCCAGGCAAGAGTATGGAGTAGATTGCCATGCCCTCCTCCAGGGGATCTTCCTGACCCAGGGATCCAACCCGAGTCTCTTGTCTCCTACATTGACAGGTAAAGTCTTTACTGCTAGCTCCACCTGGGAAGCCTGTGTGTGTGTGTGTGTGTGTGTATGTGTGTGTGTATATATATATATATATATATATATATGTGTGTGTGTGTGTGTGTGTGTGTGTATATATATGTATATATATATATATAATTTTTTTGCCATTCATTTATCAATGGATACTTAGGTTGTTTCAACATCTTGGCTATTGAAAACAAAGCTGCAATAAAATGGTGATGCAGGTATATTTTTGAGTTAGTGTTTGGGGATTTTTTTTTTTTATAAATACCCAGGAATTTATTGGATCATATAAAATGAAGAATTGTTGGATCATATTTTTATGATCCATAAAATATGGATTTCTAAATTTAAAATATTTTTATTTTTTAAATGGCTTTATTAATTTAATCTATTCTATTTTTAAAAATTAATCTATTAATTTGTTTAAATGGCTCTATTTTTAATTTTTTGAAGAAACTCCATACTGTTTCCATGGTGGGAGCAACAATTTACATTTCCACCAACAGAGCACAGTGTTCCCTTTTCTCCACATTCTCACCAGCATTTCTTTCTTATGGTTTTTATAATGGCCATTCTAACAGGTATGAGGTGATATCATCATTGTTTTGATTTCCATTTCTCTGATGACTAGTGATGTTGAACAACTTTTTATACACTTGGTCATCTGTATATCTTTTTTAGAAAAATACCTATTCAGATCCTCTGCCCATTTTGAAAACTGGATTGTTTGTTCTTTTTGCTACTAAGTGGTATGTGTTCATCATATATTTTAGATATTAACCACTTCTCAGATACGATTTGTAAATAGTTTCTCCCATCAATAGGTTGCCTTTTCATTTTGTTGATGGTTTCCTTTGCTGTGCAGAAGCTTTTCAGTTTGATATAGTACCAATTGTTTATATTTGCCTTTGCTTTTGGTGTCAAAAAATCATCGCCAAGATTGATGTCAAGAAGCTTATCATGTATGTTGCTTTTGCATGAATTTAATTCTCTCAGCACAGCAAGGTGGTGAGTTTCATTTTGACTCCATTTAAAAATGAGAACACTGGAGTCCTGCAAGGTTTAATCTCCCGCCCAAGGTCACAGAGTTGGACCCAGACACCTCGCCTAGGAGGCTGAGCATCTGGCCACATTTCACACTCTTGGTTGGCCCTGACTACAGTGTCAATCTGCTGTGTCATGAGCCCAACCCACTAAGGCAAGGGAGCACCAGCTATAAGGTCACATTTTGCCTCCAGAAGAGCTAGCAGACACCTCAGCAACATTCAACTGGGGTGTTGTGAAGTGGAATGTAAAATACAAGACACCTCAGTTAGTACAACTAGAATCCCATGGGTTAGGACGCAGGCACTGTTTTTATCCTTACTTCACTCATGAGGAAATTGTAGATTTGAGTGACTTGATTTGCCTAAGGTCAGCCAGGGAATAGGTGGTAGACACAAGATTTGAACCTAGTTCTTCTAACCCTGGTGGGCTTCCTGGTGGCTCAGCAGTAAAGAATCTGCCTGCAATGAAGGAGTCGTAGGAGACATGGGTTCAATCCCTGGGTCAGGAAGTTCCCCTGGAAGAGGGCATGGCAACCCACTCCAGTATTCTTGCCTGGAGAATCCCATGGACAGGTGAGCCCGGTGGGCTCTAGCCCATAGAGTCACAAAGAGTCAGGCACCACTGAAGTGATTTAGCACACATGCATGCTCCTATCCCTGGTGGGCTTCCTTGATGGCTTAGCAGTGAAGAATCCACCTGCCAATGCAAGAGACACAGGTTTGATACCTGGTTTGGGAAGATCCCCTGGAGAAGGAAATGGCACCTAGCTCCAGTATTCTTGCCTGGGAAATTCCATGGACAGACGAGCCTGGTGGGCTACATACAGTCCATGGGGTCACAGAGAGTTGGACATGACTGAGCAAGCTGGTTTTAGAAAAGGCAGAGGAACCAGAGATCAAATTGCCAACATCCGCTGGATCATCAAAAAAGCAAGAGAGTTCCAGAAAAACTTCTATTTCGGCTTTATTGACTATGCCAAAGCCTTTGACTGTGTGGATCACAATAAACTGTGGAAAATTCTGAAAGAGATGGGAATACCAGACCACCTGACCTGCCTCTTGAGAAACCTGTATGCAGGTCAGGAAGCAGCAGTTAGAACTGGACATGGAACAACAGACTGATTCCAAATAGGAAAAGGAGTTCGTCAAGGCTGTATATTGTCACCCTGTTTATTTAACTTCTATGCAGAGTACATCATGAGAAACGCTGGACTGGAAGAAACACAAGCTGGAATCAAGCTTGCCGGGAGAAATATCAATCACCTCAGATATGCAGATGACACCACCCTTATGGCAGAAAGTGAAGAGGAACTAAAAGCCTCTTGATGCAAGTGAAAGTGGAGAGTGAAAAAGTTGGCTTAAAGCTTAACGTTCAGAAAACGAAGATCATGGCATCCGGTCCCATCACTTCATGGGAAATAGATAGGGAAACATTGGAAACAGTGTCAGACTTTATTTTTCTGGGCTCCAAAATCACTGCAGATGGTGACTGCAGCCATGAAATTAAAAGATGCTTACTCCTTGGAAGGAAAGTTATGACCAACCTAGATAGCATATTGAAAAGCAGAGGCATTACTTTGCCAACAAAGGTCCGTCTAGTCAAGGCTATGGTTTTTCCTGTGGTCATGTATGGATGTGAGAGTTGGACTGTGAAGAAGGCTGAGCACCAAAGAATTGATGCTTTTAAACTGTGGTGCTGAAGAAGACTCTTGAGAGTCCCTTGCAAGGAGATCCAACCAGTCCATTCTGAAGGAGATCAACCCTAGGATTTCTTTGGAAGGAATGATGCTAAAGCTGAAACTCCAGTACTTTGGCCACCTCACGCGAAGAGTTGACTCATTGGAAAAGACTCTGATGCTGGGAGAGATTGGGGGCAAGAGGAGAAGGGGATGCCAGAGGATGAGATGGCTGGATGGCACACTGACTCGATGGACGTGAGTCTGGATGAACTCTGGGAGTTGGTGATGGACAGGGAGGCCTGGCATGCTGCAATTCATGGGGTCGAAAAGAGTTGGACACGACTGAGCGACTGATCTGATCTGATCTGATCTGAGCGACTAAACAACAGGAACACACTTTCCCACAAATGCTGGGGCAGAGCCTACTTGGTCTGCTTTGCTCATGTGGATGAAACTCACTTCTCCCAGAACATCTTTTGCTGCCCTCTTGTCTGAAATCCCAACCTGCACCATACTCCAACCCTGCAGGAGGTCTTCCACCAGACAAGGCTTGCTTTTTATTCCCAGCACCAGGCTGAAAGAATGTGTGGGTTTGCTTTGGGTAAGGAGTTTTTCCCCAGAAAAATCCCAGTTAACATGCAAATGTGTGGCCTGGCAGAGACACCTGAAATTTAATGGTTTCCTCCCAGAGAACAAGGATTTGAAGGATGACTTGATAGGACTGAAGTATAGAGGTAAGGGAAGCCCTCAAGTTTAGGGAAATGCCCAGGGAAGAGAGATGTGCCCTGGGGAATTCAGGTGCAGGTTGGGAGTCACGGACATTGTGAAAGAAGGAAGAGGAAGTAGTCCAGTCCCAGGGGTGGAATAGGCTCCACCCTCTTCAATGTCAAACCTAGACAGCATATTAAAAACAAAGATGTCACTTTGCTGACAAAGGTCCGTATAGTCAAAGCTATGGTTTTTCCACTAGTCACATATGGATGTTAACAGTTGTCCCATAAAAAAAGCGGAGCACCAAAGAATTGATACTTTCAAACTGTGGTGCTAGGGAAGACTCTTGAGAGTCGCTTGGACAGCAAGGAGATCAAACCTGTCAATCCTAATGGAGATCAACCCTGAATATTCATTGGAAGAACTGATGCTGAAGCTGAAGCTCCAATACTTTAGCCACCTGATGCAAAGAGCCGACTTATTGGAAAAGACTGATGCTGGGAGAGATTGAAGGCAAAACGAGAAGGGGGCAACAGAGGATGAGATGGTTGGATGGCATCACTAACTCAATGGACATGAGTTTGAGGAAACTCCAGGAGATAGTGAAGGACAGGGAAGCCTGGCATGCTGCAGTCCATGGGGTCACAAAGAGTCAGACAACTAAACCCTTCAATATCACCTGGGCAATGTCATTCTGGCTGGTCCTCAGGACACAGAGTCTGATCACCTCCTTAGATAAGGGGTGAGGCTCACTGGCAGTTCTTCCCAGTTCCAGAAAAAGATAAAAGGTTCAGGTTCCCCCAAGAGGGTCGTAGGAACAAGTTCAGTTACAAGCCCACTATTCAGTCAGAATCTCTTTTGCGTTCATAGAATGGCTGATCATGAAAAGAGGGGCAACATCACACAATCCATTTCTTACCCCCTCCTCAAGCTCATGAAGCAGCTCTGCCCACATCATCTGCAGGCAAATTTTCTCCCACACACACCTCTACTCATGGTTCTGAGGCTTATTCTTTCTGTTGAAACATACTGGACATCTTTCACTGTCAATTCACATAGATTTACTGTCATCTTTCAAAAATAGTTTCACTGTATTTCATCACACGCCATACCAGACATACCACAGTACCCTAAATCAGTCTCCCACTCATAGACACAGCTGCCTCCAACGTTTTTGCTGTTGCCAGCAGTGCTACGATGAACATTTCTGCACATGGAGCAGCCTTGTTTGTAAAAGAAATTCCACGAACCACTGTGCTTGTTCTTACCATGGCTTTTACTTACTCTTGGAAACCCGGCTTGGAGCTGTCCTCCAAGCCATGCCAGGCAACAGATGAATCATTTTGATAGGGTTCCTGAGCCAACGTCAGTGAAAATCCGGACCCCACAGAGTAGGCCGCCTGGCTGGCCTCTTGCCGGTCCTTCTGGGGAACGGAGGCACCCCTGAATCATTTTCTGTAATGCCAAAGGAAATCCCCAGATAAGACCGACACCCTCATGCCTCACAGAAGGCGCTCCCCGACTCCCACGGAGATAAACAGATGAGTGCTTTCTTAATCAGAATTCACGGTTTTCCACGGCCCTCGAGCGCTGCCAAAAAATCTCTCTGGGCTCATTGCTGCTGCTACTGCAGCCAGATTCTGTGCTTCCTAGAAAATCGTCATCCCATTTACTGTTTATTCTTGGGGTGGATTATTAGTTCCCAAAAACTGGTGTAGTGATAAAGGTAGTTTTTCAGTAAATCTCATGGGACTCCTACGTGATGGGGAAAAGATGTTCTTCATTTTATGTTTTCTATTTTGTTTTTAAGGTGCCAGAGACTAGGAAACCATAGCTCCATTTTTAGATAGTGATAAAAGCCAGTGATAGACAATTCTAGAGAACCCCATGCTGCTTTACAATCATTGGCATTAATTTGCTAAAAAGTCAGGATAGCGGCTGGATAGACAGAGAGGAGAGCCATTTGCTCATTATACATTGGAGTGTCCACATTTCTCATAGTTGTCATTTGCAGTCTTGATTTTTGCCACTTCTGTGAATCTGTGGTACCATTGCTGCTGCTAAGTCGCTTCAGTCGTATCCGACTCTGTGCGACCCCACCAGGCTCCCCGTCCCTGGGATTCTCCAGGCAAGACCCATTAGTTTCCTACTATTTTTAATAACTATTTAAAACACAGTTTCATCCTAATTAGTATCTTAAATAATAGGTTTGGCATGCTGGTTGTATTTTTCCTAAAGAATATTAAAATTAAAAATATTAAATATCAACTAAAATGTTATCAAGTCCTGAAGAGCGGCATACTTCGATCAACACCAGACTGGAGTGGATTCCAGATGTCAGCATCTTCTTTTCTTTGTTTTGACTGCGTTGGGTCTTCATTGCTGTGCTCAGGTTTTCTCTGGTTGCTGTGAGGAGGGGCTACTCTTCCTTGCAATGTGTGGGCTTCTCAGTGAGGTGGCTCCTCTTGTTGTGGAGCACAGGCTCTGTCTCAGGCTTCAGTAGTTGCAGCACGCGAGCTCAGTAGTTGTGGTCCATGGGTTTGGTTGCTCCATGGCACAGTGGGCTTTTCCCAGACCAAGGATTGAACCTTCATCCTCTGCATTGTCAGGTGGACTCCTAACCACTGGACTACCAGGGAAGTCTGCCAGTGTCTTCGAAGGTTAACAAAGGCTTGGGAACTCTTTGGCGGTCCAGTGATTAGGACTCGGTGCATTCTTTGCTGGGCTCTGGGTTTGATCCCTGGTTGGTGAACTAAGATTCCACAAGCCTTGTGGCATGGCCGAAATACATACATACATAAAAATAAGGTTTTAAATAAGGTTTGTGGATGCTAAGTTGCTTTAGTCGTGTCCAAGTCTTTATGATCCTACGGACTGTAGCTCAACAGGCTCCTCAGTCCATGGGATTCTCCAGGCAAGAATACTGAAGTGGGTTGCCATGCCCTCCTCCAGGGGATTTTCCTGACCCAGGGATCGAACCCAAGTCTCCTTCACTGCAGGCGGACTCTCCATCCACTGAGCCAGCTGGGAAGCCCAAGTAAATTTTAATAAGGTTAAAATAAGGTTAAGTGAAGTAAGGCTGAATACTGTTTAGACCTCAAAGCATTGCAGTGTCTATTTGCATTTAGACAACCTACTTTTGAAAGGCAGCGTAGCTAGTTGGAAAAGGCATGAGCTTTGGAGTCATGCCTACTTATAAATCTTTGTGGCATTAGACAAGGTTATTCATTTGTAAAGTTGGCATATTAAGAACCACTTTACAAAGTGTGTAAAGTTGAAATGAGATAATAAACATAGATGCCCACTGCAGGGAAGGTGGCCATACCCACTGGTGGGCAGCATGACCTGCCAGGCAAGTGCAGATGTGGTAATCACCCAAGTACAGACACATTCAGCTGATGGAAACGTGGACAAACCTGTCCCAGCAGGGCCTTCTCAAGATTAAATTTAAAACCAGAAGCCTCTGAAAGAGATTTGAAGTCATTGGAGGAGTCCTGCTCCCAAGGCTTAAGATAAGAAAACGGGACACAATCATAAACCCATCAGGAGGTGCTTGGGAGGCATCCTGCCTTCCAAAGCTTCCTTTGGATTACTGGAGTCGTTCTCGCTAATGCCCAGGGTTCTGAGCTCATGTGAGAACCCACAGATGAACTAGAAAGTGAGGTGCTATAGTTTGATATTACTGGGCATTTCTCCTGCAAAAGGGAAAGACGGAGTCCAGTGTGAAAATATTTAAATGGGAAAAAGCAGTAGAGCTTCACAGTAAAGAGTGTGGGCTCTAGACCTGATGCCTGGATTTGAATCTTGCTTCCACCAGCTACTAGCACTAGAACAGCAAGTGCAAATGCCCCAGGGCAGAAATGTGGCTGGGTGTCGGGGGACAGCAAAGAGGCTGACGTGGCTGGAGTGGAGTGGACCGAGCAGGAGAGTTGCAGGATCTTGAGCCCTATGCATCCCCAAGAAGAGGCACTTACAGAGACCACGATGGGAAATGTGTCCCCCACCTGTGGCTGGAGCTGGGTGACACACATGAGGTCGGTTGGACCTTGAAATCCATTATGAGGGCCTTGACTAGTAGCCTGAGATGAGAAGATATTCAAGATCTATGAGCAGAGGAAGGTGTGATCTGACCTACTCTATTATGCCGAGTTTATATTAGCCATATCGCAGAACTGGTCCCACCTGTTCATGGCAAATAGATGGGGAAAAAGTTGAAGCAGTGACAGATTTTATTTTCTTGGGCTCCAAAGTCACTGTGGACGGTGACCACAGCCATGAAATTAAAAGATGCTTGGTCCTTGGAAGCAAAGCCATAGCAAACCTAGACAGTGTATTAAAAAGCAAAGACATCACTTTGCTGACAAAGTTCTGTATAGTCAAAGCTATGATTTTTCCAGTAGTCAGGTCAGGATGTTAGAGTTAGACCATAAAGAAGGCTGAGTGCTGAAGAATTAATGCTTTCGAACTGTGGTGCTGGAGAAGACTCCTGAGAGTCCCTTGGACAGCAAGGAGATCAAACCTGTCAATCCTAAAGGAAATCAACCCTCAATCTTCATTGGAAGGACTGATGCTGAAGCTCCAGTACTTTGGCCACCTGATGGGAAGAGCCAACTCATTGGAAAAGATCCAGATGCTGGGAAAGATTGTGGGCAGGAGACAAGGGTGACAGAGGATGAGATGGTTGGATGGCATCACCAACTCAATGAATATGAGTTTGAGCAAACTCCGGGAGGTAGTTAAGGATGGGGAATCCTTCATGCTACAGTCCATGGGGTTGCAAAGAGTCAGACAGGACTTAGCAACTGAACAACAGCAACAACAACAGTATCACAGAGCCAGGGTCTATTTCTCTAGGTCTACAACAGAAGTCAAGGCATGGTGGTTCTAATACTATAACAGCAATAATTATGCAACTTTTTGTTCCTAAAAGGAAAAATATCATGGATTTTCTGGTCCCAATTAAGAGGGTTCACTGCAGAGTCTGGAAAGTAGAAACAGAGGGGAGCAGATGGCCTCAGAACACTGAGACCTGACCTGAGTCCACCGTGGGATATTGGGAGGAGAAAACAGAACCCATGGGCAAGCACACTGGACACACAGTAGGTCCTCGGAGCTCTTTGCCAGGACTAGCTGGTTTCTGAGTGTTATTAAATGGGGACTTCTTTCCTTGGTTTCAGGAAGTTGTCATGGTAAACATTCCGGCTGGCAACACCAGCAGACTGTGATAACCATATGAAATGTGATTGTAGATTCATGAACACACTGATGGAGTATGGCAGAATTCCAGACTCTCTTCACCCCATGTCAGTTTAAGTGCAGTGATATCTATTGTCTTTTTGAGCAAGGGGGTGGAAGAAACAAACAAAACTCAAGAAATTCGGGGGGGGCGGGTCTCAGGCACCCCCCCTTGTCAGCCTCCGTTAGATTTTGCTGCTCTGTGCTGGTCCTCTGTCGTCCTCCAACAGCCTCCACTTGGTGTGGGGTCTGCCCTCCCTGACCCCTGTGGGTGGGGTGGGACCGGGTGAGGGGCTGCGAAGGTTCCACACCAGCTGAGCAACCACAGCCCTCACGGAAGATGCGCTCAGAGGGGGTGCTGAGAAAACAACTCGGCTTCCTGCAGAGACTTCAGAAGCCCACACCCCGTCTACCGCTGCACATTTTTGCAGCTGAAGGAGAAACTGTTGGAAATGGGAGTTTCCCTGATGTCACTGGGATGAGGCCGGTTGTGTTATTGGAAGACATCAGGGAGCTGGCTCAGGAAGGGCTGGGTGGGAAGTGACGTAACGCTGCACAAAGGCTACGGGCTCTTTGCGGAGGCAGGTCAGGTGGGGCCCCAGGGTTCCGAGTTGACCGAACTTTCACCTGTATTTCCTGCAATGGAAAGTTCTAGTCCTAAGACTAGAGCGTACGGGGAGTGGAGATTCAGAGACACGGATGAGCAGGGCAGGGAGAGTTGTGTGAGGGTCTCTTCCTTTCTCCCCTCATCCCACCCTTCTCCATCCCCAAAGAAGAAAACCTTTGTCTTATTTACTCATCTTGGTGCTTCTAATTCCCAGTTTTATTCGATTCTGCTAGGGTAGGTATCTTACCATCCCAATGGGAGTCCTTTAAAGATGCCTGGAACACTGAAAGGAGCCAGAGCTCCTTGGAAAAAGAGTTGCTTTCTGATCGAAGGAAGAAATGTCCAAGATGAGTCTACATGATTGTGCCAGAAAGCAGGGAAGCCATCAAGAGCTGGCCCGGGGACTTCCCTGGTCCAGTGGCTAAGACTCCATGCTACTAATGCAGGGGACCTGGGTTCGATCCCTGGTCAGGGAACTAGATCCCACATGCTACAACTGAAGACCCCACTGTAGCACAACTAAGACTTGGCACAGCCAAATAAATTAAATGCAATTAAAAAAAAAAACCTGGCCCAGGAGCCAACTGGAGAGTTCTACTGGCCAAAGATGGGAAACTTTTAGCATCAAAAAGAATAATGACTGCAATGTATTGAAAGGTGGCAAAAACAGAAAACTCAAAATTTATAATGATTTAAAAAACAAGCTCCTTATTGGTCACTATTAGAGGTTGTTTGGGTACCAATGAAAATTGATAAAAATGAGAATATCCCACCTTTCCTTCATGAACAGTATGTCATAGTAGCCAAAGATCTGGTAAGATAAAGTTCATCTTTACATCAAAATTCTCCCTAATAACAAGGAATAACAGAACTAAAAAATCATGACTTTTGCAACCCCTGATAAGATAATGGATTTAGAAATGATCATCAATGGATGCTAAAACTATCTAGTGAAAGGTTAACAGGGAATTTTAAAATAGGAAAGCTAAAACAACATGGTTCATAATCTGTATGAACTCTTGTATTTGTCTTCAGAGAAGTAGGAATAGATAGTTACAATAAGACATTTTGGAAATGATCTGGGAAATTTGAACTTTGGAACTGAGTATTAGAGTATATTAAGGGTTTCTTGTTTATTTTGTTAAAGGTGGTAGTGGCATTATGGTTATGTCCTTTATTTTTATTTTATTTTATTTTATATCTTTTGGCCACACTGTACTGCATGTGGGCTCTTATATTCCAACCAGAGACTGAATCCATGCCCACTGCATTGGAAGCACAGAGTCTTAACCACCGGACCACCAGGGAAGTTCAGGTTATGTCTTTTAACACGTGTTTATCTGTTAAGGGCACATATGTAAGTTTTTGTGGGTAAAGTCATATGTCTTCTGGTTATTTTAAAAGTGCTCAGAGCAAAAAAGTGTAGGGGATGGATGAAACCAGATTGATTAAAATGTTGATTATTATTGAAATTAGATGGTGAGGATGTAGGAGTTCACTATATTCTTCTCTCTGTTTCTTATAAGTTGAAAAGTTCTAGAATTTAATTTTAACTAAATGACCTTTTGCTATATTTATAAATAATATACAATAGCTATTTCAAATCCTGAAAGATGATACTGTGAAAGTGCTGCACTCAATATGCCAGCAAATTTGGAAAACTCAACAGTGGCCACAGGCCTGGAAAAGGTCGGTTTTCATTCCAATCCCAAAGAAAGGCAATGCCAAAGAATGCTCAAACTACCGCACAATTGCACTTATCTCACCTGCTAGTAAAGTAATGCTCAAAATTCTCCAAGCCAGGCTTCAGCGATACGTGAACCGTGAACTTCCAGATGTTCAAGCTGGTTTTAGAAAAGACAGAGGAACCAGAGATCAAATTGCCAACATCCGCTGGATCATCAAAAAAGCAAGAGAGTTCCAGAAAAACATCTATTTTGGCTTTATTGACTATGCCAAAGCCTTTGACTGTGTGTACCACAATAAACTGTGGAAAATTCTGAAGGAGATGGGAATACCAGACCACCTGATCTGCCTCTTGAGAAATCTGTATGCAGGTCAGGAAGCAACAGTTAGAACTGGACATGGAACAACAGACTGGTTCCAAATAGGAAAAGGAGTACGTCGAGGCTATATATTGTCACCCTGCTTATTTAACTTCTATGCAGAGTACATCATGAGAAACGCTGGACTGGAAGAAACACAAGCTGGAATCAAGATTGCCGGGAGAAATATCAATAACCTCAGATATGCAGATGACACCACCCTTATGGCAGAAAGTGAAGAGGAACGAAAAAGCCTCTTGATGCAAGTGAAAGTGGAGAGTGAAAAAGTTGGCTTAAAGCTCAACATTCAGAAAACTAAGATCATGGCATCCAGTCCCACCACTTCATGGGAAATAGATGGGGAAACAGTGGCGACAGTGTCAGACTTTATTTTTCTGGGCTCCAAAATCACTGCAGATGGTGATTGCAGCCATGAAATTAAAAGACGCTTACTCCTTGGAAGGAAAGTTATGACCAACCTAGATAGCATATTCAAAAGCAGAGACATTGCTTTGCCAACAAAGGTCTGTCTAGTCAAGGCTATGGTTTTTCCAGTGGTCATGTATGGATGTGAGAGTTGGACTGTGAAGAAGGCTGAGCACCAAAGAATTGATGCTTTTAAACTGTGGTGCTGGAGAAGACTCTTGAGAGTCCCTTGGACTGCAAGGAGATCCAACCAATCCATTCTGAAGGAGATCAGCCCTGGGATTTCTTTGGAGGGAATGATGCTGAAGCTGAAACTCCAGTACTTTGGCCACCTCATGTGAAGAGCTGACTCATTGGAAAAGACTCTGATGCTGGGAGGGATTGGGGGCAGGAGGAGAAGGGGACGCCAGAGGATGAGATGGCTGGATGGCATCACTGACTTGATGGGCTTGAGTCTGAGTGAACTCCAGGAGTTTGTGATGGACAGGGAGGCCTGATGTGCTGCGATTCATGGGGTCGCAAAGAGTCGGACACGACTGAGCGACTGAACTGATACTTAATTATACAGTTGAAATACATATTTTCTATAAGAAAAATTACAATGATTTTTAACACTTCAAAAGCTATTTTTATTTTTAATGCCTGGGAAAGGTAACATGAGAATTGGTTTATCAGGTGAAGGTGCATGAAATCATAGAAGGCAGAATACAAAGAAAATGGGAAAGAAGCTAGCAAGACGCACACCCACCCCTGTGGGTACCAGGTTGTCCCTGGGTCTCCGGTGAGGAGTGCAGCTGGATCAAGGCCAGTGCAAAGGCACCAAATTCCTAAGGAGGGAGGGAGAGTTGGCAGGGCTGTACCACCTAAAGAAAGCCTGAGACTGGCTAGAGGGTCACCTGGGGCCTGCCAGTTTAGCATCCAGATAGACCTCAGTGGTGGGTCTCAGGGCTATTATTGGTATATCTGGATGTACTAGGCCCTAAGAAGAAAGCTGAGCATCATAGAATTGATGCTTTTGAACTCTGGTGTTAGAGAAGACTCTTGAGAGTCCCTTGGAGTGCAAGGAGATCAAACCAGTCAATCCTAAAGGAAATCAATCCTGTATATTTATTGGAAGGACTGATGCTGAAGCTGAAGTTCCAATACTTTGGCCACCTGATGTGAAGAACTGACTCCTTAGAAAAGACCCTGATGATGGGAAAAATTGAAGGCAGGAGGAAAAGGGGACAACAGAGGATGAAATGGTTGAATGGCATCACTGACTTGATGGACATGAGTTTGAACAAGCTCTGGGAGTTGTGATGGCCAGGGAAGCCTGGCATACTGCTGTCCATGGGGTCTCAAAGAGTTGGACACGACTGAGTGACTGAGCTGAACTAAGGCCCTAAGATGATGAAGTGTTAGTCACTCGGTCATATTTGACTCTTTTCGACCCCATGGACTGTAGCCTGCCAGGATTCTCTGTCCATGGGATTTCCCAGGCAATAATATTGGAACAGGTTGCCATTTCCTCCTCCAGGGGATCTTCCCAACCCAGGGATCAAACCCAGTCTCCTACACTACAGGCAGATTGTTTATCGTCTGAGCCACCAGGGAAGCCCATAAGATGATGAAAGAAGATGAATAATCACAATTTCAGTTTGGTCATTTAAAGGAGCTGAATCATTAAGAATCAGATAACTCTGTCCACTGAATTGCATGTTACAGGGAACCAATACCCAGTGGGAGAAGGTGGTGGTGACTGGTTTCATCAGGCTGGGACACTTCCTGATACATCTGTCTCCACCAGAGCAGATACTGCTCATCAGTGGCACATCACTTCCTTAAGACAACAGGGCCAAAAATATAGACATGTGCACTCCTGATTTCATCTGTTGTAGGAGTCCTCTCCTGGCCACCTAACCCTCTTCCTTTTTCCATATCTTTAATGAGGTCGTGGTTGAGCCAACCCCTCTGCTTAGAGGAACTTTTCTTTGTTATTTTATTTATTTATCTGGCTGCTTCAGGTCTTAATTGCAGCACATGGGATCTTTTGTTGCAGCACACAGACTGTCTAGTTGTGGCTCAAGGGCTCCGAAGCACCTGGGCTCAGTAGTCAAAGCACACGGGCTTAGTTGCTCTGAGGCATGTGGGATCTTAGTTCCCCCAGGAGGGATTAAGCTTTCCACATCCCCAGCATTGCAAGGAGGATTCTTAACCACTGGACCACCAGGGAAGTCCCTTGTAACTTTACTTTTATAACAGGTCTCAGGGGGCAAACCCTTTCCCCTCTCCAAGATCTGATCAGATCATTCATGTTGCCCTTCCGGGTCTAGACAAGGATGGTACTAAAAATTAACTGTACCCATGATTTATGTAGCCTAACATTAAAGAAAATGGGCTCTGGAGCCACATAGGGACTGTGTTGCAACCCTGCCTCAGCGGTTGAAGTGTGACCTTAAGCAAATAGCCCTTCTGAGACTTGGTTTCTTGGAACTTCCCTGATGGTGAAATGGTTGAAACTGTGCTTCCACTCCAGGGGGCACAGGTTCCATCCCTGATCAGGGAACTAATATCCCACAAGCCATGCCGTCAGAAACAAAACAAAAATATGTGGTTTCTTCAAAATGCATACCTCGACATTATTCTGAAAAATGGATTAAATAGAGCATCTGCTAAAATGCCTGCTGCCTTGTAGGTTCTTAATAAATGATAGCTTTCATACAATGACAGCTGTCAACAACAATGATAGTTGTTGTGTTATAACTGCCACCACATAAAGAGTTGACCCTGGCCTTAGTTTTGTACACGGAGGCTAAACTAAATGCCCAAACTAGGAATCCTGGATCTGCTTGCACACACTCTCCAAATGCAAATCTGGGGCATTTCCCGATGGAATTAAAAGTGTGACCAAGCTGTGGAATACAGGCTAATCCTATAAACAAAGTATATTTGACAGGTCAACTCTGCTTGTTTCTCTCATCTAGCAACTCCAGGTGGCTGCAGTGGGCAGGAAGGGGTATGAGAAAGAAATGGAAATGGTTAACCTCAACCACAGTGTCCAATCAGCACACTTGGAGTTAGTTTGGAAGACCACACCCCTTCTTGTTCCCCAGCAACTTGCACCCCTGTGTATCCTAAACCCCCACCATACAGCTGTCTCCTGCCCCAGTAGTCTCCTTGGCAAGATGGTATTAATGACTGATAACGCTTAGTGGATCATGCTCAAAGGGACAATTGCTTTTGAATTCAGCATAAAGCTCTAACTTAGTTCAAAATAATAAATGTGTAATGATTTGTGTCAGAATCCCTGAGTGCCTGGCACCTAGTAGGTGCTCAATAACTATTTGCTAAGTGATTAATGGGGGGAATTTCAGGCAGTGGAGTGCGTGGCTGAGGGACATCCTTTAGGCCTGGGGACTTTCCTAGGACCATTCCTATCACTCTACGGAGGGTGGTTTCCTGTTCCAGTTACTCAGAAGGCCAGCCCTTAGGAAGGGCACCAGACGAGCATTTCTTTAAGGGTTGAGGCTGTAGGAGCTGTAGGTTTCCTGCTTCACGGCCCTTTAGAGCCATTAAAGTTTCGCTTCGGTGGATGGCTTCCCAGTGGGAGTGATAGAAAGCTCACCACTTAAGTCACTTAGGCTTTGGCTGCCCATGCCTGAAAAAAGTGCCCTTGGGACTGATCCTGAAGTGCCTGAGGATAAGTTAAATGGCTTAATAGATCCTGGCAGCTTGAGAAGGGACTAATGGTCCCACGTTAATTGGGTACACAGAGTGAAGATGAATCTCTGAAAAGGTATTTCAGATTTGCCTGTTCAGCTCTCACTGGCTTCAGAGCAGCTCATTGCTCGACCCCAAACTGATGCTGATTATTAATGAAGTATAAATGCTTAGAGATTAATATTTGCATCGACTCCATATTCCTTATCCTCTTGTTCGCCCCTTCTGCAAACACGGAGTGAGTGCCTACTGTGTGCCATGCGTTGGGCCAGGGTGTAGAGGTAGATGACGTCACTATCTCTGGCCCCCTGAACCTTGATTCTAGAAGGCAGAGGAGGAGACTAAGAAACAAAGAGATGGGTGCCTTGTTGGGTGCAGATCCAAGAGAGGTGCAAAGGAAGGAGGAGGGGTGGTCCTGCCTGGGCTGGTGGATGGCAGCGAGGCTACCTGGTTGTGTGGGGACTGGAGGAACGAGGTGGAGGCAAGAGAGAGCTCCTGGCAGGGGCAGCAGTGCACCGACAGAGCCTGAGCGCTTGACTCTAGGGATGAGGAGTCGCAGGGGGCACACATGAGCCGAGGGAGGGAGTGCAACCTGGAAAGATGGGCCGGAGGAGTCTCAGGTGGGACTGTCACCAGAGGACTGGACCCGGACGTGCCATGCACTCAGCTTTGCATTCTGAAAGACACGGACCAGAGTGTGCAGATTGTACTTGAGTGGAGGTGAGACTAAAACCAGGGAAACCCCTTACAAGGGTCAAGGATGTGAAACAGGTTCTGAAGCAGTGTTGCAATTCTTCCTGGTCTTTCTGAGCTTGCTTAACCTCTTTGAGTGCCTTCTTCAAGGTGAGGAACACATGATAAGTAGAGGCATATCTCAGATGCTTTGGTTGCAATCTTGAACTGGCTCAGGCAAAAGAATTGATGGGAAATCACATGTTTCAGGGAATCCTCTGGGCGGTGGGAATGCTTGCTGCAGGGAGGCTCCTCCGTATCTCACTCATTTCTGCTCCCAGCTGAACATTAATGTTTTCCTGCATGTTCCCTTACTCTGCATGGCGTGCAAGCATGGCCCCTGCCATGACCACACCAGATCTCAGTGCTTCCCCACCAGAAGTGCCTGCAACTCTGCGTTTAGTTCCACTTGAAATCCACTGAGGAGCAAGGTACGAGATACTGGAAAACAGTGACAGCTTCCATTCCAAACTCAGAGTTGTATCCTGAAAAGGAGCATTTTCTAAAAGTATGGGTGCAACGGAGTGCAATTCCCAGAAAAAGAATAGAGATGCTGGGCAGATAACCATTAGGTCAACTTTATAAAAATACTTTATAGATACAAAGCACCCTGCAAATAGAAGACTTCATTCACTCTTTGAGAGTGGGACTTCTTTGGACTCATTTCTAGTTGCAGTGTGTAGAGTAGATACTGACACATTATAATACTGATTAAAATAGGGACTTCATAAAAAATTTGTTGTTGTTCAGTCTCTGAGTCATGTCCTTCTCTTGTGACTTCATGGATTGCAGCCCACCAGGCTCCTCTGTCCAGGGAATTCTCCAGGAAGAATACTGGAGTGGGTTGCCATTTCCTTCTCCAAGGGATCTTCCCGATCCAGGGATCAAACCTATGTCTCTTACATTGGCAGTTTGGTTCAGTTTAGTTGCTCAGTCATGTCCGACTCTTTGTGACCCCATAGACTGCAGCATGCCAGGCTTCCCTGGCCATCACCAACTCCAAGAGCTTGCTCAAACTCATGTCCATCAAATTGGTGATGCCATCCAACCATCTCATCCTCTGTCATCCCCTTCTCCTCCCACCTTCCATCTTTCTCAGTATCAGGGTCTTTTCCAATGAGTCAGTTCTTCTCATCAGGTGGCCAAAATATTGGAGTTTCAGCTTCAGCATCGGTCTTTCCAATGAATATTCAGGACTGATTTCCTTTAGGATGGACTGGCTGGATCTCCTTGCAGTCTAAGGAACGCGCAAGAGTCTTCTCCAACACCACAGTTCAAAAGCATCAGTTCTTCGGCGCTCAGCTTTCTTTAGAGTCCAACTCTCACATCCATACATGATTACTGGGAAAACCGTAGCTTTGACTAGATGGACCTTTGTCAGCAAAGTAATGTCTCTGCTTTTTAATATGCTGTCTAGGTTGGTCATAGCTTTTCTTCCAAGGAGCAAGCCTCTTAATTTTCTGGCTGCAGTCACCACATGCAGTAATTTTGGAGCCCAAGAAAATAAAGTCTGTCACTACTTCCATTGTTTCCCCATCTATTTGCCATGAAGTGATGAGACTGGATGCCATGATCTTAGTTTTTTGAATGTTAAGTTTTAAGTCAACTTTTTCATTCTCCTCTTTCACTTTCATCAAGAGGTTTTTTAGTTCCTCTTCACTTTCTCCCATAAGGGTGGTGTCATCTGCATATCTGAGGTTATTGATATTTCTCCCAGCAAGCTTGATTCCAGCTTGTTCTTCTTCCAGCCCAGCGTTTCTCATGATGTACTCTGCATAGAAGTTAAATAAGCAGGGTGACAATATACAGCCTTGACATACTCCTTTCCCAATTTGAAACCAGTCTGTTCCATGTTCGGTTCTAACTGTTGCTTCTTGACCTGCATACAGATTTCTCAGGAGGCAGGTCAGGTGGTCTGGTATTCCCATCTCTTGAAGAATTTTCCATAGTTTGTTGTGATCTACACAGTCAAAGGCTTTGGCATAGTCAATAAAGCAGAAGTAGATGTTTTTCTGGAATTCTCTTGCACTGGCAAGCAGGTTCATTGCCATCTGAGCCACCATGGAACCCTCATAAAAAAAATGGTATGGGGTTATCAGATACTGTAGATGGAGTTAGGAAAATTATCAGACAGCATACACACAGGGGAGTCAAACTTCATCAGGGATTAAACCTCAAGTTCACATGCACTGTGGAAATGACATGTAATCGAAATAATCCTTAAAACCCTCCTCCCTCCCCACAACCCAGGGAGACACCATATTGAAATACCACTGACCATCTCTCAGTAAGTTTGACAGAACTGTTTGCCCTCCAAGTTGGAACAGACCACTGTTTCCTTTGATTGAGCACCAGATAGCTTTTGTTTAAGAGTGATGCTTTCTGAAAAAACATGAGTCCCACTCAGCATGGTGAGATGCCCAGGACAGGACAGCAGATGCCGTTTGTCCATCTCATGCTTTCTCTGAGTGTGCTCACTGTTGTTGCAGAGCACAGGCTCTAGGGCAATGGTTTTGGACGTTGTGGCACGTGAGCTCAGTAGCTGTGGCTCCCAGGCTCTAGAGCACAAGCTCGGTAGTTGTGGTGCATGGGCTTCGTTGCCCTGCAGCACGTGGGATCTTCCTGGGTGAGGGATCCAACCTGTGTCTCTTGCATAGGCAGACAGATCCTTTACCACTAAGCCACCGGGGAAGCCCTTAAATGTGCTCACGGAATGCAATGGCAGATGGAATTGCTTGCCTGATGTCACTGTTATTTTTATTATTCTCAGTGTTACTGAGAGTTGCTGAACATACGTAGTTAAAATCATGTAAGTCTACTAAGTTCTCTCATTTGTTTGCTTGTTCATATACTGTCTGGTGCCCATCTACTAGAATGAATATTTAATGAGTTTGAAAGTGCGTCTGCCCTGCTCACTATAGACTCTCCTAGCATCGTTTAGTAAGACTTCAGTAAGTACATGTTGAAGGAGTGATCTTATTGCTCCAGACACCTTGCTTGGTACTGAAGGGATGGATGTGGAATGGGTGGAGGGATAAAAAGACCAGTGAAACTGGCCTTTCCCTTGGGGGCATGGTCAATCTGATAAAGTTCATCTGAACTACGAAGTGCCTGAAAAGACATAAAAAGACAATAGTAGCGAGCAGGAAGTGTTCACTGTCAATGAATAATAGAAGGAAAAGTTCTGGTGGACTCTTAGAGGAAGTAGGACCTATCTCTAAGGACCATCTTCCTGCTTTTCTACTCAACTCCATCCTGTTTGCTTCTCCATTCATCCAGAGAGGTGTCAGCTTTGCATCCTGGAGCAAGTTCAAGCCCAAGGATTTACTTCAAACATATGCTGGTGCTTGGAGCCTGCTCAGGCAGGGAGGAGTTCTCACACTGGCTGGTGATCAGTTAATATCAAATATCAGATTTCTCTTATCTGAGCTTGACAAAACCTGTCATTGCAAGGACTAGTTGTGATAATGAGGTCTTAACTTGGTGACCTCCTGGGGTAAGGGGGTCTTGCCTTCTTCCCCAACCATTGCACATCCCTACTTTGTGAGGAAAAACCCTGGGCTGTCCGACTGCCCGTGTGAGTTTACAATCCCTAATTCCGGAGGAGAGCTTCTGGGGACAGCCCCACCTCTGTCCTCACTAACCTGCCCATCTGCTCACAGATCCTCTTCTGCTTTCAGAGGCAAGACTGCGTGACCCACTCTGGTCTGGGAAGAGTTTCTGTGCTGGTGGCTGTGAACTCGTGTCCTGATGGGGACCAAGTAACTGGGATCCTGGGTGAGTACAAGGGTGGCCAGGTGTTCACCGTCTAGAAGGGGTTACTTGCTTTACCCGAGGGCCAGGTCACTTACAGCCCATGTGGAACACAAAATTTATTTTATTTAATTGCAGAAAAATTAGAAAGTATGCGTATGTAATCACTGTACACGGGTGTACAGTGTACATTTTGAGAGCATTTTTGAATTCTCTTTCTCTGTATATAAATATACAAATACAAAAAATAAGATATTGTCATTTTGTAACCTGCTCTGTTTTTACTTTTACCATATCGCAGAATCTTTCGATGTTGAGAAATACAGATTTGCCATGTTCTTTTTAACGGTTACATAATATTGTGCCATCATTTAATAGCCTCCTATCATTGGGTATTTCACTGTTTGGCATTTGGGGGCTATTATTAATAGGCAGTGCTGTAATAAATCATTTTGTCCATGCTATGTCATTCTTATTTGATAATTTCCTTAAAAGAAGTTCCTAGAAATAAGATTGTAGAAATAAAGGGTAGGCACATTTTAATGTTGGATCAATTTATATCCTGCCGGGATAGATTACAGGGCCACCAGTGAGGCACAAACATTGTTTCTGTCTTTACTGCTCTGAGCTCTTTTGTCCTTTATATATGTGTATATATAAAATATATATGTATATAATATTAGTATATATTATTATATATATTATTAATACATATATTGTATGTATATATTATATAGTATAAAATATATATAATATATATAATACTATATATTATATAGTATATATATATAATACATAAAATATATATAATATATATGATTATATATTATATATATTTTTGACTGTGCTAGGTCTTAGTTGCTGCCAAGGGCTTTCTCTAGTTGCTGCAAGCAGGGGCTGATCTCTAGTTGTGCATGGGCTGCTCGCCGTGGTGGCTTCTCTCGTGTGGAGCGCAGGTTGCAGGGCGCTCAGTAGTTGCCGCTCACAGGCTCTCAAGCACAGGCTCAGTAGTCGTGGTACATGGGCTTTGCTGCTTCATGGCATCTGGGATCTTCCCGTATCAGGGATCGGCCCCGTGTTTCCTGCACCGGCAGATGGATTCTTTAACACTGGGCCATCAGGGAAGTGCAGCTCTTGTGTCTTGTATCAGTTTTCACTTTTTACTTCTCGTGAGTTTGGCCATTTTTTCATACGATGAGTGTTTCTTTAACTCTTCTTTTGAGGATTGCCTATTTGCGGAGGAATTTTTAAATTAATTTGATTTATTTATATATTTAGGTCTTTATTGCTGTGCACCAGCTTTCTCCAGTTGCGGTGAGTGGGGGCTACTCTCCAGTTGCAGTGCAGGGGTTTCTCATTGCGACGGCTTCTATTGTTGTGGAGCATGGGTTCAAGGGCATGCGAGCTCAGTAGCTGTGGTGCAAGGGCTTAGTTGCCTCATGATATGTGGAATTTTCCAGGAATAGGGATCTAACCCATGTCCCCCGCATTGGCAAGGTGGATTCTTAACCACTGGACCACCAGGGAAGTCCCTGTGAAAGATTTTTAAATGAGAAGCAAAGTGACTCCAATTTATATGGTCAGACAATTTGAAGTATGTGGTTTTACTAATGTCCACCTTTTCTTTCCTGTATTTTCCACCTCTTCTGTCTGATCCATGCTGTTCCCATCCCCATCCCCCATCACTGCACATTCAACATTGGGTTCCCATCCCCTGGCCTATGCCTGCTGTGGCCCGTGGCCAGAATGACACACCACCCCCATCTCCATCCCCAAATTGCTTCAGGCATCCCCCAGGACAAGATTTGGTCCATATTTCAATCTGATTAATGCTGATAAGCCTGGACTGAGCTGAGCATGAAGGGGCTGAAAATGAATGAAACAAGGACTTCTCTGGCAGTGCAGTGGTTAAGACTCTGTACTTCCAATTCTAGAGCTGTGGATTCGATCCCTGGTCAGAAAGCTAAGATCCCACATGCCTCCAGGCCAAGAAACCAAAATATAAAACAGAAACAATATTGTAACAAATTTGATAAAGACTTTACAAAAAAAATGAATGAAACACAATTATTATTCTCAGGAGCTGAGCATCTATTAGGAGAGTCAGACAAACCATACATCACTAATGCAAGGCAGACTCTGAGAGGTCCACTGATACCAATGAAACAGATCTGAAAGAGGAGATTCTAATTTCCACTCTTGGATCTCAGATGATTTCTTACAGAAATTGAGATTTGAGGGTAAAGGTATTTTAGCAGTAGAGTCTAATAACAAGAGCAACCGCTTACTAAATAACTGCCATGTGTCAGGTTGGGACATATGTTATCATTAATTCTTTTAACAGCTACACACAGTAGGCATTATTCTATTTTACAGCTGAGGAAAGAAGGCCTCAGTGAGATTCAACAACCCGCCCAAGGCTTCTGGGTTGTGTTAGAGTGGGGATTTGAACCCAGGTCTGTCAACATTGTTTTGTCCTTTTCCAGTTACTCTTTGAACAAAAGTTGTAGGATCGAGACTATGTAGAGCACAGGATTCTTGGGGGATCTTGAGCTGGGCCTTGTCTCTTGTCCCTACTGCCATCAAGGCTCAATTCAGATATCACCTCCTCCAGGAAGCCTTCCCTGACTTCCTCAAGTTACCTAGATGTCACCCATATGCCTCCCTTCAACACACACATTTGTAGGTGTGACCATGTGTCTTCTTTTCTCATGGATTTACTCACCAAATATGAATTGCCTACTCATTGCTTTCTGCACATTGGATGGTAAGCTCCTTGAGGGTGCGGCTGCATCTGGTTGTCTTTGTATTCCCAGTTTGTGAGAGAATGACAGAGTCACAGGGGCACTGCGTGTGGAGAAGAGGGAATGAGTAGGCTTGAAGCGTCTTGGCAGGATTTGGCAACAGGTCATGGGTGGTAGATGAGAGCTTCCCTGGTGGCTCAGCGGTAAAGAATCTGCCTGCAATATAGGAGCCACAGGAAATGCGGGTTCAATGCCTGGATTGGGAAGATCCTTTGGAGGAGGGCATGGCAACCCACTCCAGTATTCTTGCCTGGAGAACCCCATGGACAGGGGAGCCTGGTGGGCTACAGTCCATAGTGTTGCAAAGAGTCAGACATGACTGAAACGACTTAGCATGCATGCATGCAGACATGTGTGCACACAGAGATGGAAGAAATCTCTGAGTTGCAGGGTAATGGGGAAGAGGGATGTGGAAGGAGGAGCAGGATGACTGGATGGTCCCCACCCCTCCCACAGGGGTAAGGAGTCCAGGATCAGGGAGGTGAAGCCATTGGTTTTATCTGTGTGTGTGTTGCTGCTTGGGCTTTTCTCTAGTTGCAGCGCGTGTGGGCTACTCTCTAGTTGCCATGGCTTCTCTTATTGCGGAGCTCGGGCTCTAGAGTGCGCGGGCTTCAGTAGTTGCAGCTCCTGGGCTCTAGAGTGTGGGCTCAGTAGTTGTGGCACGCCAGCTTAGTTGCTCCAAGGCATGTGGGATCTTCCCAGCCCAGAAATCGAACTGCATTTGGCAAGTGGATTCTTTATCACTGAACCACCAGGGAAGATCCTGTTTTGGTTTTATAATTATTTTTTAAATTAAAAAAAATCTTTTGGTAGTTCCTCGAGGCTTGTGGGATCTTAGTTTCCCCACCAGGAACTGAACCTGTGTCCCATGCAGCGGAAGTGCAGAGTCCTAACCACCAGACTGCCAGGGAATTCCAAGGTGAGGCCATCTGAAGTTCACAAGTCTAATGCCATCAGGGACCCATGATAAAAGTAATGTGGGTCTGTGGGTGAACTCCTTGCCTCTGGTCTGAAACTGTCTGGGTCCGAGTTCCAGTTCCATCACCTGACCCTCTTTGTACCCCTGGCAATGTGGAGACCTGTCTGTGTCTCAGTTTTCCTCATTTCTAAACGAGGCTTTAATCCTACTCTGACAGTGGGGGAGGATGGAGCAGAGACTGTGTGGGACCAGGGCTCACACCATTGTCCTCCCAGCACCTCAAGTTCTGCCTCAGGTGCAGAGTATAAGCAGAGTGTGCACTTCTACTAGGGGCTTGAACCGGCTCAGCCTGAGGCTGAGCTTGTGTTGCTAAAAGGCCTGTAGCTGAGGTGTGTGTGTGTTTGTTTAAGGTTTTGGGCTCTGGAATCACAAGTCCTGGGTCAAATCTCTGCTCCAAACTTACTCCTGTGGAATCTTGAATTTGTTAACTAACCACTCTGAGCTTCAGATTTGTTTTTTCCATATGAAACAGGGATGATAATAACAATAGTATGTGCCTCATAAAGCAGCCTATCCTTGGTGACTCAAATGGTAAAGAATCTGCCTGCAATGCGGGAGATTCAGGTTCGATCCCTGGGTTGGGAAGATCCACTGGAGGAGGGCATAGCTACCCACTCCAGTATTCTTGCCTGGAGAATCCCATGGACAGAGGAGCCTGGTGAGCTACAGTCCATGGGATCGCAAAGAGTCGGACACGACTGAGCGACTTTGACATTCACATAGTGTTGCCTGTAAGAGTTCACGGAGATGTTAATAGTATATGACTTCTCATTAAACTTGCACATTTCTCTGTGAGTCCCCTTGTGCTCTGACTTCTGTGCAGGAAACTGATGACTGCTCCCCTCCCTGCTGCCCACCCCTCATCCCTTGCACACAGATCTCCCCCCTGCTCCTCAAGTTGACTTTCATCTTGGGGCCTGTGCATTCACTGGTCCCTTGCCTGAGTTCTTCTCCCCTGAGGTCTTTGCCAATTTTTTAAAAAAATTATCTATTTAGCTGTACTGGGTCTTAGTCGTGGCTCACACTCTTAGTTGTGGCATGTGGGATCTAGTTTCCAAACCAGGGATCAAACCCAGGCCCCTTGCATTTGGGAGCTAGGAGTCTTAGCCACTGGACCACCAGGGAAGTCCCAGTGTTTGCCAATCTTTCTCCCTCACTTCATCAAGTCTGCTCAGTGTCATCCCCTTCTCGGAGCAGTTTCCCTGGATCTCCCTACCACACTTGTTTCCCTCCAGCCTACCCTGTCACTCCCTCTCCTTTGCTATTCTTTCTTGACTAGCCCTTACTTCATGCAGTATTCACATTTATTATTGTGTTGTCTCTCTCCTGGAATGTAAGCTTCATGAGCATAGGGACCTGGTCTGTCTCCTAGAAAAGCAATCGGCACAGAGTAGGTGCTTAATAAATGCTTGTGGAATGGACCTGTGAAAAAACAAATTTCTTAGCACCCGCTAAGAGCGTAACCGATTAAATGGTGGCTGTTGTGCCTCTCAACGTTGTCGCTACTCCTACAGAAAAGCAGAGTTAATTGGGTTAGGGAGAGAACTCTAGCGTATAGTGCGTGGTTTCAGATCCCAGCTCTGCCTTTTTCTACCCATACAGATGACTGTATGTTCCCCGGCCGTCACCTTCATGGTGTTGTGAGGAGCAGATAGGTCAATGGTGTGAGGCCCTAGGGCAGCTTGTGGGCAGAGGAGGCATGTTAGTCATTGTTATCATGGTGTCCATGGTTCACACTCGGCCACACTCACCCGAACACTCAGGTTTTCAGAAAAGCAGATGCCAAACTACGTTTCTCCTCTTTTCTATACTGTACATTTTGGTGTTACTTCTTTTTTCAATAAAGGTAAATTCAAATAACATTTGGACGTGAATACTTCAGTGGCATTTGGTATATTCATAACATTGTGCAACCATCGACTCTACAGAGTTTCAAAAGGTTTGAGTCATTCTAAAAGGAAACCATATATCTATTAAGAAAGCACTCCCCAGGCCTCTCTCCCTCCAGATCCTAGCGACCACAGATCTATTTTCTGTTTCTGTGTGCTTACCTCTTCCGCATAAGATATCATATAAATGGAATCATAGACTAGATGACATTTTGTATCTGGCTTCTTTCACTTAGCATAATGTTTCCAAGGTTCATCCACATTGTAGCAGGTACTGATACTTTGTTCCTTTTGATGGCTGAATAATATTCCATTGAAAGGATATAAGACATTTTGTTTTTGCCATTCTTCCATTGATGGATATTTGGGTTCTTTCTGCTTTTTGGCTATCTATGGACATGTGTGTACAATAATCTGTTTGAATCCCTGTTTTCAGTTCTTTGGGGGACTGTATCTAGAAGTGGAATTGCTGGATCATATAGTAACTCTGTATTTAACTTTTTGAGAGACTGTCAGACCATTTTCCAATGCAGCTGCACCATTTCACATTCCCACCATCAATGGATGAGGGCTCCAATTTCTCTACCAACACACATCTCACCAACACGCCCCTTCTGACTTATTGATGATAGCCATCCTAGGGGGTATGGAGTTGTATCTCACTGTGGCTTTGATTTGCATCTTCCTGTTGATGAATGACACTGAGCATCTTTTCCTTCACTATGTGTTGTTGAACCAGAGGCAGGACTTGACTCAATTGTCTGGTCTGAGGTTGTGCTTCATTGAAAAATGCACCGGAGACTGATTCTTCCCTTGGTTTCCCTTCATCATCAGACGTGAGACTGGCTTTCTGGGTCCTGTTTCACTTTCATGTGTGGCAGAGGAATTGGAGCCCAACCTCCTCTGTTAAACTGGGCCATCAGCCCCTGACTCAAAGTGTGGGCAAGTGAGAAGGAGGAGCAGCTGGGTGCAGACTCCGAAAACAGATTATGGGTGTTCTAAGCCTGGCTCTACATCACCTCTATGACTTTGGGCTGAATGAGTCACTGCCTGTCTCTGTGCTTTTGTGTTTGCCTGTAACTGGGCTTAATAATAGTAACTGCCTCATGGGGTTGTTGTGAAGATTAGATGAGTTACTATATGAAAGCCAGCACTCGGTCAGGGTGTGCAATTATTGTCCCCAGCATTCTGAATGTCAGCTTCAGCTAGCCACGGCCCATCTAGCTCAGGTTTATCCTGCTCAGCTCCCCAGCTTTCTTCAAGTTCTTTAAGGACCATCTTCCATTGAACTACATAGGGACTCTCTTATCTGTTGTTTGGCTGTCTTCAAAGCAAAAAAAAAGAGTGTGGTCTCAGTTCATAGCTCCTATTGTGTCAAAGCAAAACTTTGATGAAACTCTTTGAACAATGTGCGGCTCTGATCATCAGACATGGGGCCAGGAACATGGAATGGGAGAGGTAGAATGTGAAAGGCCAGTGTAGTCCCCTGGACCACAGCTGCCTGGGCATGATAGGCAGAAAGGAAAATCCACTCCCCCGCCTCTATCTCAGCACCCACCACACCATCTCTGAATCCTGCCCCGCCTCTCACTGGACCTCAGTCCCCTTGGCATGAGGGTTGGCCAACCTCACCTCTACTCTCAAGAAATGCTTCTGGGACTCCGCCTGGAACCTGTCCTAACAATGGCTCCCTATGCCACACCTGCGCTTCCTTCAGCTCCCCTGATTCTCTCACACCCTCCCCTCAAGCCTTAGAAATCCTAGGCAGGAAATCTCTTTCTTTGGGGAAGAGAAGAAAGTCCCTTTGAAGGTCTGCATTTATCATTCGTTTCACAGCCTGCTTTGCAGCCCCAATGAGCAAAAATTGTTTTAGCTGCTAGAGAACATTCTAGCCAGGAGAGGAAGCTAGGCAATGGACGGAGAGTGAAAATGAGGGTGGGATGCTACCCACAGCAGCATAACCAGTTCTGGTCTCAAAGGCACATCTGGGGTGCTTGGCTAGAGCCATCCATGCTCCGGGCGGGACAGGTCAACTGCTTCTGGATAATCCTTTCATCCAGCAGCAGGAGCTCTAAGGCTCTGGTCCAAATGCTTGCACACTTGTAGCCACGTCCTCATCTGAGGAGCAGGTGAATGAATGCATTCTGTGATCAGCACAGTGTCCCTCTGGCTCTGATTAGCTTCGTGAGCTCTTCAAGCTCAGACTTCTCCAATGACCCACCCACGAGAGCACAGCCCAGGCTCTTAATTCAATGGATACCCGTGGAGATCCAGCCTGGAGAACCCCAGCCCAAGGCAGGCAGGAAGATCCATGGCCTTCCCAGGGCAGGCCTGAGACTCATACATGGTTCCTTACTCTACTCTCTGGGCTTCCAGAACTTCCCAGATGCTCAGCTGTGTCCACCCATCTCCGCGTTGGTAAATCAGGGATGTGGGTTGCAAAGACTGGAAACCTCATTTTCCCACAGCTTCCAATTCAAGTTCCTCTACTAGACCTCACCTTGAACTATGTGTAGATTTATTTATTTTGAAAATATTTTATTTATTTATTTGGCTGCATCAGGTCTTAGGTATGGGACATGGATGTGCAAACTCTTAGTTGTGACAATGTGGAATCTAGTTCCCTGACCAGGGATCAAACTCCGGCCCCCTACATTGAGAGCACAAATTCTTAGTCACTGGACCACCAGGAAGGTCCCCTGGCTGTTTCCTTTGCTTAGAACACTCTCCCCCCAAATTTCTATATGGCTCATCCTCTCCCCTCTTATAAGTCTTTGCTCAAAAATCACCTTCTCAGTGAGACCCACCCCATTCCCCTTTATTTTCCTCCAGATCATGTAACATCTTCTGTGAAAGTGTTAGTCACTCAGTGGTGTCTGACTCTTTGTGACCCCCTGGACTGTGCCTCTGTCCATGGAATGTACCGGACAAGAATACTGAAGGGGTAGCCGTTTTCTTCTCTAGGGGATCTTCCCAACCCAAGGATTGAACCCGGGTCTCCTGTATTACAGGCAGATTCTTAACTGTCTGAGCCACCAGGGAAGCCAACATATTCTGTAATTTTACTTTCGGTTTGTGTTTACTGTCCATCTCACACCATGACCATGTGAGTTTCCTGTGGACTTGTTTTATCACTGAAGCATCCTATGGACCTGAGACCAGGCCCAAACAGCTCACAGTAAGCTTGCATTAATTATTTGTGAAATGAACTAGTAAATTACTGAATAATTTGTAAGGTACCTTTTAGTTCTGTGGGCTTCCCTGATAGCTCAGTTGGTAAAGTATCCGCCTACAATGCAGGAGACCCTGGTTTGATTCCTGGGTCGGGAAGATACACTGGAGAAGGGATAGGCTACCTCCTCCGGTATTCTTGGGCTTCCCTGGTGGCTCAGCTGGTAAAGAATCCACCTGCAGTGCAGGAGACCTAGGTTTGATCCCTGGGTTGGGAAGATCCTCTAGAGAAGGGAAAGGCTACCCACTCCGAGTTGGACACAATTGAGCAATTTTCACTTTTAGTTCTGTGAAGATGGGAATTTGGCTAGTGAAGGGAAAGAAGTCTGTATTTGGAACCAGAGGGCCTAGGATTGAGTCCCAGCTTTGCCACTCAAGGTAAGTTATCTGAAGAACTTTAGCTGAAAATGTAGGAGTCTCAGTTTCCTCATCTGTAAAAATGGGGTTGATAATAGACAATGTTTGTTTTGTGTTTGCTGTGTTCCAACACTTAAAAAGCACATTGCCATTCTTTTAAAAAATTATTTATTTATTTATGATTTTTTCAACTACACTGGGTCTTTGTTGTGGCATCCGGGCTTGTCTAGTTTTGGTGAACACGGGCCTCTCTTGTGGCCCACGGGCTTACTTGCCCCACAGCCTGTGGGAGATCAGTTACCCAACCAGGGATCAAACCCAAGTCCCCTGTGTTGGAAGTCAGATTCTTAACCACTGGACCACCAGGGAAGTCCTGCACATTGCCATCTTAAACAAGTTCTACCGGGATGATCCCATATTACGAATCTCCTGATATGATACAATATTTAGTACATTATCACCTATGATGCATTCTTGCCAAAAATATTTAACCTGAACCTAAACGACCCTTTTGGCCTAACTTCTAGTTTACAGGAAAAACAGAGATAGGGGGACATTAAAATAGTGTCAGGAAAAAAAGACAAATTCATAATTCAGGACATTCTTCAAGACAACTGAACCTGGAAGAACATCAGCTACATGAAATTAATGATAAAGATGAAGAGTTGTTCCAGATTAAATAATATAAAGAGACATGCAATGCATGACTCTTGCTTGGAAAGTAGTTTAAGAAAGCACTGGACTTCTCTGATGGTATAGTGGATGAGAGTCTGCCTGCCAATGCAGGGAACAGGGGTTCCATCACCAGTCCAGGAGAATTCCACGTGCTGCCGAGCAATAAGCCCGTGCACCACAACTACTGAGCTGGCATGCTGTAACTACTGAAGCCTGTGGGCCTAGAGGCTATGGTCTGCAACAAGGCAAGCCACTGCAATGAGAAGCGTGTGCGCCTCAACAAAGAGTAGCTCCCACTCATCGCTATTAAAGAGAGCCTGAGTGCAGCCACAAAGACCCAGCGCAGCCAAAAATACTAAAAAATTAATTAATTAATTTTAAAAAAGAAAACACCATTTACTTAGGCAAAAACTAGAAAAATAATACAACTGGTTGAATGGATATATAAACATATATATTTTATAATAGAATATGATGTAGCAGTACAATACATTATACAGCATGATATTCTGGTGTGCAGCCTCAGTTGCTTCATTTGTGTCTGACTCTTTGCGACCCTATGGACTGTAGCCCACCAGGCTCCTCTGTCCATGAAATTCTCCAGGCAAGAATGTTGAAGTGGGTTGCCATGCCTTCCTCCAGGGGATCTTCCTGACCCAGAGATCAAACTCGCATCCCCTGAGTCTCCTGCATCACAGGCAGATTCTTTACACACTGAGTCACCTGGGAAACCCACAATTTTCTATTTAGGTATATAATCGGTTAGATATCTGGGCCTAATCATATCAGATTTGGGGTATGTATGGCTCAGAAGTTAAAGCGTCTGCCTGGAATGCAGGAGACCCAGGTTCAATCTCTAGGTTGGGACGATTCCCTGGAGAAGGAAATGGCAACCCACTCCAGTACTCTTGCCTGGAGAATCCCATGGAGGGAGGAGCCTGGTGGGCTACAGTCCATGGGGTCGCAAAGAGTTGAACACGACTGAGCGACTTCACGACACAATGACAACGAAACAATGTACTGATGCATCACACTACGGATATGTATCTCAAAAGCATGTGAATTAAATAAATCAGACCCAAATGAAAAAAAATCGATGGGACATACATTTGAGAACATTTGAACATGGACTAAGAATTTAAATGATTTTAGGAAATCCTTAGGTTTTCTGTTTGTTTGCTTTTGATTTGGCTCTGCCTCACAGCTTGATCCCCTTCCAGGTATTGAACCTGCCTCTCGGCAGTGAAAGCACAGAGTCCTAACCACTGGGCCATCAGGGAATTCCAGGAAATCCTTGTTCACGTTGTCAGGTGCAACATGGTGGTATGGTTCTATTAGAGAAAAACCTTACTTTTAGGAGATTTCTAGTGAAGCATTTTGAGATGAAGTGTCGTGATATCAGCAAATTGCTTTATGGTGTTTCTGTTAGATGATAGATAAACAGATGATAGATAGATGACAGACGGAAAGTGTTAGTTGCTTAGCCATGTCTGACTCTTTGTGACCCCATGGACTGTCGCCCACCTGGTTCCTCTGTCCATGGGATTTCCCTGACAAGAATACTGGAGTAGGTTGCCATTTTCTTCTCCAGGGGATCTTCTCAACCCAGGAATCAAACCCAAGTCTCCTGCCTTGCAGGCAGATTCTTTCCTGTCTAGCCACCAGGGAATCCCAGATAAATAGATGTAAATAAAATCAGTATGGCATGAAGTTTGCAACTTTTGAATCTAGGGATAGGTGTATGGGTGTTTATTGTACTGTATGTTTTTTGATTTTTTGTGTGTTTGAAAATTTTCAAAATTGAACACTGGAAAAAGATTCCATGGAGCCTCTGTGTTTACACAGCAGCAGGAATCAGGGAGAGGAACACATGGCCCCAGACGGCAGCCCGTAGTGGTGCCCGGCTTGCCCTCCCTTGCCACCTGCAAAGCCCTGGGCAGCCCCTCTGCCACTTCTATAAAGTGCAATGATCAGTGACTTGTGTGATGTCCTAGAGGGGAGATCGGTGTGTGAAAGAGACATTACTTGTGTGTGTATTAGTCACTCAGTCGTGTCCAACTCTTTGTGACCCCATGGACTAGAGCCCACCAGGCTTCTCTGTCCATGGAATTCTCCAGGCAGGAATACTGGAGTGGGTTGCCATTCCCTTCCCCAGAGGATCTTCCTGACCCAGGCATCAAACCTGGGTCTCCTGCATTGTAGGCCGATTCTTTACCATCTGAGCCACCAGGGAAGCCCAACAATACTTGTGGTTACTTTTTAAAAAATTCTGCTCAATTTAAATAATACTTTGAGGAAAACCCCCTAATTTTCCTTAAGCTTTTAAGTTCAACTGACAACTCATTATTTTATTTATAAATCTAGTAAATTTTAACAATCACTCTTAAAGGGGCTTTTTACATTGTATTAATCAAATCCCCTTATATATTTTACATTGGATTTATAAATGTAACATATTTGGCTTTATTTATAAACACTTCAAATAGCTAACAATCAGAACATTCCCCAAGACTAAAACAATCCTAATAAGTATAATAAATTAAACTTAAAAATCCAATGCATCTCAAGTTCTCATAAACATTCCAATATTGTTTACAAACCTAGTAAAATCACAAATCTAAACAATTACTCAATTACACATTTTAAATTGGAATCATGAGGCTAATATATTAGATTCTTTAATGCCAACGCCTCTTAAACATTACAAACACTCAAGATGCCCAATATACACAAATCACTGCAAATCCTAATAGAGGAGTATTAATACTTAGGTTGAATCCCTTCCAAGGACAAAGACACTTACACATGGAGGAAACAGCAAAACTGAAACTAGCAAGTTGTAGTACCCATCTCAGTGGACTGAGGTGATTTTACTGTGGACTTAGGGTCCAGTTTTCCTTGTGACTCACAGATGCGTTGACTAGAATTCTTGCGTTGTGGAGGGGGTTGGAATCTCCAGGATTCTAGGTATATGTCACCCAGGTCTCTATGTGGTCTGAGTCTGTAACTTCCTGCACCAGAGTTGCTTCATCTTTTTTATTTGTTGCTTCGATTCTGTTAGAGGGGTTTCCCGGGTGGCACGAGTGGTAAAGACCCCATCTCCCAGTGCAGGAGACGTAAGAGACTCGGGTTTGATCCCTGGGTTGGGAAGATCCCCTGGAGAAGGGCATGGCAATCCACTAGAGTATTCTTGCCTAGAGAATCCCATGGACAGAGGAGTCTGGTGGGCTATGGTCCATAGGGTTGCCAAGAGTCAGACACGACTGTGTGACTTAGTACACACATACACTCTGTTCAGAATCCCCCCGCTCCCATATATTCTTCTTGTCTAGGAGGACCACAACTCTCAGAGCTACTTAATGACACACATTTGCATTGTTTGTCTAACTCCAGACTTGAGATCATAAAAGTCATGCTAGGGCTCTGAACCCACTTACTGCCTCTGTCTTATGCTAAGGCAGCAGCTTGCCCAGCAAAGTCTCTGGGGCAGGGCACGGGTCTCTTCCAACTCAGATCCTCCCAGACTATCTTGGCTGTTGCCACCTCCCCATAGTTCTGCATGGGTAGGAGCAGGAGGCTCTTTACCCTCAGACCCCAGAATCAATGTTCTTTCTCGACTTCTTCTCCATCTTCCCCCTGTGAGATCCTCAGCCCTGGGAGTATTTCTGTGGAATAAGGGTGAGTGGGATCACTTTACTCTTCTTAAACCCTCTGATCCCAAATGCTTTGTGTACGTTCTTCTTTCCTCTAAGGAATGTTTCAAATTCATACATTTTTAGAAGGCAAATGCAAGAAGGGATTCACGGATTTCTTTGCTTTTATATCTTCTGAATTTAGAAAACTAGGAAGTACTCAAACATGCAAAACAAGAATAAAAGTCAATATAAAAAGTCAGCATACTCCGTTATTCTACCACCCAGTATATTAGAGTTTAATGATTTTCCATTATTTCCTTCAGGTGTATGTGTAAATAGGATTTCCCTGGTGGCTCAGACAGTAAAGAATCTGCCTGCAATGTGGGAGACCTGGTTTCCATCCCTGGGTTGAGCAGACCCCCTGGAGGAGGAAATGGCAACCCACTCCAGTATTCTTGCCTGGAGAGGCTCATGGACAGGGGATCCTGGTGGACTACAGTTCGTGGGGTTGCAAAGAATAGGAAAACTACTGAAGTGACTTAGCACGAACGCACATATACATATATATACTTAGAAAAAGACCAAAAACATTATACAGTTGAAACCCCTGCACACTCAACCCTCATCTGATCCTATTCTTTTCTCTCTCCTGGGGCTAGTACTATCTCGTTTTGGTGCTTAGCATTTTGTGGATGCTTTCATAGTGATTCTTATATTTAATATATGCATCCAAGAATAAGCATAAAATAATTTTGCATATTTTTGAACTGTAAATAAATGACATACTGCATCTCTCTACAATGTCCTTATTGTATTCAATAATACATTTTGAGACTTACACAGGTTGACACATATAGCCATAGTTTGTTCCTTTTTTCACTGCTTTATAATAATCCATTGAACGAGCATATCACAGTGTGTTTGTTCTCCTCTTGAGGGACATTTTGATCATTTCCAGTCTGTTTATACAAGTATATTACATTGGTTGTTCTTGTTCGCATCCTCTTGTGCATGTATGTGAGGATTTCTCTAGGCTTTTTATCTAGGGTGGGGTTGTAGGGTAACGCTGTGTGTGCCGCTTGAATTTTTCTGGAGATGTCAAAGGTGGTACACTCTCTCCAGCAATGATGAGAGTTCCTGTTGCTTCACACTCTGGACAAGGTATTGTTAGAGTTGTTTCACTTTTGCCAGTAGTGATAGGCATGAAATGGTATCTCTTTGAGGTTTTATTCTGGTTTTTAATAAAAACAGTTTTTTTTTGTTTAGTTGCAGCGTGTGAACTCTTGGACTCCCCTGGTGGCTCAGATGGTAAAGAATCTGCCTACAATGCAGGAGACCCATGTCAGGAAGATCCCCTGGAGAAGGGGATGACTACCCACTCCAGTATTCTTGCCTGGAGAATCCCATGGACAGAGGAGCCTGGTGGGCTACAGTCCATGGGTTCGCAAAGAGTTGGACATGACTGAGCGACTAACTTTCACTTTCACACGTGAACTCTTGGTTGCGGCATGTGGGATCCAGTTTCCCGACCAACGATTGAATCCAGGCCGCCTGCACTGGGAGCTCAGAGTCTCAGCCACCGGACCACCAAGGAAGTCCCTCCTTGTGGTTTAAAATCCCATTTCCCTGATTATCAGTGAGATCTGCTTACAGCTCCTTTGCTGTGAGGTTTTCTTCTCCTGTGGCCAAGAGCAGGGCACAGCCCAGCTGTTTGAAGGTGGGGGGCAGACACAAGAGTTGGAAGGAACTGATAGCTTCAACAACATACAAAGGATGAATTTTGTTTTGTTATCCTGTAAGTATACAGTGGCTGCCTTGGCAGCAGGAGGGTCCACTGCCACTCTGTTGCTTGTCTATCTTTTCCTTATCACCCCTGCACTTCCCTCTCCAGCAAAGCTTCACTTTCCTAGTCGTCTATAACTAACCCGGAGTATTAGATGAGGCTTACTTGCCAAGGGCTGGGAAATCCTCGGCTCCACAGGTATGGTACCTGCATAGAAAGATCTTTATCTCCAATCAGTGAGCTTTGTTTGGGTATCAGTTCCAGGTTGGAGCCAATTTTGTGGGATAAGCCCTGCAAATCTTGACATTCTGCCTCTAGATTTTTTTAACAGCATGTAGGATCTCAGTTTCCCTGAAGAAGGATTGAATCTGCATCCTCTGCATTTGAAGCACAGAGTCTCAACCAATGGATAACCAAAAGAGTCTCTAAAAGCTAGGATTCTAAATACACTAGACTCATTGGAAAAGACCCTGATGCTTGGAAAGATAGAAGGCAGAAGGAAAAGGGGATGACAGAGGATGAGATGGTTGGATGGCATCACTGACTCAATGGACATGAGTCTGAGTAAACTCTGGGAGACGGTGAAGGATAGAGAAGCCTGGCATGCTGTAGTACATGGGGTCGCAAAGAGGCGGACACAACTGAGTGTAAACAACAACAACAGATACTCAATATTTCCTGGGAAGATGTGAAGACTTTCATGGAATTCTAACTCTTGGACAGTGTCACTTTTTTATACCTATAGATTTTTTAAAATTGTTATTTATTTAACCGGAGGATAATTGCTTGACAATATTGTGATCATTTTTGCCATACATCAACATGAATCGACTATAGGCATACATATGTGTCCCCTCCCTCCTGAACCACCCCTCCACTTCCCTCCTCACCCCATCCCTCTAGGTTGTCACAGAGCGCTGGCTTTGGGCTCCCTGCTTCATACATCAAACTCTCACTGGCTATTTTACGTATGGTAATGTATATGTTTCAATGCTGTGCTCTCAAATCGTCCCACTCTCTCCTTCTCCCACTCTGTCCAAAAGTCAGTTCTTTACGTCTGTGTCTCCTTTGCTGCCCTGCACGTGGGCTATACCTATTGATTATATGACTCCCTTCCCCACTGACTGGGGCCATTTCTTTTTCACAGAGAAACAAAATGGTATTAAAATTTCTATCACTTCTTCTCTATCTTAATGTACAAAAGCCATTAATGCCTTGTGAGTATAAAGGAATCTAGCTGGCATCTGGTCTTCTCATTTGGTCCAAGAACTCCCTTAAGTATGCCAGTTTCTTGACTTGTGGAATTCAAATTGGGCCCCAGCAAATTTTAAATAATGGCATGTCTTCTTCAGTACGCTGCATGAATATTCAAAACCACGAATGTGAAAACTTGAATGGTAAAGGTTTATTAAGCATGTTCACGTATTCTTTTTTAAAAAGAACTTCACTGAAATAAAATTTATGTACCATACAAATCACTCATTTAAAGTATGTAATTCAGGAAATTTCCTGGTAGTCTAGTGGTTAGAACTCGGCGTTTTCACTGCCAAGGGCTGGGTTCAATCCCTGGTTTGGGGACCTAAGATCCCACAAGCTGCACAGTGTGACCAAAATTAATAAATAAATAACGAGTACAATTCAGTGATTTTTAGTCTATACACAGAGTTGTGCAACCAACGTCAAAGTCCATTTTAGAGCATTTTTATCACATCAAAGAAAAACTTCATGCACTTTGGCCATCACTGCCCAGCCTCCATATCTGTTCCTAGTTGTAAGCAACTGTTGATCTAATTTCTGTACCTACAGTTTTGCCTGTTCTGGACATTTCATACAAACAAATGACATGGCAATGTGTCATCTTTTGCACCTGGCTCCTTAGAGTAATGTTTTCAAGGCTCATTCAAGTTGAAGCCTGTAGAGCACATTCATCTGTTGATGGAAACGCATATTGTTTCCGCCTTTTGACTATTGTGAATAGTGAGTGCTACAATGAACATTCCTGTACAAGTTTTCACTTAAATACCTATTTCTAAGTCTTTGGGGTATATACCTAGATGTGGAATTGCTAGGTCATGTGGCAGTTCTTGGGCTTCCCAGCTGGCACTAGTGGCAAAGAACCCACCTGCCAATGCAGGAGACATAGGAGACTTGAGTTCGATCTCTGGGTTGGGAAGATCCCTGGAGGAGGGAATGGCAATCCACTTCAGTATTCTTGCCTGGAGAATCCAATGGACAGAGAAGCCTGGCAAGCTACAGGACATAGGGTCACAAAGAGTCGGATATGACTGAAGTGACTTAGCACACACACACCCACGGTAATTCTTGGTTTAAATTTTTTAGGAACTACCAAATTGTTTTCCACAGCAGCTGAACCATTTTACATCTCCACCAGCAATGTGCAAGTGTACCATTCTCCCACATCCTTGCCAAAATTTGTTTTCTGTTTTTATTGTTATTTTTATTATGATAGCCACTCTAGTGGATGTGAAGTGGTATCTGATTACGATCTTGATTGGCGTTTCTCTAATGACTCATGACATTGAACATCTCATGTGCTTGTTGGCTGTTTGCAGATCTTTGGAG
The DNA here is from genome assembly GCF_029378745.1 of Bos indicus. Taxonomy (NCBI): domain Eukaryota; kingdom Metazoa; phylum Chordata; class Mammalia; order Artiodactyla; family Bovidae; genus Bos; species Bos indicus. Next base: position 37,016,994 of record NC_091773.1, on the reverse strand, counting down.
AAATGTCTATTCAAGTTCTTTGCTCGTGTTTTAATTGGGCTGTTTGGTTTTATACAGTTGAGTTGCATGTGTTCTTTCTGTAAACATTTTCTGAGCATAAATTTTGTGTGAGGCATGGGGGAGTTACATGGGAGGAGAAATACAAAGATGGATAAAGTAAGATCCCTACCTTCTAATTGCTTGCAGCAGAGATGTGAACAGTGAGTACCCCCAGCACAGACCTGGCACTCGGAGAGTTCAGTGGAGAGAAGGAGACTGCACTTCTGGTGGAGCAATTTGGGGGCCCCATGGAAGGTGTGAGCCTGGGACCCCACATTGAAAGTGGGAAAATGGTAGAAATGACCTGGCCAAAGCTCAAAGATCCCCATGTGGCCCGCATGCTCAGTCATGTCCGACTCTGCCATGCTACGGACTGTAGCCTGCCATGCTCCTCTGTCCTTGGGATTCTCCAGGCAAGAATATTGGAGCAAGTTGCCATTTCCTCCTCCAGGGGATCTTCCAGGCCCAGGGATTGAACCTGCATCTCCTGCACTGGAAGGTGGATTCTTTACCACTGAGCCACCTGGGAAGCCCAAAGACCCCCAGGGAGATAGTAAATCCAGGAGAATGTTGGGGACAGAGGTGGGCGGAAGCATGTAGGGGAGGAGGGATACATGAATGAGATGATACACATTTAAAAATCGACAAGATGAGGAGAAGGAAATGACAACTCACTCCAGTATTCTTTCCTGGAAAATTCCATGGACAAAGGAGCCTGGCAGGCCAGTCCATGGGGTCACATGACTGAGCATCCACGCATAAGGGGGGGTGGAGGGAGATGGATTGGTAGCAATAAACAGGTAGAACTAAAACAAGAAAAAAATGGACAAGATGAAGCTACAGAACACAGAGTAACAACAACATGAATGGAAGTTTCGTCTGAGGATTTTAAGTGTTCGGAAACTGAGTACCAACCTATCAGGAAGTGTCCCCTGGATGCGGCAACAGAGCGGTTGTACCAGTTTGTGGTGGGGCTGCTATGACTCAGGTATGTGAGTGTGGCTGAGAAAAGGCTGCCTGAAGACCTTGGAGCCCAGAGAAGTCCTGTTTCCTACTAGGGGACTTCTGTCTTAGCACCTGGACCACTCTGCAGAGCCAGGATGACTGGTGGTCTGCCCCTGCCTCTGGGTCCCCTCTCTGTTTGTCTGAGCCCACTCTGTGAGCTGTCAGTCCTGGCCAGGCCTCAGCTTAGTGGTTTCTGGTCATGCCTCGGGTCACTTCCAACCCAGATGAAGGGCCAGGACTCCTGAGAAAAACCACAGTGGCCTCATTACCTTCCACCCCAGACCAGTGAGAGAGCTAGCTCCCAACTTGGAAAACTCTCTCCTCAGTTTGGGAAGGAAAATAGTGGTGCAAAGCAATAGCTCATGTGCCCTGAAGGCCTTCTCGGTGCCAAGCCTTGGGAGGAAACCAAGACTCAACCCTGATTTGCAGAGAGCCCTGGTCAAGCTGGGATCAACCACATAGAGGTGTAAACAGCAGCTGAATTCCCAAGGTTGCTCAGAACCGGCTGTCCCTCAGGACTGAGGGGTGTTCCTAATGACCTGGGAACAGTCTCTGGCCGTGAGCACTTTCCTAGGAGCATCTCTAGAGACTCGTGGGGAAAAGGTGCTGTATTTCATGTGAACATGTTTGATGTTGTGAGTGGGGTGCAGTCTGGGAGCTGGAGAAGTCACTGGAAACTGGAGCCGGCAGTGTTAGAGGCTTAGAAAGTACACCTGGCAACAGCCTTTGCAGTGTTCATACAGCAGTCATTTCCTCTGAGTGTCCGGCCTTCCGTCCCCTAAGGATGTGTGTCCTGGTCACCTTTGCATCCTCACTGCTCAGCATGGGGCATCAGCTTGTAGTGCTTGCCCTGTGATTTCTTCCTCTCTTGTCACAGGCAAAGATAGCATCCCGTAAGGAGAAAATCTGCTATGGTCACTTACGGGTGAAATGTCACCTTCTTCATAGTGGCCCCAAAGGCCGGGCCATCCAAGTGTTTTTTGTTTAAATTGTAGTAAGATACACAAGTGGGGTTCCCCAGTGGTTCAGTGGTAAAGAATCTGCCTGCAGTGCAGGAGACTTGGGTTCAATCCCTGGTTCGGGAAGATCGCCTGGAGGAAAGCATGGCAGCCCACTCCAGTAGTCTTGTCTGGAGACTTCCCATGGACAGGGGAGCCTGGAGGGATACAGTCCTCAGGATCATAAAAACTCAGACATGACTGAGGTGACTGAGCACACACACACACAGATACACAGTTCAGGTCAGTTAAGTCACTCACTCAGTTGTGTCTGACTCTTTGTGACCCCATGGACTGCAGCACACTAACTCCTGGAGCCACGCAAACTCATGTCCATTGAGTTGGTGACGCCATCCAACCATCTCATCCTCTGTCGTCCCCTTCTCCTCCCACCTTCAATCTTTCTCAGCATCAGGGTCCTTTCAAATGAGTCAGCTCTTCAAATCCAGTAGCCAAAGAATTCGAGTCTCAGCTTTAGCATCAATCCTTCCAATGAATATTCAGGACGGATTTCTTTTAAAATGGACTGGTTGGATCTCCTTACAGTCCAAGGGATTCCCAAGAGTCTTCTTTAACACCACAGTTCAAAAGCATCTATTCTTCAGCACTCAGTTTTCTTTACAGTCCAACTCTCGCATCCATACAGGACCACTGGCAAAAACCATAGCCTTGACTAGACAGACCTTTGTTGGCAAAGTAATGTCTCTGCTTTTTAATATGCTGTCTAGGTTGGTCATAGCTTTTCTTCCAAGGAGCAAGCCTCTTAATTTCCTGGCTGCACTCACCATCTTCAGTGATTTTGGAGCCCCCCAAAATAAAGTCTGTCACTGTTTCCCCATCTATTTGCCATGAAGTGATGGGACTGGATGCCATGATCTTAGTTTTTTGAATGTTGAGTTCTAAGCCAACTTTTTCACTGCCCTCTTTCACTTTCATCAAGAGATTCTTTCGTTCCTCTTCACTTTCTGCCATAAGGGTGGTGACATCTGCATATCTGAGGTTATTGATATTTCTCCTGACAATCTTGATTCCAGCTTGTGCTTCATCCAGCCCTGCATTTCTCATGATGTACTCTGCATATAAGTTAAATAAGCAGGGTGACAATATACAGCCTTGACATACTCCTTTCCCAATTTGGAACCAGTCTGTTGTTCCATGTCTGGTTCTAACTGTTGCTTCCTGACTTGCATACAGATCTCCCAGGAGGCATGTCAGGTGGTCTGGTATTCCCATCTCTTTCAGAATTTTCCACAGTTTGTTGTGATTCACACAGTTAAAGGCTTTGGCATAGTCAATAAAGCAGAAGTAGATATTTTTCTGGAACTCTCTTGCTTTTTTGATGATCCAGCGGATGTTGGCAATTTGATCTCTGGTTCCTCTGCCTTTTCTAAAACCAGATTAAACATCTGGAAGTTTGCAGTTCATGTTCTGTTGAAGCCTGGCTTGGAGAATTTTGAGCATTACTTTACTAGCGTGTGAGATGAGTGCAATTGGGCGGTAGTTTGAGGATTCTTTGGCATTGCCTTCCTTTGGGATTGGAATGAAAACTGACCTTTTCCAGTCCTGTGGCCACTGCTGAGTTTTCCAAATTTGCTGGCATATTGAGTGCAGCACTTTTAGGATACACGAGTATGGTACAATTTACCATCTTGACCATTTATAAGTTTCCAGTTCAAAAAAATTTTTTTCTGACCGCCCTACATGGATTTGTGGGATTTTAGTTTCCTTACTTCCATCTCGGATTGAAACTGGGCCCTGGCAATGGGAGCATGGAGTCCTAACCACTGGACCACCAGGGAATTCCCAAGTTTACAGTTTAATAGCATTACACATATTCACATCGTTGTGCAATCAGTCTCTAGACTTTTTTGTCTTGCAGAACTGAAACTTTGTACCCATTAAATAAATTCCCATTTCCTTTCCCCGCATCCTGGCCTCCTAACCATTCTCTAACAACCAACATTCTACTTTCTGTCACCTTGAATTTGATTACTCTAGGTACCTCGTATGAGTGGACTCATACAGTATTTGTCCTTTTGTGACTTGTCTATTTCACTGAGCATCATGTTCTCAAGGTTCATCCCTGTCGTAGTATGTCTCAGAATTTCTTGTCTTTGTAGGGTGGAATAATATTCCATTGTATGTCTATACCAAATTTTGTTTATCCACTCATCTGTCAATGGACATGTGGGTTTCTTTCACTTTATCAGTCAGTCAATCAGTCAGTCGCTCAGTCTCTTTGCCACTCCATGGACTGCAGCACGCCAGGTATCCCTGTCCATCACCAACTCCTGGAGTTTACTCAAACTCATGTCCACTGAGTTGGTGATACCATCCAACTATCTCATCTTCTGTCATCCCCTTCTCCTCCTGCTTTCAATCTTTCCCAGCATTAGGGTCTTTTCCAATGAGTCAGTTCTTCACATTAGGTGGCCAAAGTATTGGAGTTTCAGCTTTAGCATCAGTCCTTCCAATGAATATTCAGGACTGATTTCCTTTAGGATGGACTAGTTGGATCTCCTTGCTGTCAAAGGGACACTCAAGAGTCTTCTCCAACACCATAGTTCACCATCAATTCTTCGGCGCTCAGCTTTCTTTGTAGTCCAACTCTCACATCCATACATGACTACTGGGAAAACCATAGCTTTGACTAGACGGACCTTAGTTGGCAAAGTAATGTCTCTGCTTTTCAATATGCTGTCTAGGTTGGTTGTAACTTTTCTTGTGAATAGTGCTATGAACATAGGTTACAAATACCTCTTTGAGGTGCTGCTTTATTTTTAAAATTTTATTAATTTTTTTGTATTTGGCTGTGTTGGGTCTCCATTGCAGTGCTCGAACTTCTCATTGTGGTGACTTCTCTTGCTGCTGGTGGGCTTTAAAGCATGGGTTCAGTAATTGTGGCACAGGGGCTTAGTTGTCCCAAGGCATGTGGGATCTTCCCAGTCCAGGGATTGAACCTGTGTCCCTTGCATTGGCAGGTGGATTCTTTACCACTGGACCACCAGAGAAGTCCTTGAGACCTGCTTTTAATTTTTTTGGATATATATAGAGAAGTAGAATTGCTGGATCATATGAAAATTCTATTTTTAATTTTTTGAGGGACCATACTTTTTCCATAATGGCTGCAGCGTTTTACATTCCAGCATGCAGCTGTTTACAATAGCACGCAGGTGTTCCAGTCTTTGAAATACCTGTTCTTCTAAGACTGAGGTGTGCTCTTTAAATAACTTATTTGAACTTAGAAATACAGAAACATTTTCTTTCTTTTCCTTTTTCATCTTCCCACCTCCCAGATTGTAGCTGGTGTGGTTGCAAATGAATCTGGTTTTTGGAGATCTTATACAATGAGAAAATACTAGAAATCCCAAGGCTGATTAAGGAATCTGCTTCAGGCTACAACACTCCACTGCCTGGGAGGGCCAAGTAGACTGGCCTGGGGAATCCTACAACTGTGTATGTTTCTGTAGTCCACCATCTCCTCCTCCCTTCCTCTTAAGCTGACAATGAACTGATCTGTGAAGTTTTTTTCTCCCATCCGTAGAGCACTACTTCTTCCCTTCTAAGAGAAGTAATTTCAAATGGACAGTTCTTCATTGAGAACCCAGATTGTGCACCCTTTTTATCCTGTGGCTCTCGGAGCTAAAACCTAGAATTGCGATTGAAACTTGTTCCTGAAACCTCCATCCCAGAGAGGGGATCCTGCTGGCCCCTCTCTCCAGAATGCGCTGCGTTGCATCTGGAGCAGGTAAGAAGGGATGGTTTCTGGCTTTCAGCTGGCCTCGGGAAGGTCCTCGGGGACAGACTCCAGGCGGTGGTGGAGCAGGAAGTCAGAGCAGCTGGAGGAACTCTGGTTAGGGAATCTCCCCCGGGGCCACAGCTTTTGCTCTGTCTAGTTCCTTCCGTGACAGCCGGATTCATTTCTTCACTCCCTGGCCAGGTTCTCTGTTTCCCCGGCTCACAGTCCAAGGTGGGCGGGGGTAGGGGGGTGGGGAGATGGCTTGAGGGGGCAGGGCAGGGGTGGGGGGAATCTCCCTCCGCTGCTTCAGGAATGCTGAGGGCAGCAAGTTGGACTCCAAAGGCTGTCATGAGAAAAGCATCTTCGGTCCCCTCCTGGGAATGTGGCAAAGATCCTCTAGCATCCATCTTGCTGTAGCGCCCAGAAAAGTCTGACAATGCTGTTGCCAAAGTCAGAGCAAAGCCATTGAAAATGAAAAGTCAGATTCTGGACAATAGAAGCATCTATTTCTTCTTTCTCTTTTCTTCTTCTCCTGAAAAAGATAAGCTTTCCATTGTCACTTCAAGACAGAAGAAAATGATGTGTTAGGGGTCCGATTCAACTTCTCTGTGTCTGCCTTAATGTTCATCTTTTACAAAATGTGGCTAACTTTTGTTTTTCTTTCTTGACTTTCCAAGCCTGGTGAGATACTCAGAGGGGTTGGGAGGGCCAGCATCGGTGGAACAGCATCTATAGGTGCTTCACAAACTTTTCTCGTCTTTAGAACCTTATGTACTGGTGAGGTTGATTGGAGTAAAGTCTACCAAGGGCACGTGAATACAAAATTCCTTTGTCCTCATAATTCCTTTAGAAGCAATAGAGCAGGAAAACAACTGCTTTAATGCGCACAAGATTTGGGAAAGTTCCTTTTTATTGCATGGATGAGATGGCCACCAGATAAGATGTGAAAAACACAAAGGTCATTCAGTCAACATTAACTGAGCGTCTAACTGTGTGCTTGGCTCTATTTGATCTGCTAGGACTAGGACGGTTGAGATGAATAAATAGGACGGTTGACCTCAGATGTACAAATAATTGCAACATAGCAGATTCCATGGGGTTACAAAGAGTCAGACAGGACTTTAGTGACTAAAACAAACAAAACAACAACAGATTTTTGTGTTATAATAAAAAGACATATATATTTGTTCTTTGCCCCCAGTTCCTGGCATAGAACTCTTAAAACCTTTGGAATTTCAGGAGTGAAGTGTCTTTTGTTATTCATAACAAGCCCCTTTCAACTAAGCCAGAGTTTATGCTAATGAGTTGACTTGAAGTTGGCAGTTAGATGGTTTCAAGGAGGGGGTTGGCCTTGCCTAGAGAGTTGGAAGTTTCAACTGCCATTCATCCCCTCCCACCAGCAACCTCTTGGGTAGGAAGAGGTGATGGAAATTGAATTCATCAGTGCCAATGATTTAGTCAATCTTGCCTACATAATAAAACCACCATAAAAGTTCTTTTTCTTTTTGGCCATACCATGTAGCTTGGGGGAATCTGAGTTCCCTCACCAGGGATCGAACCCCTCTGTAGTAGAAATACCGAGTCCTAACCATTGGACTGCCAAGGAATAAAAATTCTTTTTTTTTTTTTTTTTAACTTTTTATTTTGTATGACTTCCCAGGTGGCACTAGTGGTGAAAAACCTGACTGCCAATGCAGGAGACATGGCTTCAGTCCCTGGATTGGGAAGATCCTCTGGAGAAGGAAATGGCAACCCACTCTGGTGTTCTTGCCTGGGAAACCGCATGGACAGAGGAGTCTGGTGGGCTACAATCCATGGGGTCGCAAAGAGCTGGACAGGACTGAACTTCTGAGCAGGTTAGCCGATTAACAATGTTGTGGTAGTTTCAGGAGAATAGCCAAGGGTGAAAATTCTGGAACTATGAGATTTGGAGCGCCTTCAGGTGAGCATACACCTTGAATGCTGGAAGGGCGGTGTGTCTGGAGAGGGTACCACCTTTCCCCTCTGCATCCTTCATCTGTGCAACCTTTTCATCTGGCTGTTGATTTGTATCCTTTATAATAAACTGTTATCTTAAGTACAGTGTTTACCTGAGTTATGAGTTCCAGTGAAGTAGCAACCCCAAGGGGGTGTTGCAGGAACCCCTGACTGTGGAGTCAGCTGGACAGATATGTGGGTAACCCAGGGCTCCCATTTGCAGCTGGCATCTGAAGTGGGGGCAGTCTTGTGGGACTTAGCCTTTAACCTGCGGGTCTGTGGTCACCTTGAGAGGTGTCAGAATTGAAACTGAACTGTAGGACCCCCAGTTGGGGTCAGAGAGCTGAGAATTGCTTTGGAAAAACCAAACGGCATTACAAACAAGGCCTCTGTTCTTACCACCATGACTATCATTACTGCTAGGCTGAACCCTATGAAATTGCCTTTTTTGTAAGTAAAAATAATTGTCACAGCATTTTGATATAATTCAACCTAATGCCTTTTCTTCAGCATTTATAATTGGTAGCAGGCACAATACTGAGTGCTTTACGTGAGTCCGCTTGAATATTCCTCACAATATTCTTGAGATCAGTACTACTGTTATTCCCAGTTTATACTTGAGGAGACTGAGACTTCCAGAAGTTAAGGAAAAGGCCGAGGATAAATGGCCAGTGAGAGGCAGACCTGGTTTTGATCACAGGCTGTATGTCAGCAGACTCTGATATATGCTCCATTCCTTGGGCTGCCTTAGCAGAGTGTCACAGACTGGATGCTTTTTTTTTTTTTTTAATATTAGGAATGAGAGTAAACTTTAATAATAGTTCACACGTTAAAAAGAGTAAATCTACGATGAGTACATTTCTTTGTGTACCTAATGAAAAAACACACAGGGACTTCCCTGGTAGTCCAGTGGTTAAGAATCCGATCTGAAATGCAGGGGATCGAATGTTTGATCCCTGGTCTGGGAACTAAGATCCCACTTGCCACAGGGCAGTTAAGCCTGGGAGCATCCAGGAAAGATCCCACATGATGTAACAAAGATCCTGCATGCTGCAACTAAGATCTGACACAGCCAAATAAATAAATACAAATAAATATTAAAAAGAAAATATATACAATGAAGTGAAATTTAAATACATATACAAGGCGATTTTTTGTGCGCTAAATAAAACACATCATTTATAAATAAATGTACAGCATGTGGGATCTTAGTTCCCCAACCAGGGATCGAACCCATGCCCTCTGGAGGGGAAGCATGGAATCTTAACCATTGCACCATCAGGGAAATTCTTTTTATGCCTCTTTAAAAAATATATTTATTTATTTGGCTGCTCCAGGTCTTAGCTGTGGCATGTGAACTCTTAGTTTTGGCATGTGGGATCAAGTTCCCTGACCAGGAATCGCCCTCAGACCCCTTGCATCGGGAGTGTGGAGTCTTAGCCACCAGGGAAGTCCCCCTTTTATGTATTTTTGACCGAGAGGTTTATATTCTATATTAAATCATAAGATAAAAGAAGTTATAGATGGTTTTGGTTAAATGTATTCTCTCACAGTTTCAGAGGCTAGAAATCTGAAATCAGGGTGTTGACAGGCTTGATTCCTTTTTGTTAGGCTCTGGGGGGAAATCTGCTCCTCCTTTCTTTCTCACTGTCCTTGCTGGCAATCCTTGGCATTCCCTGGCTTGTAGCCGTGTCCCTCCCATTTTCGCCTTTGTCATCACACAATCTTCTCCCCATAGGTTTCCATCTTTCTCAGAAGAACTCCAAGTGATTGGACTGAGGGTGTCCCTTCTTATAATACAAACTCATCATGATTACATTTGCAAAGCCCCTATTTCCAAATATGGTCACATTTACAGGAACCAGGGGGTTAGGGGAGAAGGAAATGACAACCCGCTCCCATATTCTTGCCTAGAGAGTCCCGTGGACAGAGGAGCCTGGTGGGTGGCTGTCCATGGGGTCGTACAGAGTCGGACATGACTGAAGCGACTTAGCATGCGTGCATGCATTGAAGAAGGAAATGGCAACCCACTCCAGTATTCTTGCCTGGAGAATCCCAAGGACAGGGGAGCCTGGTGGGCTGCTGTCTATGGGATTGCACAGAGTTGGAGATGACTGAAGCGACTCAGCAGCAGCAGCAGGGGGTTAGGAGTTCAGCACGTTATTTTTTGGGGGGGTTGGGGGACACATTTTGATGCACACAACGTTGAGCTTCCATGGGGAATCTATGGCTTCAGGATGCTACATGCCTGTGTTGCTGCCAGGATTCCAACCTGCCCATTGGCCTCCTGGATCACACATGCCCTTTACAGAACCAGGCTAGCTGGGGTGACAGTGTGGGTACAGGCAGAGGGCTGGAAAGGAGGAGCCAGGCTCCTTCTCTGTGGGGGAGGGGAGGTTGCAGAGGAATCCAGGTGGACCACCCAGGACGTGTGGGCAAGGCAAGGGGGCATTTTTCATGGCTGTTGTGAACACACATCTCTCCCTGCAGTATGGTTTAAATCACCTTGACAGGAAAACCTCAAACGTAGAATCTGAGCTGAAGATGCTTTGTTTTTCTTGCTAATCAGTTCTCTTGCTTTCGGTGAGTGGTTAGAAAGATTTCAACATTTGACAGCTGAAAAGCTTGTTGGAAGCTCTTGGAAGACATCTTGGGAATGCTCTACAGAAATGCAGCAAGTTAAATGAGAACTAGAGACCCAGTGAGTAGAATTCATGACTACATATCCTCAATACTTGTCCAAAGAGACAGGGAAATGTGTTAAGCACTGTTGTATGATAGAAACTGCAAGGCCCAGGAAGAGTCACGAGAGAGTACTTAGGACTGTGGTCACAGACAGCTCTGGCCTTGAATCCTGGGAGAACTGGGGAGTCCCCGGATGTTCATCTTGATCTTGGGGACCTGCCTGGAGTAGATCTTGTGTAAGAGTTCAGTACTTGAGGGAACCAGAGAGGAGACTGTCTCGTTGAGCAGACTGATAGAAGTTGGTTCTGTCCCATCTTTTTTGGCAAGTCACAAGGAGTTCACTTGAACTAACAAGTATCCATTTGGTGGTACTTGGAAAGCACTTTGGTTTTCCCCCGGGTTCTCATGAAACATGGCCTCACGCATTTAAGCAAGTCATGCTTCTGAGGCCAAGCCAACAAAATGGTCAGACCACAGTCTCCAGCCTTCACATAGAAAGAAATTCTCCTCTGGTCATTTCAACAATGACTCAGTTACTAGGAGCCCAAATACTCCGGTAGATAGCCGCCATGTGCTATCTGTTAACACTGCCCTTCACCTTCTGGGCTTCTGCCCCAGGGCTGGCCACACAGACTCTTTTTCTTGGGCCAGACGGAGGTTTCTTAAGTGTGACTCAGACTGGAGATTAGGTCCAGGCAGAGGAGATAATTGTTTCTAGTCTGGTTTCTCCTTGGGAGGAGGAAGTTCCCGTTGGAACTTTGCTCAGACGTCAGCCTTTACGACTCTCCCCTCAGTTGCTCTCTCACGTTCCCCAGGTTTTGAGCCCTGGACCTTCTCATTCTGTGCTTCCCCACTCCCAGTTTCCGTCCAGAGTCCCAGCACCCACTTCTCTCCTGGGGGCCAGGGCTAATGTCCCACTTTCTGTTGGGAATGGAGTGTCAGCTCAAATGCAGTTTTTCTTAGATTCCCTGCTGGCTCGGCTGTTCCCACTTAGAAATGACCTGGCTCTGTCTGACTTACTTCACTTAGTATGATAATCTCTAGATCTGATATTCAATGTCTTCTGAGCTTCCCAGGTGGTACAGTGGTAAAGAATCCACCTGCCAATGCAGAGATGCTAAAGATGTGGGTTTGGTCCCTGGGTTGGGGAGATCTCCTGGAGTAGGAAATGGTGACCCACTCCAGTACTCTTGTCTGGAAAATCCCATAAACAGAGGAGCCTGGTGGTCCATGCGTCTCAAGGAGTCAGACATGACTGAGCACAGCAGTGTATAATGGAAAATCATATGAATCATATGAATAACTACATCTAGGCCAGCTAGAAGTCCAATGTGCTCTCCATTGTGCCACACAGCCAGTTAAGGAAAAGCATATGAAAAAGAAGATATATAGGTGTGTATAACTGAATCACTGCTGTACACCTGCAACTTATGCAACATTGTAAATCAACTAGACTTCAATTTAAACAATTTTGTAAGTTAAAAATAAAAACAGGGACTTCCCTCGAGATCCAGTGGTTAAGACTCTGTACTCCCAATGCACAGGGCACGGATTTGATCTCTGGTCAAGGAATTATTAATAGATCCCACATGCCACACAGTATGGCCCAAATATAAAAAAAAATAAAAATAAATTAAAAAGTAAAAACAAAACTAAAAACAACCTGGCTTTTGACTCGAGAGGCTCCAGTCACTCGAGCCTAAGCCAGATCTTGTGGGCAATCAGCTGTTCGGTCTTACAGAGTTCTCCTACCTCCTAAACTCTCACTGTGTTATTTTCCAGTCTCACTGCCAGGCTGGCTCGCAGGCCCGTCACCGCTCAGCATCACAGCTTCCCTCCTGACTGCTCTCCTGGCTCCCAGCAGCTCAAAATTCTTACAACAACTTGATTGATGCTCTTAACTCCCCAACTCTGCTCCTGTTACTTCCCTGCAAAAAAAACCTCCCTGAGCTTCCCTTTTCTCTCCATCAAATGAAGCACCCCTTCCTCCTCCCAGAATGAAGGCTTCTTTTCAAAATGGGCCTTTTGTCGTGGGGTTGCATGGCACTCCCTTCATATGTTGTTTCAGGCATGATGAGTGTTATATTTGTTTTTCAACCTCTGGGCCTTTCCTGATCATTTAATTTATCCCTTGCAGCATCACGCTCTCACCCTCATCTCCATCTGTTGCATCACCAACCTGCAGGGCTTATCTCAGGTGCCTCCCCACCTCACTAAGACCTTATCACACCTGAGGTTAATCTGTGGTATATGCCCAGAAAGGTACATGTATTTGAACTTGCGTGCAAACTGTATGCTACTTGAGTCCCTGGGCCTAGTAGATGCCTGGTTTATCTGTTAACTGAGTGTGGACAAATGCTGGCTTTATGCTCCCCGCCCCGTCCCAGCCACTTCTGGCCCATTACAGCCTTGCTTTCTCTACTCTTTTTAATCAGACACAGGCAATAAATTTGGCATGGAAAGGACTACACCCCCAACCCCCCAACCAGCCCCCACTGATTTTATATTTTGTTGGAGGCAAAAGCAAATTTCCAAGATTCAGGTCAACACCAATTTCAAATTCTTTCTGCCAGTTGGAAAAGAAAACTTTGAAAAAGACATTTGACTTTTTTTCTTCAACTTGGGGAAAAATTTGAAAGCTGTTAGCCTTTCAAGGAAACAGGATACTTAAAAACAACAACAACAACAAAAACCCACCCACCAGCCTGGCTTTATGTAATTCAATCCTGTCAAGCTCATTTAATCTTTTGTGACAGAACAACAGACCTGGTAGATCAAGGGGGGAAACAGTAGTTGGAATTTATCTTTGCTGCCTTCGAAACTTTTGATTCCTGGGTTCCACTCAATATGATTATTATTAAACTGCTTGAGAGGTTAGAGAGAACCAGTTCTAGCTAGGGGACAGAAGTGGCCTCCCTAGGGGGTCAGCCTTGAGCCCAGTTGCCCTAAACAGTGCCTGAAAGGGCCAGACAATGGAAAAAGGTAACGTATTCCAAGTCAGCATTAATCTCAAAGTGGAATTGGGGGTGTCAATGAATAATCAGCCAGAAAAGCAGCCTTGGCAGTTACTTAAATGATCAACAGAAGTGGGCAGGGTTGACTAGAATAGAATTCACTTTTGGGGAGAAGAGCATCATTAATGTACCTATAGCTTAAGAACAGGAGACTGAAGTCAAGCAGTGCAATAGGTAGGAATCCTGCAGCCCTGAGCTTGCTCTGACTCAGTCCCCTTCCCAACTTCACAGCTAAAGATGGGAAAGAGAATTTGGATGACATTCAAGGAAGAGTCACAGAGGTAACTGAACTAAGGCCGGGACATGGGAATTGAAGACTTATACCAAAAAGTTAACTAAATTTTGTTTATTGAATTTAGAGACGGACAACCTTGTCAGGGCAACAACAAACAAGAATAGAAAAAGGTTTAAATTACAACATATGAGAATGAAATTAAATGTAGGGCAGACTTGCTTTATTGGAACAGATATCTCATAGGATGGTTGGAGGGTGCTAGGAGTTAACTGACAGGCACACCTGGAGAACCCCTGAAAATACGTCTCCACCTCATGTTGTTATATGAGGTTTACTTCAAAGCACAGTTGACTCTTGAATAACGTATGTTTTGAACTGTGCCAATCTACTTACACACAAATTTTTTTTCAGTAGTAAATTCCATAGTACTACACAATCCATGGTTGGTGGAATCAGTAGATGGGGGTTGGGGGAACAGAGGAACCATGGATACAGGGGGCTGATTATCAATTATACATGGATTTTTCACTACATGGAGGGTTGATCCTCTAACCCCCATGATGTTTGAGGGTCAACTGGACTTAAAATCCAAAATGGAAAATAAGAGATAGTCAGTGCCTCAGTGGCTTCAAGTTTAGTTATCATTTATACAAAGAAATTTAAACACTGAATAAAGCTATTTCTTAAGACGAGTGCTGGGGACACTAGCGGTGAGGCAGTACTTTCCTATGTGTGGATACATGGCAGAACTCATCTGTGGTGCAGCCAGACAACACACAGGTAATGGGGTTCTTTCTATTTCCCCACCTTTAGTACCAACAAGCCCATGATAAAGTATCTAATCTGGGAAGATGGTAACATGGGAAATGTGAGTGCAGGGCTCCCTAACCTACCAGTGTCCCTGAACACAAGCCCGTTCAAACATGTTTCATTACTGAGTGATATGGCAAAGAAAATAAGGACACAGTGTCTGTCCCAATAACACTGCTGATAACTAATGATCACACAGTCATTTGTATGTAAGTTGTCTTTAAATTTAATCACTCCTTTATAAAATCTCCCAATTAATTAGTAAAAGATGGCTTATTTGAATAGCCTAAAACATTGGCCGCTATTTAAACAAGACATTCTAAAAAAGAGAGCAATCACATAATAGTTTATAGTAATTTACAAGTGGATGGTATACATTTAGATACAGAGGTAGAAGTTCACTTTTACAACGTTTCACTAATACACATTTACCAAATTCAAGGCACAAAATAGTTTGCTTTACAAAAAAATACTGTAAAAATGTCATTTGCTGTTCTACAATGTGAATAAAACTTTCAAAAGAATCTTTACACCTTTCCGTATGTATTCCATAGTGTAAGATTTTTTCCCCCTTGCTAATCATAGTTGGCACAAAAACAGGGACGTTTTTAAGTGCACAAGTTCTCACTTTTAGAAACTGTTTCTTTGCAGAGCTGCTATGTATTCTAGATCAAAGTCCAACCAAAGAAATGAAACACAGCAACTTTCTTAGGAAAGGGCACTTTCTGTATGCAGCAAAATTCACAGGTAGAAAATCTATGATTTTTTTTTTTTTTTTGGATAAGTAGGTCTCCGTAAGGAAAGACCTCAGATATACATTTTAAAATTCGACCAACAATTTGGTCGTTGTGACTTTAACAAAGAGACCTGATCACATGACTTTACTGTAACAATCAGACATCCTCTACTTCCAATTGATGGAGATTTCAAAATGCCTTTTTAAAAGGGCTGTATATATACACACACCATGAAAGAGCCACACAGGCTTTGCAAAGCTGAAACTTAGAAAACATGAGAAAATACAGCACTGTCAGTCCTTGAAGTTGCAAGGGTGTCAACTTGCTAGAGATTAATTACAAGAATTAATAAACTCTATGGGAATGAAGGAAAACAAACACATGAAACACACAGTCATTATCATCTTGAGACTTCCTGTTCATTCCAAAAATAATAATAATAATGGTGGCCTGGCGACGTCACACAGCCGTTGTCTAAAAGACTGGACTGGTCTTAGGGTTCTGCCTGCAAAGGACCCCGTTGGCAACGACTTAAGCTCACTTCTGCTGATCACGTTTTCCAAGTACTCTAGTCAGTTAATTTACACTTTATTTATTCTTGTAAAAAGCTGATTTGAAAAAAAAAACAAAAAAAACATGGATGTAGAATCCAGAGAGTATCAGTCAAGCTGATGTGGGTCGGACTAAGATATCCTGATCGTCTTCTGGTAGAAATGATATTCCATACAAAAAAGACCCTCAGATTCCGTTTTTCGCTTCGTTGTTGTTTGTGGCTTGTTTCCTTTGAGCGATAAAGGGGTACATACACTTGTCTGCTCCTAGGAACCGATACATGCACACAACTGCTTCAAAAGGGAGGATGCTGGAAAAGGAAGAGTCACAGTTAGCAAACGTGAGATATGTTGTGTTTGTTAAATTACAGGGTGGGTGTGGGAAGGCCCGCCGAGGGGGGAGGCCCTCACACTCACCTCTTCATGAAGGTCACGATGTACATGAGGCGGGGCGTGCAGATCATGGGCTGGTCGGTGAGGATGGCCTTCATGGCCTGCTTCACGCAGTAGTCGGGCTTCAGAGGGGGCAGGAAAGGCTCGATTTCTTTCCTGGGAGTTACACATTCAAGATTAAATTAAGAATTCACATAAAATATGGAAGGCTGGAAATACGTATCAAAACACCAAGGGTGATGTTATCTGAGCAATAGGATTTACAATCTGTTTTGTTCACTTCGTTGTGCTTTCACTGTATTTTCCAAATTTTCCTACTGGGAACATATTTTATTTGCATTGTCTGGAAAACAAGTTTTTTTTGTTTTTTTTTTAATAAAAGAAAAGCAGAATTGGTCTGCTTTTCTGTAAAGTGAGAAAGTTGTGTTTTCAAAATGCCTTGGAATGTATTTCAAATTATTATTATTTTTTTCTTTCAATTGAAAAAAGAGAGGGTGTCTGACATAACAAACAGTAAACCCAAACAGGATGCCAAATTAGCATTAAGTGTAGTTCAAATGATGGTGTGTAAACACCGACATAAACCTTCCTGAGAGAAAGAAAATTCAGCTGTGTGCCTCCCTGGATGCCTGGAGAGGAAAAGCCCGGGGCTTTTTGGGGGGGTGGGGGGAGGAGTGAGAGGGGTGGTGTCTCTGAAATGAAGTGCACGGGAGACAGCCTACCTTCAGCTGAATTCATCCAGTTTCCCGTAGAAGTAACTTAACAGAATTTACCCCCCTCACTTTTCATTGTCCAGCCCCCAGAGCAATGGACACCCGCTGTGATGCTAAATAGGAGACAGAGCTCCTCAGACCCTCTGCAACTGGTTCTTAAGTTTGTAAGAGGCAAAAGCCAAACCAACACACACACACACACACACACACACACACACACACACAGAAAAAGAGGTGGGGTCCAGTCCACTCCCAGTCTGGACCTGGACTCAGCCTGAGATTGAAATGATTCAAGCCACCTCCACTTACTTCACAGCCGGGCCAGGTTCAGGATGTGTCAAGATTGGCCCTGACCCACGGGGAACTGGCTCACTTATCTCACTTTGTCTTTCAAATTCATCTAAGCAAAGATCTCGCAGTGAGCATGTCTCCGCAAGTGTCCTCTTCGTGAGTCACGGCTTTGTTTATTCTATGTAGCTCGAGTCAGATGTGACTTGACATGGCTATTCCCACGTGCCTCCTTTCAAAGTGTGGGGGTGTTTTATTTCATTTGTAGAAAATCTCAATGTTTCTTCTCATTCTGTCAGAGTGACTCTAGCTACAGACACTCTCTGCAAAAAGGAAGTTCCCAAATGTGGGAAGGGTCTTTTTGGAAGAAAGGCCACCCTCCTCAGTGGCAGTGACACTGTTCTGTATCCAAACCAAAGTCACATTTATGTGCAAACATGGATGTTAAGGGGCTTCCCAGGTGGTGCAGTGGTAAAGAACTCTCCTGCCAATGCAGAAGATGCAAGAGACGCGGGTTCAATCCCTGGGTTGGGCAGATCCCCTGGAGGGCATAGTAACCTGCTCCAGGATTCTTACCTGGAGGATCCCACGGACAGAGGAGCCTGGTGGGCTACAGTCCATAGGGTTGCAAAGAGTCGGACATGACTGAGGGACTGTGCACTAACTACATTGATGTTAAAGAAAGAAAATCACTTCCAAAGTAGTAGCTTCTAAGTAAAATCCTAGGTATTTGCTCCCTGAAGGACAGAGAGGTCGTTTCCTACTGATGCTCCTTGCCTTCTGCAAATTAATACCAGCCCTTGCTTGTCAATCACACATGCATCAACTTGACAAACCTTGACCAATGAAAACTACACGTGAGCTAAAATGTCAGCTGTGGAAGTGCCAGGCTGCTTACGGTTGGAGATCTGACTGATTTCACATAGTCTCCCAAGATGAAAAGATGGTTTGTTAGAACTGCTAATCATCAGCATTGAGGCGGGTCCTTTACTGACCTGATTCGGCAGCCCCTGAACATGCCAGTGTCCACCAGGTAAGGGCAGACCAACGTTGTTTTAATTCCATCCTTCTCTGCGGCCTTTAACTCATGGCTCAGGGATTCATGAAAACCCACGACTCCAAATTTACTGGCGCAGTAGTCCTGGGGGCAAAGCACAGAGGGCAGAGGTACTCAGCATAGTGCACATTCCGGACCAAGCCCCAGGTTGCCCCGTTACTCAGGTTACAAGTCTGATACAAAAGGTTACAGGTGACTAAGCAAAAAAAAGGAGAGCATTCTAAAAGACGGGTATCTGATGTGGTTTGGTGCAGAAATAATATTTTCAAAGCAACAGCAGAAACAGATGAACACTTTTTGCCACATCAACGAAGTATCAGATTACTTTGGGGGAAGTTACCACAAAGGAGTCTATGAAAGCTAACAAGCTGGGGCTAAAAATGGAGAGAGGCTCACTTTGAAGTGTCTGGAAAATTTACAAATGGCCTCTTGTTCAGTAAAGGAGACTGAAAAACCAGTTTGTTTAAATTAATGCTAGGAGAACAAAGGAGACTAGAGCTGGAGTTATGAGCTGTTATGATCCAATTTTCTTTTTAAGGGCCAAGTGAAAATGGAAATGATAACTCCACCTTGTAAAACTTCAACTAGAACTCAACCTAAGGACTCACGGTATAGAAAAGAAGTTCTCCATTATCCAACTTTAAATGTAGGAATGGAAATGTACAATACAGAAGCCATCCTTGCGCATCCTTTTGCATATTCGCATGGGCTGATGTTTCCTATTTTCTGCTACAGGCACCCGTGGGACAAACACGGAACAACACACATATGCATGCTTTGTAACTTGAAGTTGGTGAAGAACAGGGTCTGATTAAGCCCAGTTCCACAGACTTAACATGCGGACACCTCATACCCACCCTAACCATCTCATCTGATGAGATAACACAAGATAGCTCACTTTTGACAAGCTGACCAAAACAGAGTGTCAACCTTTAGCCTCATTTATCTGTTCTCTGGGGCACTGCCAGTGCCCTCCAGTCTCATCTTGACCCTGTGTCTTCCCACTGTTGTCAAGTAAAACTGCTAATGAGAATGGGGCCACACTGAGGACCGGCCCACCTACTCCTGCTGCTGCCGCTGGTCTGTCAAACTAGTGTAAGTTTATGGCAGAATATGTAGAGGTGGTGGGTGCTGGGGTGCACTCCACAAACAGCACACAGGTAGCTTCCAGGGGCTCGTAGGAAAATGAGGGCAGCAGGCATGCTTCTAGGACTGTAGTGTATTTGTGACGAGATGAACTGATTGAAAGAAGGAGATGCTTTATAATGACAAACCTCAACTCCAGCAGTGCTGAACAATCCCAAGGAACTTGCAACTGTCACAATATGACCATGATTAATCTCCAGCATGGTAGGAAGAAAAGCCTTAGTGGTCTGCAAGAAAAGGAAGATGTAAGCTTCAGAAATGACCTATGGATTTCACCTAAAAAACAAAAAAACAACGAAACCAAACCAAACCCCACCAACTCAAGATCATGAAACAAAGTTTTATCCATATAATGCTACATTCCCCAATTTGTTTTAAAATATTTCCCATTTATCAAAAACAGACGATCCCTGAAGCGTCCTGGTTCACTTAGCACCGTGTCATTGGCATGGCAAGCCTATCACAAGCCATGACCCACAAGACTGTAACACAAGCGCTTTCGGGGACCATGTCCAGAGATGAAAAGAAAGCCATTAGGAGAGGCTCTTTATCACCTTTCAAGTGAGTTATCTGCTAATCTAAACTACTCCTGGGTCAGAGATCTTTTCATGCTTGTGACAGCTGAGTGCAGCATCTCATGGTCTGGGAGGGACCTCCCGCTGCCCACAAATAGGAGGCTCCTGTAATGTTTGCCTCATGACTACGTCTACTCAGCAACAGACCCATGAAGGCTGAGATATTCCAGCAGCATCTTCAAACATCCAAGCTGTATTATCAGAGTCTACTCACAGGAGGTAAAGTATTTTAGGTGTAAAGAAAGAGGGTAAAAGTACAGAATAGTTTTAATGAAAACTGTGTCCTAACGCTAACTTCACATGACAACAGCTCATGGCATCTGACTGACCCAGCTCTGCTGTGGGGTTTCCTGGGGAGTGTCTTTCCCGTGGAGGCAGGTGACCAGCCCTAGGGGGACAGAGCATGTGGCAGAAGCTCCAGGGCAGTGGACCCAGAGGTGGCATCCATTTCTCATTTCACTAAACTTCTCTTTTCCCTCTAGCTTTCATGCCTTCAAGACACAAAGCTGTAATTTTTCTTTTTTTAAATTACTTCAAATTGCTTAAGATAATCTATTAACTACTCCACTAGGCTCCCAACAGTTTTATAACCTGCTTCCTAAAAGAAAGCAGCAAAGAGCAATCCATCTACTGCTGAGTTATATCCCACTGCCAACACAGCTTCGCATGATTTATGAAGTTAAAAAAAAAGCCCAAACACTACCCAGTGGACTTAAAGAAGAGTTGCATTCCCTCCTCAGAGGATTTTCCGGTTAAGACATCACTGAATTTTTGCACACGTATATGATTTGCTCTGATAACTTTTGTGTGGACAAGATCAAACAGTCATTCCATTAATTTTGAAGTTTTTTCCATGTTCCAACCCGTGATGCATTGTCAGATGAAATTTTGTGAAGCAGCCCAAGGTCTTCCCCAGTCTGACTCCTGATCATCATATAACCCCTTGGTCCCCACTTACATCCATGGTGGGCTCTGCACTGTTGTTCCCTGAAAGTCGCTCAGTCATGTCCGACTCTGCAACCCCATGGAATTCTCCAGGCCACAATACTGGAGTGGGTAGCCCTTTCCTTCTCCAGGGGATCTTCCCAACCCAGGGATCGAACCCAGGTCTCCCTCATTGCAGGCGGATTCTTTACCAGCTGAGCCACAAGGGAAGACCAAGAATACTGGAGTGGGTAGCCTATTCCTTCTCCAGCGGACCTTCCCAACCCAGGAATCGAAGAGGTGTCTCCTGCATTGCAGGCAGATTCTTTATCAACTGAGCTACTAGGGAAGCCTGGGTCATGCTTATTCTCATCTGTACAGTTTTACCCGTGAACTCAACTCTTTTCTGACAATCTGCCCCCAAAGTCTTCTTATAAAACTCAAACTGTAATATCAATCACGTATTTACATAGCCTCTCATGCTTTTCAAAGTGCTTTATGTTAATTATGTCATCGGAGCCCCTTAAAAATTCTCTAACACAGGTAGTTAAGAGTGTTAAGTCTTCAATGTTATTCCACTCACCTTGACTTTGTCCATATAACCAGTATCATTCACTGTGACAAATAATTATATGTTCTGTGGTAATTTGGGTTTTTTTAATTGTTTTCAGTTTACAGCACCTGCAAACTCTAGGCTTTATAACTTGTACATGAGCACTATATCACAGAATTACAATAAAGTAACATCACAGGGAAACTTATCTACATCAATCTAAACTAAAAACACATCCTTCAGTACTCATGCCTATGAGCCTTCTTTTAAATATCTGATTATAATCAATTGTTTCTAGATTAGCTCAAAAGTATAAAATTTAGTCTTGACGTTATTCAGAGATCACTTCTAAGTATTAATAGTTTCCCTCGTCTTGGAAGAGAAGGATAGATTTAGCATGAAGGTCCTATTTTTAAGTTAAGAAATTAGAAGGACTTGAGAGTAAATCCTAAGCGATTACACACAGTACAGAATACTAGCAGGAATCTGCTATGTGGTTATAACAAATCCGAGTCGCTGACCGTGGTCATCCCCAGCCTGTGTCCATGCTAACTCTACCAGGTGGCCAGCCCTCCCCAGAAACCCAGATGCCCAGTGGGCTGGCTCTAATAACTTCTCCATGTTGGTGCTTGCAGGTGTTAAAGGACTAATCCATATCCCAGCACATATGAAGGCAGGTAACTGTTTTAAGTTCCTCACTGTTTTTAACTTCTTGCAAGGTTCTAAAACGGATTCATGTCCCCTCTAGCCCTGCTGGAATTAACTTATTCCTTCAACCGGTATTTCTTGAACACCTATTACATGCAGGACCTGATTACGATCTGGCCAAGCAATGATGGGGAACACGTGAGCAGGTCTCATTCCTGTCTCTAAGCAGACTTTTATACTCAGATGGCACCAGTGGTAAAGAACCTGCCTGCCAATGCAGGAGACAGAGGAGGTGTGGGTTCGATCCTTGGGTTGGAAAGATCTCCTAGAGAAGAGCATTGCAACTCACTCCACTATTCTTGCCTGGAGAATCCTGTGGACAGAGGAGCCTGACGGGTTTCAGTCCATGGGGTTGCAAATAGTTGGACATGACTGAAGCAACTTGGCATACTCACCAGCACCAAACTGTGTTACGTCAGTACAACAAATAGAAAACAGTTCTGGTTCATCCTTCACAAAAGTAGCGTGCTGCAGCTGCATATGCTAAAAAGTCTGATTTGAACCTGCTTCCCCTCCCACCCCACAAAGCAGTTTGGAGGGACATTTAAGCTGCTGGGTTTGTGCTTAAAGGAAATAAGAAAAAAGAACAAGAGAAACAAAAGGATCCAAATATAGCTATGTGACTAAAGTCTTTTCCAACTGTGTGTTGTAAACATATTTTTTAGGGAAACTGGCTTCATTTTAAGTAGCTAGTAAAGTGTGACACAGGTTTGTTTGTTTTAGTATGAAACTTTCTTTAGAGGGAGGGGTTGATTTTTTTTTTTAAAGGGGTGTGGCAAGTCAAAGATTCTTGTAAAATATGTGACTTCTTTTCCCCATCCAGGGACAAATTTGGCCTTCTATAGAAACAAAACCCAGTGTGTCATTATGCTTTTTTACCTTCCAAGGCAAAGGCCTATGTTCATCTAGAAAGGCTCACTACTTATAGGTCTAACACTACAGTTACTACAACTCCTAGCAGACCAGGGACAACACACCAGGCGCTGAGGAAACTGGGAGGGGAAGTGAGCCATTCAAGGGCTGGGTGGCCTTGGGACCCCTACTGATTGCCTTCCAAAGCTGGTGGCCACCACTCAGCTCCTCCTGGGTGCTGGGCGGAGGCAAGCCTGGGGGAAAAGCTTTCATACCAGGGCCGCTCAGGTTTCTTTTTAAACCCAAGTTTGCACGGCTCAGGCTGGAGCCTGATCCACGTGACTGAGCACTGAGGCTGTTAATCATTTCCTTTGCTGCCTGAATGGAGGCGAGCAATTACTGCCCAGGCGTTCTTTCCACAACCAAACCCCTGCCTTGTGTCTGGGGCGCATTACCACATACGCTTTGATCAACACGAAGCCTGGTCCTCATGTTAGGAATAAAAAAAAAAAAAGGCTGTAAATGGGTGGCGAGAAAGCATCGTGTTCTCAGGAACTTTCCAGAGTAACCCGACAAGTTTTCCTTTCTAATTACTCTTGCCCTCAACAGTCTGGTGGGTGACATCTGAGATAGCACATCATATTCTGTCCTTGACACGGTTTGACAGCACAAAGAAACCTGGCACTTTGTAATGAATTACTAATGTGCACAAATATCGTAGCACGCGTGAGGGGGGACCAGCAAGAGGCGAGGCGCTGGTTGCCATGACACCAGTCAGTTCAAGCTCAGGTTCGTGATCTTCAACTTTGTCTCAGACTCGTTAGAAGAACATAAAGAGCAAATCTGCGGCTCACACCCAAAAGGTGTGAGTGTAAATTCACGCACGGGCTGCTCACAGTGAATCTGAGAGGGGCAACTCAGAGAGCCTGCTGAACACCGCTGATGGATGAATTATCAGGAGTTACCAGCTAGTCAAGGGATCTCTAAAGGAAGTACATTTCATCAGTCACCAGAGTTAGCAGGTCCCAACGGTAGCTGGCAAGGTTAGCCTGATGCTTAGCCTAAGCCTGACTGTGCTGATGGGGACTTCAGGTCCTATTTGGTGGTGATGGTATAATCGCTGAGTCTCTTTGTGATCCTATGGACTGTAGCCGGCCAGGCTCTTCTGTCCAGGCAAGAATACTGGAGT
This sequence comes from Bos indicus, assembly GCF_029378745.1. Lineage (NCBI taxonomy): Eukaryota > Metazoa > Chordata > Mammalia > Artiodactyla > Bovidae > Bos > Bos indicus. The sequence goes on along the minus strand of NC_091773.1, from coordinate 36,992,806 downwards.
GGGTTGCCGTTTCTCTTCCCCATCCAGGGATCGAACCTGGGTCTCCTGCACTGTAGACAGATTCTTTACTGACTGAGCCACCAGGGAAGCCCGCACTCCAAAATCTGTCCTCTTATTCAAATGTCTGAGACACGGGGGAGGACATCTAGTTTGTTATCAGGAAAACGTGATTGACTCTTGAGCAGGGCAGGGGTGGGGGGGCTGAGTCAGCAACCAGTATATACCAATTTGTATGTTCAGTGAGACAACTTAGAGTTGGAAGGGACCCAGTGGGATTAGTTTATCTGCAAAAGAGAAAACTTTTAGTAATGGACTCTGGCTAAAAAGTGTGATAAGAGACTTTTGATTACCTGTGTTGAATTTTATCACAAGACTCCAATATCATAACCTGCAACTGGCTGACAGGGTTGCTATGTGACTAAAAAGAAAAGAAAAGAAAGAAGAAGGATATTCAAATGGACACTGACATTGCTATGAAAACATGCTTCGCAAGTTTAATATCTCCATAGCTCCTCAGGGTTCCTCTTCAAAGCATTGGGACCTTTGAAAGATAACTGTAAAGGTCATATTTATAATATAAACAAGAACTTCTTAAACAGAAGTGTGACTGGACATAGACATGACATGTCATATCTTGAGAAATCTTTGAGTGTTAGGTTTACGCCAAATTAACTCCCAACAGTTCCAACCCTCCAGACCATTCTTGGTGCTCTTAATGACAGACTGCAATGCAGAGCCTGCAGCTGCACTGTCAGGACAAATTAACCTAAAGTTAAACAAAAGAGAATGTGAAGAAATGCGGTATCCGGCAAAGTCTGACTCGAGAAATTTCGAGATTGATGACATTTTAAAGGTATAGGTAAAACACTCAGAATATGTTTTCCATATTTTCGAGTTTTTCGAGGTTAATGGACACTGAGCGAGGAGCAAAGCTCATTTCTCACAGTAGGAAAAGGCTACATCCTCTATTTTTGTGCATTTACCTGACTGTCCTGCGGTTAATTCAAGAAAAGGCATCTTAAAAAAAAAAAAAAAATCATTTTGAAGTATTTCTCTCTCACCTGAATGTCCAAAAATAACACAGAAAACTTTCATCTCTAAGTGAAGTCGCTCAGTCGTGTTCGACTCTTTTAGACTTTATGGACTGTGGCTCGCCAGGCTCCTCAGTCCATGGGATTTTCCAGGCAAGAGTACTGGAGTGGGTTGCCATTTCCTTCTCCAGGGAGTCTTTCTGATCCAGGGATCAAACCGGTGTCTCTAGTGTCTCCTGCACTGGCAGGCGGGTTCTATACCACTGCGCCATCTAGGAATCCAACACAAATTCAGAAATTCATGTAATGCGATGACAGCCCTTTTTCCCCTTTCCTGTTTGGGTATGTTTGTAGAGACAAGAAGGATCTCCTGACAAACTGTGCAATAGAGTCTCAAAGATACTGAAGGCTGGAATGAGTCTCAGACTTAACAAGATCAAAGTCTCTATGTGCTTGATATAAAATATTCTCTCTTTAGGTATAGAGAATATGTCATAATCATCAAATTCCTATCAATGTTACATCTACTGTCCTTTTTCTGATTATTCTCAGCCCACAGGGATTGGTTTAACATTTAGAGGCATCAGCAGTTAATACCTAACACACATGCATGAGTCTACTCCTGCAGTTGCCCTGCAACCAAGAAGCTAATAAAAGAGCTGGGCTTTTCAAAGGAACACCTAGATGATGACACCATTAGTTATTCAGCAAAAATAAATGCTTCATTAACTTGCCTTCCCACTGTTAAAACATAGGATGGATCTAGCTTGAGGCAGGGATTCAGATATCAACATTCCCTGACACTTCAGAGTTCACTGTGCAGAAATGCCAGAAAGGAAAGGACTTAAAAACTCAATGTGTCTGGAAAGTACACTGGCCTTTACTGTCCAGAGACCACATAGTTCTGTCAATCACTTAACCTTCCTTGTTAATTGACCTCTCTTGGCTTAACTCATTTGGGAGACAAAAAGGAGATAGCCAAGATTTCTTAGCTCAAAAGTGTGATGATGGCTTATATCCAATCATTCATCCTTCGATTCCCACCACATGTTCAATACACAAGTCTTAACACTGAGGTATTACTTGCCTAAGACTCTCATAAATGACTCAGTAAGGTATCAACTCCATTAGCGCAGTTGCCAGCATCTGGTGAGCAGCAAAAATATCTGTTCATTAAACATTTATATGTTGTCATGACTGTGCCTTTTACAGTAAGATAATTTGAATCCATGCCTCTCATCTAGTAAAAAAAAATTACAATCATTTTTCTGTCTTTTACTTGAGTCCACAGATGCCCAGTGTGTTAAAAGAAACGATGGAAAAAAAAAAAAAAAAAAAGAGCAAGACAATGAATGCTGCCCACTGGTTCCGAAATGCTACATTCCCTGACCCTCCCCCAGCTGAGTTCTAGATGATCAAAGGAGTATGCCATGAGCTCCAGTTTGCGCCCCTTCCCCGATTTAATAACTCTTTATAGAACAGTGAAAATCGCCCGAAAAATTGCAAATAGTCTGCTAACAACAGGTTGTCATTAATCCCTTTGCTTTGCTTTCACATCACCGAAAGTGTAATAAAGACAGATCTTCCCAAGGGCAGGGGCTTCAATTCTGCTCCAGAGACTGGTAACCACTTCCGGGAGGTTCATCCACAGGCACAAGGGCTCAGCCACTGCCTAGGTGGCAGGACGCCCCCCACCCCCACCCCACCCCCGCCGCCAAACCACAGCCCAGCAAGGCCCCCATGATCACTTTCTGTCATCTCTTGTACTTCATATGTGCAAAGAGTTCAAATTCTTCTCTACCTTCTAGGGTGCTTATTGTAGGAGTCTTTGTAAAAAATCAAATCTTTACCTAAACTCAAGGTACATCTCATCAAGAGCTTACTCCTAAAAACTTTCCTTATTCTTAGGCATGCACTGTAACAATTCAGAACTCACTCACTGTGTATGAGGGTCTATGAGGCACCTGTATTGTGCTAGGTATTGTTTAAAAACATCTTTGCAATCGCATGGACTGTAGCCTGCCAGACTCCTCTGCCGATGGGATTTACTAGGCAAGAATCCTGGAGTGGGTTGCCATCTCCTCCTCCAGGGGATCTTGCTAACCCAGGGATCAAACCCACACATCTTCTGCACTGGCAGGCAGATTCTTTACCACTGAGCAACCTGGGAAGCCCTTCTGAAACAAACTTAAGGATTGTAAAAGCCATGTTTTCTAGAAATCGGTTCTCAAACTACGCTATACATTGGAATCATCTGGGGAAGTTCCTTCTGATGCTGGGGCACACCCTAGACCAGTTATATCCCGGAGGGAGTCCAGCACCGGAGCCAGCGTTCCCCAGGTGACTCTGTTGTGCAGCTGCATTTGAGAGCCTAAGAAGAGAGTCATCTTGCCCTTAGCGCCACTGACATTTTGTGTTGGATGATGTTATGCTGTGGGAGGGCTGTCTTGTGCATTGTAGGATGTTAGGCAGTATCTCCGGCCTCTACCCACTAGATGCCAGAAATAACCGCACCAGTTCTGACCCAGGAAAATGTCTTTAGATGTGGCCAAATGCCCCTGGGGAGGAAGAGTCCCCATGAGAACCACTCTTTAGAAGGAATTCGCACATTAGTAAATTAGGTTCCATGTGGTCCAGTGATGATTTTTTCTGAGCTCTAATTCTCATATTGTCATCACATTTTCTAGCTTTGAAAGACATTCTAGACTTTTAAAAAAAAATCACAACTTAAATTCACAACTTATATTCAATCACTTGTTGATTGGGTTAGGCTCAAAAGCCCATTCTTTCTGGTTTACATGTCAAAACCTTCACCACTGTAGCACTCACTTCAGAAATACTGTTGAAGGTAAATAATGCTGACAATTTGCAGGGACCAGGAGTGGAGGAGGGGGATGCACAAGAGGCAAGGCCTCTGCCCTCCTGCAACTTGTTTTCAGTTGTTTTGGTCCTAGGCAGGAAGAACATAGCTCTTCAGCACACTGTGAAACTCCACCCTGGGCACAGCAACCAAGGGGAGGAGTGGGCAAGAGAGCATCTTTTAACAATGGCCTGGAACCACAAAAACAAAACAAACAAAATCCTAGACAAGGATGGACCCCAGCATCCATGGTCTGGCATTTTTCTAGTCTACAAAATTCCTAAAGGACTAACTAGCTCTGGGGAAAAAACATGCAGAGACTACTGAGAAGGTGGGAACGGAAATACACGCTCAAGAGCAGCTCCTCCACTAACTGTGGTGCGACAAGAACCACTTGGCATCTAAATCAAGGGCAGACCCTGACCCAGGAGGTCCGGGAGAGGCCTAAGCCTCCTAATGTGCAGCCTGGCAGGTAACACTACTGCTCTGGACCGCAGGCTGAGCAGAAGGTTGCAGTGTGAGCCAGCTAATGTCTACTCCAAATGTCAAGTGGCTTCAAATAGATTTCTCCTAGAAATTCAACAAAAAAGGCAGACTAATTTCTCTGCCCTCTCTCCTATCTGTGTTCTCTGAACCAGGGTATCTGGGGTTGAGAGGTCCTGTTCTTCACTCCACACATCCTTTCCCCAATAATGTTTTGTCAGACAAACACCAGTTCATATTGATGTCAAGAGCCCTGGGAGATTTGTATGGACAACGATGGGAGCTTATAGGTTGACTGTTTGGTTTGAATGTGTGTGTCCCTCCAAAATTCATGCTGAAACCTAATGCCCAATGTGATGTTGCTGGGTCATGAGGGTAGAGCCCTCATGAATGGGATATGTGCCCTTGTAAAAGAGACCCTTCCCCCTTCCACCATGTGATACAGCAAAGACAGCTGTCTAGAAACCAGGGAATGGGTCCTCACCAGACAACCCATCTCCCAGAGCCTTGACTTTGACCTCGTCCAGCCTCCAGAACTGTAAGCAAAAAGTTCCTGTTCTTTATATGCCCCTTAGTCCATGGTACTCTGCTCAAGGTGCCCAAATGGACTAAGACACCCCCATCCGCATTAGAACAAGCTCTCAAAAAGAGATCCAGTAGACTTCAAAATCCTTTCCCCTTATCTACAGAGCTTTGATGGCTTAGTTTTCAAGGCAAGGAATTTAGACCTTTTTAGCCTCAGTATTCACCTTTAAAAATTTTCCACATTTATTTTTTGAGGTTTTCATGCTTTGATTAGCCTACGAGAAAACCCTAATAGGAAAAGAACTATTCCTTTAAAAATCAGATGCTTAGTCCACAAGTTGGGACACTATCAGCTGGCCAAAGCTGCACAATTTTGAGAATCCATGATTACATTTTCTAAGCAAAGCTCGTGGAGTTATCTGGAATTCTGATCTCATAAGATTATTATATAACAGAATAAAGGTTTTACATTTTCCAGGAGATAAGCCTAGAACAAACCAACAAAAACCAAAACTCAAATCACACTGTTAATTGACATTTCAGTACCAAGTATTTACAGAACTTTCTTCAGCCGGTCCATCTAGAAGAGCCCTTTTTATTCATTACTTTCTGTGTCTGTCAGTGCTGACCTGCAAATTAGGAAGAGAAGGAAGCTGGGTGGCTAAGGATATACCACACTCTCCTTAATGAAGTAACCACCTCAGCTACAGACGACAGAAAATTATGGAAAAACACATGAACTGGGCTTTAGTAATAAAATTGTAGTGTGGTACTGGTTTTTTATAATTTTACATGCTTATCTAATTTATGGAGCAGACTTTTGGGGATATTAGGGTTAATTAGTCATTGCTAAACTAACCATGCTAATTAAAAAAAAAAAAAAAGAACATTTAAAGGTGTATTCATACATTATACCACAGGGCACAAGCCTAAGTGACTCACAGGAGAATTTACCTTAGAACATGTGGCCTGGAGAAGTATCTGCAGAGCTACTACACTGAGGTCCTGGGCTTCCCTAGTGGCTTAGATGGTAAAGAATCTGCTTGCAATGTGGGAAGACCTTGGTTCAATCCCTGGGTCAGGAAGGATCCCCTGGAGAAGGGAATGGCTATACTCCAGTATTCTTGCCTGGAGAATTCCATGGACAGAGAAGTCTGATGAGCTACAGTCCGGGGTCGCAAAGAGCCTGACATGACTGAGTGCTCACACACAAACTAAGGTCCTGGGCTGAGGGTCTAGGTCCTAGATTCTTCCTTCCCCAGTGGAGCCCTTACGCAAGTCCCATAGCCTCTCTCGGTTTGTCTCCTCATCCATAAAAATGTGGATAATGGCTCTACTTAATTGAGAGTTGCTGTGAGGAGCAAATGAGAGAAGAGCGTTCATGAAAGGGTTTTGTAAAATTTAAGCGCTATATAAAAGTACAGTAAATGCACCCAAGGCTAATCAAGCATATATTTATAGGGTACTTGGGTTAGAAGTGCTATCTATTTTTGGTTATGTTGTTTCTTCAAGTTCCTGCCAGTTCCAGGTTCTTACCATGTATGGTTCCCAGGCCCCCTGCCCTCCGGGCAGTGTCAGACCACACTTCCGGCAAAAACCCCGCACTGGACCACCAGAAGCGGTCTCACACACCCGGGGCTGAAAGCTGCCCGCCCTCTTCCTCCAGGATCCTGGGAGATGCTCAGAAACAACAGACACTTTCCAGTAACACTTCTCTTCCTCCAGAATCCTGGGAGATGCTCGGGAACCACACACACTTTCCGGTAACACCTCTTCTCTTCCTCCAGGATCCTGGGAGATGCTCAGAAACAACAGACACTTTCCAGTAACACCTCTTCTCTAATCCTTTTCTTCAGTTCTGTTCTAAGGGTCAGAGAACTACCGTTTCAAAATACAAATGACACTGTTTGATGAAGGGGAGTCCAGCAAATATAAAAATACTAAAAGTCAGTCTGAACTATTTAACAATAATTTATCAGACCTGAGGTTTCTCTTTCCAGAGAGATTACAGAACTATCCTCATTAAAGAGAACCTTGAGAAATCAGTAGGGGGCAGTATGTTAATTACAATTTGCAGGTGG